>NC_138188.1:31237624-31942624 GCF_964194105.1 Spermophilus citellus
AAATAAATTAAAGACTGGAATAAATATATCAAAAGGTTGAATGGTTGCTTTTGGATGGTGAGGTTGCGAGTGTTCTGTATTGTTCCTTCTTCTTTCTGTGGGTATCCTCTGTATATACAAGAATGTATTTTTCACAGAAATGGGGGAAAACACATTTGAAAAAAATCTCCTTATAACAAAATCAGGTACCATTTATCAAGGCATCTTCAGAGCCTACGTCTTCAGCATCGTCTCTAAGGGAGCTGTGGCCATTAAGTTTATCTACCCCAGGAAGAGTGTTGAGCTATCCATTGGTATCACCATGCTGGTACCCAACAAAAGAGGTTTGACACTTAGGACCTTCCCATTATATGATGAGGTGTGGAGGTGAAGAGATTCCTGTTTAATGTTTGAACATCTTTTTTTTTTTTTAATGGATAAAGAGATACCCCCAAGTCCTGAACCTTACCAGTACCTCTGGAATATTTTGACAATGAGCCAAATGTCAGATGCTTCCTCCTGTCCAGACAGGGACCAGCTGGCGAGGTCCTCAGGGACTGAATCAGATCTGGGGATGGACATACTTGGCTCTCAATTTTTGCAGTGTGTGAGACCAAAGCCAAAAAGCAGGGTCTTGGGGAGATGCCAAATCAAAAAGCCTCGCAGACTGTCCAAGTGAATTGGCGGAGACGGCAGGTAAAGCTGGATAATGATCCAGAAGACAGAGCCTGGGGGGGATCAAATGGAGAGTGGGAACAAGTTCCCTAGGTAGGAAGAAGGGATCTGGAGCAGGATTTTGGAATAGATGGTCAGAGGAAGTCCACTGAAAATGCAGCGTGGCTCGGGCAGGAAGGTTCCTATGCCCCTTGGAGCTGGTCGGAAGCTCTTTTCCAGTGTGAACTACACATACATTATTGTGCATGCTTGAAGAGCAGACTTCACGGTCCCTATTCATCTAACAATAGGGAAATTAAAAGGGACTTATATTGCCATAGAATATATATGCGTTGCTATTATTATATTACTTGATGGATTTCTTTTATGGGTACTATACCTTTAATTCAAGATGCTTGACAAGCTCTTAGCAAAAACACTGAGTTTTTAATCACCCTTTACTAAGGAAGCAACCAGCATCATCCCAAAGAGAGGAGAAGGAAGATTTTTGCCAAATTTTAAAGATCTTGGTGGTTATCAATAACAAGATTTTTATAAGAAATGAGATTCTCTAATTTGTACATAATAGATTTACAGATTGCCCACATGGCTGATAGAATAACAGATTAAAAACAGAACATAAATTAGAAGCAGGAAAATAAACAAACCAAATTTTGAAAATAAGCAGAGTGGAAATCTGAAGGGCATTCTCTGATAGTAATTGCTTGTAACCTGTAACATCACCTTGGCCGGGGATGTCACTTGGTAGGGATGCCCCAAAGGATGAGAACCGAAAGAGTTCACTTTCTGGATAGCTCAATCCAGCAGAGATGAATTGCAGGTCATTCTGTGTGCCAGACACTGACATTGCCCTAGGAATTGGGGACACAGCATCAAATGAAGCAGACAGGTCCAAGCCTTCATGGGGCTGACCTTGGAGTGGGACAAGACTATTGAACAGGAATAAATAAGCAAGTATATATTTTGCTAGATGAGGACACGTGTAATAAAAACATCCAAAGCCACAGAAGAGAGTAGATGTGTGGAAGGTTGGTGCATCCACTTGGAAGGGGATCAGCCCCAACTTCAGAAGAGAAAAGAGGGGGCAGAGGAGGCAGGTCGCTGCAGGCTCCGTGGTCATTTCCCCCCTCCAACCAGGGAGCAGTTAGACTGGAGGACCTTTGTCACAAACAGGCTCCTGTAGCTCTGGCTGGTGGTGGGGCTTTGATATAGGACTCAGGGGAAATTAAGAAACAAATTGGATTTCAGACTTAAAAAGTGACTCACCAAGTAGTGTTCTTCTGTGCCAGTAAATCAAAGCCACTGATTGCCCAGGGGAGAGCGGCTGCATTGGATGGACACCCCCTACTGGCCACCACACTTCCAAGGGAAGGAGAAAGGATAACTGGTGCAAATCTCTGGATATTGCAGACTTATTTGTAATCGCCTCTTTAACTTCTTTTTTAATTCCACCATGCATCAGGCACTGTCATTTCAAGCCCATTTTATAGATTAGAAAATAAAGACTAAGTATCTTGCTCAAAGTCATATGCTTGGGTACTGTTCACAGATTTACACTCAGATTTCTCTGATGCCAGAATCTTTATTTCTACATAGCCATATAATCAGCTATGTACCTTTTTTTTTTTTTTTTTTTGGTACTGGGGATTAAACCTAAGGGGTACTTTACCACTGAGCTACATCCCTAGCTCACCCCCGCCTTTTTTAAATTTTGAAACAAGGCCTCACTAAGTTGCTAAAGCTAGCCTCAAACTTGCTATCCTCCTGCTTCAGCCTCCCGAGTCACTGGCATTACAGGCTTATGCCAATGTGCCTGGCACAGCCATGTTCTTTCTTATCAGTACCTCATTTTGTACCCAGGAAAATAAACTGGTTTTATTTATTTATTTTTTACAGCAAATAAGTTGTGAGAAAAAAGTAAAATAATATTTAAAATTACTTAAGAGAGCCAGGCATGATGGCACACACCTGTAATCCCAGTGGCTTGGGAGGCTGAGGTAGGAGAATCACAGTTTCAAAGCCAGCCTCAATAACTTAGTGAGACCCTGTCTCAAAATAAAACATAAAAAGTTGTGGGGATGTGGCTCAGTGGTAAAGCATCCCTGATTTTAATCCCTGGTACCAAAAAAAAAAAAAACAAATAAAATAAAATTACTTAAGAGAGAACCAATTCCAGTTTTTGGAGTTTATATGGATGTTAATTCAAACTATCAGATAAAGGCAATGTATAATAATTGGTCAACAAATATATGAAAAAATGTTCAAAATTTCTAGCAGTTAGAGAAATGCAGATTAAAACTACACTAAGATTCCATCTCACTCCAGTCAGAATAGCAATTATTAAGAATACAGGTAACAATGGTGGCAAGGATGTGGGGGGAAAGGCACACTCATACATTACTGGTGGGACTGCAAATTGGTGCAGCCACTCTGGAAAGCAGTGTGGAGATTCCTCAGAAATCTTGGAATGGAACCACCATTTAACCCAATTATCCCACTCCTCAGTACATACCCAAAGGACTTTAAATCAGCATACTACAGTGATGCAGCCACATCAATGTTTATAGCAGCTCAATTCACAATAGCTAAGCTATGGAACTAACCTAGGTACCCTTCAGCAGATGAATAGATAAAGAAAATGTGGTACATTTACACAATGGAGCACTTGTCAGCCATAAAGAGAAATGAAATTATGGTGTTTGCTAGTAAATGGATGAAACCAGAGACTATCATGCTAAGTGAAATAAACCAATCCCAAAAATCAAAGGGAATCAAATATCATATTCTCTGATATGCCGATACTAACTCACAAGAAGGTCGGGGTGAGGGACAGGAAAGAACAGAAGTATTTTGCATTAGACAAAGGGGAATGAAGGGAAGGAAGGGGGGTTGGGAATAGGAAAGATGGTGGAATGAATCGGACATTACTTTCCTATATGCACATATTACCAATGTAAATTCCACATCATAACCATAATGGAAGTTATATTCCATATATTATAAAATATGTCAAAATACAATCTACTGTCATGTATAACTAATGAGAACAAATTTTAAAAACCATTTTTTAAGAAAGCAATGTATGAGCTATATCCAAGAATTTTAATATTAAGGAGGTACTTGATAATATTAAAGAATTAATTTTATGTTTTTTACTTGTACTGCTGTGATTAGATCTTTGAGGAGAGTCATTTTAGAGGTACTTACTGACATATTTCTGGAACATATAGGCTGTCTGGGATTCACTTTAAAATAAAGCATCAGGGAAAGTATAAATAAACAAGATTGGCCACATGTTGGTCACTAATGTAGCTGGATAATGGATTCTTGGGAGTACTAATCCAAGTGCATCTCAAAAACACCCTTAGAACTGTAGTCAGATGTGTGTTTTCCCAAACAGAGAGCTCTTTTCTCTATCATTTTGAATTTTGGATACTAACATCATCTTTAGGACCGTGGTGTGCACGTAACAGGGAAGTAATCATTTGTTCTGAACATGAGACCACACCATGATCTTCCAGTCACCAGGAAATGAGGTGATGTTGGAAATGACTCTAACCCTGTCACCTGGATTTAAAGGTCTGGTGGAGATAACTGAGGCCCCCGTAATTTGATTAGCTTTCCTGTTTCTGCACTTCATACAGCTGTGTGAGCTCAGTGGCCTGTACACTGTCTGGTGTCCCCTGCCTGGTTCAGCAGGATATCTTGACTCTCTCTCACCCTGTACGAAGCAAAGCCAGTCTCTGATTATTCCTAATGAAATAGATTGAGAACAATGTTATCAGGCAGTTCCAGGCAGATAGCAGAGGTGGGTTTTTCCTAACCTCATCCTAGCCTCTCTCAGCTCATGCTGTCAGGCTGTCAGAGAGCTTCAGACATGTCAGTCCACCCCAGAGAGCAGGAGCGGGTGACACCATGTGGTTTTTTGGTTTTTTTTTTTAACTTTTAGCGTCCAAGTTTTTAGCACACTAGATATAATGTAGGACTGAACCCTGAATGATGCCAGGTTCCCCAAATAATTGGGAGTGGTCAGAAAGCATGAGGAGGGAGAGGGGGAGGGGTTGTTCTGCATTCCTGTCTTTTCGGCCTCATTGTGCTTAATCTATGCTTCTGTTTTAACCCTGAACACATTGAGGTGGTGTTTATTTATTTCTTGGGTGTCCCCAAATCCCTGCAAGCTGTCTACAGTATCAGAATGTTTTTTAGACATTTTTAGACTCTAGGATGATATCTGGAATGCAGAGGGTGATAAGAAAGGGTTTGAGAAATGAGAAGTGTTTGGGTCAACACTTGAACTTGATGAAAACCCCATTTCTGTGTTCAATCCAACCACATGGTACATATATAGTAGGTATGCAGAGGAAGGAGATGTCTACTTTTTTTTGGGGGGGGGGGGGTACCAGGGATTGAACCCAGAGGTATATAACCACCGAGCCACATCCCCAGCCTTTTTGTTTTTATTTTTGATAAGTTGCTTAGCCAAGTTGCTAAGGCTGGCCTCAAACTTGTGATCCTTCTGACTCAGTCTCCTGAGCTAAGGAGGTGTCTCCTTTTAAAAGCATTAGGTCACCCACTGCGACCTAATGCCCGGGATCATTTTCAAAGTCTGTATCACCAGAATCAGAGAAGGAATCCAGCCTATGAGATAGAGGCTCTTCCTGAAAAAGACACTGCTTTCCAAGCAGGCGACACCTGACAACCTGAGTTCATTGATGCCCGGAGTCTGTGACAGGCTGACTGGCAAATGGCAGAGTTTTCCGGGGTCTTGTCTCCGCCAACAGGATTTCAGGCCTTGAAGGAAATTTCAAGTGAAAGGAGGAAGGAAGAAAGTCCTTGGAGTGGCAAAGCACCCACCTCCAGTGGCTCCTCAGCCCTGTGGGTCAACTCCCAGAGCTCCGCTCAGCACACAGGAGTACCTTTGGGGAGAGAGTTTACTCACCCTTTCCTTTGCTTGGTTAGCTTCTCTTCTATTTCCTTTCTTAAGCCAAAGTAAGTTTTGGTAAATCTTCTCATTGCCTGCAGGCACATAGGGGCAGGAGAAAGGTCAGTTGCAAAGTGAAAGCCCAGGGCCCGCCCTTAAGCCTTCTCCCAAAACTTGAATACATGGTAAGCAAAGGTGACTGGAGGGTCAGGGCCATGATGGGGATTCCCTGGGAGGGTCAGGGGACAGTGTGTGGTGGCATTCTCTCACCCTACAAAGGGTTGAATCAAAGATTCCCTCGTGGAAGAATTCAAAGTCAAAGAATTTGAATTCAAAGAATTCAAGTCAAAAATTCCTCGTGCTGGGGAAGATACAAGTGAGTTCTCCAAAGAATAAGTTTCCTCCTATCTTTTCATCCTTTGCATCTGGCAGTTTTGTTTCTTAATATTTAAAAAAAAAAATGTCACAACAACCTGAAAGAGGAAAAAGAGCATTAAATATGACATTAATTCCTCCAGCCCTGTACCCACCCTGAACAGCACTTGGATCGGTTCCCTTTACAAATACAACCGTTCAGAAATAAATTGCCCCTAGATAAGCAGCTTTGTCTCTGGGGCTCCACCTCCCCTGTGGAGTAGTGTCTGTGGTTGCTATGGAGAGTGCAGAGGAGGGGAGGGTGGCCAAGGAGGGGTGAGAGATGGGGAGGGAGCTTTCCTGTCAATCTGAATCCTTGGTCAGAAAAGGTTCAACAGGGGCAAACAGTCTTCAGGTGTGTGCAAGTGTGTGTGTGTGTGCATGTGCGTGTGTGTGTGTGTGTGTGTGTGTGTGTGTGGTAATAGTATATGTGCTTTGTTTTATTGCTTTTGCAAAAACAAAATGCTGTACCTTCCAACTGTCTTCAACCTTTTCTGGAAAACGGAGCTTGCTCTGCTAGCCTGGCGGATTCTAACTTGCACTTCTCTGCTGTCCAAGCAAGTATATTCATACTAGTGGACAAAAAAAAAGTTAAAAGAAACCATTGTCCACGTGTCTCTCAGCCCTTGTGTATGGAAGAAATCACAGTAGACCAAAAAGAAATCAGGCTACAGGCGCGTTAGACGTTTTATTAAAAGAAAGATGCTGACATGTAGTGTGGGTGGTGGTTTTATTTTGGACATGCTCACAGTCATCTAATATCTCCCCAGTAATGAAAAATGCTGGAATAAAGTAACCCTCGGATATGGACTTGATCCAGACTAATAGTTCCCTTCCATTGCTGATTATTTTATGGGTCAATTTAGCATCCTAGTGGAACATTCTATTAGAGATGGGGAAACGACACAAATGACTCTGTACTTCCTAAAACCAGCAGCAAAACATCCAATACAGACTGCAGTACGTGGGTTGAACAGCCGAAATATTGCCTTCCTCCGTGTGTCGTAGCCTTCTGGGGAGCATAAGGCATATGGACTCTTCCCTTAGCTACTATATCAGCACTATTTATAGACTGAAAGCTACGTATCCACTGGGACCCCAAGGACCCATACTGATTGTCATTTCTTTCCCTTTGGTTTCTCGGCTTCCCCTGTGTTCTATGACGCACGCGCTTCCCTGAGGATAAACCTAATTAAACCTCAACAACTCAAAAGAAGCAAATCTTATTAATATCTGTCAGGAGAATCCAACCATTATGTATAATTATGATAAAAAAAATAAAAATGTTTGTCCGAGGAATTCCAGTGATGAAGAATGAAGAGGTCTCAAAAAAAAAACCAAGAAGCCAGACCCAAAGTCGGGTCTGTGTCAAAAAAAATATGTACTGAACTTTGAATTCAATTTCTTAGCTGGATCATGATCTGCCTGAATAAGTCAGGATTCTCTGAGGGGGGTTGAGGTGTCCAATTTACCACTAGAATAGCCACTCCTTGTACTAGGAAGGACAGGGTATGAGAGAGGAAAGTGGTTCATTTCATCTCTGAGAGGCTTAAGGAAGCTAAAGATTCAACGCAGAGTCGAGATCCCACTGGGAAAAATCCTACTGAAGGGAGATGCTGCATATCTAGAAGTTTCTATGTGAGTCCAAATGCAGCAGCCATGATGAAAATTAACAACAGAGGACTTCCTGCAAACCAGGCACAAATATGAATTGGCCCGTCTATTCCCACCACAGGGGCTGACTCTAAAACCCACTAACCTGCTCATCAAGCTGGGAAAGCTGGAGTATGTGACAGGAGATACCAACAGTGAAGCAAAGAGACCAGAGAAGCCCATCACAGCCTGCGATCTCACTGAGAGGTTTGGCGGGATGAAATACTGCTATGATAACCAGCCTTGTTGGGAAATGCTTGTATATTGAAGCCTGGGGCTATAAGCATTTCCCAACAAGGCTGATTATCAATATACCAGATGCTGGTGTATTTCGGGATCTTTCTGAATATGGAAAGGAAAAAAAAAAAAACTTGTGCACCTTAAAGCCATTCTATTTTAGCCATTATCAATCACCTTGATTCAGTCTTCTTCCTGTCCTTTAAGCTGATTAGCCACGCTGCACAGCGTGTTCCTGTAACCAAGGAACCATTAGGGAAGGAAATGGCCATTAGTGCCACTTTTGCAAACTATTTCAGGAGGATAAATTGAGAGAGGGAGAGAACAAGAGAGTCTATTCCCTGTAGCGCCCCAAGGTTGACCACAGCATCCAGCCATTCCTCTGTCCTGACACTAATCCATCAGGACCCCACGTGAGGCCGTGATGGAATGGCTGCATATGTCAACATGACAAGACTCTGGGGAGTTGAGTGGGTGCAGCTCCTCTCCTTGCAGAGTGAGATTCTCTTCTCCAGAGTCTTGGGGATTTTGCAGGAGGTCATGCCTCCACTTCTCTGAAAGTTCTGGACTTGCACTGTCCAGTACAGTAGCCACTAGCCACATGTGGCTATTAATTTTTAGTTGTAATGAATTAAAAATGAAACTTTAATAAATAAAAATTAGAACTTTAATGAATTAAAACCCAGCTCCCTGTTCATACTTCAGGTGATCATCAACTCACTTGATCGCATGTGGCCAGTGGCTACCATGTTGGACAGTGCAGATATGGAATGTTTTCATTATCGCAGAAAGTTCTTGTGGATGACACTACTCATGTACCAGGGATCAGCCAAATGTAGGTCATAGGCAAAATCCAGCCTACCTCTGTTGCGGCAGAAAAGAGTTTTCCAGAAAGACATCCCCACCAACTCTTTTCTGCATAACCTGTGGCTGCTATCATGCTTTCTCAGCAGGTTTAAATGGAGCAACAGAGACCACCTGACCCACAAAGTCCAGAACATTTATTATCTGGACCTTTATAGAACTCTGCCATATAGCCCTTTCCAAGAAAAAGGTACATGGCTACCCACGTATAAAATTTTACCAACTGGTTTAGGAAAGAGGTGAACCTCCTCACTTCCAGCCATTTATTCCACACTCTAGTTACAAACGTCTTTGCTAATATTATTTCTCTAGACTCTTCAGACCACTGATCTCATACTACCAACAATGAATGCTCTATTTATACTATCTCAAAAGGTAAAAATCATCTTGAGAAACTAACACCACTGTAGAGTTTGGGGTTATAGTGTGTGTACACTTTTACGCAGCACCACGGACACTGAGTTTCACCAACACTCCTGCCCCTGTTTAACCATCAGGCCATGTCCTCTACTTAATAGTTGAGGAATTACCTTCAAGGGTTTTGCCTACTCTTGGCTCTTCCTATAAGAGTCTGGGTTTGATGGCTGTTTTGATTGGTTCACTACCTAAATTATTGGTAAACAATTATTTACCAATAAAATAACTAAACTATTATTTTATAAATTTGTCACAATATTAAGTGCTTTATTGCTTTGTCTTTACCACCAACACACCTGTTGGACTCCCTCCTCCAGCCGGTCTCCTTGTACTCAGGTGCATACCTGTCCTGCTGCCCCAGGCACACCTTAAGGCGGCACCTTCGGGTTCCACAGCACATGCTGGCATTTTCAGTTGGGTTACACATTGGCCAGAAGAGAACTTGTCCACACACATGTACCACTTTCCTAATGGTTCCTTGGTTACAGAGCATGCAGTGAATAATAATCTTAAAAGACAGAAAGATGACTGAATCGAGGTGACTGATGACTAAAATAGAATGGCTTTAAAGTGCACAGGGTTATTTCCATCTTCAGAAAGGTCTTGAAATACACCAGCACCTGAACATGTGTACACACACACACACACACACACACACACACACACAGGCACAAAGTTTAGATTAAGTGCCTGGTTTAATTCACCAAGAAGACATAGGTAGAGGCAGAGGTTGCACCAGGAACAGAAGATAAGAGATGATGTTGCGCTCTCTTAAGCCCCTGGAGTCCCTCACAGCAACACACAGCTACAGGTGACACCACCTACCTACACAAAGATCTTCTAGTTCCAGAAAGCTCAGTTCTTGCTACATCACACTTGATAGTCACAACTTCTATCATAGGGAAAACATAATCTAGCAGTTTTTGTGCTTCTAATCAAAGGACTTTTGACCAATATTAGATTTTCCTTTTTTTTTTCTTTCAATGCAAACTCAACACCAGCAAAGCATGAATGTCTTCATCCACTCAGTTTGTCAATTTGTGTGTGTGTGTGTGTGTGTGTGTGTGTGCAGTGTATGTACGTGCACACACATACACATGCACACATGCATGCTGGGGATTGAACTGAGGGGCTCTCACATGCTAGTCAAGTACTCTACCACTGAGCTACACCTCCAGCCCTATATTGCTTAAATGTTTCAAGTACCTGTTATTTCTATGCACTATT
Source organism: Spermophilus citellus (assembly GCF_964194105.1). Taxonomy (NCBI): domain Eukaryota; kingdom Metazoa; phylum Chordata; class Mammalia; order Rodentia; family Sciuridae; genus Spermophilus; species Spermophilus citellus. Next base: position 31,248,012 of record NC_138188.1, read on the forward strand.
CTTGATGCTGGAAATGTATCAGTAAACAAAGGGTTGCTTTGGAGGTGTCTGCATTCCAGGGGATAATACTGAAAATAAATTAGTAAATATGTAAAATACATATGTGTGCGATCTGCTGAGGTAGTGTTAAGCATTAGAGAAAAAACAAGGTAGGGTCAAGAGATAGGTGGTGGTGGCTGCACTATTATGGGATGGTCATGGAAGGCCTCTCAGATGATTGACATTGAAGCAGAGACCAGTGTGAAATGCAGGAGTCTTCAAGGCAGAGGCAGCTCAAGTTCAACAATGAGGCAGGAGTATGCTTGGTTTTTCAGGAAGCATTATGGAAGTCAGTATGGCTTGGGAAGACTGAGGGAGGAGGAAGGGGAGGGATGAAGTCAGAGGGCATGTCTGTGACATTATAGAAACTTGGCCTTTGGTTCTAGATGAGCTGCAAGTCTTAGAAGGTTTTGAGCAGAGAAGTAACATGTCCTCTCCCTCCAAATGGTATTTCTGCTCCTTATTTTAAGCCATCTGGGAAATACTATTTAATATTTCTTTTACTTGGACCACACAGGGAAAAGTGGGTCTATAGATGTCTCTGGCATCCAACAACCTCACAATCTACCTGTTACCTCAGCTGTTCATGCAGAAATCAGCCACAGGGAGAAGTAACCTGACAACACCTGCCCCAACTCCACACTGCTCTCCTCCTGCCCCCAACTTCTCTGCCACAGCTGTGTGGATTGATCTAAGGAGCAGTAGACCCTTCTGTTGCACATACAGCCCCAACATTTGAGCAGGTTAACATCCCAGGAGGTGATAAGTGAGGGAGAGAGCTTCCGGGAGGATTCTCCCTACCTGTCCCTTGGAAGGACAATGTGGTACATTCTACATAGTCCCTCCGAGGGTCCCCAGAAGAATTGTATCCCAATTTCCCACAAAGTCTTTCAGCTCAGTAATGCTCTCTTGGATTGTGTTAGTTGGCTTTTCATCACCATGACCAAAATACCTGGCATAAACAGCCTAAAGGAAGATAAGTTTATTTTGGTTAGTGATAGCACAGGTTTCAGTTCATCATCAGCTGACTCCATTGCTGTGGGCCAGAGATAAGGCTGAACATCATGGCAGAAAGGCGTGGTGGACAGAGCTGCTCAGCTCTTGATTGCCAAAAAGCAGAGAGAGAAAGAAGAGGCTATCCCCAAGGGCACACCCCCAAGGATGCAGTCCCCCCAAATAGGTCCCATCTCCTACAGTTTCCATCACCTAGTCCCTCAGTGGGTGAAGCCATTGATTTGATCAGAGCCCTCATGGTCCAGTCGCTTCCCAAAGCCCCTCCTCTGGACCCTACTGCGCTGGGGTCCACACCTTCCACACAGGCACCTTTGGGGAAACTTTTATATCCAAACCATAACCTCCGACTTTCATCCTTTCTAATCTCTGTCATTCTTTCTATTCCCTGATACCTCAAAATAAATTGTTTACACTTAAGCCATTTCTCAGACTGCTTTTTTTTTTGTTTTGTTTTTACTTCCGTACTGTTTATCCATGTGCTGTTGCTTTATTAAAAAAAATAAAATAAAAAATCAAACTTAGATCCAGAAAGACCATTATAGGACATTTATTCCCACACCTTTTGACTACAAAAAAAAAAAAAAAGAAATGAATCCCAAAGAGATTTATATGCCTCTACTATAAATCACCTTTCTTGTGGGAAAGATAAGAGCAAATAGAAAATCAAAAACATAGGAAGGGCCAGCAGAGCTTGGCTGATAGGTCTAAAGTCAAGAACAAAGGCTTTTCTAAGAGAGGGAAAAGAAAGTTGGCCTATGGCATGGTGAAAAGCAAAGAGAGCTTTGGTGTTAACATGGAGAGTCGACATGTGTATTTTTGCTTTAAATAAGTAATAAGAGAGATTCAAAATTTGGAGTCTGGTCAGATTGCATTGTTGTATTGTATGCATTTTAAAATGTGTTACAACAGATCCCACCACTGTATACAACTACAATGCTCCAATTAAAATATATTTATATTTGCACACACACAAAAAAAAGGCAAAAATGAAAAAAAGAAATTTGGAGTCAACAGCATTTGGAGCGTTTAGTTTCTTAGTAAGTTAATCCGTGTATTTTCACCGCACATCTGTCCTTAACAAAGTTACAGAAAGAGTCTCAGAGCCTTCTGAAAGAATTCCCAGCAGGCTGGGGATCAGGAGATGGAACGTCAAGTTACATTTTGGCCATTAATTGACCCTGTGAACTTGAACAAGTCACTTCCTCCCTCTGGGCTGTGAGCCAGTTCCTTCTTGGCAAAATGACAATGAATCTTGTCATAAGGTCAGCAAATGTTAACTTTAGAAGTGGATTTAGAGCGCATCCTCATTTGGCGGGTCCAAAGAAGTGAGGTGAGTTTTCTGAATGGCACGGAGTTAGAATCAGGTTTGGTCCTGTATGGCAGGCTCACCAGATCCTCAGGTTAAGGGGACCTTGGAGAGTCTTCCCAAGCTTGAAGTGCAGTGATTTCTGCCCGAGGAATGTCATCACCAAACTGAGACATTTGACATCATATAAATAGTTGTAAGACAACAAATGGGAACCAACAACCACCCCCTGCTTCATTATCCACTCAGAGAAGCAAGCTGTCAGGAAAAGTGGTGAGATTGGAGCTGGACTTTGAAAACATGTGAATGTAAGAGGTCCTTGTGGATCTAGGAAAGTAGACAGCACAAAGCCGTGGACAGGGGACCAGTCAGAGGACAATGACTTGCTAACTGGGAAGGAGGCATGAGATAGGGCTGGTGGGAGAGGAGATGTTGGGACCCATCTAAACTCTCGGAGGGGGACTTACTATTTTAAGTCTATAAGAAAAGGGTGAGTAGAATGTACAAACTGTGACCCATATCCCTCTGATGATTAAATAATGAGTTAAGTCTACTAATTTCTGATTTGTCCTCAAGTACTTTTATTTTTAGATGACATTTGAGGCATAACAAATCCATAGTATTCCCAGCACCAGGGCCAGCTAGAAAATCCAGGTGGTAGAATAATGGAGAGCAATTGATATATTTGCTTTTCTCTGGTAGTTCCTTGGAACAGATTAAGTAAGCACAATTGCCCAAGTTGATAAAAAAAAAAAAGGGAAATTTTTCCCTTTTTTATAAGGGATTGATGGACAGATACGGAAGATTCTAAATTTTATTTCTGGCATGGATACTTAGGAAAATGTAATTATGGTGGGACAACAGCAATATATATACACTCATATATAATTTAGTAAGTGTGCTTTTGATGACTACTTACAAAGGGAAAAAATAAAATTTGGTATAAGAAAATCATTTAACAGGGGCTGGGGTTGCGGCTCAGTGGTAGAGCACTTGCTTGGCACGTGTGAGGCACTGGGTTCGATCCTCAGCACCATATAAAAATAAAACAAAGGTATTGTGTACATCTACAACTAAAAAATAAAATTCTTAAAAAAGAAAATAAAATTATATAACAGATGAAAACATCTTAAACAAGGCTATGCATTAGGCTCAATGTGAAAATTTCAGTGAGGTTCACAATTGTGGGGACAAATAAAAATTGCTGAAAATCATATAGAGAACCAAGTAGAACTGTAAAGCATAAAGTCAGATTTTAGTTTTTAAGTTGTTATAGATTTCCAAAAAGGGAATTTTATTTTTTAAAAATAAAGTTTAAAAATAAAGTTGAATGAACAAATATTTCATATGGTATATAAAATGGCCTAGATCACAGAAAACATTTAAAACTTCTCAATTAGTATTACACAGATGATTGTAACCCAGTTAACTAAAATCTAACCTGGAATTGTAAACACATGCGCACACACACACACACACACACACACACACACACACCAAATTTACAATCTTTTTGTTTGTTTTGTTTTTGCTTTTTGTGGACCTGGGGATTTAACCCAAGGCCTCACACATACGAGGCTTTACACTGAGCTACATTCCTATTGAGGTGTCCCCCGAAAGTTCATGCATGAGACAAGGCAAAAATGTTCAGAGATGAAATGATTAGATTATGAGTCAGACCCTAATCCACAGATGTGGATTAGCTGTGTGCTAACTGTAGGCTAGGAAGGTGTGGCTATTGAATGTAGATCAATGGAGGTGTGACTTTGGGGTTGTATTTTGTCCCTGGTGAGCAGAGCTCTCTCTGCTTCCTTTTTTCCATGTCCTGAGCTGCTTTCCTCCATGGTGCCCTTCTGCCATGATGCTGAGTCTCACCTCCCACCCAGAACTATGAGTTGGCCAACCATGGACTGAAAATCTGAAACAGTAATCCAAAATAAACTTTCCCTCCTTTATTTTCTTCAGGTCTTTAGGTCACAGTGATGCAAAGCTGACTAAAATGATACCCATCCCTTTTTATTTTGAGTCAGGGTCTTACTAAGTTTTTCAGTCTGTCCTTCAGCTTGAGATCCTCCTGCCTTAGCCTCCTAAGTAGCTATAATTACTGGTGTGTGACACAACGAAGGGCATGAAAACAATCGCATATAAAAACGCTGTCCTAAAGTTTTATAAAATAATATACATCATAATCAAATGAGGCTTAGCCTAAGAATACAAAGATGATTTGCTATTACTATCTGTTAATATATCTATTAATATAGATCATGAGGTCTAAGGAGATTTGTAGTTCAGTGAATATCTTAACAGATTACAGAAACATCATTTGATCATATTTGATATTCACTCCTTTAAGAAAAAACTCTTAAACATAAGCAAATAATTCCTTCACCTAACACCAATAGCTATTGTTTTGTGATCTCATTTTCATTAAAACCAAGATCATAAATAGGGATGCCACCACCGTCATTTTTATCAAGGCATTAAAGATATAAAACAAGGGTTGCCAACATTATTTTCAGGAACATCATTGTTTTCCTGAAAAATCCTGAATCAAAGAACTAATAAGAGACACTACTAAATCATAGTCACAAAGCCAGTGCACAAAACACCAAGTCCTGATGATTCTACTTACAGGAGGATCAAGAACAGATAGAGCTCATTTCTAGTGATAGGCAGAGAATTGAGAATGAATCTGAGAGGGGAAATCTGAGAAAGCTGAGAGGGAATATTGCCTGAAAAGAAGTACAGAGCAAGTTTCTGGGAGATGGAGATGTTCTGAATTTTTATTGAAGTGCTTCTTTTTTATTGTTTTTATTTTTGATCAACATGTATTGATTAACATGGAGGTCAGCGGAAGGTTTCCACCAATGCATACAACGTGCACTGATCAAATCCAACCTTCCTTTACCCACCTTCCTTCAACACACACACACACACACACACACACACACACACACACACACATGCACACACACCCTTCTTGACCTCCATTAATCTCTATTCGACATTCGTGACAATTCTCTTCAGCTTTCACTGTGAAAGAACACGTCTTTCTGTGTCTGGCGTATTTCATTTAACGTAATTTCCTCCAGTGTCATCCGTTTTACTGCCAATGATAGGATTTCATTCTTCTTTGTGGCTGAAAAATATTCCACTATGTGTCTACCACATTTTCATAATTGATTGGAGTGCTTATTAAAAGATGTGTCCTCCCTGAACAGACACTTCTCAGAGGAGGTCATACAATCAATCAACAAGTACATGAAAAAATGCTCACCATCTCTAGCAGTCAGAGAAATGCAAATCAAAACCACCCTAAGATACCATCTCACTCCAGTAAGATTGGCAGCCACTATGAAGTCAAACAACAACAAGTGCTGGCGAGGATGTGGAGAAAAGGGTACACTTGTACATTGCTGGTGGGACTGCAAATTGGTGCAGCCAATTTGGAAAGCAGTTTGGAGATTCCTGGGAAAGCTGGGAATGGAACCACCATTTGACCCTGCTATTGCCCTTCTCGGACTATTCCCTGAAGACCTTAAAAGAGCATGCTACAGGGATACTGCCACATCGATGTTCATAGCAGCACAATTCACAATAGCTAGACTGTGGAACCAACCCAGATGCCCTTCAATAGATGAATGGATAAAAAAAATGTGGCATCTATACACAATGGAGTGCTATGCAGCAATACAGAATGACAAAATCATAGAATTTGCAGGGAAATGGATGGCACTAGAGCAGATTATGCTTAGTAAAGCTAGCCAATCCCTAAAAAACAAATACCAAATGTATTCTTTGATATAATGAGAGCAACTATGAACAGAGCAGGGAGGAAGAGCAGGAAGAAAAGAGTAACATTAAACAGAGACATGAGATGGGAGGGAAAGGGAGAGAAAAGGGAAATTGCATGGAAATGAAGGGAGACCCTCATTGCTATACAAAATTACATATAAGAGGTTGTGAGGGGAATGGGAAAATAAACAAGGAGAGAAATGAATTACAGTAGATGGGGTAGAGAGAGAAGATGGGAGGGGAGGGGAGGGGGAATAGTAGGGGATAGGAAAGGTAGCAGAATACAACAATTACTAATAGGGCATTATGTAAAATTGTGGATGTGTAACCAACATGATTCTGCAATCTGCATTTGGGGTAAAATTGGGGGTTCATAACCCACTTCAATCTAATGTATGAAATATGATATGTCAAGAGCTTTGTAATGTTGTGAACAACCAATTAAAAAAATAAAAAATAAAAAAAAAATAAAAGATGTGTCCTCTAAATTGAAGTTATAGAAATTTTACAGCACATACAGGAAAATCATATAGAAGGTTGCCCTTTCAGACTAGCTTCTTTCACTTCGTAGTTTATTTCTAAGCCTCCTCCATGTCTTTCTGTGGTTGGATGACTATTTTCTTTTGACAGCTAAATAACATTTCGTTGTATGAGTGGACCACAGTTTCTGTGACCATTGACCTTATTGAAGAACATCTTGGTTGCTGATAGTTTTTGACAATTCCGAATAAAGCTGCTATAAGCATTCATGACTTTCATGTGAATTTTTATGTGAATATAAATTTTCAACTCATTTTGGTAAATATCCAGAAGTACAGTTGTGAGATCACATGTTAAGAATGTTTAGAGGCTGGGGATGTGGCTTCCACCGAAAACTTAAAATAAATATTAAAAAAAAATTTCTCTCTCTTCTCTCTCTCTCTCTCTTAAAAAAAAAAATGTTTAGTTTTGTAGGAAACTGACAAACTGCCTTCCAAAATGGCTATAACACTTGGCATTCCTGTTAGCAATGAATGAGAGTTCCTATTTTTTTTCTACATCCTCATCAGCATTTGGTATTATCAATTTTTTGGACTTTAGCTATTACAATAGCTAAAGTTAGAGTTATCTAATTGTGTAGATTTATCTTATGGTAATCAGCAGTTCCTTAATCATTTCATATGCTTACTGGCCATCTGAATGTCTTTATTTGTACAGTGTCTGTTCAGATCTTTTACCCCTTTTTAAATGGGCTATTTGTTTACTGAGTTCCAAGAGCTATTTGTTTATTATGGATACCAGCCCTTTATCAGATGAGTGCAAATATTTTCTACAAGTCTATTGTCTTTTTTTTTAATGTTTTAACCTTAACAAAATACAGCTTATCATTTTTTTCCTTAGATCCTTCTTTTGGAATTGATTCTAAAAACTCATCACCAAATAAAAGGTCCTATAAATTTTCTTCTATGTTATCTTCTACAGGTTTTATAGTTTTTCTTTTACATTTAGGTCCATTTTGAGTTAATTATTGAGAACGATAATAAGGTTTTTTTTTTTTTTTTGCATATAGGTAGCTAGTTGTTCCAGTACCATTTGTTGAAAAAACAGTCCTGCCTCCAATGCTTCTTTGTCAAAGACAAGTTCACTATATTTTTATGGGTCCGTATCTGCTATACTCTCTGTTCTGGTCCATTGATTGCTTTGTCTATTATCAACACATACTGTCTTGATTACTGTAGCTTTATCGTGAGTCTTGGAGGTGGGTAGTGCCAGTCCTTCAATTTTGTTCTTCCTCAGTATTGCATTGGCTATGGTCCTTTTGCCTTTCCATATGAATTTTAGAAATAGTTTGTAAATGATGTTGTGTTTTTAATTTCAAATTCCAATTGTTCATTACTGGCATATAGGAAAACATTTGACTTTTGTTTATTAACTGTGCTTATTAGTTGCAGGATTATATTTTGGGTTTGTCAGTTCTTTGGAATTTTCTACACTTGCAATCATGTAATTTGCTAATGAAGATAGTTTTATTTCTTCCTTCTTAGTCTGTACATCTTTTCTTTCCTTTTCTTATCTTAGTGCACTAGCTAGGACTTCTAGAAAGATGTTGAATAGGAGTAGTGAAAGAAGACACTTTGCCTTGTTCCCAATCTATTATGTGAAGTAGATCTCCCTAAAGTAAGTTACTAAAATCTCTTCTGTATACAAGCAGTGAATGGATAGAAGATATAAGGAAAACTATTTTTTAATTGCAACACAAAAAAAGAGCTCAAATTTAATCAAATGACTAAGACACAAAGAAAACTACAGAAACTTCACTAAAGGGCATAAAATATTTGAACAAACAGAGAAAGATGTTTCTTCTTCAAAGGGAATATTTAGTATTCTAGAGATTTCCCAAATTAGTTTATAGACTTAATGAAATCCAAATCAAAATTGAAATAGTGAAACTTTTTTATTAACCTGTAGAAAATCAGTCCAAAGTTTGTCTGGAAGTACAAACATGAGTAGTAAAGACATGATTTGAAAGAGTACTGTAATGAGAAAGAGTTTCTCTGCCCAAAATCAAAACATTTTTTCAAGTAATACTCATTAAAATATCATCTTACAGGTACAAAAGAAAAAAAAAGGTACATTAGATTAGGGCAACAGACTCCAGAGTCCAGAAATGGTTTCTAGTATATTCAAAAATTTTAAATGTAACAAAGGTAGCAGTCCAAAAACTGGGGGAAAGGTAATTCAATAAATGGTTTTGGAAAAGTTTATTGAGTATTTGGGAGAAAATGAATGAGATCTTCACCATATATGGTATGTCAGAGTAAATTATAAATGGATTGAACCATTTGTCTTAGCCAGGAGACCTGGGGGAGGAGGTTTGGCATAGGAAGTTTCACACTGGGTGCTCTGGGAAGCTGAAGGAAGGAAACCAGGCAGGAGTACAGCAGCTGCCACGCCACTAACGCAGAGTTCAGCCATCTCCTTGGAGAGCTGTCAAACTGGAACAGCCCTTTAAAGTTGTCCCAAGTCGAAATAAAGACTTCCATGCCCAGGAATTGACCAGGTGTTGAATGTGGGGTATTATGGCTTGGGTCTGAAATATGCCTCAAAAACTCACACGTGGAAGACTTGATTCCTAATGCAGCAAAGTTTAGAGTTGGAGCTTTGGGGAAGTGATTGGCTCATGAGGGCTGTCATCTCATTAGACTAATCCATGGGGTGGATTAATAATTTGAATGGCCTACTGGGAGAAACTAGAGACTACAGGCAAGTAGGGCATGGTTGGAGGAAGTAGGTCACTGGGGGCGTGACTCCAGGGACTATACCTTGTCCCTGACTCTTTTTATCTGTGTCCCACTGTATGGAGCTGAGCAGCTCTCCTCTGCCATGCCCCCCACTGTGATGTTTCTGCCTTGGTGTCAGCCAACCATGGACTGAGACTTCTGAAACCATGAGCAAAAATAAATCTTAACACATTCTCCACGCGATTTTTATAGGGTATTGATCAGCTGACTAACACATGGGGTTCACCTTGGAGGGGTGTAAACATGGGCTGGGCAGCTTTCTCTGGCAGAAGGAAAATTCCTATTGTAGCCCACCCTCCTAGTAATGTGGAGGGTAAGAGCCTCAGTCTTGGAGAGGGGATCTGAGCGACATAGACATGCACTGCATGGCTAAATGTAAAAAAATGAAATCATAGGACACAATTATAGAAGAAAACATTGGTAAATACTTCCAAAAACAGAATAGGGAAAGACTGTTCCTTGCTTCAAAAAGAATTCAGAACAAAACCCCATAGACACAACAGAGCAAATCAAAGCCAAGTAACCTATTGGGGGAAATATTTGCAGTAAACATAATAGTTAATAGGTAGATATTCTTGACATAGAAAATTGCTTATGAATAAATTTTTAAAGACTAGAACTGCAGGAGAAAGTTAGACAATGATCACAAGCAAAATAAAATAAAGATGAATAATGAATTTCTAGATAAGTATCCAACTTCACTAATAATCAAAGAAATGGAAACTTAATATAATTTTTCCTCTTCAAGATGTCCCAAAGTCACATGACTGGGCCATAACAGAGGACGCATTCAAATCCAGGGTTGAACTCTGGTTAAATGTTGCACAGTGTGGTACATGCATTGAATCAAAGCCTCATTAAACTAGATAGTACAGAAAATAGAAAAGCAACCACAGCAATGTAACTGAGGACTCTAGAAGACAAATGGAGAAGGTGTAACTTCCTTGCAAACCTGAAAACGTTGAATAATAGATTGTGACCGGGGAAGACCTAGAAGCAACCCCAGTTGACCCTGAAGAATGCCCCAAGGCTCAGGAATGGGCAGTAATCCCAGGAACCTCTAGAAATGGGAGTGAAGGCCAGAGGATTGGTTGAAAGGCCGTGTGAGAAGCATTTGGATCTCCAGAGCCTTCCCAACTTTCATGCAGCTCGGGTGTGTACTTCCCCTGGCCCCAGCAGAAGGCTGGAAAGTCACTAACAAACCTGCTCTCTGCAAACAACAAAGTGCAGGGACACGGGGGGAGCACCAGGCGCCACATACAGAAGTCAGGTGATAAAGAGAAGCATACACACTACTGCTGAGACCCTGGCTGCCTTTCTCAGCCTGCTCCTGTAGCCACCACCACCCGCTGCAAGGGCAGAGACCAAGAGGAGAGATCCAATGGCACTGACACCCTGAGTCCCTCAATCTGATTACAATAACTGTGTCATTTCTTCCATAATAGCTGGATATTTTCTAAATCATATTTTTTTTTTTAGAAAAAAGGGATTGTAAAGCAACAATTGTGACTCTTGGTTTTATTGAAGTGGGGATGTAGGAGGGAGGAGGCAGCAGTGGGAAAAGACACTAGAACCCTCAGGGGAGCTCATCTACCTGCAGGGACTGGCTTTCCTTCCCAGCTCTGCTTTACCCAAGGCCCTGAGAGGAGTAGTCTGCCTTGGTATTCAGCTGAACTTCACCTCCAGCCCCTCTCCTCCCCTCCCCAGAAGTGGGGATGCTGGAAGTTCCTACTCCATTGTCACTTGGTTGTTTCCCCTGGGCCACCTGCCCCCATCCACTGTCCAGGAGCCCTCAGCCACCAGTCAGTTTATTCTGACTGGTGTATATTTGGAGACCAAATACACATTTCTTCTTATGTCCCAGCACCTTACCAGCTATGTAACCTTAACCTTGAAATTTCTCTTAACCTGAAGGAACCAGTAAGACTTTTGAGCAGGTGGAAGAGACCCTCTTTCTGGAACACCAGGAAGCTGTAGACAAAGGTGTCACTAAGGGATGTAAAGGTGTTGGTAATGCTGCCTTCGCCCACCTACCCCAACCCCGTGAAGTATGGACAGCAGCGTGATGATGATTTTTATCTTAAGTCAGGAGATCCGGTTCCTGGAAAGTTCCTTCGACAGAAACGTCTAGTGCCAGTCTTACTTCTTCCAAAAAGAGGAAGATGCAAAATCCCAGCCTGCAAGAGCAGAGGCATAGCAAGAATTCCACCATGACTTCACATCCCAGGGTGAGGGGGCGAGGGGACCCAGGCCCAGCACTGCCATATCTGCTTCTGCCCTGTGCTGTCACCCATCTGTAACCCAATGCATTAGGACCTTCATCTATCACTCTGCCTGAGCGCTACTCATGGACTGACAGAGAAAGTCTGGGGTGTGAGATCTGAATTGGGAGAAAGGTGGAACAGTAGGGAGAAATATTCAGGCGCCTACTTATCTTCCCCAATCCCTTTATCTAAGCTCTGTCTTTCTGAAAAAAAAAAAAGAAAAAAAAAGTGCTGTGCCTTGCCTGCTAGCCAATTTGAAATCACAGAGCCCAATTCGCCCAAACTCCCTTTTATCAGTCCAGGGCAGGCAAGTGAGCTGTCACAAACTTTGTTCCTTGACATTCTGGAGGTGTTCATTGGTTGTGCATTAGTGGGTCCTGGTCCTTTAAGGTTGCTTAGCAATGAGATCACAGGAGTCAGGGCGAGGGGCTCTTGCTTCTTCCCCATAGGTTTGTTTCCACTTTGCTTCTGTTCATTTTAGTCTCCTTATTCTTCCGGAAAGTCTTGATCTCAATTTTTGTTACAAGATTTACTGCCAGTGGCTCTCCTGTTGCAAACCACCCTGCAGCCCTTTGGAAAGCATACATCACAGACAGATGCTGTCATGTCAGGCCTCTGAGTCCGCCGTGAGAACGTGGCAGGCACCACGCCGGGCGTGTGCCAGTGAGGCTCTGAGCTGGAGGCAATGCCCAGCTGTGCACATCTGGAGATGCAGACCCATGTGGAGCCACCCAAGAGATGTGGTCAGGCATCTGATGGATTCCAGCCACATCACAGGGGCACAAAAGGGTGAGCTGGCATCTGCAACATCTCCTGCCCAACCCCAGGAGAGCTTCGCCAACAAGTGTGTCTATCTCAGTGAGTCCTACAGAAAGAAATCTTAGGGTTTGTGTATTGGATTCTAGCAGCACCTCTGTGAATCAGGGTGAGGTGGAAAGAATGGGTTTGGGGTTAGACTCCTCGTAATGACCCAGTGCCCGCTCTGCCCCACCAGTGTCCTCCCCCATCACCAGATCCCACTCTGCCAGACAGAATCTGGCAGGCCCAGCTCAGAAAGGGGTCTAAGGAGCCAGGCAGACTTCTAAGCTTGTAGCAGGAGCTTGTCAGATCTTACTTTAAATGTCATCTAACCATTTTTTTTAACATGGATATAAATTTCTAATTTGGCTTCTTCCTTTACACATTCTTTTGGCATATGTGCTAAGCACATGCTTCAAAAATCTAGCTGTAGTTCAATTCTGAATTTCTTATTTAAAATGATCAGCCCTTCACACTCTTATGCATAATTCAGTATGTCAACCAAGATCCTTTTTGAGCTCACGAGAGGGAAGTGGGGTGGGCCAGCAAGTGTGAAGATAGTTGTGTGGGTCACACCAAGTTAGCACCTACACCTATCCCATAGTGAGACCTATTTCCATCCAGGTGACTTCCAGTGCCCTTCTATTTACCTGGAAGAATCTGAGAATCCCTACAGAGAATTTGGGAATAGTTGTAAAGAAAAAAAAAATGCTACATTGAGGTCTTTGGTTTGGTTTGGTTCATAAAGTTCAAAATGAGGACATTGTTTAAGTAAGCACAATGGGTTTATGTTGTTAGAGAAATTTCTGTTTGTTTTAAATCTTTCTGAAACCAGGGTGCATATCATGATCCGCCATCTGCCAGACTACTCTTTGATGCAGTTGTCACTACCTGTGTGGGGCAGGTCATGGTTCACCTCTCTATTTACATTTCACCATTTGAGGCATGTGCATTGTTGATACAATGTGAAACTTAGTGCTTTTTTTTTTTTTTTGAAGTTTTCACAAAGATTCCCTGCAACTCAAAATCGAAACAAAAGGTTGTGACTACTGAAGCAGAGTAGCAGAGATATTTGTGGAGGAAACAATAAGAATGGTCTCTAGTGGAGCACAGTGTCACACACCTGTAATCCCAACGGCTAGGCTCAGGAGGCTGAGGCAGGAGGATGGAGAGTTCAAAGCCAGCCTCAGCAACAGGGAGGCACTGAGCAACTTAATGAGACCCTGTCTCTAAATAAAACACAAAAAAGAGCTGGGGATGTGGCTAAGTGGTTGAGTGCCCCTGAGTTCAATCCCCAGTAACAACAAAAGAAAAAAAGAATGGTCTCCATTCCATGTTCTGAAGCCACAACCAAATCCTAAATGGGACCAAAAGAAAGAGGACATTTGCAAAGATAAAGCTGGATTGTTTTGTTATTGAGGTGTATAGAAAAGGATCAGCAATAGTACACCCCAAGCCATAATGGAAGGCAGCAGGGACATGTGGTAGAACTGTCTAGACACGTCTAAAGGCGCTCTTTCCGTCAAGATAGAATAAAAATTGTAAATGTAAGGAAGTGTGTCACAGTTTGATTGACAGTATTTTTCTCTCTCTCTCTCTTACTGGCACAGAAAACCATAGTGTGTTGCTTTTTTATATTTGGTGCAATAAGATTACTTAAATCAGGAGAGCTGGAATTTCCTTAGATAACTCTTACATCTATTGCCCCGTTGTTTGAAGAGAGAACTTATAAAATTCATTTCCAGAATCAAATTGGTGTAGCTCGTATCTGGATACAAGCTCCCTCACCCTCAGATAACTTGACTTGGACAACAAGGAGTTCTTGGGCTGGTAGAATGAGGGTGCTGTAAGGAAATCTGTGGTCTCAGATGTCCAAATCTCAAATTCTCAAAAACCTCAGATTCTCTGAAGCCCAGAATCCAAAGCCTCTGCTTAGGCACCAGACACTCATTGAAGAGGAACATGAAGCACAATGCACTTTCTGCCGTCCCAGGGGACTCCTGGGCATAAAGGAGTTGGAGATGAGGATGGAGAAGTGGTTGCAGACTGAAAGGTCCCTCACTGGGCTCTTGGCATTTCTATTGTCTTCCGTCTCTGCTCTGGGACACCTCTCCCCCCTCCATCCCAGCCTCCTCCGCTTCTCTCCACCCCTCTCCTCTCCTCTTGTACACCTGGAAGTGGCAGATTTGTTGGGGCAGGGAAGGAGTGGGGACATGCAGGGACAAAGAAAACAATACAAACGGCAAGGCTTCGAAAAACAGTTTGAAAGTCAACTGGAACCTTCCCTACTCAAAGCCTGCCGTGCTCTAAATCAGGAGTTGGCCAACCTGACAGCCTGCCCCTCCTCTTGGTAAATAAGGTTGTGTTGAAACATCCTCACCCGCCCACTCACCTCTCCTCTGTGGCTGCTTACACACAAGGGCAGATTGGAGTCAGGGTGACATACTCCTAAACACGTTTACCACTTGAACAGTCACAGAAAAAGTTTGCTGATTCCAGGTAAACCTGGAGTGCTTTTTAATCCCAGGACTTGGTAGATTCTTCAGTAAGCTCGTGTACACACCCTCTTTCTAAGAGGAAGCTGTCATAGATAGATTTTTTTCCCCAAGTTTTTATGGGAACCCCTTTTGCTACATTAACACCTGACAGAAAAGCAGCCACTTCAGGAAAACGGCTGCTTAAGAGTCTCCAAGACACTGTGGTAGGAAAAGCCAGGTTTGTCTAGGACACACTCATCTGTGTAAAAACTGGGTGGGAGGGCTGGGGTTGTGGCTCAGTGGTCGAGCGCTCGCCTAGCATGTGTGAGGCACTGGGTTCATTTCTCAGCACCACATAGAAATAAACTAATAAATAAAGGTCTGCAACTATTTAAAAAAATATATGAAAAAGAAACTGGGTGGGAAAACGTAGGGAAGTATTCCTGACTGTTCTGATTACCTCTGTAAAGGTCTCTCAGGGGCAGGTGACGCTGCCCACCTTTGTGGGGTGGAAACTGGGAAGTTAATGTCACACTGTATTTATTTTCTACATTTTGACTTTTGAATTATGCTAATATATTTTATTACCTAAGCAATCGATTAATCTGTCAATCAACATAATTAAGTTTTAAAATAGAAATGTGAAATGGTAAACCCCTTGGGAAAACAGTTGGGACGTTTTTAACACAGTTAAATATATACTTACCATATGTCCCAGCACTTCTGCCTCTAGGTATTTTTACCCAAGATAAATGAAAACATATGTCCACGCAAAAGCCTGTAAACAAGTGTTCAGAGCAGCTTCATTCATAATAGCCCTGAAGTGGAGGCCGCCCAGTTGTGTTTATTGACAGATGAATGATGGGCAGTACCATGTAATAGAATACTATGCAGTAATAAAAAGGGAGCAAGCCACTAATGCACACAGAAAATCGATAGGTTTCACAACTGTTAGGCTGAGTGAAAGCCAGACACACAATTCTCTCATTCCACATATGTGAAAATCTAGAACAGATAAGACAAGCCTATAATGATAGAGAGAGATTCGCTTGGACTTGTTGGGGGCAGGGGAGATTTGACTACAAAGGGACACAGGGAAACTTCATAGGGACATGGAAACGTTCTATATCTTGACTATGATTGTGGCTACTCATGTGTATTTGTCAAAACTCAGCAATCTATGTAAAGTTCAAACCAGCTGATCTTCAAAGTAAAAGACAATTAAGGAGCTATTTAACCCTTAGAACACCTCTCCTGATTGAAATGATATTATGAAGCGTTTTTAAAACATAAGAGGCCAATGTCTAAAATCCCACCAAAGTTCTAGGACAGGACAGCTGTCACCTAACCTGGGGGCCACCAGCATTCTTTGTTCCAAAGCCAAGTGTCCTTTTATACTGGATATAAGAATTAGTCTTATCTGCCAGCTTCTAAGGGTGATGTTCTTTCCTATGACATATAAAAGACCTACTGGTCATTTCTGCCTCCAGATGTTCACGTGGTATCCTTTGGAGTCTAAAAGATGTCTCTCACCCGGGATACAGACCCGCTGGGGACTGCAGCCTGTGCAGGGAATGTGGCTGGGCAAGTCAGGCGTGGCTCTCAGCCTGTGCCCAGAGCCGTTCAGTCCTGGGCATGCATCGAAGCTCTCCAGCTATGCAATTTTAGGCAAATCCCTCAACCCCTTTGCATGTTTCTGCATCTGTAAGATGGCTCGGATAATAATCCCCTGTTTCAAAAGTTATGTAGGGTTAAACAGATAATGTAAGGAGCTCCACAAAAACACCCCCCAAAACTAGCATCTTAAAATGATGACTCACTTCATTTTATTTGAAAATTGATACCTGGAAAGGACTTGGTGGGGACAGCTCATCCCTGCTTCATTCAGCACTGCAGTCACCTGAAGGTGTGCCCACTCACATCTGAGAGTGGTCACCAGGAAGACTGACAGCTGGGGCTTGGTGGGCATCTGCCACCACCTCTGTCCTCTGTCCAGCAGAGGCTTCAAGTAGCAGGACATGTCAGCCCTCATGACCTAGCCTTGGACCTCACGGTCACTATCGCCGTAGTCCACTGGGCTGCCCAGATGCAAGGGGAGAACAGAGACCCCGCTGCTCAATGAGTCAACGTCACAGGAAGAAGAGCCTGTGGGATGAGATATGTTGGCGTGTTCATGTTTAGAAAATCGAATCCAGCACAGCAGTGGGTGCGGTACCTGGAACATAACAGGATCAAATAAATGATATCTGACCATTTCTGCCTCTGCAACTGCTGTCGCTTCTATAAGCCATATTATCAGCATTGTTGCCAGGAAACTTGGTGCGGCTGTTATGCCGACCATCTGACACTTGCCCTTCCTGCTGTGGGTGGGTGACGACTACAGACTCAAAGCTACTTCTAGGAAATAAAGTAACAGGAACTTTGCTGCCGGCCCAAAAATTCTGCAGCACACTGCATGGTGCCTGAAAGTGATATTGTCGCTGTGAGCAGAGATGGCTGCCAATACATAAGCTGTAAGTGAAAATGAAACCCAGTGGGTGGACAGCAGGACAGGCTTCTGTGCCCTGCGGAGTCAGCCTCCTCCACAGAGATGATGTCCCTCCTTCCCAGCTCTCCGCCACGATCCCCAGGGAAAGAAATGTGGCCTGAGCTTACCAAGTCCTTGAATGCACAATGGATCATACCCACACTACAGTGCATGGGCTCCTCTGGATTCAAGTCCCTGTTTGGCCCCACAGAAGATCAAGGGCAGAATTTGGACCGTCCCAATTGAAAGGCATCCATTTGGTTGGAGCCCAAAGGAAAATAAAGACCATGAATCCAAAGTGCAGAATCATGGAGTTAGCGCAGCCTCCTTTCATGAAGCTCCTCCTTCTTCTCCCCTGGCTTACAAGCTCTTGGAAAGTAGATCCCTCAGGAGCCAATCCACTTGTCATTGGCTGGCTCCTGGGCTCCTGCCGCTTTTCTCTGGCACTATTTCAGGACCTCAGCTGCCCCTCTGCCCCATATTCAGTGGCTGATGAGCACACAAGAGAGAATAACAAACATGCCTTTTGAGGTCATGCTTTACAAATGCAAATTGATTCTACCAAGGGCAGACAGGTTAGATGCCATTTGTTCTTGGATCCCTTGAGCTTTAAAAAAAGGAGCAGAGGGCAGGGAGCCAGCCAGCTAGAGGGCACTGTTTCCAGAAGCAGTGGTATCTGAAGGAGCCTGGGGCACTGCCTTATGGCTCCCCTCACGCCCCTCTCCCTTCCTAGGCAGTGGACCCTGCACAGCTGGGCCCCGATCCTCTGCACTCCTTAGGCAAGAACCTCCAAACTTTGGCCAGAATCACTGGAATATTTTGTTTGTTTGTTTGTTTGTTTGAGCAGATTGATGGACCTTTCCCTGGAATTTCTCATTCATTTCCTGTAGAACTAGAGCCCAAGAGTCTATTTATACACATCCCCAGGTGCTAGAGATGCTGCTACTGGCCCATGCTTAGAGTAATTCTTGTAACAGGACATATTCCTCACTTATGATATTTATTATATTCTGCTTTTCTTTATTAATTTTAAAGCAAAGACTTAGATCAGCACCGTCCAGGAGAAATACAAGTCACAAATATAATTTCAAGTTGTGTAGTAGCCATAGCAATAAAAAATATTAAGATTTTATTTAATTCTGTATATTATCATCTTTACATGCAATCAATATCAAAAAATTAAGGGAATATTCTAGATTTTTTTTTCATATTAAGTCTCCCAATTTAGGTATGTATTTATACTCAGAGGGCGTAACTACATTTTGAGTGCTCGGTAGCTACATTTGGCTGGTGGCTACCATATTGGAAAGGGCAAACTTAATGTCTACCATGTGCCAGACAGTATTGTAAATCTCATATATATTAACTCCTCTAATCCTCACAATAATTCTACAAAGTTATTCTCGTTCTACAGATGACATAAGGAAGATAAAAAGAGCTGAAGTAACTTGCCCCAGGTCCCCCAGCTAGCAAGGGGGAGAGAAAAGTCTAAACCTCAGCAAACGGCATCAGCGAACATTATTTCTTTGTCCATAATATAGGCAATGCTTAGCTCAGATAGGACAGCCAGTCCCCAAATAATTTAAATGAGTGGGAGAGGAAGGTGGGGAAGGGATGATGGCTGTGTAAGACTTGCCCAGCCAGCAGAATTAAGTGCCTCAATGATCGCTGTGAGGGGAGATATTTTTAAATTAAATTTGAAATTATCTATTCCCAAGGAGCTTCCTAGCTAAAATAAAACAGGGAAAGGGGTGATCAGAAGCAGTGTGGGATGCAGTGGGGCATGCCTATAATACCAGGAACTTGGCAGGCTGAGGCAGGAGACCAGCCTGGCCAACTTAGGGAGACCCTGTCTCAAAATAAAAAGGACTGGGGATGTAGAGCATCCTGGGTTCAATCCAAGTACCATTAAAAAGAAGAAGAAGAAGGAGGAGGAGGAGGAGGAGGAGGAGGAGGAAGAGGAGGAAAAATCAGCAGTGTTTGGATACCAAGTATTATGGTCTAGATATTAGGTGTCCCCAAAAACTCAAGTGTAAGACAATGCAAGGTTTAAAGGAGAAACAATTGGATTATGAGAGTATTAACCCAACCAGTGAATGAATCCCCGGATGGGATAAACTAAATGGTAACTGAGGGTGGGTGGGGCATGGCTGGAGGAGGTGAGTCATTGCAGGAGTGCCTTTGGGATATATGTTTTATATCTGGTGAGTGGAGTCTCTCTCTGTTTCCTGATCATCGTGTGAGCTGCTTCCCTCTGCCACACTCTTCCACCATGATGTTCAGCCTCACCTGGAGCCCCAAGGAATGGAGCCAGCTGTCTATGGACTGAGACCTCTGAATAGTGAGCCCTCAAATAAACTTTTCCTCCCCTACAATTGTTCTGGTCAGGTCTTCTAGTTATAGCAGCAAAAAAGCTGACTGAATCACCAAGACCAGATAGAAGCTGGAAATTTGCATACAGGAAGTATTTGGGAAGTGCTTCCACATTGACACCTTTAAGAGAGTAAGGGGAGCAGTCGGGGGTTGGGGAATAGTTGGGCTGCAGTGCAGTTGCTAATCCTAAGGGGAACCCTAGACGGGGTTTGCCCTTCACCCTTAGCCTTGGCCTAGGGATTGGAGCCTTTCAGGAGATGTGCTTCAGCTTTGATTCAGATATTTTTTAGGGGTTCAACTTGGAGGCAGTTCTCCCAAACTGAGGCCAGGGCACCTGTCCTTTTAGCCCCACCTGAACCGGTCACTGGACACAGGTTTTCCAGGAATGGGGTGTAACCCTGAGCAGAGCAACTCATTTAAATCCAGGACCAATTACTTAAATAAACTCAGCTGTGCATCAGCTGCCCACATTCCTAGCAGCCAGCGGATGACAGCCTCATGGTTGGAGGGTTGGGGAAGGAATCGAGGTGGTGAACCTGGGAGTGTCTATGACACCAACTCAATGCCAAAGCTAAAAGAAACAGAGAGAAGTCACCATGATCAATGGAGGCAGCAGGCAGAATCCCCCCTGATCAGACAAACTGACGCAAGGTCATGAAGCTGGCAGGTGGATTTGTGCCTTGGGCTATCTACTTCCAGGTTTGTTTCCTCTCCACACCTCCCCAGGAAAGAAGAGAGAGGGGAAGAACTTAAGTGTCCTTTATTATACAATATCCTGTTCCTAGGTCTGTAGGGTCCAAAGACTTTGTCTTCTAGATTGTAAAGAACAGCTGGACCACATTGGGGGTGGGGTGCATTTACCTTATGCGTTTGGGGTACCAAGGTTTTGGGGAGCAGTGATTGGGGTGAAGGAGGATCAGCTAAGTAAATCTCAGAAGCAAGAAACCACCTCTCCTTCCTCCCCCTATCTAGGAGATGGGAACAGCCACTTTCCCTTGCTAAGCAGGGTGTAGAGACAACATGGGAATTCTTCTGAGCTGGGCTCTGGTAGTCCATCCCCACTTCACCCCCAGCCTTGGCCTAGGGATTAGAGCCTTTCAGGAGATGTGCTTCAGCTTTGATTCAGATCTTTTTTTAGGGGTTCAACTCAGAGGCAGGGTTTTGGACTTGGAGTGGAGACGGCCAGACAAGAGTGGCATAGCTGTCTCTAGGGAGCCTGACTCTGCTGAGGCAGCAGAATCTGCTGAATCTAAGAGCCTTTGATCGGTGGTGAGCTAACTGGGAGCAGAAGTAATCAAGACTTGCTACTAAAAGTGGTTTACAAGTGGCAGCATCCACAGGTAAACCTACTTAAGGGAGTAGGTCCTGGGGGCGGGGGGGGCTTTCCTCCCCTATTTCTTTTTTTTTTTTTTAGTGAACAATAAAATTATTTCTAAAACAGGAACATATTGATACCACTGGTTATCAGTGACGAGTCCTGCTCCCTCACATGTTGGAGTTTGAACATTAGAGAAGCATGCCCAGGCAAGCACATAAAGCAGGGTTTATTTTAAAAAGGGTAACATTGGGGCTGGGGATGTGGCTCAAGCGGTAGCGTGCTCGCCTGGCATGCGTGCGGCCCAGGTTCGATCCTCAGCACCACATACCAACAGAGATGTTGTGTCCGCCGAGAACTAAAAAATAAATTTAAAAAAAATTCTCTCTCTCTCTCTCTCTCTCTCTCTCTCTCTCTCTCTAAACAAAGGGTAACATTAGACCTCTCCCCTCCCAGGAGAGAGAAGGAGCCAGAGCTGGTATCCTGGTATCCCAAGAAGTGCGAGCTTTCTGCCTTTTTATATGTCCTGGGCTTCCTTTGTTCTTCTGCTCTCTTCCCCTTATCTCTCTCCTTGCCTACTTGACTAGGCCAGGGGAGATGCTCCCGGATGACTAAAAGGTAAGAAGCAGGGGCCAAGGTGGAATGATCCATGCAGGAAGGGGACCCAGGGTGCATTAATTAACAACTTTTACAACTCCCTGTATGGAGGGACAATGCCTGGGACAGGTTACCTTAGCAACAGGTTGGAAGAGGGGCAGGTTATCTTGATAAGGGTGGAGGAAGGGCTCTGAAGGAATTAACATTTCCATTTCTCCCTTCTCTGGATCTGACCTTTCCCTATCTGCCTGTCTAATTTTGCTTCAATACCCAGGGGAGCATCTTAGCTCCACCTTGAATGTGTGACCTTGAAAAACATCTCCCGAACCTCAGTTTTAGGCAATGAGACCCACCTCACAAAAGTTTTGGTGAGTATTAGATCAGTTTTCAGGGGTAAAATACTTGCAGACATCACAGGTGTTCAATAATGTGTATTCCTATAACGAACACGGCATCCTATAGAATGTTTCCTTCCATGTATAAACTTACCTTTCCAGAATTTTCCAGGCTTTTCCCCTACCCATATTCATTTTATGGCCCGTGGTGGGAATGAGGTGGTAGCAGCTGTGCTGACACCAGTTGACTAATTACAAAGCTACTACACTCAGCACTCCATAAATGTTTGCTAAATGTGTGAATGAAGAGATGAACAAATAGTGGAGTGATTATAGGAAGACTCAGGTCTCTCCTCTTCCTGGAAGCCTTCCAGGTTCCTCTAGCTTTCATGAGTCCCCTGACAAGCTGCTGCACATAAAATCCACCCAAAAGAGTCCATCTCCCATCTTTCCCTCCCTGTTCTGTGGGTGTGGTTCTTGTCTCTTCAGCTCAGCATGAATGGAATGACTTATTTAGCATTTCTACCATGAACTTACCTTCAGGTCCACATTGAATCATTCAGGTACCTAAATCCACAACTTTATATTCCCCCCCCCCAAAAAAAAAGAACATGTAAAAGGTGGAGGGTGGATACTCCTGTAATCCTATAGATGATTGATATTTGCTCTTAGGACTTTGTGAAGATTAAAATGAAAATGGCTTAGTTACAGTGCCTGGCACTCAGTAGGTACTCAACCAATGGAAATTTAGCATTAAAGACAATATCAGTATTGGTTATGGGGAGAAGGAAGATGGGGAGGGAAGCTTTAATTCCCCAGCACACACAGCCTGGAGGGTAGAAGGCTGTATTTCAGAATTCAATTGTGAAATCCAACTCATGCCCGAAAACCTAAATTATAGCATGGGCTATGGGCACCCTGCCTTGAAATGGGATATTAGGCAATTTCACAAGAATGCACAGATGTGTGGCCTGAGCCATTTTGTTCCTGGCAAACTGGAGCAGGCAGTGAACCTTTGGCAGTGGAGGAGAGCAGGGCCAGACAGCCCTGCAGCCAGCCTGACAGGGAACCGCGCGGGAATACCAAGCAGCTTTGCATGAGGCTCCAGAGAACCTGGAGCAGATGCCGTTCCCTCCTGTTCCCTGCCTGACCCCTCCTCCAGGATGCTTCCCCACGGGTCCCTGCCAGCTGCCACCCTTCTCCTCTCTCCTCAGAAGCTCTTTTATTGGGAAAGGGAGTTGCTAGAGGATGACACTTCAGACTGTCAACATGTCCATGAGGATGTCAAGTCAAAAGCCCCAGAGCACTGGGTTCTACGGCACACGCCTGTAATCCCAGCTTCTGGACAAGATATAGTCCCCCAGGGCACACTCCTAGAGACCAAGTCCCTGGAACCACAGGTCATAACTTTCCCAACGTCACCTCTACTGCAGGTCTCTGGGGAGAAGAGTCACAATAGGAATGGGAACAGAGTGCCCTGGGAGCTCTGGGCAGGGAGATAACATTTCTGCCCTGCAAGATGAGGAAACTCAACTTTGTCAGGATGAGGTGAAAATCAAATTGGGTTTTAGAGGTGAATTCATCATCACCTAACAGGAAAGGAGTATGGGTATGTGTAAGTCAGCTTTCATCACTGTGACAAAATATCTGAGAAAAACAACCTAATGGAGAAAAAATGTTTTGGGCTCATGGTTTCAGAGTTTGGCACAGGATGGCACAGGAAGCTACTCAGCACACAGCAACTAGGAAACAGAAAAAGGTTGGGGCTGGGGTACAAGGAGGAACCTGGGACAAGATATAGCTTCCAAGGGCACACCCCCCAGGACCTACTCCCTTCAGCAATTCCACCACCTCCCAAATACCCATTCAGCTATTCAACTATGAATTCATCAATGGATTGACCTGAATAAATTAAAACTCTCATCCAACTACTTCCCAAAAGCTTTATCTCTGAACATGGTTACAGTGGGGACCAAACCCTCAACACGTGAGCCCTTGGGGACATTCTAGAACCAAACCATAACAGGGCAGAGACTTTGAAGGAGGATGGGTGTGTTCATATCCCATACTTATCTGGCCTCTATGTTTAAGCACCAGGGCAGCAGAGCACACGGGATGATTAAGCTCTAATTTTTCCTTACCTGCTTCCTTGGTCAAGAAAGTCATGGTTATTGATGGTACACAGATGGCATTGACCCTGAGTGAGCAGTTGGAACTTTTAACCCTGAATGGGTTTGAAAAAGCTGTACGTCGAGGCTGCTAATCTCCCTGACCCTTTCACCTCCAGACTCCACACTGTGATTCCAAATGAGAATATTAAAAAGATGAAAATCAGGGAATTATCAATAGATGCAGCAATACTCATGGAGTCTTTACCGCTTCCTCTCCCTAGAAGGTTCCAAAGCCTTTCAGTAGGTAGGTTAGCCCAGAATATAGCCACTTTGCTAAAAAACCATAAGCCAGCAGCTGGCATCAGGGCAGGAAGGAACTCAGGCCCCTCCTCATCTGTCTCTCTGTGTCTTTGGGCACATGGTCCCACTCCAGGTTGCTGGGAAAGTCAACCACAAACTTCGCTTCAGTTCTGTCCCCTTCTGAGTCAGCCCATGCGATGGCCTTACGTTGTCCCCACTATCTGACCTCCATAGAGCATTTTTTTTAAATTTCTTCATTTTAGAATAGTTTTAAATCTACAGAGTTGAAAAGGCAGTACAGAGTATTCCTAGATACCTGTGATCCGTTTCCTCCGTTATTCATCTCTGACATCCTCTGGTTCATTTGTCACAATGAATGAACCAATCTGAATGCACTATCGTGAACGGAAGTCCAGACTTCATTCAGACTTCCCTCGTTCTTGCCTAATGGCCTTTTCCCATCCCAGAATCCCACCCAGGATGCCACGTTATGTTTAGCTGTCATGTCTCCTTAGGCTGCTCTTGGCCAGGACTTCCCTCATTTCTGATGACCTTGAGAGTGTTGAGGAGTGCTGGTCAGGTATTTTGTAGACTGTCCCTCAATGTGGGCTTTTATTTCCCCCCTTCTGGGGTTTATACTGGGATATGTGCTTGAGGGGGGAAAGGCTGCAAAAAAAAGCAGAATGCCATTTTCATATCGAATTCTATCCCGTCAGCATGATTTTTGCATCATGGTGGATGGTGACTTTGATCACCTGACTAAGGTAGCTGTCAGTCAAATTCTCTTCTATAAAACATATGGAGTGCTCTCTTTAAAGTTTAATTTTGTGGTGGATCAGCAGATCAGCAGCTTTTTCACTGCGGTGACCAAAAGATCTAACAAGAACAGTCAGGGGAGAGAAAGGTTATTTGGGGTTCATGGTTTCAGAGATCTCAATCCAGAGATGGCTCATGGCTGAAGAGTATGGCAGAGAGAAGGGGCTCAGCACATCTCACAAGGAAACAGAGAGAGAGCTCTGCTCAATAAGGAGGCAATGTGTACCCCAAAGGCATGCCACAGGGACCCCCTCCTCTGGCCACACCCTATCTGCTTACAGTTATCACCAAGCTAATCCCTATCCAGGGATTAATGCACCTAATGATTACGTTAAAACTCCTATAACCCTATCTATCATTTCACCTCTAAATATTCTTGCATTCTCTCACACATGAACTTTGGGGGCACACCTCATATCTAACCCTGTAACAGCAAATAGTAATTGTATTCATTTATGGGGCGCGATGTGATGTTTTGATAATGCTTACATTGTGGAATGATTCAATCAGGCTAATTAACATATCCATCACCTCAAATATTTATCATTTTTCTTTAATGGTGAAAACATTCAAAATTCTATTACTTATTTGGAAACATGCCACCCATTGCTGACTGTAGGCCCCGTGCTGTGCGACCGACCAGCGGGACTCATTCCTCCTGAGACCTAGGGCCCCTGCACCCACGTCCCCCTTGCACCAATGCCCCCACTTCCCCGCTTGACCTCACACCTGCCTTTGCATCACTTTTATGAGCCTCTTCCTTTCTGCTGGGGAGTGGGCAGGGCCAGCAAGATAGAGCACTTGTGTCAGCAAGATGTTCCCTGAATACTAACACGTTCCTGTTGTACTTTATGAGAGGCCAAGCTGACCTTTACCTCCATCTCATTCCGACTCTCCCTTTTGTCTTTGGGAGGACGCCCTCGCTGTGTGACCTCACATCCCCACCACAGCTGATTCTATTCCGTGCCTGCAGGGTAGCTCCTGGGAAGCAGCAGCCATGGCCTTCAGTCTGTGGAGCCATGTACCGTACCAGCCTCCAGCTTTATTCCGTCGACCTCCCCTCTGTGCCAGGAGCTTTGTGTCACTCCTTGTATGCACTTGCTCCTTTCTTCCTTCAGGGGAGCCTAGAGCCATGTGTCAGAGACATCATGGTGCTGTGGGAAGAGCCCAGAATCAAGATGTCTTCCTTCCCAGAGTCTGAGCAAGAGAAAGGACAGTAGGAAAACCCAATTCAAATATCCAGCACTGAAAGTCCCCTGATGTCTCAATCCATGCTGGTCACTGAAAGGGCTTTGATTTCACTTCTCTGTGAGTGGCATTCTGGTTATTATTGCTGCCTCACAAACCACCCCAAGATTGAGCAGCTTAAACCAATAGAAACCACTCATTTTGATCATCAGTGTATAGTTTGGGTAGGGATCACTGGTCTCTGCTTCACCCAGGCTGGGTGGCTTGATGATGGGTGCTGGGAGATGCTCTTCCAAGATGGCTCACCCACATGGTTGGCAGGTTGTGCCAGCTGTCATCTGGAAGTCCAGCTGGACTGAAGGCCAGGGGCCTGCCTCAGTTCCCTTCACATGGGCCCCTCCCTGGGCTGCTCAAATTTCCTCACAGCATGCTGGCTGGCATCCAAGAGGAAATACCCCAAGAACAAGGAAGAAACTTTTCATCTTTATGGCCTGGCCTTGCAAGTCAGGTGACATCTCTTCATCCAAAGTCACATTTAGAAAAAAAGAGTAGGTTGAGATGTACAGTGATGGTCATTTTTAAGCACCGCCACTGACAGACCAGACCGTGGTCATTTCCATTGAGTGAGATGCAAAGGTACAAGTGAGGTTAGAGATCACAAGCACCCAGAAGGGATTCCTAACAAAGTCTTTGAGGCCTGGGAACCCTTCCAAGAACAATCTAGGAAAATGTTTATTCCAAGTCAAAAGACCGAGATAGAAAGCTGAAGAGAAAAGGCAGCATAGTTGCCTCATGTGTGCCTGTACTTAGGAAAAGTTTATTTTAAATTGCGATGCTCAATGATAATAGTTGTTCTCATCAATAATAACAATCTTGTTGTTGTAGTCAGCTTTTCTGCTGCTGTGACTAAAATATCTTACCAGAACAATTTTATAGGAGGAAATGTTTATTTGAGGGCTCCTAGTTTCGAAGGTCTTAGTCCATAGAAAGCTGGAACCCACCAGGTGATGTCCCGAGTTAGATCCTCAGGGCTCTCGGTGAGTCGGGACATGGTAGCAGAGAGTGTGGTGGAAGGAAGCGGTTCACAAGATTAACAGGAAGCAGAGAGAGAGGTCGCCACTCACCAGTTTCAAATATATATCCCATAGGCACCCCCCAATCCCCACCTCTTCCAGCCACACCCCACCACTTCAGTTACCACTCAGTTAATCCCTATCAGGGGTTAATTCACTGATTGGGTTAAGACTCTTACAACCCAATCGTTTCTCCTCTGAACCTTCTTGCATTGTCTCACACATGAGCTTTTGGGGGACACCTCACATCCAAACCTTAACAGTTGTTATTATTGTTATCTTTAGCAATAACTCTTCTGCTCATGTAGGACATTTTCCTAGATCAAAATTTGTCAATCCATGGCCAGCGTTGTTAGTGGAATGCTCAGAAATAGCCTGCAATTCCAGCTACTCAGGAGGCTGAGGCAGGAGAATCACAAGTTCAAGGCCAGCCTCCGAAACTTAATTTGAGACCTTGTCTCAAATTAAAAATAAATAAAAAGAAAGTTCTCAGAGGTAGAAAACTCCTGAGTTCAATCCCAGTACCCAAAAGAAAAAAAAATATTTCTCAGTCAGTCCCCAGCATCTCTATGTTGAACCATGACACAAAGAAAGACCGCCAATTACAATTTTAAATCAAATTAAAGCAAGCTTATATTGTGTACCAGAGAGAGCTGGCCAGCAACTGTCTCACCCAAAGCTGGGCTAGAGAACAGCACTCCAGCTCTCCAGGAAAAAGATTTTATTGCACAAAAAGTTACAAAATGGGGTGTCTTGGGAACTTATAGCTAACGGGGTTCTGGCAAGCATAATACAAAGGCAGATAGCAGGTTAATGAGCTACATGGCTTAACATTTCAAGGTAGGGAGTAAATCGAGATTCCAACATCAGAATTTATGAGGCCCCGCTGAGGTTTTAGGGAGGGTTAGTATCTGGTCAAGGAGAGCCAGACATGGGTGAGTTTGGAATTAACTTTGTGACGAGATGGCTCCCCATCTTAGGATAGAATTAAATTGGGTTCCTCATCTGGGGCAGCCAGGATCAGAAAAGCCTGGTTTTAAATCCCGGGACTGCCACATGGTGGCCCTTTTGGCCTTAGACTTAGCAGTGAGTTAACTTGGAGATGATGGGGGGACTCAGGCTGCAGATGTGTCATGCTCACCTGTTTTTTGCTCCCAGGAAAAAGAGGTGTGTATGTGTGTGTGTGTGTGTGTGTGTATGTGTGTGTGTGTGTGTGAGAGAGAGAAAGAGAGAATGCATGCACAGGGAAATGAAAGGAAGAGCGTGCAAGTGTGGGCACATGTGTGTGCATGTACGTGTTTTTGTTGGCACACTGTGACCTGTCAGCCACTCAAAGCTGCAGTACAGGATCGATTCGTGTTGACCAGAGGCCACGGGTGTGCCTGGGGCCCCCGGGCCCGTCTCACATGGTTTTCTTGCATGTGTTCTAGAGATTGTGCTCTGGGAAACGGTTCCCAGTGGAGTCATGGACCTCATCAGTCCAGCTGTTGAACCAGTGATCTCCGGACATTTCTGGAACCCACCAGGTGATGTCCCCAGTTAGCTCTAAGTACTGAGCAGCACCTTCTGCCCTTCCGCCCTGTGGTTGGAGGCATCTCCCTAGCAGAACTTGATGGGAGGGAACTTTTGAAATGTGGCCCTATAGAAAAGGCAGCCACAAAGATCGGTTCTGAAAACTCTTTGGTTCCATTTAAAAAAAAAAAAGCACCAAGGTCACAGGTCACAGGCATGGCTTATGCCTGTTGAGAGCAGTCACTCAGCTCACCCTGAGTCAAGGCTGCATATTTATTTCTGAGTAAGGAAAACCAGGCTCCAAGGATCTAGGAGTTGATACTTAATCTTGAAGATAAAAGACATCATTGGAGTTCAGAGGTCAGAGCACACGGGAATCCTGGAACCACGGGGAATGGAGAAACTCTGACTATGGAACTTAGTGGACTTGGCCAGCAGTGAATTGGCCATGGTCCCTCCCAGCCCTCCCCCCATGTGGCTGAGTGCCCAGGGTAAGTCATTTCACTTTCTTGGGCTTCCACCTTCTCATCGGTAGGATGATACCAAGAGAGCTAACATCCCTTCCAAATAAAAGGTGATGAGCTTGAAATTAGAAAAGGTCATTTCCTGGCAAGGTTTCATATTACTGCCCATGTAGACAACGGCTTCCCTGATGGCCAGACTTGGTGTGCTGTCGACACTCTTTCCTTGTGTTCTCCAAACATCACATGCAGAAGCTAAAGTCCCAAGTGTCTTAGGTCCTTTTGTGCTGCTGTAACAAAAATGTCAGAGACCGGGTAATTTATTTTCTCACAGTTTCAGAAACTAGGAACTCCAAGATGGAGGGACTGGCATCTGTTAAGGGTCTGGTGCTGGGTTATCCCATGGCAGAAGAGATCAAAGGGGACCCAATTCATCTCTTTAAAAAGGACCGTCTTTTGCTCTAATGAACCTTCTCCCTCCAAAAGGACATGAATCCATGCATGAGGGTGGTGCCCCCATGACCCAAATACCTCCCACCGGCCCCACCTCCCCACCTTGAAATTAACAACTCATGATCTTTGGGGGACCCATTCCAACCATTGCAGCCAGCATGTTCCAATAAAAATAAAAAAATACCCATAAGAGGCTTAAAGCAGTCGCAAAATAATTTCTTTGTTCAGGAATCTCAGGGCTAACTGAGCTCAGGGAGGCAAGTTCTCACTGGGGTGGCTTGTGTGATTGCTGTCCAGGAGCCAGGCTCATCTTGTAGAACTTATTTACTGTCAGGCCTGGTGCCTGGGTGGGACTAGGACAGTGGGGGCTTCTCAGGTGTTCCTGCCGTGTGCCTCAGGGTCTACTCCATGTGCCTGCCTTGAGGGCTCTTGACTTCTCACATGGGAGTTCAAATTCCCCAAGAGAAATGCAGAAGCTGTAACCTCTTCTGCCCCAGCCATGGTAAGCATGTGATGTCACCTCTGCCGCACTCTGTTCAAAACAGTCACAAAGACCCACCTAGGCACTAAGGGAGGAAAAATAGATACCGCCACCCCCTGCTCCTCCCCACCCCCACCCCCCAGCCTTGGTGGAAGAGTTTCTGAGAACTTGCACACGTGACTTTAAAACACCATACCAAATATTCAGCATGGCTAAGCTGCTGCCTTGCTTACTGAAGTTGAATGACTCCGACTCCTGTGATTCTCTGCCACAGGGATTTCAAAAGGCAATGGCCAAGCTGGGTGTGGTGGCACACACCTGTAATCCTAGGCAGCATGGGAGGCTGAGGCAGGAGGATCACAGGTTCAAAGCCAGCCTCAGCAAGAGTGAGGCACTAAAGCAACTCAGTGAGACGCTTTCTCTAAATTAAACACAAAATAGGGATGGGGGTGTGACTCAGTGGTAGAGAGCCCCTGAGTTCAATCCCTGGTACCCAAAGGAAAAAAAAATAGCCAAAAAGATCTTGCAGTAGAAACTTAGTTTAATGTGAAAGGAGGATCTACTTACAAGAAGATATTTAAAATTGCAAGGAAATGAGATAGATTTTCTATTTTTATGAATTATCCATGGATCAAATATGCTGTGTGTCTGTGTGTAAAAGCAATTTTAAGAAAAATTTAATTTATGTATGTAATTTTTCTTCTCCCAAACAAAGGCATGCATGAGATGTCAGGATTGGGAAAGAGGAGTGAATTAAAGCAGGGGTTTCTGATGCTTTTATTGTCCTGATACAAGCTTCCCCACCCCCACCCCCATACATGCACAATAAAGCTAATTAATGAAATTATTTAAAAGAATATCAAATGTGTCAAACGAAGCCCTGGAATCAAGATAGAAGGAAATAGGTAAGAGAGAAGAGACCAGCAGGGGAAAATAATTACCAAAGATTGTAGATCATTACTTTTGACTGTGCGGAGCATCCTGAGGGGGCAGAGGGGTGGGACAGCAGAGCAGGCTTGGTAAGTGAAGTGGTTGATAGTGTAGACTCCGGGGCTACACTTCCCAGGTTCGAATCCCAGCTTGCCATTCCCCAGCTGTGTGACCATGAATGGGTTCCTCTGCCCCTCTGGCTTCTTTCTCTCAATTGTAACAGGGAGCTAGTAATAGTACTTGCCTCATCAGGTTGCTAGAGGATTAAGTATGTCCATGCAGGTTACCTTTGAGTAGTACGTGGCACATAGGAATTGCTCAGTGTATTAAACAATACTAGACATTTTTTTCTTTACCAATTGCCTTTGCCAGATGCAAATGTCATGCCCACTATGGAGTATAGGCAGCCAACCAAATAAACACACGAGAAGGAGTCCCTTTCCTTCCCTTGGCTCCTGAGATCACGTATGCAGTGGAATTCTAGGAAGAAGGAAGTCTTCCTGCGACATCTGGGCATCTGTCAATCTGTGGGCTTCCATCCCCAACACCTACCCTTATTCTGACATGTTTTAAAAATTGGTTCCACATTTTAAGCATGTCAAGCTAGATTTTCGTTTTAGTCTCTCTTAGATATTTGGAATTAGAGCCTCCAGAGTCCATTATGCAAATCAATGCAAACGATATGCAAAACAGCAGTAGCCCCAGATTGTGGGGAGGGGAGTGTGTAGGCCAGCACAAAGGGTCTTGAATGAAAATTTGCATGTGTTAGGGGAGCCCGGGTTGAAGGCCTTGCACGTTTATTGTGACAGTGTGCATCACATTCAGTTGCTAACATTTCGTGCCAAGGAGGAGAGGTGAACTCCTGTCTGATTTCCATAATGAAGGTGGCAATGGTGGTGGAAGGGCATGTTGGGGCCGTGATTTTATGATACAATTGAAAAGTTGCTTTGAAATCATGGCCGTGGTCCCGTGGTCCCGTGGTCCTGGCGGTCTCCCCAGCCAGCTGTGTGTTCTCCAACAAGTCCCCTCCGCCAGTGTCTCCCAGTGTGCAATGAAGGGATTGTGTTAGGTGAACTTTAGGGCCCTTCATTGTGACGTCCAAGTGTCATCCTCCAGGTAAAAGCCTGTGATGGCTGTACCTGTTCGTTATATCAAGGATTCACTCTAATCTCACGCAGCGGCTCACACCCGTAATCCCAGCAACTCTGAAGGCTGAAGCAGGAGGATGACAAGTTTCAGGCCAGGCTCTGCAACTTCATGAGGCCCTAAGCAACTGAGCCAGACCCTGTCTCAAATAAAAAATTTAAAAGGACTGGAGGTGTTGCCCAGTGGTTAAGCACCCCTATGTTCAATCCCCAGTACTGAAAGAAGAAGAAAAAAAAAGAAGATTAAAGAAGTGGCTGAGAGGTCATTTTACAGTCCTCCTAGAGAGGACTGTGTGACCATGAATGGGTTATAACTTCTAGGGATGCAGACAAACAGCAGCAGCAAGGGCCAAGAGACTTACAGAGTAAGTTCCAGCAAGTTCCTTGGGCTTCCTGCTGGGAGGCTCTGAGCCTGTGCAGTGCTCGCAGTTGGGGAAGTCAGGGCAATTTCTCTCCCTGAGTATTTTGAAGACTAGGCCGTATAACCCCTCTGCCTCTGAAAAAAATTCTCCTGGAGGCCAGAGTGGCTGCTCTTTCACAGCAAGCCTGTCCATGGGGCCAGTTGGTATCTTTCCCAAACCTCTGTGCCACCCTGGACTCTGCCAAAAGACCACTGTGTCCTTAGTCTCTGGGTTGTGATTGTATCAGACACATCTGGGGCTTTGCCCCAGCAATCCTCAGGAGTCTATGGTTTAACTCCAGCTGTTTCAGCCCCATCAGCTGAGTGCAGGCATAATCTGTCAGACCCTAGGCCCAAGGCTTCCCTGACTCAGCCTCATGAGGTCCAGGGAGTGCAGTGGAGGCCCACTCAGCTAGTGCAGGCTAGTGTAGAGGACAGCCCCTAGGTGAGTGAGTATTCTCCAAGCAGGCAATGTGGGGTTCAGCATACCCAGCTCCTCAGACATACCCAGTGAGTTTGAGTTGCCCACCCCATCATCTCAGAGCTGCCCCGGATGGTTTTTCCCTATTTCACTCATCTCAGACCCCGACGGCTGACCTCACATCACCTCCAATATAAACTACCTGCACACAAGCCCCTGTTTCTGTCTCTCCCTTTTCAGACAAATGCTTATATTAGTTTGTATTAGTTGGCTAGGCTTCTATAACAAAATACCACAGACCATTATCTCTTTATGGGTTCTGGAGGCAGGAAGTCCAAAATGAAGATGGCAGCAGGGTTGGATTCCTAAGGCCTCTTTCCTACCACCTACACACTTTCTGCTTTGACCTCACGATTTCATCCCTCTGCAGACAAAGCCCCTGGTGTCACTCTGTAGGTTCTAATCTCTTCGTCTTAGAAGAACACCAGTTGGACCAGATTAAAGTTGCCCTATTGGCCTCATTTTAACTTGATTATCTCCAAATATAGTCACATTCTGAGATTCTTGAGGGTTAGAACTTCCATATATAAATTCAGGGTGGGGGACACAATTCAGGTCTTAACAACATTTATATCGGACCAAGTCATTCATGAAACAACCTGGGGGCTTTTAAGGGAATATTCTATGAAACATTGCCCATCGGCCTCAAGACTGTTCCTTTGGTGCTAAGCTACAAGGTGTGTGTGGGGTTCGGTGAAGGGGAGCTGAAATAACACAGAGCCAACAAGCATAGCAACACATTGTTTCTTTTGTGGATGCAATTTCAGATCCTCTTCCTCTTCCTGTATTAATGGGTGCAGTTGACCAGGAAAAGCATACATTTAACATACTGGTTTCACATACTTCTGATATGATCTCTTCGAGCCTCAGTTTCCCACTGTGCAAAGTGGTTGTGAGGATTAAATCAAGCACATTTTTAGGACTGACTGAAATAAGCCAGGTGCTCTGTTGATGTATGATTGAAGCCATGAATGAATGCCTAAAAGAATAGGGTGCTTAGGGCTGACCATTGGTCCTAGGGATGATGGACATGGTAACCTTCACTCAACCCCCAAGTTCCTTAACCCTTCACCTCTCACTTAGAAGTTCAGGTGAGAGGCACAGGGGTCTACACATGTACCTAAGGTGATCACAGGGCTTTGGGTCCCTGCCCCTGTCAGCAGCTGCTGGCCCTCCCAGCCAGTGTGTGAATCCCATTTGGGGCCCCTGCATTGACCATATGTCCTGCTGGAATCTGGACAAGAGCTCTGACAAAGTTAGTCCAGGGGCCAAAGTCTAGAACTGCAAAGAAGTGTGTTCATATGAACAAAGGGGAGTGAGCAGGTCAGAATCAGGACCTAGGAAATGTCTGCCGCTCCTCAGCAGGAAAGACCAGCTCTTCCTAACCCACGTGCGGGCCCAGTCTGCCTGGCAGTCTGTGATCTGAGGGATCCGATGGTGTATATGAGATATTATTTTTGAAGACTGACTCATGCTACTAAGATTAATAAGACCATGCATATTTAGAAATGTTTTTAAATGTATAGGTTTTTATCTTTTGCATCTTTTCAATGAACTAAAAAGTACACACATTGACTATCATGCATTTTTTTTTAAATGTTCAAAAGGGCTCCTCCTACTCAAAAAGACTGGGTACCACCCAGGAGATTGTTCAGAGTTCAGCCACTTAGGTGCCATCAGAAGAGCTGTTACTAATAACAAAAATTACAATGCCAGCTGGCTTGTATAGAGTGTGTTTTCTATTCCAAACTCTGTATCAAGTGCTTTATGGGTGTCTGATCTGGATGCCCTTTCCCTGGACCAGTGTCCCCTTCCTTCTGTCCCTCCTCTTTGACACTGAGACACCTCTGCCTTCTTTTAGGATTGTTTGTGGATTTATGCAAGGTCATCCAGGGCCAGGTGCTGCCCTGCTCCATTTGGGGTCCTCAGGGTCAAGGAGAGGGTAGCCCCTCTTTAATTGTTCGGTGATTCGGTCTTGGTGAGCAGAGGCTCGACATTTGGACCTTTGTCCAGTTCAGAGAAGGGAAGAGAAGCTGGTTCGCTCTGCCCGGCCGGCCTTCCTCAGGCAGTTCTGAGTGGTTCATGTGGCCAAGTTGGCCTTGCTCACTCTTAAATTGTAAAAGACAAGGTACCATGGAAGCCACAGCCTCTGAAGCTCCTGCTGTGCCTTAGGCGAAGGCTGATGGCCTGAGACATTTGAGAAAGGACGGTCCAGCCAGTTCCACTGGCTCTGGGTCTCCTGGTGTTGGCATCTCTTCCTAGCCGTGTCCAGCTGCGCATATGGTTCTGTGTCCCCCTGAGTGTCGTGCATCAGTGTGAGTCTCAAACATCCTCCTGACACATCCCCTGCAATCCCAGAACTTTCTAAGGTCCTGGGTAAAGAGGGCGCCTCTATAGACGGCTCCTTGGGGATCTCACCTCTCCTCTCTGTCTCCCTCTCCAGGCTTCCTCCTGACCTTGGCACTGACCGAAGCACTGGTACTTGCTGTCCAGGAACCATCTCCCAGGGAATCTCTCCAGGTCCTCCCCTCAGGCAGTCCCCCAGGCACCATGGTGACAGCATCCCACAGCCCTACTAGACCCTCCTCCACGGCGCTGAACCCCCATCCCGATGGACCCTCCTCACAGGCCGCAGCTACCACGGCAACGACAGCCCATCCAGATGGGCACCCTCCTACAAACACTGTTCCCACCGTCGTGGTGACAGCAACCACCCCCCATCCCGAAAGGCCCCTGCTCACAGGTTCCCCTCCAGTTCCTATGGCAACCACACCCTCGCATTCAGAGGGCCGCCCCCCGGGGGAGGCCGCCCCCACCATCCTGCTGACAAAGCCAACAGGAGTCACCAGCCGGCCCACCGCAGCGGTCCCCCGGGCCACCACCCGCAGGCCCCCCAGGCCCCCCGGCTCTTCCCGAAAGGGGGCTGGGGGTTCATCGCGCCCTGTCCCACCTGCCCCCGGCGGCTACTCTGGGAGGAAAGAAGGCCACCGAGGACGCAATCAGAGCTCCACGCACCTGGGGCCGAAGCGACCCCTGGGGAAGATATTCCAGATCTACAAGGGCAACTTCACAGGGTCTGTGGACCCCGAACCCTCAGCCCTTTCCCCCAGGACCCCACCCTGGGGGAACGCCTCTTCGCCACAGCCCCAGACAGTGGCTGTGACCACAGCATCCGGAAGTACCTCGTGGGCACCCCCCACTACCCCTGCGGTGCCTGCAGAGGACAAGCCAGGCCTTAGCAGAGCAGACCAGGGGGGTGTCCCCACCTTCACCAGCCCAGGAGGGGAGCCAGTCGCCACAGCCGCCTCAGGTGCCCCTGCCCGTCCACAACCTGCCCCAGTGCCTTCTCAACGCCCCCGTGGTGACGTGCAGGACAGCCCCAGCCACAGTGACTCTTGGCTTACCGTCACCCCTGGCACCAACAGACCTCCGTCTGGCAGCTCTGGGGTCTTCCCCGCTGCCCCGGGGTCCACCCAGGCTGCCTTTGATGCCAGTGGCTCAGCCCCTTCCCAGGGGATTCCTCAGGGAGCATCCACAACCCCACAGGCCCCAGCCCGTCCCCCCGGGGCCTCAGAAAACACTGTTTCTCCAGCCGAGGAGGAGGCTGCGGCCTCCCCCACCGTGACCGACAGGGTGCCCAGTCCTCTCTCCACAGTGGTGTCCACAGCCACAGGAAATTTCCTCAACCGCCTGGTCCCCGCCGCGGGGACCTGGAAGCCCGGAACAGCAGGGAACATCTCCCACGTGGCTGAAGGAGACAAGCCCCAGCACAGAACCACCATCTGCCTGAGCAAGATGGACATCGTCTGGGTGATCCTGGCCATCAGCGTACCCATCTCCTCCTGCTGTAAGTGCCTCGCTTCTCCCCACTCCCCTCCCTCCTCCCTCTCCGCCCACCATGCCAACAGTACTCATCCTTCGCCCTAGAGTTCTCCCACCCCCACCCAGTGGGCTGCAAGGTTCCCCGAGTCCCAGGAAACCAGGGAGCAGGAGACAAGAATCGCGGCTTCACCCTGTCCCTGGTTCTGGGACCCGCCAGGCCATGGCTCAAATGTCCTCAGGTCATAAAGCCACAGTTCCCAAGAGCTGGGGAGGACCTTGCAGACAATCTAATCCAACCATGTATTTTTCAGGAAAAAAAAAAAAAAAGAAGAAGAAGAAGAAAAAATAAAAAGCTTACTCAGGTTCCAAGAGTCACAGGCAGGGCTGGGACGGGACCTTAGAGCACCTTCCAGGGAGTGCTCCTGCCATGACACTGCCCTGCCTCCTGGGCAGCCTGCCAGACCCTACAGTAACATGGCATGAAGTCAGAGGGTGAAAGCTGAGCCCTCCAAAGAAACAGCCTGCAACCAGCCAAGTCCTCACTGACCTCTCCTCCTCCGCGTTCCTTCTTGTCTTTTCATTCTTTCTCTCCTCACTCCCTTCTCCTGAGAAAGAAGAGGAGAGAATGCTTCCATGCAGTGGGGAGTTCCATTGGCCTTAGGGGGAAAAACAACAACAACATGGCTCTTGCAGCTAAAGGAAGGCTTGAGAGTTACGTGGTTATGTGCATTTTAGCTCCTCTCCGCCTGTACGCCACCCCCAGCCCGCTTTATTTGTTCTTGGGTAGTATGAGCTGGGTGCAGGGTGGACCTCATCCTTCCATTTTGCTCTCGTGAGGTCCACCAGCATCTCCTTACTGCTGCCGGTCCCTGTGTGAGTGAGGAGTCGGGGGACATTTTCCCTGATGTCTCCATAAAGAGTGTGCTGTGGTCTCTCAGAACCCTAGGGCTTCCTTCGTCTTCTCCGGGTGGTTGATCTTCTATTCTCAGTTTCTCTGGTAACCTTGCAAGAATCTTCACTGGCCTCAGCCCCATCCCACCCCACCTGGTTGCCATCCAGCCACCCCCTGGACCCTTCTAGGGATGAGAGCTCCCACCATACTCCTCACTCCCTGGACAGCCTCTTCTTCTTGGACCCTTCAGGATTTCTCCTGCTCTCCTGGGGGCCTGAAGTTGGCCCCCTCATAATTTTTACCCCATGACCCCAAGCTGTGCCTTCTGAAACCACACAAATCAGTCCATCTAACAATCTGGAAGCAATGGAACGGCTCTCAAGGGCAGCGTTCTTTGTCCAATCTGCTCATCCCTGACCTTCAAGTCTCCTTCACAGGGCTGCCTTGGCCCTGGTCCTATCTCCCATCTGTCCCCTCTGTATGGCCACCACTTTTTTCCTGTTTATCTAGAAAGGAACACAGTTTTTCACACATGCCCAGCCATGACGGAGGGAGCTAATGGTGGACGCTTTGGCCACAGTCAACCTGTGCTGGCATCAGCCCTGTTGGTTGTACTGACTTGAGGTCACGCCATGGGCTCACCTTGATCTCAGCAGGCTTCCACAGGGCAGAGGCCTCCTCCAGTGCAGGCTGAACCCAGGATTAGTGCAAGTGGTCTGTGCCTTTAACATGAGCTGTGATTTCCGCTTGGCATTAGACTCCCCCCAGATATTTTCTAATCTGGAATCTAGATTCTTCCCAGGTGCCACTTCCGCCTGCTCATTAAGCCACACAAACTTTCCGTGTTTGCAGGCAGCCTGCTGCTGCTCTAGGACCCTAATCAGGAAAAGTGAAAATATTTGCAAGTTGCATATTTCATTCTTAATAAAAGCAGCTGTATCGTCTCTCGTGGAAACACATAATTTATAAACTGTGATTGCCTACTTCTAAAATGGAAGAATGATAATGAGACAATGTAGCACTCTTGGCCAATTTTATTTATTTATTTATTTATTTATTTATTTATTTATTGTACCACGGATTGGACCTAGTGGCACTTTAGCACTGAGCCACATCCCCAGCCCTTTTCTATATAGATACATTTTTAAAAAAAAACAGGATCTCACTGAGTTGCTTAGGGTCTTGCTAAGTTGCTGAGGCTGGCTTTGAATTCATGAACCTCCTGCCCCAATAAAATGATTAATGGTCGTGTTTGAGAAGGAACCACACAAGAGACAGCTTTTTACTTTTCCACCCTTTACATGTGTCTTGGACACTCTAGTTTACAAAGTGAGTTCCCCGTATGTTTTCTTAATCATTCCTTCTTTAAAACAAACTAGTCAGAGAAAATAAAACAAAAATGGAAACAAGGTGCTGGGGTGGACTGTGGTCATCATCCACTCTTTACAGATGGGAATTAAGTTGCTAGGTAAAGTAATTTGCCCAGAGTCCCCATCTTGCAGCAGTCAGCCCCGAGGTGGTGTGTAAAATCCATTTGTCTGATTCGGTGCAGTGTTTTGCAAGTGCCCACTGTATGCCAGGCACTGTGCCAAGCACTCGGGAACCACAGATGTGCAACTCTCCCCATCTCTCAGCACCCAGTAACCCCCTGGCTGTCCTTTGCCTGAGCTAGAGAGGGCAGGGTAGACCCAAAGACCCTGCAGACCACACCCACCTGGTTTTTGCTGTTCTAAAATGACTCCTACTTCTCCCCCTGTGCTTCTGGAAAGTGTGAGTTCGAAATTAGATCCTGCTGCAAAGCTGAAAATCCCAGAGGCTGCCTACACCATGGATCCAAATGTCAGCAGAGACAGGAGCAAGGACATAGCCCAGGACTGTACCAGGAGGACACTCCTGATGTTCTGAAAGGAGACTTCAGGTGCTGGGGGTAGAACATCTTATTTTCTAAAGTGAATTATGAATGCTCTTCAAAGTAGACTCTGGTAGCCCCTTGGGAATGACAAAGCCCATCTCCATACTGAAGGCCCCTCACTTCTGCCTGACCCTGGCTGCCTTCATATCAGCTCTGTGTCCTTGTTCATGGTCCCGACTCCTATGGGACCATCATTAACTCTGTGAAGGCCCCTGTGAGAGGGAAACTAAGATAAAAAAAAAAAAAAAAGTTTATGAGCCTCTAAACCCCAGGCTGTCTCTGGAAATGTCCTCATCTGTCTGGACGATGTTCCCACCAGGTATTATAGGCCATGTGGGCTAGGTTCAAGTGCAGACTTCCTCCCTCTGGCCATTCAGACCAGCATCAGTTCTGGCCCTGGTCAGGGGGTGCATGATTTCTCTGCTTCTGGTAGAAGCAGCAGGGAGGGTTAGCAAAACCTCCCCTGTTTGTCCCAAGAAGGGCACCCACAGTTCACCTGCCCTTCCAGATCACTTGCCCCACCCAGTGACTGGAAGAATATATTTGTGCCAGGGCTAGAAAACTGAGTCCTGCCAGACACTCGCAGCCAACAGGGTTTCAGAAGTGCTAAGAACTGAAATTGATTGGATCCAAGCCACAGCCAGCCACAGCAGGGGAGCCATGTGGCTCCTGAGCTGGTCTCTGCTGCCACCATCAGGGTGCATGGTACCTACAGCCTCCTACTAGAAGCCCCTGGCCTGGCATGAATTGTGGTCCTCACCCACCAGTCAGTGGTCTGGGTTTTCACAGGAACATCAGTCCGGAGGCCCTACCAGGCTCTCTTGCCTGTGTACACGTGTCACATCCGTCCTCCAGAATATTTTCTCCCTGCCCCGCCATTAGCAATGGGGGATGAGATCAGACAGCGAGGCCCCTGGCAGGTGCTGCTCATCTGCCAAGCTGAGCCTGGCAGACAGAGTTGAGCCTCCCAGCAACCCTGGACACCTGAGAGTTCATGTGCACCTTGCTCCGGGGCAGTCTGATTCCCTCCAGACTCTGGAGCATTAGGCAGCATTCCTGAGATAACCTATCGTTGCATCCAGTGACGGGTAGCCATGTTGGTTGTTCATGCAGCCTGCTCTGAGAATATAGGTTCCTGTGTCACTCATAGGCCTTCAGTCATTTTGTAATTCTATAAGACATCCTGGGTCGGAATGACTCCTAGCAATGAAAAGAATAGAAGATGTTGGGATTAGAAGGAAGGGTGAATGGGAGGCTTTTCTCCTTAGAGTTGATGGACCAATGGAAGAAGGGGGGAGGGGGAAAGCCTAGGGCAAGGTACGGTTGTCCAGGGAATGTCACCCTGCCACAGCAGTGTCAGGCACTCATTCTGACAGCTCTTAGCAGTGCTTCCCAGCTAGCGCCCCCTGCTGGGCTTCTCTAGGCATATTCCCACCTGGAGCCAGACACTAAGCCCCACAACCTGGCTTCCCCAGGCCTCTGGCCTCATCCCACACCCTAAGGTCTCCCTGCAGGCTCCTCACTCAATCCCCAAAGGAGGGCAATGACCGTCCACAGTCCTGCTTGGTCTTCACAATGACACTACTGGGTTCTTCTACTCGCTGGTCTGTTTTCTCATCTGTAAATTGAGGGGCCCAATCTGAAATATATCACAACTTCCTGTTCTCTCCTACTTCCCTAATTTGTACCCTGCATGGCTAACCCTGCTGCGCTAGAAAGATCTGGCTCATGGAATCAAACACGCTTGCATGTCAGCCCAGCTCTTGCCACTCACCGGCTGTGGGACGCAGACGTTTCCATGTCTGCAACACCCACCTTGAAGACTTGTAAAACAGCAGAGGTGATACTTGCAAGGACTTAGGTGAGGGTCCGCCA
Source organism: Spermophilus citellus (assembly GCF_964194105.1). Lineage (NCBI taxonomy): Eukaryota > Metazoa > Chordata > Mammalia > Rodentia > Sciuridae > Spermophilus > Spermophilus citellus. Next base: position 31,289,985 of record NC_138188.1, read on the forward strand.
CGGAGAGGGTGCTCACAAATGGCAGCGATTGAGTCACATTCGTTATCCATCTCGTTGCTATTAGGATTTACAGTGTGTGCCCAAACGGGCCAGGCAGAGAGCCATTCAGCAGGTGTTAAGAAAGGTCGGCTCCCTGGGGACCTATGGGGCTTCATTTCCATCTCTTAGCCCATGGCAGATCCCTTCATCTGAAAGCATTTCCCCTCCCAGAAATTTGAATATAATATCTAGGGCTATGCCTTAAAATCTGTGACCTCCTCTTCTCCTGTCACATCTGACAAGCCGTGAATGGTTCCCCGTTAACATTCATGGAAAGCCAGGAGAGTTTGCTTAAATGTCAGCCCTGTTTGAAAACTCGAGGAATCAGGGGCCTCATTCATGTCTGCTGGCCCTGATGGCCATTGCCTCTGGTGACACAGACAACTGAAGATGTTCAACTAAATGGGGGAGGGAGTGGCTGGCAACCTGAGTTTGGATACACCTGTGAAGTTGGCATAGCACTCTCCATACCCAATGCAGGTGTCCCCCAGTGTTCAGGATGACATAGGATGGCAGGCATCAACTTGAAGGTCACTGAGACCTGTGTTCAAATTGCTTTAATTAACTGGGTGATCATGATCCATCTCGTTAACTCCCATGACCTTTAATTACCTCTTCCATAAATAGGATGAACACCAGTACCTTTCCAAGGTGGTTCGTGTTGAGGGCTTAAATTGGCATGTAAAGTGCTCAGGTGCTGGGAAAACATTACACACTCCACAATCTGAGTTGTATTTATCTCTTAGGTGAAATTTCAGACCACTGAAATAATGAAAATTCTAAGCCCCAGGTGGAGCTTGGGCCTCGAGCATCCCAATAGGCATGCAGCCCAGCTTTTCTTTCTAGATCTTTCTTGTGCGGGCTGCTGGGAAAACAAGAAAAAAGCATGTGTTAATGAAGCAGCCATAGTGGGTCAGGCATTGTGCTTACAACCCCATGAAGTCCATATTGGTCAGAGAGATGCAGTGGCCTACCAGGTGTAATATGTGGCAGAGCTGTGACTTGAACCCAGGCCTCTCTGCTGCCAAGCCTGCTCTCTCTGTAGTGAGTCTGGCTTCCATTAAAAAGATGAAATGGAGAGAAGCCCTGAAACTCCCTGAGAGAAACATAACCAGCCAGGCACCCTAACACCATGTGACAGGGAGAAGCATGGAAGAGAGCACCCTGTCCCAGTCCTAGGTTATCCTGCAATGGCATCAGCCCTCCCTGCAGGGTAGGATCCCTGCACCTGGCTTTCTTCAGATCCAGGGGCAATGTGGGCTGTTAGACCCAGCACTGGATGAGGGGCCAGCAGACCAGGATTCTGCCCACTTCCAGCCCCGTGGGCAAGCTCACCTCTTGGGGTTTCCATTCCCCAGTTTGTAGAGTAAGAATGTAGGATGGAAGAAGGGACAGGTTTGGTTACCCACCTACTGTTCCCAGGAACAATTTCAAGTGCCTGGTTGCATCTCATCATCCCAGAGGAGGCTGAGAAGGACTAAGTAATTTACTCAGGTCATGCGAGTGATCAACTATCATCTAGATTCTAAATTCTACATCCCTCCTGCCATTCTGACTAGGGGACAGCTAAGACCACATGGGAGGTGCAGATACCCTTCTCCCTTAAGGGGCTGCACAGACTATACAAATCTAGCTCATGGGCACCTTTCCTCCCCTGCCAGCCTGTGTTTGGGGTCTGTGTGACATGATGGGAGGTGGCTCTGAAGAGTTGAAGAGTGGCTCTGTTTGTCCCAACAGAGGAGACCTTCCTGACAACCCTCCACCAGAACAGAGCAGGAGCTGAGGGAGTGTCACTTTGCCCACATCCCTCTCTTCATGGCTTCTGTTTCACCAGTTTGAATTCCCCCACTATTTCACCATCCCAGGTCCAGGAGCCGGCTGACAGGTAGTGGCCATGAAGAAGAATCGCATCAGAAAATAAGAGAGGGGACTTGAAGTGCTGTCCCAACCCAGCCACTCACAGACCTGTGGCCAGTGGCAAGTCAGTTGGGCTTCGGGCTGTGGTGTTTCACCTGCAGAATGAGAAGGTGGCCTGAAGGAGCAGGTTTCCAGGCGGATCCTTCCTGCACCCTGTTTTCTCCTTTAACTATTTAAAAGAAAGGACTTTTAAGACAAAGGAGGGCAAGAAGGAAATCCACAAAACTCTGAATAATTAGATACCAGCTAATCTCTAGAATCCCTTTAGCCCATTCAGAAATCTCCCTTATGTTTTAGAGCCTTTTTAAAAGGAAACTGGAAGGATGAGAAGCAATTTTAAAAAGAAAAGTTCCTAGCAGATTCAAGGAAAGGGAAGCTCACCCTATCTCTTGACCTTGTTCAGAGGCCTTTCAGGTTGAGATGCCAGCAAGGCTGGCAGCTGGAAAGAAAACTACAGAATACCCAGTCACCCCCTGGGGCTCTGGGTCTGGCTCTGAGGTCTCAGTCTGCATGGATGCCAGCTTTTGCAGCTGCCTGGTGCACTGACGCGACCCACAGAATGCTGGCCAGACCCTCCGGCTGCTGTGGATGGAACCGGTGCTCTGCTGCCCCCTGGTGCTGGCTTCTGGCAGCGCAACCTGCCCCCGTTAAAGGGTTATTCAATTTATTGCTTATTGCAATTTATTGCCCGTTGTCTCACACAGAAGTGATTGGCACCACCAGGGGTTGGGTGCATGCAGCCCTGGCCATCCCCGGCGCCACACCCAGAGATTCTACTGGTAGAGAACCTAGAGTAGGATGCACTCAGTCCTCACTTACTGGCTTCTCCCCATGAGGACTTTTATCACCCTGTTGCATTGCCATCCCACTGTGTGAATTAGGATAGGCCACTCCACTCAATGACCTCAGAAGCCTTCCCTGCCAGCATGCCCAAGCCACTCTGTCCATACCTAGTTCATCCACAAAATCCAGACGTGTGCCTTCCTCCTGGGGGCTGGGAGTCCTAGCAATTAAGCGGAGAGAGCCACACGTCACAGTGGGTGCATGCAGTCAGGCCACTGAGTCCTGATCAGGCCACCTGCACAAGTTGAGCCTCTGTACCTGCCCAGCGCAGAACCATGGATGTTTAAGGGCATGGGCTTTGGAGTCCAGGTATCTAGGTTTGCTCTTGGGCATATCACTTTTCCTCCCCAAGCCTGTTTTCCTATCTATAAAATCAGTAAGCCTGGTAATACTGACCTCAAGTATTAAATGGAGAATTAAATGAAAAAGAAAATTAGGGGCGGGAAGTACAGAGAATGGAACCCAGCACTTTATTACTATGGCACATCCCCGGCCTTTTCATATTTTATTTTCCGACAGGGTCCCAGATTGGTTAGGCTAGGCTCGAACTTGCAACCTCCTGCCTCAGCCTCCCAAGTCTCAGATTACAGGTGTGTGCCACCACACCCAGCAATGAAGTCATATTTCTAATGTGCCCAGAACATAATTCTTGCATAGATTTTAGCAGGTTTTTTGGTTGCTGATTTTTCTCATGATAGTGCCAGAAAAGCTGTTCTATCAGGGATTTTCCTGTGAGCCTCTGCCCTCCAGATCCTCTATGGAAGTCAAGGGCTTATTTTGTAAAGTTCACTGAGCCCTGTTCCCCTTTCTGCCATACTTCTGCTCCAGCTGAGAATGCTCCCCTCAGTCCACACGTGCAGCTCAGGGTGCATCCACTCTTATTTGCAGCCAAGCTCTGGGGAGCCTTCCCACCAGATGAGCAAGGGAAAGACCACTCTTGGCTAACTAAAACTATAGACCTGCAGTAACAATAGATATCATCAAGCTCCATGCAAGTCCCGGGACCCTCAGCCCCTTGGGGCAGCCTCTAAACACTGCTCTGACCTCACTTCCTGCTCCACACACACACTCCATTCCACTGCTGCTCTTCCTGTTCTCCTGCACAATTAGCTTGTCCCCACCTCAGCCCCTTTGCACATGCTGTTCACCCTCCTAGAACATACTGTCCCATCCCACAATAGAACTGACTCTCTGCTCTAAGGTTACCTCCTCAGGGCAGCCCATCATGGTGATTCTAAATCAGCCTCTCCCCCAACTCCCCTCATCATCTCTCTCACTTTACCCTGTTATCTTCATTGAATGGTTATGACTCCCTGAATTTGCCTTATTTATTCATTTTGTCTGTGATTATTGTCTAACCGCTCTGCATCCCTCCATACTTGTGTTGCAATAGATGCGCAGGAAAGTTAGGGGTCCTTTTCTTCTACCCCTACCTGCTGAGAGCCACAGCCAAGTTGGAATGGCCCCTGGCATTTTGCCAGAAGTAATAGTTGAGAGGCGAGCCATTAAGATGATGCTGGATTGATTCAATTGTATATTAGACCCCTGCTGTCCGCCTCAGCCTGCTACTTTGGAGTTCTCGCAGGGATTCCTGGAGAGTTCGCATTGGTTGGGGAAGTGCCGGGAGAGGGAGTTCCAGTGTGGTGTGTTCCTGGAGGAGCCGCATGGGTGGCATTCGGGAGAGTTCCCGGGGAGTGTTCCCGGGGAGTGTGCTGGTGGAGTTTGGAAATAAAGTTTGTTCCTGTTTGAGTGGCTCGTGATTTGTGCCCAGCCAGACTGCGGCACCTACCTCCCCAATAATTTTAACAGTTTCTGGTACAAGATAGGCACTCAATATACATAGATACCGGTTGGAAGGACAAAGGAAGAGAAGAAGGAAGGATGTCTGGCCTTCACAAGCCCTGCCTGGAGACGGGCATTCATCGCCAGGACCATTGCCTCCATCCTTGTCCTTGTCACCTCCCTCTCTGACTTGTACTCTCTCCATAGCCGTCTTGCTGACTGTGTGCTGCATGAGGAGGAAGAAGAAGACAGCCAACCCCGAGAACAACCTGAGCTACTGGAACAACGCCATCACCATGGACTACTTTAACAGGCACGCCGTGGAGCTGCCCAGGGAGATTCAGTCCCTGGAGACCTCCGAGGTAAGGAGCCCCACACCTCAAGGTCCCCCAGGAGTGCAGGGAACAGCACGGCCCCTCAGAGAGAGCCACAGAGCCCCCGCCCATCCCAGTGCTCTATGCTCGGGCAGCAGCCGTCATGCCCACCCCTGCCCTGCTGAACCAGGATCTGCATTTTAACAAGAATTCCCAGGTGCCTTCTGCACATTGGAGGAGCAGTGTTCTTAGCACTCCTGGTTTCCGGGAATAATAACAAATACTGATTGAGAATCTGTTTGGTGGCAGGCACTTTGGGGGCACCATGGAGATGACAGCTTCTTCTCAGGGGCTCAAAGTCTGAGATGTGGCTGGGAGATGAACCCCAGCATCCCTCAGAAACAGACTAGGGGACACAAGGCCCGGTTACAGACAAAGAGCTACAGGGAAGAGAAGCATGCCCAGGGGAGGTGCTGGGAAGGACATCTGGATTTCAAGCAGGCATCATGGAAAAGAAGAAGCCTAAGTCCAGGAAGGGATCCGGTGGGGGTGTAGTACATCAGGCCAAGGAGAAGGCACTGGAGAGGGAGAAGTCACTGGGAGAGCTGGCCCGCGGCTACTGGCTGGCTGGCCAGTGAGAAAGCCTGGGCTTGACTCTGTGATCGGAGTCCACACTCTTTTTATTCCCCATGGAGCAGGGGGAACAGCAGGGGGGAGCAAGAAAGAGGGATGAAGAGGCCAGATGAGGCATGATCCTGGATGGGGTATCACGGATTGTGGATGTTACTTTGGGGCAGCAAAGGGTCATTGGAGGTCTCCAGGGCTGGGTGAGCCAGGGTTAGGAGAATTATGCTGTTGCCTGGTGAAGGCACTCCAAGTGTGGTCAGAGAATGAATTAGGAAGGAAAAGAAGGGTGGTTTGGTAGATGGATGAATGGATGAGAAAATAGGCAGAAAAACCAAGCAGAAATAATAGGTCAACTAGGGCTCAGTGGAGACAGGCCAAGAGAAAGATGGCGGACTTCTGAACTGGCAGGCCGGTGAGAAGAGCTCTTTGGGAGGCACACCCCCCACTTCCCCGGCAGACCATTACAAATGTCATTGTGGCCACAGAGCTCCATGCTCAAGACCCTTCTGCAGCTTCCCATTGCTCTTTAGCTAAAGTTCAAAGTGTTTTACAAAGTAGACCTGCCTCCTGCCAACATTCTGGCGTTGCTCTCCCCCTCACCTGCTGAGATCCAGCCACACGGGATCCCTCATGGTACCAAGTGACATCGCACGCTCTCTAGACCTGTGCATGGGCCATTCCCTCTCCTGTAGTGTCTCCTGTATCTCCCCTTGTTCACCTCAGTGACCTCTGCCATCATTCAGGGCCCCGTCTGCATGTGACCTTCCCTGATCTGCCAGGCTGACCTTGGCCTTCTACCCTAGGGCCTCGGCTCACTGTGCTTGTCCATTTTAGCATTTTAGCATTCACTGGAGTTGTGATCACATGGCTCCTGGTCTGATCCTGCTCACATGGAATAGCCAGTTGATTCCACACTGCTAACCCCAGTGGTCAGTTCTAAGTACCCTTCTTACCAGATCTACCAGCCGCGTGTTGCCAGTTAACCAGCCATCCCCTCCTTATTTATTTATTTATTTATTTGGTACCGGGGATTGGACCCAGTTGCACTTAACCACTGAACCACATCCCCAACCCTATTTTGTATTTTATTTAGAGACAGGGTCTCATTGAGTTGCTTAGGACCTTGCTAAGTTGCTGAGGCTGGCTTTGAACTCCCGATCCTCCTGCCTCAGCCTCCTGAACTACTGGGATTACAGGCGTGCACCACCACTGCATGTCCCTCTCCAGCTCTCCCCTACTCCTGGCAGATCCTTCCCAGTTTGTCACTGAGTCCCTGTCTTTCCCTGGCTTTTTGTCCCTGGAGCCCAGGCTCAGTCCTGCCTTGGCTCCTCTTTTTCTACTTAAGTTCCACAATTGAAAAGCCATTGCTATTGCCACATCATTGACTCCAAATTTCTCTCTTGCCTTGACATGTCTCCTGAACACCAGACCCAAATGCCCGGCCACCTACCACACACACATCTAATAATTGTCTCAAATTCCACCTGCCCAGGTCTGAATTCTTCATTCCTCTCTCCCACCCCCAAACTCAAAACTCTCATGGTTTCTTTGTTACATAGATGCCAGCAGAGGGTTTTGCCTCTGGCGCCCCAGTCTGGGAAGCCCTGCTGATCCTTCCTTCAGCAGGGCCCAGCCCAGCCTCACCCCACCTCATAATGGCTGCAGCCAGCTCTGAAATTGGGGCTCCCCATTGCCATCTGGCCACCTGCAATCTTTGAAGACAGACAGCCGCCCACCAGCCAGACCCCGTGACAACCAAGGCTCCCGACTCTCAATGGCTCCTCTTCACACATTAGATAAAATTCAGGCTCCTCCTTCCATACAGACTCTTCAGAAGCTGGCCCTGCCTACCGCCATGTCACCCCACACACCCCCAAGCCACTTAGTGGTGCTGGGATTGGACCCACAGGTGCTGTACCACTGAGCTACCTCCCCAGCACCACCACCTCCTTTTTTAAAAATTTTCCGGATTAAGTCATCCAGGCTGGCCTTGAACTTGCCATCCTCCTGCCTCAGCCTCCCAAGCAGCTGGGTTTGCACTGGTGTTTTTGCTCTTCCCCCTACCCAGGAAGCCGGCTGCCCTGGCACCTCTCTGGAATGCTTTTCTCCTGCATGTCTCCATCTCTCGATTCCTTCTGGTCTCTGTTCAAAGGTCATCTCCTGGGGGAGTCTTGCCCTCACTATTCTGAACTGATAAGAACCCCCGAATGTCACATCCTTATCCCTCTTTTGCCCTGGTTTTGGTCCATTCCCTGCTGTAATGGGGCCTTGTTCCTTGGGTTCACTACTCCATTCCCAGTACCTAGGACAGTGCCTGACCCAAGGCAGCCCTCTCTAAATCACATGAAATGAAGGAACCATGAATTCTGTTCACTGCGGTTTACCCTAACACATAGTAGTCGCTTAATAAAAAAAATAAATTAATTAAACAAAGGACAGACAGAAGGCCAGCTTCATGGGAGAATAAACTTTGAGTGGAGACAGAGCACATTCTGTATTAGAGTACGTGAAAACAATTCTAACTTGGCAAAAACTCCCTAACTGGCCCCATTTTGAGTATGGCCTGTGAGCCCCTGAACTCCCAATTTCACATATGCTTTTTGCATATCTGTAAATGAAAACCAAAGCAAAAGACAGTGCTCCAGAGCTCACCGCAGTAAAGTCCCCGCTTGCAGAGCTCCACGGTCAGGCATTATTCCAGCCTGGAGCACCAGAGCCACCGTCCAACACAAGCCAAAGCCTCTGGTGGAAAGGGCTGTCCCAGCTGCTCAGGGTCTCCAGAACAGGAGGGCGCCACCCAAGCCCCAGCTAAAAGCTCAGCTTGGCTTCAGAGCAGATTTTAGTGCTGTTTGCCTCCCGGCACTCTACTCACCTACTTCTGCTTTATTTAGAGAAATATGGCCATTTGTTCCAATTATCTGATCTCATGCTGTCTGAGGGCAGAGGAGGGCAGCCCGGAGCCTGGACAGAGACAGCTGGGGACATGCGTGGGCTGCAGACCATGCCAGATGTCCTGGAGCAAATTCCACCATGCTGTACACCTTCAGATCACCCACCCCCTGCCTTTTAGCCACCAGCTTTAGAAGCACCAAATGCTTTGCCTAAGCAAGTTTCTCTGCTCCCTGCTCCTCATCCATGTCCATGGAAGCAGCCAAGCAAATCCAGAATTAGACAGGCAAGATGGTGACAGCCAGGGGTTCCCTGGTAACTTTCCTATTCTCTCTTCTTTTTCCTCCTCCTCCTCCTCCTCCTCCTCCTCCTGCTTCTCCTCCTCCTCCTCCTCCTCCTTTCTTTCTCTCCTTTCCTGCCTTGGTTGTTTTCTAAATAACCTTCTTTCTATGCAGTGACACGTATGATGTGGTTCACCCAGGGCACATTCTTACTTTGGAAGAACTGTAAACCAGTGGACCACATTTCAACCTCCAAACCCCCTCAACCCAACAGCAAGGTGGACAAAAGGGATTTCTGTCCCCTCTGAGTGCCGCCCTGTTGTCCTTTACTACAAGGTGACCCAGGGCCACCCTCCTCAGCAAAGTCCCACCTGGGAAGGATCTTCTTGTCTCCTGAAAAGATATTTTATCAACAGTGGAGTTTCTTCTCTCCTTGTGATCCATGAAGCAATCAGCCCTCCTCAAAACGCATCGATGTTTTGTTTAAAAATAAACTACAGAGAATTAATTGTGGCTTCTTAAAAAAAAGAAAGATATTTATGGGCAGATCTGGCATGAGCCATTATACCTTAAGTCTGCTCTTGAGTTCATTTGCCCTGAAATGGCTCAGAGGGTCTTAGATTTCACTTGTTTAGTGTTGGAATAAGCTGTGGCTTTTCTTTCTTCCATTTTTCTAAATGAAACAATTAATTCCCAAGCTGTCAATTCTGTGAATATAATAATTATCTCAAAGTTACCATAAGTGGTATATTCATTGCCTCAATTTTAGTGTTTATATGTGTCCCAAATCTGGGACAATGGGACAAAATGGGTTAGTACCTGCACCTGAATCTGAGGACAGCCCTTTAGCAACCCACAGGTGTGGCAATCCTTCCTGATCCTTCCCTGCCAATGCAATCATATTGCCTTCTGAGCAGTGGATTGCCTATTGCTAGGCTTTCCTGCTCCTGGGGTTGAGCAAACAGGGCTTGAGCATTTTCCCTGACCAACTATTATACAATCGCACAGAGATTCAGGTTCCCTGAGCTCAGCTTCTAGCTATAAGCTCAGCTTCTAGCGCTACAAAAAACTGGGCAATAATCCTGAACAGGCTCTGAGAGGGTCAGGTGGAGGAGGAAAAATTGGACATCAAAGACTCTGATGGGTGACAGGAGAGGAAAGAAGTGAGTGGACATAGGTGCGTTCAGGAAGGAAGAGCAGAGACGTCTCCCAGAGATCTATGAGAAAGACACAAGTAGAGTCTGAGGTCCAAGTGAACCAATGTTTGCCCTTGAAGGAAGCAAGCCATACACACGATGTCTGTCCTGCACGGTGAGCCCCTCTCAGACTTTGTTAAGGAAAGCAGTACCATCTCTGGCAACCTTAGGGTAGGGGTAACTCAGGAAGCAGGAAGCCTTTTTTGGAAGTTGTTAGAAAAAAATCTGAAAGAACAGCAGAGAGCACTCTGCGCCCCCGCCTTGGCAGTAGAGGTGACAAACGCATACCAAGCGATCCTGAAATAAATGTTCCTCTGTGTGCATTTGTTTGAGAACACCTTCCCCAGCTCACAGCATCTCCTCCCTCTCTCTCCCCAGGACCAGCTCTCAGAGCCCCGGTCCCCAGCCAACGGCGACTATCGAGACACGGGGATGGTCCTCGTGAACCCTTTCTGTCAAGAGACACTGTTCGTGGGAAACGATCAAGTGTCCGAGATCTAGCTGCAGCAGCCTTCACTCTGCCGTTCCCTATTTTTCATCTCTAAATTATAAATATACAAATATATATATTATAAATATAACCTTTGTGTAACCCTGACTTAATGAGAAACATTTTCAGCTTTTTTTCCTAAGAATTGTCAACATCTTTTTTATAAGTGTGGTTTAAAATCAGAAAAAAAAAAAAAAAACTTTACAGAATGACCCGTGGCTTTATAAAATAAAGGTATTTCTAAGCAAAGCAGTGGCATCAGTTGCTTCTCTTGATAACTGTCTCTGAGCCCTCAGGGAGTCGTAGGAGCCCGGGCAGGTGAAGGAAGAGATCGACCTCCTGGACAAGCAGAATGCTAAAGTGGTCAAGGGCATGGTCTGTTGCCCGATTCCTTAGATTGGAGACCGGTCTCCTCCCTCCTCATGTGCACATGCGTGAAGGGGACTGGGCCACCCAGGAGGAGCACGAGGTACAGCATACTCAAACCAAAGCAGGAAAAGCGAAAATGTCTTCACCCTGGAGGACAGGAACCCTGGGGACTCGCGGTGACACCATTGGATGTCAAGTTCAATGCCAATGTCGTAGGCGGAGGCAGGAGCCGACCACCCTCAGGAGATCTGAGGAGGACGTGGAAGCATCCTAAGGCGCCTGCCCTGTGATCACCCCATGGGTGCTCCCGCCAGGCCAACCACAGGACCTCCCGTCCCTGGAAGCCCCACATCTGCATCCCACAATGGCACCTCTTCTCTCGGGGAGGGTGTAGGCACAGGTCCCAACCCTGGAGCTTTAGAACCCTCGCCCTTCCTTAAGGATCAGATGTTCATTGGGGTTTTCTCCAAAAGTGATGATGGTATTGTGTCCCAAGGAGCAGGTCTAAGGGCTTGCCACTTTTGAAACCTTCCTCCTGCACTCCTAAAGCAAACCAGATTGCCAAAGCCAGCCACTTGGGAGAAGCCAGAAGCTGGTTCCGTCCACCTGCAGAGGTACTGCAGACCCTCTTGCCCCTTGGGCCCAAGGATCTGCTATGGGCTCTTCTTTTGCCCTCCTTTCTCTCTCCTGCTCCCCGCATCCCGCCAGGCTGCCTCCGGACTCCCACGGTGCCCAGAGACCAGTACCAGTGAGGCTCAGACTCTCAGCCACACAAGAGGGGCTTCAAGAGGTGGCTAGAAGAGAAGATAACTGCTTTGACACTTCCTTTCTCTAAAAAAGAAAAATAGTTTGATAGTATATTTTGAATATAGATGTTCTTATAGGCAGATTGGGAATTGAAATTGAATGTCGGTTCATCCGTTTGTGTTGTTACTTACTGTGGTCTTCTTACCATGACTTTCTCCTTCCCACCCATGTTGCCCTTTTTCAAAAAAGCAAGATGGCCTTCGAAAATGTGTGTTCTCGATGTCTGTATGAACCTCCTCGACCCGAGTTCTGTGGTCTCTCAGCCCCCAAAGGAGCAGGTTAAATGTTGCCCTGAGATTTGTTTTCTCTGTTACTGTCTATGTTGTTCTCTGACCTTAACCTTCTCATGTTTCTTTAGCTATTGCATTGACTGTATCAACGTGTGTGAGTATATAGAGTGAGAAATCTGTTTGTAAAGTAAAATTTATATATAATATATGTAATCAAGGATACATATGTTATATATACATTTGTGGATGTATGACTTATTTTTCCGTACCCACAGAATTCCGCTACCATGGATATATAAATAAACTTATTTTATTACCCAAAGGATTAAGTCGCTAATATATTTTGCCTTCTTTTTCATCAGAAAATAACTTTCAAGTCTCGCTAATACGTGTCCGTCTGTGTTTTTTAATCTGCTTGCACGTGAAGTTGGGTTTTGTGAGTATGATGAGATAATAGGATGAGCAGTGTGTCATTTGGTAAAGCGGGTCCTTTAGAACATGCTTGTGACTTTTCCAGAGGAGAATCCTCTCTCTTAGGGTCTCTGGGGTGGATGGTTGGTGTCCATCAGGGTACCTTCCTTCCCCATTCTCCACTCTGTGGATTTATGGTAAATATCCTTGAGTCAGAAAGACCTGTAAATTAACCTGGCGACTGAGTGTTACCATTTGGTGCAATAACAGTGCATGAACATGACACCTTTGCCAACATTTTAATGGGTAGCTTGATCCCTTCAGTTAGCTTGGTAGGTACATCCTGGAATTGATAGAGTACAGATCCTCAGGACCCAGCCAACATCACCTGTTGCAGGAGGATGTCCTTGTGATACAGTCTTCAGTGCACCATGGGCCCTTCTTGTGCACTGCAGGGATGCCACACCCAAATAAACCAGGGTCCTGTAGGCCTTGACTTATCCAGAGGGCTCCTCCATCTGTTAATCAAATAGCAAACATTTGCATTTATAAAGTACCTTCCATGTCATCTCAAATAGACAATGTGGAAGGGGGAAATGAAACAGACAGAAGGAAGGGTTATGGTATCCTAATCACACAGAACATTCTGGTAGGCAACCAGATTTTTTTTTTTAAGAGAGAGAGAATTTTTTAATATTTATTTTTTAGTTTTCGGTGAACACAACATCTTTATTTATTTTTTTTTTATTTTTATGTGGTGCTGAGGATCAAACCCAGCACCCCGCACATGCCAGGCAAGCACGTTACCGCTTGAGCCACATCCCCAGCCCGCAACCAGATTTTTTTAACTTTGCCTGTGTGACATCAGATAGGTGCTCTGCTTTCTGGGTGGTGGGCACCAGAGAGGGTCCTAAATAAGTTCCTGGACTAGGAGTCAGAAGAAGCCTTCTTAGCTTAGCTCTGCTACTTTCTGAACAAAGGACCTTAGGCGAGTCACTTCAGTTCTCAGGGTCCTTATCACATAGGGGGACAATAGCCAATTGTAGACAGGTGATCATGAGTTGTGCAGGACACAGCCCGAACAGCCATACATGTCAACTCATCTTCCAAGGTAGAATTAAGATTTCAGTGAAACAAAGATGGAATCAGGTACGGCACTGGGATGGAATTTGACTTCCCTCCTCTTATCTCACCTGAGGCACATTTCCACATTTCATAAATATCCAGCTCTACATTTGGGCCGTCTGGTTTTTCCAGGGCAAAACTTCAGTGCAGTGATTTGTAAGTCCATTTTGTCATCCCTGGGGCTGGAGGCACCTTTCTGATCCTCTGGAAGGGACTGGGGTATCAACCTTAGCAGCATGACTTAGTGACCACTCAGGGTAGGAACTAAAACCGAGAGGATCCCACCAAATCCTAACCTGGAGCTCCCTCGGAGACCTTACCAGAAAACACTCTCTTGGTTGTTTTTTGTTTGTGAGTTTTCTGATAAATGGGGAAATGGCAGCGTGGGGGACAGACGGAGCAAGCAGGTGTCCAGTACGTGGCATCTAAACTTGCTCAAGAGCCCATCAGAGGGGCTGGGGTTGTGGCTCAGTGGTAGAGCACTTGCCTAGCATGTGTGAGGCACTGGGTTGGATTCTCAGCACCACATAAAAATAAAGATCCATTGACAACTAAGAAATATTAAAAAATTAAAAAAATCAGCGAGTCTGAGGAAGTAAAGTCCAGAAGGTCAAGCAGCAGGTCAAGTGCAGACTCTTGGAGGGCAGAGATGAGAATGAGGAGAGGGACCTGAATCAGGGGGGGACCTGAAACTGCTTCTCTGGAGCTGAGAAGCAGGGAAGAAGCAGCAGGCTGCCTCCTGTGGGGCTGGTTCCGGTCCATTCTCCACTTCAATCACCTGTCAGGTATTTGTGCATCTTCCCCCACACCAGCACATGTAGGAAGGTGGAAAGCATCAGAATTGGCTCTGAAACACCTATGTAGAGTCCTGGCTTGCAGCTGAAATCTGGGGAAAGTGATCTTTACACTTGTGATCAGAGGTCCCTGGGCATCAGTTTGTAACCTGTGAAATGGGGCGGCAGGGGGCCTACTTTGCCCTCTCTCCGGTTGTGAGATCAACAAACCCCAATCAGCCGCCCCCACAGCCTGCACTGACCCAGCCTCCCCCACCACCAGCAGAAAACTCTGGGAGGTTGGGCACCTGACCCCACATCAGAGAACGCATGAGCGCCTTTCTGCACGCAGCCCTGGGCAGGGCCCATTGCTCTTTCAGCTCAGTGAATGGTGGAAGCTCATGGAAGGCAGCAGACAAAGAGCCCCCGGGGTAGGGGAGCTTCCAGAGAGGCCCATGACCAGGCCACAGGGCTGCTGGGGCTGGAACCCAAAAGCCACTGGACTCTAACCCTGCTGGGCGCTGCAGAGGCAGAGGAGTGATGAGTGAGAGGAGGGTGGTGGTGGACTCGCCCGCCGGCACCAGCTCCAGCATGCCCCTCCAGAGGCGCAGGACATCTTTCAGGGGGACAAGATCATCGTCCTCCCTGGACAGCCCCCCAGCCTCCAGGACCAATGTCATGGGCAGCCTCATCCGCACCCCTGGGGTCTATGTAGGGACAACGCCCAGCGGGGGCATAGGTGGCCTGGGTGCCCGTGTGACCCGCCGGGCCCTGGGCATCAGCAGTGTGTTCCTGCAGGGCCTGCGGAGCTCAGGCCTGGCGGCGGTGCCTGCTCCGGGCCTGGAAAGGGACCATGCTTCTGTGGAGGACCTAGGGGGCTGCCTGGTGGAGTACATGGCTAAGGTGCACGCCCTCGAGCAAGTCAGCCAGGAGATGGAGACGCAGCTGCGGATGCACCTGGAGAGCAAGGCCAAGCGTTCTGGGGGTTGGGGCGCCCTCCGGGCCTCCTGGGCCAGCAGCTGCCAGCAGGTGAGTACCAGGCCATGCCCAAGGGCTCGGCAGACAGCTCTCAGAGGGGATGCTGAGGGCAAGGGGAAGGGTCGTGGGTGCTCTGAGGCCAGAAAAATTGGCCACACCACCCACACTTTCATATTAAAAATGCTAATGGTCCAACGATGAGGACATCGGGCCCCCATTTACTGAGTCTTAAAGAGGCAGGACCTGCTAGTCCAGCTCATGCACTTCTTTCTGGAACATTCAAAGCCATGCTGTGTGTCGAATCACCATGGATTGCAATTTTCAGATGGAGAAACTAAGGCATGTAATTTGGTCATAAGCTAATAGGGAGATGGAGCTGAGATTTGAAGCTGAAGATCCCCAGCTCCAAAGTTGCCTTTGTCCCATTACCCTGAGCTGCCGCTATTGAGAAAGGGTTTTTACAGACTTCATCTGACTGAATACACTGAATGAATGGGTATTAAAAACTATGAATAAATGGACATGTCACCACTGGTGTGTGGCCGGGTAATGCTGAGCAGATGCCCACAGGGACTCTCCATCAGCCTCCTGCCCCTGCCCCATTTCACTCTGCAATAGCACTGTCCAACAGAAATATGAGCCACGTCAATAATTTATGTTTCCATTACCTACAGTAAAAGAAAGGAAAAAGAAACAGGTGAAGTTAATATTAATATCATATCTGAATTTACTTAGTATATCCACAATGATGGGATTATTTTAATATGTACTCAATAGAAAAAAATATTAATGATATGGTGTGGATTCAAATAGAACCTTCTAGAGCAATGGAAATGTATGTGTATCATCCAATCAGCCAGCCACTAGCCATTTGTGGCGAGAGAGCACTGGACATGTGGCCAATGAGATTGAGGAATAGAATTTTTTATTTTAATTTAATTTTCGTGACTTTAAATAGCAACATGTGAGTAGTGGTTATCTTACTGGACAAGGCAGGATGTGGAGGTTCCTGTCTCTTGCTTGGTGGCCCCAGCTTTCCTGCCCTCCAGAGTGATTTCTGCAGAGCATGGCACTCATCCATCATGTCTGCCTGCAGCCTGAGGTTCTAATGCTGAACTTCCGCCAGCACTGCCCGTCTCAGCTGGGCTCTCTGTGGGTGGCTGGCTTCTTTCCTCCTGTCCCTTCCCCAAGTGCTGGCCTTGGGATCCCTCTGAGCTAAATCAGTCTCTAATCCTGAGAGGAACTGATAACTCAGACACTTTGCCCCCTGGGGCATCATGCAGTCTCCCAAGAGGTCACAAATCATTGGTGTGTGACCGGGTGATGCTGAGCAGATGCACACAGGGACTCTCCATCAGCCTCCCGCCCCTACCGCATTTCACTCCACAATGCTGCTTCTTTGCTGTCACCAGCATCTGAAGGACAGCACAGTACACACGATATACAACATTGTCCTCTCAGGCTTCCCCAGGGCTACTGTTCCACTCCCATCCATCTGGGCTGTGGAGAGAGAGCCATCTTAGAACATTCTGGAGCCTTCTATCTGTCGGGACAAAGAGGCTGCTATTCCTCCAGAGTGTCCACAATAGTCCTGTTTCCAAATATGGTGCCCTAGCAGCCATTAGAACACCCAGATATTCCAGCGTGTCAGCATCTTCTGGACAAGTGCATTTGGCCACGCAGACATGCCCAGAGGAATCAAGCATTACAATACCGAGGTTAGGAAGTATGGCCACAAAACCTACTCACGCTCAATAGATGCTGACTTGCTATAGAAGTTTTTGCAACTTACTCCACTGCTCTGGACCTCAATTTCCTCATCTGCAGAGTGGGTGTAATAATGCCTGAATAATTCAGCAAATCCATAGATAAGCAGACTAGAGACTGGAGAGCTGTAAAAGAACCTCGTGGCAGAACAGCACAGAAGGACTGCAGGCCAAGACTTTCGACCTCTGCCTCTAGGGCTCAGAATCCCCAAAAGGAGTCATGTTCCTCTTTAGTGCCCATAAATGAAGTCCTATATGTGAATAGAGACCTATGATTTTTCTTTTTTCTTTTTTGAATATGGACTTAAAGATATAGTTAACCAACCTAAAAAAAATGGAGTTATTTCTGCCTTGCTGATCTGCCTTCTAGTTATTATGAAGCTCTATTCCATCAAAAAAAAAGAGCAAAAGATCACTCTGCATACCATAAATACACATGATTTTTCCAGCCAGCCCCCAGCCCCTGCCAGGCCTAATGGAGAGCCCACCCAGAGTCAAGTGACCTTCATGAAGTGCTGTCCCCTCCTCCCTTGGGGATCAGAGGCAGCCACGTTGTGCTCAGTGCTCCCAGCCTCCAGGAATCCAGAGCTCCCTCACTGACACTTCTCGTTCTGGGGCGCACGTTCTGAACTCTGACCCTCTCCCCTTTGTAGCCTCCTTTTCTCCATCAGCAGCCACCTCCTGCCCAGCCCGTCTGTATAGAGGAACACTTTCTCCTTCCAGCCCAACCCCAGGCGCTCAGCTTTCCTGGTCCTCTTTGCCTTCACCAGGCCCACAGCACAAAATCTCAGAGCAAGTTCCCAGTCACGGCCCTGAACCGGCTGAAAGGTGGCCAGGCACCTGGAGAAAAATCCCTCGTGCTCCTTACAAACAGCTCCCAAGAGGACCTGAGTCCCCCAAGAGCAGGTCGGAGGACACCTGTTTGCATGGTACTGTCTCAGACCAGCCTGGAAGCAATTTGGGAGGGAAATTCAAAGCATTACCTCTATAGATGTGTTTCAAAGGAACCTGTTTTCCCAGGGAATACAAAAGGGTTGGGAGGAAGCAGACTCTGCCTCCCCTCACCCTCCTCACCCTCCGGAATGCAGAAAGTTGCCAAAGCCATTCTGGGAAGTGGGGCCACCTCTGTCCTGGAATCTCCTACTACCTGCAAGAAGACAATGGAGGGCTTTCAGAAAAACAAGGAAGAGGGCAAGAGGGGAAGGAATGGGTGCTATCACTGCAGAAAGTCATGACTCAGAAAGCAACACAAAACTTAGGGACCAGGAGGGCACCACCCACCTTGTCAGAATCAGCAAAGTGTCCTGGGTTGGGGAATTTTCTCCAACCTTGCCACTACCTCTGTTTGTGAGGTTTGGATGGTCATCCCGAGGGACAAGGCTGGCTTCCCTGGAGCCCCATGAGTGCAGTCCCACAGGACCCTGTTCTCACAAAGGCCACACTTGGGTCTTGATGCTCTGAGGTCACCATCTTGACATTCTCAACAGTTTCATCTTTAACTTGTGTTTTGTTGACTGAGGCCACACCGTAGAGACCGTGTGGGAGCTCCTGCTGGCTCTCATCCCCTTCTGGCTCCCTGGGATAGGTTCTCGGCTGCCCATTTCCCTGCCTCCCGAAGCACCAGCCCCTCTAGAGTGGCATGTGGCCCCTGGGGGTGACACCAGCTGGAGAGAAAAGACAAGCCTCTTGGGCACTCTGATCCAGGTCTACAGGGTGGCCCTGAGGTTCTAATGCTTTGGGAGTCAACATCTCTTCAACTATCTGCCACCAGAACAGCCCAGTAGCTGGTGAGAAAGGTAACCCAGCAGCTGGTGGGCTGTACACATGATGGAGCAAGCCCCGGGTGTCCACAAGGGTCTACCTGAGTATCTCCAAGCCCAAGAGAGCGCAGGTTTAAATAGCAAATAAAATCACCATAACAAGAGCCTGACCGTAAAGCAGTGTATGGTGGTGCACACCTATAATCCAAGCAAAGAAAAAGAAAGAGACCATGAAAGAAAAAAAAAAGCTTTATATTTTAATTGTCCTTTTGTCCTGCTATTTGAATAAGGGGCCCTGCATTTTCATTTTGACTGGAACCTACAAATCATGCAGCCAGTCCCGGGTTCATATCATACAAAATGTCTTTTCAATTCCAATCTTCTCTCTCTCAGGTCCTCAGCCATGTTAGCACCACCCTGTCCCTTCTCCCACTCAGCAGTGGAAACAAATGGGAAAAGTCCCAGGTGGTGGCCCCCAGGAAGACCTGGACACCCTCCCCACTGCTCAGGCAGAAGGTGGCCATTTCCCTCCTGGCCTTGCTCTTGCCAAGTGAATGATGCTGATAATAAGCTCTGTTGGCAACCCCAGGCCTTTCCTTCTCCAGTAGGCTAAACACAAGCTTGGAATGAGGCCATCTCCCTGTCCGGGAGCTACAGAGGGAAGGACAGAGGGACAGCAGGCACACTGTGAGTCCCAATGCAAGAGGAAGCAGCCAAGGGCCAGGCAAGGACAAAGCTGCAGGGGGAAGAAAGGGGACCACAGAGGCTCTCAGTGGAGAAGCAGGACGTTGGCTGTCTCCCCGGGAGGACACAGCAGCTCACCCCTCTGCCAGCCAAGACTGTCAGCCCAGGCAGGGGAAATCAAAATGACGGAAAGGCACAAGGGCTAGAGTTTGAAATGGGCCTGACAGGACTCGCTCTCCTGCTGCTCACACCCCGTCTCTGTCCCTTGGCAAGACAGCCCATACTCTGCACATTTATTTGCCAAATTGGGGAAACTGCTGGAAACTCCAGCAGCTTAGATCAGGGCTAGGTTCTCCCCCACAGAACCTGTGGCCCTAGGAAATATTTTTGAAACCCACCAATGGGGTGGGGTGTAGCTCCGTGGTACAGTGCTTGCCTAGCATGCATGAGGCCCTGGGTTCAATCCCCAGCACCTCTCTGGAAAAAAAAAAAGAAAAAAGAAAAAAAGAACTAATTAATCCTACCCATAGGGTCATTGTTCATGATTGACAAGCTGATGGCCCTGAAAGGAAGCACGGGAGCGAGGCAGAACAGGACTGAGCTATTTTGGTACCTGCACAAGACTGGATGAGTTTCTCCCAGACAAAATCACCCAGGGGATTTCTTACTAACTGCAGTGTGTTTAGCAGAGCAGAACACTATAGTTTGGTTAGAAATGTAATAACAAGGAAGAATATATTCAGGAGACTTTTTCGTAGGGAGAGAGATGAATAAGATTGGAAGAAATAGATAGGGCAGAGGGGGACAGGCAGCAGTAGACTGATCTCAAAGGTGGTTGCTAAACTGTTTTGCTAGGCAGCAGGAGTCTGGGAATGAGGAAGACGCTAAAGAGAGGAAGGAAGAGCCTGGGCCTGGCACTCAAGGCCTTGTTTCCCGCCCTTCCCATAGGCTGCACTTCGCCACCCTTGACCCTCTTTAAATATCTTAAAAGTTGAGTTTGGAGTAATGAAAAACAGGGAGGGGTGCTATGGAAGATCCCAGGTTTTGAAGCCCAAGGTCAAACCCAGGCCCTGACACTCAATAACTGCATAACCTTGAGCCAAGTTCTTCATTGATCTCTCTATAGCTCGGGATATTTGGAGATGTCTTTGATTTGATAAAAAGAATATCTCTAAGGAGGACATGGTAGAGACCTTCTGCAGAAATTAGGGTATTAGGAATGATAAAAGGATGTCCAGTCTCTCCCCTGCTCTGTAACCTTGGTCAGAGGTAGTAGTCTATGTGATTAGACAAGAGAAAGCAATGATGTAAGAATTAGAAAGAATAAGGGGAAATCTTGATCTTTGTGGAAAACCCAGAAAGATGTAGGTAAAAACTATATAATAAGCAATAAGATGATTGAATAAAATAGTAGGTTCCAAAAAACATGTCAAAAATCAATGATGTTTATCTGTATAAACAAAGATACAATTGAAGAGAAATTTTCACTTGGGATAGCATAAAATAAAATGAAATTCCTCTGAATAAACTTTTTAAATGTCTCAAATCTCTATGAGACAATAGCAAAACCCTCCCAAAAGACTCAGAAGTAGTCTGGAACAAATGGAAAGAAATCCCATGTGCTCAAATAGAAAGATTCATTAGCATAGAGAGAGCAAATTCTCCCTAAACTCACTTATAAATGTAATGTCCTTAGAATTTTTTTAATTTCATCTTTCTTTCCCAGAGCTAGATGAGTAGAGTATAAATTCTATTTGTAAGAACAAAGGCAAGCTGGGTTGTGGCTCAGTGGTGTAGTGCTCACCTTGCACATCCAAGGTGCTGGGTTTGATCCTCAGCACCACATAAAAATAAATTAATTAATTAAATAAAGGTATTTTTTAAAAAAAAGAACAAAGGCAAGGATAAATTAAAATGACACAAAATCAAGAGGGAAGACACTAAGACATACTACCCTCTAGAACTATTTCATTTAGAAGAAGATAGGACGCCCAATGGAACAGAATAGAAAATCCAAAGGCAGGCACCTTTGCGCGTGGAAATGCATTTGTTGATAAAGACAGCATTTGAGGCCAATAATGGATTCATGGTCTCAGATAAGTGACATTCCAACAGTTAGATAGTCACAAGGAATATAATAAAACTGGATCCATCCCTTGCTGTATGCTAGAATGGATTCTAAGCATATCCTAGATTTAAGTGTTAAAAGGAAATACACATAGAAATATATGATGAATTTCTTTATAATCTGCAGATGGAAAGTATTTTCCTCATTAAAATTCAAAATCCAAGAGCAACAAGGAGACATATTGATAAATTTCATTACCAAAAATTTAAAAAAATGTTTGCATTGCAAAATAACACCATAAGAAAAATTAAAAGATAATGGTAAACTAGAAACAATATTTACAACTTTGAAGACAAAGGATTCATATCTCTATTTTATAAATAGCATTTAAAATTTGAGGTTAAAAAGAGTTATCAGAACTACTTATAAATAGACGAGCGATATAAAAGGTTGACATAAAAATAAATGAAAAATTTCTGGATGATATAAAAGGATGCTCAACCAGCATAAGAGAAATTTTTAAAACCTATCTGAGATACCAGTTTCACCACTCAGATTGTCAAAACATTAAAAGTGTGTCCACTTATTTGTGTGTGTGTGTGTATGTATGTGTGTGTGTGAGTGTGTATGTGTGACTCTGGGGAAACAGACATATTTTTGCCATGCTGGCAGGACTAGAAAATGATACAACCCCTATGGAGAAGAATTTGGCAGCATGTAGGCAAATGATATAGGCATTTATGTGGAATGTGACCTAAGAATCCTACTTTGAGGTCTCTCTGCCAATGATACATTGGCAAAAATCTGATACGAATGTTCATTTCAATCCTATGTGTAATACCAAGAGACTGGAAGTGATCCAATTGCCTATGAGTAGGGATACTTCTCTGCAGATGGGAAATCATCCATATTATGCAGTGATTCTTTCCAGGACAAGTTAAAAGACAAGTTAAAAGGGAGAGTGTGCTGTCTGTCCTATTCTCTACAGCAGAATACATCAGACACTAGAATGGCAATATGTAAATCAAGGGAAGTGTAACTGATGTGATACAGCAATCTGTATACGGGGTAAAAATGGGAGTTCATAACCCACTTGAATCAAACTGTGAAATATGATATGTCAAGAACTATGTAATGTTTTGAACGACCAACAATAAAAAAAATAAATAAATAAATAAAAAATTTTAAAAAAAAAAGGGAGAGTGTGGACTTTACCCCTTAAGAAAGAGGAAGAGAGCCAGGCATGGTGGCACAAGCCTGTAATCCCAGAAGCTCAGGAGGCTGAGGCAGGAGGATTATGAGATCAAAGCCAGCCTCAGCAAAATTGAGGAGCTAAGCAAGCTCAGGGAGATCCTGTCTCTAAATAAAATGCAAAATAGGGCTGGGGATGTGGCTCAGGAGTCGAGTGCTCCTGAGTTTAATCCCTGGTAGAGAGAAAGAAAGAAAAGAAAGAAAGAAGGAAGGAAGGAAAGGAAGGAAGGAAGGAAGGAAGGAAGGAAGGAAGGAAGGAAGGAAGGAAGGAAGGAAGGAAGGAAGGAAAAATGTATTTAAATGATTCCTTAAAAGAGGAGGGAGTAAATAGATGGAGGGAAGGAGGAATGGACACTGGAGTTTTTTAATTTATCTTCTTATGTGGAGATGATTTGGGAACCATGAAAATATTTTACATAATTGTAAAGCAGAATTAAATCTTAAGCAAACCCTAAAATATAAAAGAAAACAAATGAATCCAATGATGTATCAAGTTGATGGTGTAATTACACACAGAAGAACTATTCAAAGTGATTATTTAAACCACAGTAATTTGTCTGTACATCCCTAAGAGGAATGTATAAGAGAACTGGGGGCGAGGGTGCTTAAGTTTTCAGGAATCACATCGTTGGCAGTAGCATTGGTGTTTTTCTGACACTGGTGTGTGTGTGTATGTGTGTGTGTGTGTGTGTGTGTGTGTAGATGTATACTGTAGGATAAAGTGAAAGAATCATTATATTTGTGTTATTAAGAACTGAGACTTTAGTGTGGGTGAATGGAGATACTATTGAAAGACTGATTAAATTTCATGGCAATTCTTTAGTCCTGGATTTAAACTTGGAATTATCAGTACAAACCTGTGATGTCTGTGATCATAAAAATAAAAATATACCTATTTCCAAATATGAACCACTGAAAAGATCTAGGAACGATGAAAAGCAGCAATGGCCAACCTATTGGCAGTGGACAGTTTTAGGCTCCAATTTTGGTCTCTAACAACCATGTTTCATGAAAAGCTGAGTTCCTTGGAGAAGTGGCTGAATCCATGTTTGGGGAACCGTAGATGTACAAGATGAATCTGGAACATTTTGTCATACCAGAAAGCAAGGAAGCTGTCCAGAACCACTAGAGTCATGTCAAAAGACACAGAAATCAATCCCAATATTCCCACTATCCAAAGATGGTTCCATAGATTTTAACTGGGTGGGGCAGTGGCACATTTCGGTAATCCCAGAAACTTGGGAGTCTGAGGCAGGAGAATTGCAAGTTTGAGGCCAGCCCCAGAAACTTAGCAAAACCCTAGAAACTTAGTGAGATTCTGTCTCAAAATAAAAAGAACTTGGGATGCACCTCAATGGTAAATTACCCCTGGGTTCAATCTCCAGTGCCCCAATAATAATAATAATAATAATAATAATAATAACTGGAGTGGGTCAAAACACATCAAATACATTTTAATCCATGAATTCAGTATAAAACAAAAAGAATTAATTAATCACCTTTGTAGTCTGCTGGGAAACCAGCTCATTACTTTGAAAACTGGTAAATATTGAGGAAGAATTAAATATTTTTCCTCACCTACAGATGCATCAGGTGGGGGAAAAAATAGAAATAATTGAAGACATCATTGTGTAGAAGTATTCCAACTAATAAAGAAACATTATTAATCTTTATGATTTTATTAAATAGAATTATAACATCACCATTTTGCAACCATAATAAAACCTTGGCTCCAGATCATAAAAAATCATTGAATAACTACTAACATCACAAAAAGAGACCAGCAGGCATCTGTACCTTGCTGATAGAGTACAAAAAAAAAAACACCTAGGAAATAGGCTTGGGGGGAAAAAATCAAAACTAAATGTGACTAAGACTCAAGATTAAACTACTAATTTATAGAAAAATACAAGGATCAAAACAACATGTTAATTGACATACAGGGATGAAATGAGCAAAACCTAGACTTCGAGAAAGTCTATAGAATAAAAGACTCAATTTTTTCATAAATAAAAAATTGCTAGGGGAAGGAGGAAAATGGAGGGAGAAAGCTGTAAATTCAGAGACCAAGTTGATGCCAACCCACGGAGATGTTCTTTGTCTGGATCACTATTCAAAGTGTTAAAAAATATATTAGACCAAGGAAGGGAAATGAACATCAAATGGATATTTGATGGTATGGAAGAATTATTAATTTTTAAATATGACCATGTTTGTGAAGTTATAAATTTTTAAAAACCATTTTTTTATATAAATGAAACAAAATAAGTCACACGTTTACATTCATGGAACTGGGTGATGGGCCTATGGGGGTCCATTCTTTCTTTTTATATGGGTTTGAAATGTTCTGCATCAAAACAAAGATAGAAGACCTTCTTCATTGGGTTGGTCCATGGGTATTAAATGAAATAACCTATATATATCACTGGTGCATAATCAGTGACAAATTCAAGGTTATGGAATTGAGTGAACTTGAAGATACACACCTTGGGTGAGGAGTCGCATAAACAGCCGTGTTTCTCACATACAGTCATGAGTTCAACCCACACAGGCTGCAGGCGTTCTCAGAAAGAGCAGGAGGTAGAGGATACTCAGGTGTAGAGACTGACTATGGATCCAAAGTGCATCCCTTCAGACTGGGGCCCAGCGTGGACCAAGGATGAGGAGTGGCCACGGCAGGGCAGCCTGCAACTGTGTCCCTCTTCTATTCCCAGAGCCTGGCACTGAGAGGTAATACAGGGCACATAGCAGGTATCCAACCAATGTCTGCTGTGAGAGCTGAATATGGAGCTACACAGGCTCAAATCAAATCCAACCTGAAGATGGGGGGGAGGTGGGGGTCTTCTTTAAAATTCCAGACCAGAAAAGAAAGGGAACAGCTTCAGCATCTAATACCCCTGAATAACTGGGCAATCCTTTGCAGTTGTAAGAAAAGAACAAGGGAGCTCAGTACATACTGATGTAGAATAGCACCAAGATGTAGGGGTGGGTAAAAAGCAGACCACCAAACCGTGTCTGTGTACTCCCAATACTTGTGTTTAAGAAAAGCCACAGTGGAAGGGCAGCGTACATGGGGGAAATAGCAGTGAGGGATTCAGGGAGAGGGCCGGGTGCCTGAGACGTGGCTGCCTTTGGCTACATGCTCTTTGGCACTGTTAGAACATTTAGCTTAAATAAAATATGTAGCAATAAATAAAACTCCTGCCAGCAGCTTATTACTAGTGGTGATGTTAGGAGGTGGACCCTGCCAGGTCCAGAACAGGGAAGCCCTTGTAGCCTCAGAGAACCTTCCATGAGCATCCCCTGGCAAGAAGGGAGAAGACCCTTCCTCTCAAATCAAAAACCCAGCAAAACTCAACATCCATACACAATAGTGGTAGCTCCTGCTAACGGGCCACCCTCTCCAGAAGAACTAAATTAAATCTTAATCCAGGCGGTTGGCACAAGTGTTGAAGACAAAGGTATGGTGGCTCTTTCTGGGGAATTTCTGAAAGGAGGGCTGAAGTGCAGGGTCCCCCAGGGAGCCCCCGCAGGGTTCATGCTGAAGTCGAAGTCTCAATTTAGGCAAATAAAACATCATTTATGGTCATCTGGCTGGGGAACGGCATATAAAGACTCATTTATCTGGTTGTAAACGAGCCAGTGGAGCTGACAATCACAGATGCATTATTCAGCAGAATCGAGAAGCTATTTGAGTATTACGAGGAGGTAATGAAAAGAGAGAGACAGTTCGACCACAGCCCTGACCGGCTAGGGAAAACAACTTGCAATTTTTATTTATTTATTTCATGGGCCAATGAATCACCATCTGAACAAGTCTCGGGGGTGGGGGTGGGAGTGTGCAGAGAGAAATGATGCTAGCAGGCTCTGGGCACCGTTTCACAGAAGACAATGCACTGTGCCTGAGCCCTGCCCAGCCCAGCCCCAGCCACCTGAGCCCTGAGCTGCAAAGAAACGACCCCAGCTGCAGATCTCACTACCTCTTCCTCATCTTCTTCCCACCCCCAGGTAAGACCCCCTCCTTCAGGCCTGCTCTCAGCCAGCTCTGGGGACAAAGGTTCCCTGATAAAGGAATCTTTCTGCCAACTGACTAGAACCTTGTCCAGTCCCCTAACTTACAAGAGCTTAGGTTCCTCTGCCTAAGGAAGGTGTAGACATCCCTCATGAGTAGTGGGAGGAGTAAATGAGATAAGGAGGTGGATCCCTGGGGCCTGCCGGGGGCTCACGGGTGTCAGCTGGTGGTCCCCAAGTAGCAGCACCTGGGAAATGAGTGGCTTTGGTGGTATTTCAGACAGACTGCAGGTTCGAAGGAGGGAGCAAGCCCAGGCCAGGAATCACCTCCAGGGACAGCTGTGGAAAGGCCCTCAATTCCCAGGTGCAGTGTTGCTAGATCCAGTCACCCCCAGAGTCAGCTCAGGGTAGGATCTTGTTAGGTTGCCCAGTCTGGCCTCAAACTTGCGATCCTCCTGCCTCAGCTTTCCGACTCACTGGGACTGCAGCTGTGCACCACCAGACCTGGCCACCTGCTAGTTTACTTGCTGTCTTTTCTGGTCCTCAGAACAGTATATGGAGCTACCTAGCATGATGGGGTTAGTCAGCTCGGGCTGCCAGAACAAAGAACCCCAGACTGGGAGCTTCAACAATAGAAATTTATTTCTTGCTTGTCTGACACGGCTGGAAGTCCAAGATCAAGGTGTGGGCAGGACTGTCTTTTCTGAGGCCTCTCTCCTTGGTGCATAGATGGGCCTCTTCTGCAAGAGCCATCCAATGATCTCATCCCTGTATATGTGTCCAACTTTCTTTTTACAAATACCCCAGTCACATTGGATTAGAGTTCACCCTCTTGACCTCATTTTAACTAATTACCCCTTAAAAGACCCTCTCTCCATAAACACTCCCGTTTTGAGATACTGGGGAGTTATGATATGGGAGGGGTCACCATTCAGGGCATAACCCTCATTTTATAAAGAAACTGAGGCCTCCAGAGATTAAGTCCCTCACTGAGTTCATGCTCCAACCAGAAACAATTTGGTGTGGTTTCGACCGCCAAAATATTACTTAAGAGCTTCCTATTACAGGCCAGAGGGGCCTGTCCCAAAATGCTTGGGGCTCAGCAGGACCACTGTCTACTTTGACCTCCTTCCGTTTGGTAAACTGGATCAGCACCAGCAAAGAGCCTCCCCAGTGGGTTCAAATCTAAGGGTTGTGCCTCCTTTCTGTCCCCTTCTCTGCCTCCTTTAGTTTGGAAGAAACTGTCAGAAAGGAGGATTGATCCTCATCCAAACTCAGCTGTGGCTGGAAATAACTGCTTGAATTGGGACGCAGGAGGCCGGGGTGGCTTCCAGGTCACCAGAGAGCTCAAGACTGGGGCTGGAAAGCTTCATGGCCTTGCTGCCGGGGAGGGGCGGCCTCCCTGGGGATTTCTATTTTTTTTTTTTTTTTCCTTTTCAGTGATTCTAATGCTCAGGAAAAAATATGCTGAGCAGTGGGCCCTTGAGGCAGGACATCTTTATCTTCGTAGATTCAGAGATTCCCCAAGGTGTGTGGCTCCAGCTACCCCAAGCCACTCCACCACCAGAGGTGGTCACCTGCCTGTGAGGGAGAGGCCTCTACCCCCCCCCCATGACACCTACATCAGGTTGGGATCCCTGTCCCCCACAGGGCCACCGTCTCCCACCAGCACCTGGTTTCCTGGGCAACCTGGAGAGCTAAGGGATCCTTGCAGGAGATGAAGCCACACTTAGTATCAGGGGCCCCAGATGCTAAATCCCATGGGTCCTGGGGCTGTGGGGTGAAGCATGTGCCTCTTAAATCCCACCAGCCAAAGGCCACTGAGAACATACTTATGGAGGGAAGAGGATGGGTGGGCAAAGTCAGGCTTATTAGTTTGTTGCAGCAAAAGAGAAGAAACCAGGGCAGGTGCAGTGGCACATGCTGTAATCCCAGTGGCTCAGGAGGCTGAGGCAGGAGGATCACGAGTTCAAAACCAGCCTCAGCAACTTACCAAGATCCTAAGCAACTCAGCAAGACCCTGTCTCTAAATAAAAATATTAGAAAGGTCTAGGGATATGGCTCCATGGTTACGTGTCCCTGGGAGAGAGAAACATGGGCAGAACCTGGTGTCTTGGGAGGAGGAAACAGGAGAGACTTGTTAGGATTGAGTTCATGCTGGGTGGTTTTGGAAGGAAAGGTTGAAGAAGTGAGGGTTTGCTCTGCATTGGATGCCGGCAGGAAGTAGGGTGGGCTCGATGACTGGGAATCTTACTGGAATTTTCCCAGGAGGCCTGAGGAATGAGGGGGGGCATAGAGCCGCCACCACCGGGAAACCACGTCGCTCATCCCTAAGGCCGGCTGGAAGAGGGCTGTTGGGTTTCCGTGGTTGATAATGTTCTTGCCTCTTGTTCAGATCTAATCACAGCAGGCCCTTGTCTCTGTCCCTTTCTGCCATGATCACAGGGCAGCCTTGTCTGATGGTGGCCCATGCTCTGTGTGTGTTCACATGCAGGTGAGCAGGGCCTCGCTGTTGGCTGCCAACTCTCAGGCTGTGAGAGTTCCTCACACCAAACCAGGTTCCTCAGCCTCCTCGCCCACAGTGTGGCAGGACTGAGGACACAGAACTGATATGCAGGGACCTCTCATCTCGCAGGGCCACGAGGGTGGCCACGGGCTGAGGCAGAGTCCTGGGCCCACTGTGCCTAACAGGTGCTGAGAAGGGCTCACCCTCCTGCCCATCCCCTTCCTGCCCTGCAGAGCCTGTGCCAGCGCTCACACACATGAGCAGCTCACAGGTAGAACAGAGCCAAGTCCAAGCCCGTCTATGTCCTTAACAGAACCCCCCCCCCAGATCCTGTTCCTTCTCTATAAATTGAGGGAGAATAATCTCTATTTCATAGAATTGTCACAGAGGAGCTCAAGGCAAGCTGGCTTTCTCCAGCTCCCAGGACGGTGCCTGGCACATCATAATATTTAATCAATAAATATTGATGAAATCAACCAAAAGACATGCCCAGCAAAATCGTAAAAGGCAGCTGTGTCTGCCTCCTAGGGCGGCCATGGCAATGTGCCACCAACTGAGTGGCTCAAAATAACAACAACAAAAAAATTATTCTCTCGTAGTCCTGGAATGGAATTGGAAATCAAGGTATCATGGAGGTGGGTTCCCCTTGAGGTTCTGAAGGACAATATGGTCCACACAGCTCTAACTCCTGGCAATGGCTACAAGTCCTTGGCGGTGGTGGTCCTGGCTTGTACCCACAGCCCCCACCCCCAAGTTCTGCCTCGTTCTCTCCGTGTCTGTGTCCAGATGCCCCTCTTCTCATAAGGACGTCAATTGCATTAGAGTAAGATCCACCCTCATGACCTCATCTTAACCTGAGTTACACTTCAAAGACCTTATTTCCAAAGAAGATCATATTCACAGATCCTAGGGACAGGACTTCTGCTTATCTTTTGGTATCTGACCTGTACTGGGAGCTGTTGGAGGGGGGAGCAGAGTTGTTCTGTTCACAGTTGGAAATACCTGATTTCCAACATTTTGTTCTATTTTCTCAAAAGCCACTTAAAAAGTTCCCTGAAAAACCAATGCTTTTTCACCTGACCCTCTTCCTTTTGCATTTGAAATCAGATCCTACATCCTGTTTAAACCACATGGGACTTGGGGTTCAGAAAGGAAAGTCAAAATACAGAAAGCCCTGGAGAATACTACTCATGTAGTAGAAGCACAGCAAATGTCCCTAAATTACTGTGTGACATTGTGACAAGTTATCCTACCTCTCTGAACCTTAGTTTCCTCAACAGGTAAACGAAGGGATTAGATCTCACTGACATCTTCCTGCAGACACAAAGGAAATGGACCAGATTCCCTTTCATGAGTCTGGCAGGCACATGAAATGGATCCTCTTCATGGACATGGACTCCCAGGGTAATTAATTATTTACCCTGAGACAAATCCTTTTCCCTCTGGGGCTCTTCATTTGTAAAATCAGAAGGTAGAATTCTCTGACCTCTCAATCCTTTAGATAGAGACAGTTTCCAGGGGTATAGTACAGTGGTAGAGTGCTTGTCTAGTATGCACAAGGCCCTGTGTTCAATCTGAGAGAGAAGGAGAGAGAGAGAGAGAGAGAGAGAGAGAGAGAGAGAGAGAGAGAGAGAGAGAGAACCCTTCCTGAGCCCATTTCTCTAATCCTCATCAGCTCAGCTGGGTGGCTGTTGAAGGCTGGAAATGTTCAGGACACGTGGGCCTCCTCCCTCATCCCTAAGCATCAGGTGGTGGCCTGTGCCCCAACATTGATGAAGCAATAGTTCTATCAGCCAGAATATATCCCCAGTGTTGCCAAATGAGGGTGAGGGGAGAAATCACCTAGGCAGGGGGTTTACTAACAATAAGCAAAGTCCACTCCTGATCCAAACTCATAAAAATCCAGATGAAAGTAAACCAAAGAACAACTGAGATTTCCAGCTTGGATGACCCGTTGCATCGCGTCCCGGGTGAAGTTGGTGCTGAATACCTCTGAACATTCTTTCCCCTTTTGGACACAGACCATGACAGCTCGGGTCCCCCAGGGCCGCCATTCTCAGTCTACTCATTCTACTCATTCTACTTCATACCTCAAGAGCAGAGGTATGTTCCCATCATTCCTGAACCTAACGGGTACCTAGCACAATACCAGATATGAAGTACAGAAGGGAGGCAGGAAGGAAAGAGAAGATGGAGGGAAGCATACCATGATAGCATACCACAGCGGTGACTGGTGCAAGAGACAGGACCTAAAGAAGTGAGTTCAAACTCTGGCTTGGCCATCCACCAACCTCGTAAGCTTTACAACAAATCCCTTTACCTCTTTGAACTTCGATGTTCTTGTTGCTGAAAGCTCGGTCCTTGTCCCCAGTGCCAATCCAGTAATGAGGGCACAGTTTTGAGAAAATGGAAAAACAAGGTTTATTGCTTTGTTAGTAAAGGAGAAACACAGGAGACTCCTGTCCCAGCGGCTGTGATTCTGCCCATCAGCCAGAACAGGGGGCTTTTAAAGAGGTGATTCAAAGGCTAGTTCTGTTCCTTGTGTTCTCTGCTGGAATTGTAATTCACTTGTTAATTTGGGAGATAGTCACTTCTGAGATCTTCTGATGCCATCCCCAAAGTCTGGATTACTTCGTTCCTATGGTGGATGTGTACACAGGAACAGATAACTCTGCCTAGGATGGGGAAGAAAGGTAATCCTGTTTCCCTTGAGATCAGGGAGGGGGAGACATTAGGGAGGAGCCAGGAGAGAAGAAGAGAAATAACCATGTCCACTTTAAAAATAAGTCACAATGGCACAGCAGCAAGGGCCATATTCAGAGCATAAAGTGGACACTGTGACACTCTGATTTGTAAAATGAGGGTAATATTTCATGCCCACAAGGTGGTTGTGGGAATTAAATCAAATAATTTACCTGAAGCACCTAGTATAGGGGCCTGACCATGGTGAGCACTCAATTAACTGTGGGAGTAATTTGTGTCCTTATTTGCATTTGTTAAAATAATCATAATCACACAGGGCCCTTCTATCACCACCTGCCCTGCCAACTCTGCAGTATCTCAGGGGGAAGGAATTAGCATTTGCCCAACAGCACATAAGTGTGGGACCTTGGTGTCTTAGGAGCATCCCTCTTTGTGGTAGCAATCCCAGAGTGGCCTCCAAGCCCCTTGGTGGGGGAGTCCCAGGCTCCTACCTTTGACCTGGTTACCTTTGCAAGTGGCACCACCTGCTGGCTGCTCCTGGACTGGTCTTGCACACCTAGGTTGCCCTCCAACCCTCCCCTGCAAAACGTTGTTAGTGTCAAGTCCTGGATTCCTATAATCATCTTCTCACTGCCAGAGCCTCCTTGATCTTGGGATGGAAGCCACACAATTCTCACCACCCTGCATTTGCTCTATCATGTCAGAATTTCCATGACAGCTCCCAATTTCCTGAGGATTATATATCAACCATAAAATTTCTCTCTGCCCTAAGACTTTGCATAGATTAGCCCAGCATAGCTGCCCCTATTCTCTGCTGCTGCTATTAGTGACAGAAGAAATGCTCCCGAAGTCTCCTCCCTCCTTTGCTTTTTCATTTGTATTTCGTGTTTAGAGCAGAGATGGAGTTTGGAGTCAGGGGTCCTGAGTTCCAGTCTTAGTTCACCAAAATACTTTGACCAGCTTCCTAATCTCTCCATCAGCCATCAGCTAGCCTCCTCCTCTGCAAAGGAAGGAGATAATTACACTTGCCCTCAGCTGCGGTCCTTTTGAAGCTTAAGGGGAAATCACAGGAGCGGGAAAGGCTCTGTCAGTGTCAGAGTAGAGACCACACGCCTCAGCCAGGGTGTGTAATTAGTGTCACATGCATTGGCCCTGCCTCCGCCCACACCAGCAGCACCAAGTGTGACATTTGTCATTGTAGATACTACGGGGATGACACAGAATTCGCTTTTATTCCATTCCCCTATGTGACACTCAGTGTGGCTCTTCCATGCACCAGGTCCTGTGAGATTCGAATATCAAAGTGCTAAGGTTCTCAGACTCTGGGCTGTAGGAGTCTAAAGGGGATTACGAGTTAACACAGTTAACACGTCCACACTGTGGTCCAGCCCTGTTAAGTGCCTGCGAAGTGCCAGCACAGTGTGGGCTGTGTGATGAATATCAACATGCATTGAACAGCAGGGACTCATGAAGTCGAGTTATAAAGGCAGCTTTGGTCTGAGAGTGCCCTCTCCCAGGATCTCATCAGACTGCTCAGGATGAGGCTGATCCTGCATCTTGGTTTCTGGATAAAAGCAGTTCCATGATTTTTCTGATCCATAGTAGGTAACTAAAAATTCTACACTCTCACTTTAAGTCACAAAACACAGTCCTAATTCAGGAAATAGAATATCTGATCAATACCTTCTTCAACACATCAAACCTTATTTTCACCCCCTTCTGCAGAGTAGGCCTAATGTCTGGGGAGGGGTGAGGTCAGCTAGGTTTTCTCTTTGGTTGTTCTTCTCAACCCCATTTCTCTGTTCTTTGCTGTCTTTAACCCAACTACAGTCTAAGCAAAAAGAAGGGAGAGGACAAGAGGGCAGGAAAGTTCTTCCTTGGTAGACACGGCGTCTGGGTCTGGCTAACGTTTAGACAAGATATTTGCTCTTGAGGACACGTTTTTGTATTCTGAGACGTCTCTGCTCCACCATCTGCAAACACAAGACCTGCCTTCAGCAGTGTGTGAATGATCCCCCCACTTCTGACCCTGGCAGGATACCCCACTGACATGCCCTCACCTTGCAGGCTGCCCTTTCAAATGACCCTCCCTGTCCCAGGCTCCACATCTGCTCCCCAGGATGGGTACACCTAAGGGTCTCTGTAAGAGGAGGGCAGTGACTCAGATCAGGCAATTGAGTTTCCTGTTTCTTATATGTCTCTTTAAATCATCCGTAATTCAAAGGAGAAAGTTTTCTGATCCCCATTGTTACGGTTTGGATACAAGGTGTCCCCTCAGAAGCTCATGGGATAGACAATACAGGAATGTTCAGAGGTGAAATGATTGCATTATGAGAGCTGGGACCTAACCCATGCACTAATCCATTTGATGGATTGACAATTTGAATGGATTACCCAGTAGTCACTGTAGGAAGGTGGGGTGTGGCTAGAGAAAGCAGGTAACTTAGGTGTGACCTTGGGATATGACCTCAGGGTTTTGCTCTTATCTCCCTGGCTCTTGTGCTCTCACTCTCTCTCTTTCCTGGCTGTCATGAGTGGAGCCATTTTCCTCAGCTATTCATTTCCACCATGATGTTCTGCCTTACCTTTGGCCCAGAGCAATGGTGTTAGCAATGGACCTCTGAAGCCGTGAACATGAAATAAATTTTTCCTCCTCTAAGTTGCTCCGGTCAGGTATTTTGGTCACAGTGATGAGAAGCTGACTAATTCAGAAACCCACTCTATGAATAGGGAGACTTTCAGAGCGTCAGGCAATCCCTGAGTGACAAAGGTGGGATTTGAGCCCTGTCTGTCTGAATCAAAGCCCATGATTTTCCCCTGAGTCCTTGCTGCTGGGCTTTAGAAGCACAGGACCCACTCTGGGACTTTGCATGAGCCATTAAACCCCTGCCTTGATCAACTTTCGTGACCTCTAAGAGCCCTTTGCATTCTAAAATACTCTTCAGTTCCAGGGTAGAGGTCACCTAGAGGCACAAGGTGGAGAATCCTGCAGAGGTGGGAGGGTCTGCTGCTAGCTCCTCCCCTTTCTGCTCTGACACCCTCCTCCTGTGGGCTTATGGCTTCAGGTAGCCTGAGGACCACCAGCTAAGCGGGGCTGGCACTTCCATTCCCTCCAGGAGATGCCCAAGCCCGGGGGGCAGCTGGAAGGCACGCATCTGCTTCCCTTCAAAGATACTGGGTTCTCTGTGCCTCTCAGATGGGTGGGTGTGCCATACTGGAGCTTGAGGCTGGTGTCGCAAGAGAGGAACTTTCCAGATAACAGGATTCCTAGTTGAAACCAAGGGTCCCATCTATGGTTCAACCAGAGCGACAGCAATCTGTCCAAATGCTGACCTTATTGACGGGTCTCTGAGCCCTGCCCTTCTAAAGGTCTCAGTGTTCTAAAGGTCGCCGTGTTCTCCTAGGGCCCTCACTTTGCCAGTGCAGATGGGACTCCAGGGCCTAGCAGCCCAGGGAACCTGGCTCGTTCTCCCTGCCGTGTCCCCTAGCTCCTCACAGCCTCCCTGTGTAGTAAGCAGAGCAGGTTTAGTTACCTCCTTCTGACAGAGAGGGAAACTGAGGCTCAGAGATGAGAAACAGAGCCAGGATTGGCACTTTGGTTTCTCAATCCCCTCTGATACTTTGACTCCTTTATCCTCTTCATTTCTGTTACTTGCACAAAACTAAGTGACTGGAACATTCTTCTCCCGTTCCTGATCCTCCACCCACCAGAATCCCATTCCCTGACCTATGGGCCCCAAGACATTTCCCTGTTTTTCTGTCCGCTTAGATTGGGGGGGTGGGATAAAGTCTCAGGCAGAGCAAAGGTGAGGATTCTTCTAATCTTTCAACAGAATATCAACCACATCCACCCTGCCAACAATCTACAACATTGCCCATTCTGTTCTATCAGAATAAATTGAGGTTCTATGTCTGCACAGCAGAGCACAATTCTGCATTAAATTAGGCTGGCTTTGAAGACCTAGGCTCATGGGTAAATCATTTCTATTCCTTGATTACTCATAAGTTTCCCTTGGTTTCAGTGAAGAATAGGAAAACTAAAATTTATTGAGCACTTACTATAGAATTTGTTCTGAGGGCTTTGCACATCCTGATTCCTTAACCTCACAACCCGATGAGGTCATGATTTTCATTACCATATGTGTGTGGGGGGGGGGGGCGGGTAATGGATCAGGAAACCAAAGCCCAAAGCAGTTATATAATTTTTCCAAAATCCCACAGCTAGGAAGTGATAGAGATAAGACTTTGAACTTAGGTCTTGTGTTCCAGAACCTGGGTGCCCAGGTCCACTCCAGACTAAGACTCCAGATAGATGGTACCCCTGAGAGTTTCCAGGAAGAGGAGCACAAGGCAGAGAAAAACACGGGGCTCAGGTGCAATTCCCAAGAAGCAGAACCCCAGTCCAGGATGCTGTGGAAGTGCTCCGGGGAGTCTTGCAGGGAGCAGGAAAGGACAGGAGAGGCTCCAGCAAGGGGCCCATCTCTGGCCAAATCCCAGCTTCAGTCTCAGTGTTGCTCTGACCCCAAGCAAAGGTGCTAGGCCTTCACGTTCCAGCAGCTGTCTATCATGTGAACTTAAAGGGGGGTTCTGGAGGCCTGGAGGCTCTGCTCCAAACAGAGCCACTGTCCTGGCTGTGGGAAGTGAAAGGACAAGGAAACTGGGGACATAAGAAAAATGATTTTTTTTTTTTAAAGAAAAACCTAGAAGATCTGTTGGCCACACCTAAGCAGGAAAGGAGTGCCTGTGATCTGGTTTAAGCCTCAACAAGTCCTGAGCGTTTTTCTGAGGACATAAATTCCTCTGATGTTGGCTGAGCGCCCAAAGTCGGGGATAATGGTTTCTGCACGTCCCCACCTCCAGGCCCATGGAAAGGGCCTCCTGGACAACAGGGGCATCTGTGTTGATATCCAAGTGACCCACCCACTGCCTGCGCTTCTGCAGACTCCCTGTGCGCTGCTCCCTGTGGCCACACTCCAGGCCCCAGTGAATCCCACTCTGTTTCACTGCTGCCACCTTCACAGGCTCTGGCCTGGCCACCACCTACTCACTCCCTACTGGCTCTGGCCTGCCTTCCCCATCAAACCTGCCCCAGCTGGTCTCTCTACCAGGGACCATCATGCGTCAGCCACTGTGCTAGTTTTTTTTTCAGGTTGATTTTGCTGATGTCACCTTATATTTTTATTCTGAATTCTTCTGAACGTATAAAAAGGGTCCCCAACACTCAGCATGGTCAAGTCTCAACATCATGTGCTGCAGGCTTCACTTTAACCTAAAATGAAAGGCTTTAGGTACAATAGAAACCCCTTCCTGATCTACCGTGATTCAGTTCCCCTCCACAGAGGTCACTCCTGCTCTTAATGTGGCACCTGTCATTCCCATGCATATTGCTCCATTTTTACTACAAATGTATAGAAACCCTTTATAGGATTGTTTTATGTGATTCGAAACTTTATATTAAATTGTATTATACTGTGTATTAGAGCTATCCAGAGAAACAGAACCGAGAGAGAGAAAGAGAGAGAGAGAGAGAGAGAGAGAGAGAGAGAGAGAGGGAGAGAGATTGATTGATAGATATTGGTATCAAGGATGGAACCCAGGGATCTTTAACCACTGAGCTACATTCTCAGTCCATTTTATTTATTCATTTATTTTTTAGATTTTGAGACAAGGTCTCACTAAGTTGCTTAGGGCTTCGCTAAATTGATGAGGCTGGCTTTGAACTTGCCATCCTCCTGCCTCAGGCTCCGAGTCACTGGGATTACAGGCATGAGCTACCATGCCCAGCATATAGATTGATTTTTAGGAAATTGGTTCACATGATCCTTGAGTCCATGATCAAGGTGTCAGTTGGTTGGAAGGCCAGGCAAGAGCTAATGTTACAGCTCAGTTCCAGTCTGAAGACCATTGACTGGTAATTTCAGTTTTCCCAGAGAACCTCAATCTCTGCTCTATTCAATTCTGCAACTCATTGGAGGAGACCCACCCCCATTATGGAGGGCAATCTCCTTGACACGAAGTCCACTGATGTAAATGTTAATCTCATCCCAAAACATTCTCACAGAAACATCTAGAATACTCGGTTGACCAAATATCTGGGCTCTGTGGCCCAGAGAGAATGACACATAGAATTGACTAGCACATGCTTAATTTCCTTCTGAAACTTGCTTTCTTTGCTCTTTCTGTTTTTGAGATTCATCTGTGTTCAAAAATGTAGCATTTCATTCTATATGTACCATAGGTTATGAATTTTTCTACTGATGGACTTGGTTTCTTGCAGTTTTCTGTGTCACAAGTAGGCTAGGGTATAAACTGTCTTCCTCATATTCGCATAGCCTAGTTTCTCTAAGTCAGAGGTGTACCATCTGTTTTTGTAAATAAAGTTTTATTAGAACACGGTCATGTTCTGTTTTTGTAAATAAAGTTTTATTATAACACGGTCATGACCATTCTTGTACTGCCTACAGCTGCTTTTGCATTGCAAGAGCAGAGTTGTATAATGGCAATAAAGATGTGTGACCCACAAAACCTAAGATATTTGCCACCTGTTCTTGGAAAGAAAGGCTTCCCAACCTGCTCTAGGTTAGAAATAGAATCAACAACTTTTTTTTTCCTTTTTTAAGGTCCTAGGGATTGAACCCAGGTATACTCGACCTCTGAGCCACATTCCCAGCCATTTTAATTTTATTTTGAGACAGAATCTCACTAAGTTGCCCAGGCTGGTCTCCAACTTTCGATCCTCTTGGCTCAGCCTCTTGAGTAGCTGGGATTACAGGACTGCTCCACCTTGTCTGGCTACAATCCAGCTTTTATATATCATTGCCCAATTTTTCTCCCAAGTGGCTACATAAATTTACCCTCCCAGAAACAATGTGTAAGAGCTCTGATTCCTTCATATTCTCATCTCCCTTGGTTTTTCAGACATGAAAAGATTTGCCAATCAGATAACTTGCGAACTGGTTTCCTCATTGTTTCCATCTTTGGCTCTTTCGAAGTATATCACTTATTGAACAAACATGTATTAGGGGATTTGTATGCACCCAGGACTATTGAGATAAAACTGACCCATTTTTCAAGGGAAGGAGCAGAGCTCTTGAATGTTAGAATCACAATTTCAACAGGGCGTCAAGGCAGGATGGCTGAGCATGGATTCCACAGGCCCGCCCTGAGGGCGCACCAGGAGAAATAGTCAAATAGTTGGCATTATTCTGCAGGCCCAGGGATGCTCAGTTGGGAAGTAAAACAACAATTTGGCCATCTGCCCGCAGCTCCTGACAGCCAGGGGCACCTACATCGTAATTCTTAGCAGAAAAGACCTTTATTTCACACAGGCAGAAGCACAGGAGTTTGGTAATTAAATTGGGGTGTTTTTTTGTGTTTATTTTTTTGTCTTCCCTTTTGACCTTAGAAAATAAAACATCTGTGATCATAAAAGAGAGAGTACAAGCAATTGTCTATAATTGATACAAGAAGAAATAGAGCTTTATTATTTAAAGTCACCAAGTTAGCCAGTAGAAAGGGAGGGAGATGACATCCTCATCTGCCAGCTGGGAAGTCAGTAAACAATGTCTGGCTGGTAACTCAGTGGACCAGAAAGATGTACAGTCATCAGGGCAAGCTCTAGACAAAAGAAAAAAATGAAATTTCTGGAAGCAGGTTGTGGGGGAAAAGAAGATGATGTGAGACAGGGAATTGATTTTCTTTATAAGATCTTCAGTACTACTGAATATTTAAAACCAAGCATAGGTGTTATTGTAATAATTTGGGGGAAAGGGGCAGAGCTGAGGATTGAACTCAGGAGTGCTTAACCACTGAGCCACATCCCCAGCCCTTTTCATTTTGAGACAGAATCTTGCCAAGTTGCTTAGGGTCTCACTAAATTGCTGAGGCTGGCCTCAAACTTGCAATCCTTCTGCCTCAGCCTCCCGAATTGCTGGAATTACAGACAGGAGCCATGGTACCCAACTTTATTTTAAATTAAAAAACAAACTTTTTAAAATTAAAAAACAAAAACAAAAAAATAGAGCAAGGACTACTGAAATAATTATAGATATTTCAAGTGCTGGATGTAGGATAATCTCAGAGATGGAGATAGAAAATGGTATAGGAGTTTTTTAAAATTAAACATGAGATTTCGACTGTTGAAGCAGGAAGATGTGGGTTAGTGTTCTTGTCTCCCTCTAACTTAACATAACATTGTATTTTTTTTAATTTTCCACAATAAGAAAAAAAAGATCATGGGCTGTGAAGTCAGAGAGTTGTGAGCTAAGTTCTTCCTGGGCCACTTAGTTATGTGGGCAAGTTACCTAAACTCTCTGGGCCTCAGTTTCCTCATCTGTACAATGGAAACAAGAGATGTAGGCCCATTTTGTACAATCTTTTGGCATGAGGTATAGGGATTAAAGAGATCATGCCTGCAAAGTGTCTATTATTGCAGCACACACAGTAAGTGCTTTAAAAAGCTTGAATTTGGTGGATTCTATTTTAGACTTTATAAAGTTTGACCCTAAAATTTGAGTTCTGCTGCTCAGAAATCTTCTATTTATTTCTCTGCCTTCACCTGTGTCCTGCCTTATGTTTACTAGAATAGTGGGTTGATTTTCTCTCTTCAGCAAGCTGCTTCATCCATTCAGTTAACATTTATTGAGCACCTGCGTGCCAGGCACTGGACTGGGTGCTAAGGAGGCAGAAATGAGAGATTGTCCCTGACCCCAGGACACCAATGTCAATGGTAGAAAGAAAAAAGATTAGAATAAAATACAGCATGACAACTTCAGAGACTGAGATCCACCTCAGGAGGTCTGAGTAGAGGATACCCAGCGCTGCCTGAGTCGGGTTTTAAGGGATGAATAGGAGTTCACTGGGCAAAGTAAAATACAGAAGCAGGGGCTGGTAGGTCACGATGTATAGAAGCAGCAGCATTAGTCAAGGTCTGGAAGCTGGAATGGCCTGAGTCTATGCAGAAAATTAATTCAGTCCATGCAAGCAAATGAGGAAAAGATCAAACTAGAGAGAAGAACAAGCCCTAAATTGTAAGGGGCCTTGTACCCCAGGCTAAAGAGTTCATGGGGCATGGGGACCTGGGAGGGTTTGTTCAGGAGCACACTTTGAATAGTGTGTGAGTTCAAATCTGTATCTTGTAAGGACATCTAGTAGACGAGGGGATGATGGGAGGCAGAAAGCAGAGAGGTCCTAGAGGGAGGCCAGCTGGCTGTCCAGACGTCCCCAGGATCCCTGAATCTTGACGTGCTTGATGTTTACAACTTAGACATTATAAGGCATCCAGAGAAAATCAAGCCTTGAGAAGCTGGCTCTTGACAAATTCTGCAGACCTATGCACCCAGGAAGGTGTTATAAGTATTTGGGGTGAGACCTCTGCGGTGTCTGGCACTGGTTCCTGTAGCCCAAAGCCACCCCCCTAGCTCCAAGGAGGCTCCAGGTGCAAGGCCAGGTGAGCCCTGCACCAGAACCTGAGGGGTGGAGAGGTTCCCAGGAAAGGTGGGGCCTAAGGACGGGTCCTCATCGTGGCAGAGGGCAACTCCTAGGAACCAAAATGTTCCTGTTTGCCCAACAAGGGCAACAAATGTCCCCCACCAGTTTCAGCCCCACTGTCCCTGCTCCCCCTCTACAAGGGTACTCCTCCTTCAGCCAGAGCCCAGCCTGACGCCGTCAAGGGTTACTGCAGTCCAGCCTCAGTAGTGTCCACGGCTCTGACCTTCCAAAGCACGCCCCAGCCTTGACCCTCACGTGTCCCTCATGCTCCTAGGACACCCAATGGCTGCGACTGTGTTTGGGTTGAACTGTCTCCAGAGATGGCTGACCTCCTCCCTAACTGGATGACGGTTCCCTGGGTCCACTTCCAGATGCCCTCTTCACCTCAGTGCTTGAATTTCTTCCCTTCATCCCCAGGTAGCAACTGCCAGGTTAAACCAAAGAAGAGACATTAGGGCTTGAAGCAAGTTGGATAATGGAAGGGGAGTGGATTGGGAAGTTAGATAGATAGATAGATAGATGATAGATAGATAGAGAGATAGATAGATAGATAGATAGATAGATAGATAGAGAGATGGAATTGGTAGTGTTTTGACTTAGAGATAAGGAATGGGAAAGTATCCGTGGTGATTCTCAGGTTGGAGTCAGGTGGGAACCTGGGAGTTCTCTGAGGGCAGGAGGCAGCTCGTCCCCTGCTTTGGTTCCACATAAGGAGGCAGCACTCTTTGCTGGGCTCATTAACTCCACTGACCCTACTGTACCAGACGCTGTGCTAGGACAGAAAAACCAAGAGGACAGGAAAGGGAGTTTCTCTAGTTAATCACCAAATAAAAACTGATCATAATTACAAGTCATAGCAAGTGTTTGAAGGAAAACTAACAAGACAGAGGGGGACGGAACCAATGAAGCTCTACTTTAGGTAAAGGAATCAGGGTGAGAGAGCTACCCAGGCAAAGGAGAGAAGATGAGGAATCCAGGCACAGGCATCAGCATTGCTAAGGATTTGAGGTAGGAGGGAGCCCGGAGTGGTATCTAAAGACCAGAGACCAGCATGGTTGGAGCCTTGTGAGCACTGGGAAGATGGACAGGGTCTTAAAGGCCAT
Organism: Spermophilus citellus; assembly: GCF_964194105.1. NCBI lineage: Eukaryota > Metazoa > Chordata > Mammalia > Rodentia > Sciuridae > Spermophilus > Spermophilus citellus. The sequence continues at coordinate 31,332,397 of NC_138188.1, forward strand.
TGTCATGAGTTTGGGTTTTATTCCACCTCTAAAGAGTTGGATTTAATTAAATCAGGCTGACATGATCTGATTTGGGGAGCTTAAGACAATCCCTCTGGAAGCAAGATGTAGAATACACTGGAGGAGAGAAGAACAGAACAAGGAGTTAGAAGACGTGGCTTGGGAGAACGTGATGGTGACATGCATGGGTGACAACAGGAGAGATGGAGATGAGCAGATGGATCTGACGTGCCCCATGGGGCACAGCGGATAGACCCCGTGTTAGATTTAACTTGTAGATCAGAGAAAGTGAGAAGTCGAGATGACACCCTGGTTTCTGGGGAAATGGGAAAAGGAAAGATTTGAGGGCAAAAAAAATCTAGATTTCCATCTTGGGGACATGTTCAGTTTGAAGATGCCAGGGAGAGTGGGTCTGCATGTCTGGAGTCAGAAGGACAGTTTCTGAGCTAGGGATGTACAGGTGGAAGTCACTAGCATGTGCAATGGCGCTTAAGTCCGTGTGAACAGATCAGATCAAAGGAAGCCCCTAAACCTGAGGCCAAGAAACTCTACCACTTAGGGGTCTGGTAAGGGAGAACAACCTATTAAACAAGAGAATGGTGAGAAAAAAATAATCAATGAAGTGGGAGGGAGAGCAGGAGAGAGTGGTGTCATGGAAACCAAGAGAGAAAAGTGCATCTTCTGCAACCCGTGAAACTGGAAGGTCAAGATGAACGCAGAGAAGCACCTGAAGCTTTGGTCATAGGGCAGGCTCCGCCATCTTGGTAAGGTCAGTGTGGCTAGGTGCTGGGATAGATGATGGCTTCTTGTTCATTTATTGTTAGAAGCAAGTCATGCTGAGCATCCCTCCTAAACTTGAAAGTCAAAGAAATGTGATAAGGATTTCCAAGGGAATCCTGCCTCTCGCCTCTGTGCCAGCTGAGTTTAATTTCCCAGGAGCCCCGTCTTGCCAGCCTCCTCCCCAAGCCCGCAATTCCAGCTGCTGGGATGCCAATATCCTTAACTCTGAGTAAAACGTTAATTGTACTCTTGGGTCCAAATGATAATCTTTTTTAAAATGCTGCTTGTCTTTGCCTTTTTTAAACACAATAATGTTCCAATCCCTCATTTGCCACTACCAGCTCCGTTCGTTTTAATAACCACATCCCTGATGCAGACAGTGGTAGGAAAGGATAAAATCCTCATCCTCATAATACAAATGATCAGGGTTTTTCAAATCACTCTGGACAGGAAAAACTGAAAGAAAGAAAAAAAATTATTTTATATATATATATATATTAATAATCAAGCCACTAGATGGAAATCTTTTTCCAACTGCCTATGCATTCAGAAAAACTGGAACAGAGGAATCTGGGGATGCAGCTCAGTGGTAGAGAATGTGCCTAGCATATGCAAAGCCCTGGGTTCAATCCCCAGCACCCAACAAAAAGAAGAAGAAAGAAGGAAAAAGTGGAGTGCGAACAGTGTCCGACTATACAAACCAATCTAATTCATTCGACATTCATTGAACAACTGCTTTGTACAAAGACAAATAACAATAATAATAATGGGCACTATTCATAGCGTGCTCAGCCTGTGCCAGGCGGTCTGCGAGTGCTTCCCATACATGGGCTCATTTAATGCTCCCAACCACCCCAGGGAGGTAGGGAGTGCTGTTATCCTCCTTATATGGATGAGGAAACCAAATCTTAGCATTACTTTCAGTTACTGGCCCAAGCTGGTGAGTGGAGGAGTTAAGTTAAAGAATAAGAGCTGCTGTCATTGACTCTAAAGTACATCACACTGAATGTGGTAAAGCAGGGATAACAGGCCACTGGGGTGGGGTGCAGATACAAGGATGATCCATGGAGAAGGAAGAGCATCAACAAAGGCCACACCATGTTTTCAGTTGCTCGGGCTACACACCTAGGAGTCATCCTCCATTCTTTTCCCTCCATCTCCCATGACTACTCCAACCCCAAGAACTGCCCATTCCATCCCCCACTATGTCAAACCTATCTGCTGCTCTTCACCTTCCCTAATCCACCCTCAGGGATGCCACCATCAATAAGATAGACTCCCTGGACTATGCAGGAGCCTCCTGGCTGACCCTCGGCATCCTCTCCAGCTCCCTCCATTCTCCTCTCCTTGGTAGTCAGGGGGGTCTGCTTAACACAGAGGCCATGTCTCTTCCCAGCAAATCCCATCTTCTTTCCCTGGTCTCTGGGGCCGTCCTTCCAAAATCAGGACTTTGCCTACCTTTTAAACCTCAGCTCCTACATTGGCTGCTAATTCTCCAACAACTGGCCCAGAAACTGGCATCAAATCACCAACAATTACATGCAGAGGAAATGAAGGTGAGAATAAATGGTTTCTCAAGCAAGAATGGCTGGGAGTGCGAGGTGGTAAAGCAAGGTGCTCCAGGTATCACGGACAACAGCTTCAATGAGGGCCAGGGCGTGCTGCTACAGTGTGCAATGAGCAAGCCTGGGGGCGGGTCTCAGGAAAGCGTGGTTCTCAAAGTCCAGTGGGCATGGAAGCCCCTGAGAGCAGGCTGCCTGGCACCGGAGAAGCATTCCATGAATAGTGGCCATCATGACGATTGTTGCTTGTCTTTGCACAAAGCAGTTGTTCAGTGACTGTCGGATGAATTGTTCAAATAAGAATCGTTGCAACCCACCCCCAGAAATCCTGATTCATACATTGGAGATAGGCTCTAAGAATTTGCATTTCTCATGAGCTTCCAAGTCATACTGATACTGTGGGCCCAGTAAGCAAATTTTGAGAACCACCGACATGAAATGGGCTAAAGGAAGCCCCCTGTGGAGGAGCAGAGGAAGATGGCCCTAGTGACCTCTTCCTCCTCGATCTCACCCTCCTGGGATCTTGACCTATGACCTTCTACAACCCATTCCCCTGGAACTCGCCCTGGCCATCTCCTTTGGACAGCATATTATGCTTTGAAACACTAGTTTCTCTCTCCTCTGAAACTCATCCCCAAAACCACCTAATTTCACGTGGCAATTCACACTAGTGATGTCCTGACAGGGTCTCTTTTTAACAAGAAGCCTGGTATGAAAACATGTGGCCATGACGTGTCATCTTCAGCTCTGATTAGGCAGGAAGGTCAGAGGAGAGGACTTCCCCTCGTGCCCACCCCCCAGCACTCCTGGTAGCATGCTGCTGGCTGCCCACCCTTCAGATTTACACACAAAGGCCACTATCACATTCATGTGCACTTTTTTCCCATTAGAGAAGAGGATAGAGATGGTTGCAAGGTCTTGAGTAAATATTCTGTTACTCATAGCATCAGCCCAATGGCTGGACATCATCACATTTGGTATTTTTTATTGCCTTCTGCCCTGGAAAGAAAAGTTGATCCAAGAGGCAACGTTAATTTGCATCCACTTCAACCAAATATCAGACAGGATCCGATCATTAATGTATACCTCTTGCAGCTTAAGATACAAGTGATCTTTCTTCTCTGGGACTCAAAAGGGAAGTGCTTAGTAGCACAAGTTCCCCAGGTCCTCATTTGAGCCCATAGATCTGTCTCCTGCTCTCCTCAGTTTACAGGGATCTGAGATAAGGCTGAGGGGTTTGAAGTGGGTGCTAGTTTGGTCCTGTTACAGGAAAAAGGCAGAAAATAATTCTGCACAAGAATGTAATGTGCCTTTGAGTTTTCAAAGCTAATGACAAAATTCTGCACATTTTTGAGTCACATTGACATGGGTTGGTGTTCTGGTTCTGCTAATTTCCAGCTATGTGGTTTGGGATAACTGACATAGGCTCTCTGAGCCTCGATACTCTCATTTGTGAAATGGGGCTGTTGCTATCAGCTTTAGAGGGATGTCATGATCATTTAATGAAGCTGTGCATATTGAGTATCTAGTTCAGTATAGAGCACTGTCAGTGAACTGGTGCCTGCTTAAGAGCTGGCTGTCCTTTGCAGGATTGTCTATTATAGTCACGGGAGACTGAGGTAGGAGGATCCAGAGTTCAAGGCCAGCCTGGACAACTTAGTGGGACCCTGTCTGAAAATAAAAAACAAAAAGGTCCAGGGATGTAGCTCAGTGCTAATGCATCTTTTTGTACTGGGTTCAAATCCCAGTACAAAAAAAAAAAAAAAGCTGGTATCCATGAATAAGTCTCTGGTTTATAGTTGTTTGCCAATTTCCCTGGTGTAAATACTCTCACCATGGCTGACATTGAGCTAACAACATGTTGCTGAATGAGAACTTGGGAAGACACATCACCACAGAAGGAAGTAACCTCAAGAACAGAACAGACACGTAGACATAGCAAAATAATTAATAAGTGAGGATACTTACACTTGCCTTTGGAATACTTACTGCCTTTTTTTTTCCTTCCACCTTTTTATTGGTGCATTATAGTGCTACATAATGGTGGGATTTGTTAAGACATTCACATATGCACACAATGTAACAATCGAATTTGATGGCCTTTGTTTTTTTAAAGGGATTAATTAAAAGTTTACATAATTTAATTTTTCATGCTGGCTGTATTTCACAAACAGCTCATGAAAACTCCTAAAATATTTAACAACCGACTCTCACCAGCCAGCTCCAGCATGTGGCTGGGCACACGTGTAGTGGTCAATAAATTTAACTGACCCTCCCTCTTTCTTTGCTGTCCACAGCCCTGGGGGAGATTTCATGAAGGTTTTCCCAAGTGGAGACAAAGACATTCTCTGTTCCCCTGCAGGCTCCTTACCTTTGGCCTCAACCCCTCTGGGCCATCATCCCAGTCCTCAATCTGAGCTAAACCTCAGGGAAGGTCCTAATCCTTCTCTTGCCCCCTGACTGGTCTTTCTCCAGCTGAGAAGCCAAGGAACAACTAACTACAGAGAAGGGGTTGACTATGCTTAGTGGGGAGGTCTCCTCTCTATGGCTAGAGAGTGGAGACTGCGGGTTTATTTTAGGATCTCTGTCTGGAAAGGAGATGGGTAAACAGGGCCAGCAAGCTGTACTTTGGCAAGCCAGGGCCTATAATTAGGCTCTGGTTGAGGGTGAAATAAACCCCTGGTTGTTACTAAACAACAGAAAAAGCAGGAAGGCCTCCAATTTCTCCAGCCATACAAGCCTCCAAGGACAGACATTTGGACAGAGCCACCCTATCTGCAAGAAGCATCCAAATTACCCTCAGAAGTCACCCTTGTTCCTTCCCAGATCAGAGTGGGAACTCAGAGGTCACCCAGGAGCAAGGACACTGAGAAGCAGAGCTCGGCCTCACCTCACCTTCAAGCCCTCCTCGTTTCCTCCCCAGCCCCTTCACAGGTTGACGGCCCCAGGCATCCTCTTCCTTATAAACAGTTTCCAATAAACTGGAGAAATATTACCAACTCACTCCGTACAGGACAAAGCAAAGCCACAGTTTTGTGGGACAAAGTCCAAAAGTCCAGCGGTGTTGATTCTGCCCAGCAGGACTCTGGGGTGACTAGGTTTCTACTCATCTTTCTGCTTTTCCAGAATTTAATCCCCCCCCCACACACACACCAAGGCTTTGTTTGGGTTTTTTTGTTTGTTTGTTTGTTTCTTTTATTTCTGCTGTCTATAGCCTGGGTCCCAAGTTCAAAACGTCAAAACAAATACACAAATAAAATTAAGTTGTACCAAAGCGGAGAACTTAAAAGCTTTGGGTCCTTCACCTGCACACGTCCCCTCCTGGGTCCTGTAACTTATTCTAATCCCTTACATCAATTAATTAATTAATTATTGGTATCAGAGATTGAACCCAGGGGTGCTTAACCACTTAGCCACATCCTCAGCCCTTTTTATTTTTCATTTTGAGACAGGGTCTCACTAAGTTGTTTAGGGCCTTGCTAAATTGCTGAGGCTGGCTTTTTGAAATTGTGATCCTCCTGACTCAGCCTCCTGAGCCACTAGTTTTTTTTATACGCATGCGCCCCTCAGTCAGTTAAAATTCTTTTTCTTAAAGAGGTTCTCCCAAGTTTTATCAGCGAATGCCCTACATCCGTCTTCATCAGCCCCTGCATGGCCACTAGTCTGAACCACTTTTGAAGCAACCTTCTTTATAACCTTTATAACCTTCTGCATTGGTTGTTTTTGAGCACACAATCTGGACACCAGCCATGACCCAAGGTCCAATGCTTGAGTGGAACATTTTCCAGAGGCATCACTGTGAAAAATCAGCCTTAAATAGTCAACTGTAAAATGTTATCTTGAAAGTACAGGTTAAGAGCCGTGATAAGGGAAGGCTGAGGAGCCCAGAGGCTGAAGCAAGTCCCATCTAGGGAGGTAGCAATGATTATGCACCCTTCTTGTTCCAATATGGTCACCTTATTTTGTTTCATTTCATTGAATTTCCCACTGGCAAAACTAATCTTTTCTCTGTTCTGGCCTGGCCCTCAGGCATACTGCAGAAGGGATAAACTAGGATCCTCCCCCATTTATTTCTGATCTTATTCCTGTCTTTCGTCTCTGGTGTGTGGAGTCCTTCTTCTAATCAGTAAAGAACTTGCAACTAAAGATAGAAACCCACAAGTGGGATTGCTGAATCATGTGGTTGTAAGTGTTTTGAGAAACCTGCAGACTGTCTTCCAAAGTGACTGCACTAATTCACATCCCTGCCAGCAGGAGTCCTTCCCTCCACGTCCTCGCCAGCACTTGTGATCCTTCACCTTTTTGATAACAGACATCCTAACTGGTGCAATGTGATATATCTTCTTGTGGTTTTCATTTGCATTTCCCTGAGGATTGTTGGTGCCGAGCATGTTAATTAGCTTGATTTAATCATTCCACAATGCAAAATAAATATTTTTAAAAAGTAGATGGCACCCGTAAATACATGAAATTATTATTTGTCAATTAAAAATAAAAGATTTTTTAAAGAACTTGCTATATATATAAATAATACACATATGTATGTGTGCATATATGTATATATGTTTATGTATATGTGTAAATACATATGGGTGTTGTATATATACACACTGGTGTGTGTGTGTATATATATAAGCATATATATGTGTACATATATAAGCACACTATATTTACATACACTAGTCCCTACCCATGAGGGACCAAATTTAAAAACTACTCTTCAAGCCTCCATGAAACTCTGAGGGTGAATGAAATTCTACCGTCACACTACATGGTGGCCAACTGCCACGTGTAGTTATTTAAATTTAAATTAAATACAGTTAAATTAAATTGAATTTTCAGCCCCTCAGCCCCTGCTTGCTCCATCTTGAGTGTCAGTAGCCACTTGTGGCCACCGTGTTGTACCTGCTGATCTAGCACTTGCCGGGCACCACAGGAAGTCCTGCTGGGCTGCATTGGTCTAGAGGCATCTGTGATTGGATAGTGTTAAGAGCTGCTAAGCAAAGCCAGTGACACTTTGTTTTAAGGAGTCAGAACTCTTCCCCAGAGAGTCAGAGCTCCTCACTGTGAGAGGGGCTGTGGTCAAGTCTGCCTTTGGATGATCCTTTTGTTCCAAAAATCAAATTCTAAAAACTCCTAAGAGACATCCAGAAGTTGGGCCTTCTCATCTCTTCCTCCTCCCCCTTTTCAATTAATTCTAAAAACATGTAGGGAAATGAATTCTAAAAACATTTGCCTGGTGAAAGGTGCTTCCAGTTCCCCAGAGCCTCTGTGTCCCTCGAGGGTCACAGTGGTCAGTAACCTTACCTCCCTTGATGTGTGTCGTTGCAGGTGGGCGAGGCTGTTCTGGAAAATGCCAGGCTCATGCTGCAGAATGAGACTCTCCAGGCAGGTGCTGATGACTTTAAAGAGAGGTAAGGCTCTGCAGCAGAGGGGACGTCCCCTCCACACCCCCAGAGTCCTGGGCAACACAGACCGCACTGTCCTGGAGTCTGCATCTCTCACGTCCATCCTCATGGGAGGCTGGGGTAAGATAACAGAGGCCCAGGAGACTGCAGATCCATAAATGTTAGGCCTCAAGGGCACTTGGTTTAGAGCAGGGTTCTCAAGATCTTGGGTGCATCCTGATCACTGTGGGACCTTACAGAAATCACCAACTGCTGGGCCCCACCCTGAGTTTCTGATTCCAAGGGTCTAGAGTGGCACCTGACATTTCCATATTAATGAGTTCCCAGGTGTGCTGATTCTGCTGATCCTCACACCACACTTTGAGAGTCACTGATTTAGAGTAAGAACTTGCAACCCTGGCTGCATATTGGAATTACCTGGATACCTAAAATACCAGCACACCAAACCCCAAGGAATAATTCAATCAAAATCCCTGGCAGTGGGGCCTGGGCTTCAAGATTTTTAAAGCTCACAGGTACCTTACCATGTACCCAGGCCTGAGAACCACTGATATGAAGTTTAACACAGTATTTCTTCATGTGTGATGTGCATACTATTTTTGCAGGTTGTTTTAAGTAATATAAGAACAAACATTTTATTTTTATAATTTTTTTTTTGAGAGAGAGAATTTTTAATATTTATTTTTTAGTTTTCGGTGGACACAACATCTTTGTTTGTATGTGGTGCTGAGGATCAAACCCAGGCCACACACTTGCCAGGCCAGCTGCGCTACCACTTGAGCCACATCCCCAGCCCACAAACATTTTATTTTTAACAGTGATGTATTTATTTTTATAGTTATCTTCTGTTTATGACCCATGAGGTTATTTTCCCACTATAGTAGCACCATTTAGAGTAGCAACTTAAAGTTTAGTTTATATAAAGAGATTTTAAACTTTAAGATTTACTGGGGGGAGGGGCTACCAGGGGTAATTAACCACTGAGCCACACCTCCAGCCTTTTTTGTGTTTTATTTAGAGACAGGGTCTCACTGAGCAACTCATAAATTGCTGAGGCTGGCTTTAAACTTGAGATCCTGCCTCAGGCTCCTGAGCTGCTGGAATTACAGGCAAGCGCCACCATGCCTAGCACATTTGCTTTATTTTATTTTATTTTTGTGGTGCTGGGAATTGAACCCAGGGCCTTATGCATGTGAGGCAAGTGCTCTACCAACTGAGCTACCTCTCCAGCCCAAGATTTACCTTTTCAGTAGCTACATTTAAGGAAAAATAGAAAGTAAATAGTGATACGGGGGATATGCATTTAGAGCAAAATCATATAGATGAATGAAGTTTGGGAACCAGTGGTCGAATGGAGAAGCAAAATGAGGAAGATCTTGAGAGAAGAGCATCCTGGGAGCTGGGTTCGTGGATGGGCAATGGGATTACTTCAAGGGACTCTTCCCCTAAATTGATGAAGACAAGAGAGGAAAAGTATATGGTTTGGAGTCTCCACAGAAGAACCTGATCCCATTACCATCTTATCTAAGGATGAGGACACCTTAGGGTAAACTTGAGAGCCCAGGTTTCTCCATCTGCTAGATGTATACCCATTATAAGTCACCCTGGGGTCAAGGAGATTCTCAGCCAAACAGTGTGGCTGGGTCACCCACGTCCCATTCAGAGCAGCCCCATGGAGTGAAGCCACCACCCCAGCCTCTGACAGCTATGCAAAGAGAGACTCCAGTGGACATAAAGCCACGCGCAGTAACTTTTAAATAGCAGGTATGGTGGCACACACCTTGAATCCCAGCAATGTGGGAGACTGAGGCAGGAGGATCACAGGGTTGAGGCCAGACTCTGCTATGTAGCAAGACCTGGTCTCAAAATATAAATAAATAAATAAATAGGACTGGGGATCTAGTTCAGTGGTAAAGTGCCCTTGGGTTCCATCCCCAGTAACACAAAAATAAATATATTTAAAATGGAACTTCATAATAGTATGAAATTAAGGGAGGAACTGGCTGCAATTTATTTCACTCATTCATCCACTGATGCATTTATTTATTCAGTACACACTTCTTCCACGCCACAGACTAGCACATGACACACCAAAAGCAAGGTCTTGGTCTATTTCACTTCTCGCTATCACAGTTCCAGGCACGAGATGAATGCTCCACAGATACTTGTTGAATCAATAAACGAATCAATTCAACAAATATTTGAATGCCAGCTCTGTGCCCGGCGCCATGCCAGGTGCTGGGAATGAGGTGAACGGGACGTGGTAAAGTTGCTGTAGGGATAATGACATTGCAGGATGGATGGGCACAGGTGAGGAAGGTCATTTAGCTCTGCCAGGTGATACCCAGTTTGGGTCCCAAAGCTCAGGAAGGAGTTGGCCTGGCCACGGAGGAGGCACACGTGTAAGGACAGAGGTACAGCAGAGTGCTTTGGGGGGGGTGTAAAGCAGCCCGTGCACATGGAGGGAATGAGGTGGGGAACACAGATAAGGCTGGAAACCCAGAGAGAGACCAAATCCTAGGAGACCTTGTCAGTCCTACCAAAGATTGTGCCAATGTAAGAGCAGGGAAACCCACAGAAAGAAAAGCCTTGAGCAGTGACTCATGGAGACCAGATTTAGCTCTAAAGGGGTCTCTGCCTTGATGAGAGATATGTAATTTATTTTGAGACCAGGTCTTGCTAAGTAGCAGAGTCTGGCCTCAACCCGATGATCCTCCTGCCTCAGTCTCCCACATATGCTGGCAAGATGCTCCCACAAGGCCAGCAGGAGAGAAGGGACTGGGCCAGGATTGGGAGTTGTTGGGAAATAAGGTGGATCCGATTATTAAGGAGGCTGAAGTCCTCTGATCAGAACACTGACCCTCTGTGGTTAATGATGGTCACTCTAGGGCCAAACTTAAAGGAGGCAACTCGGAGGCCACTGTAGTTCAGGCACAAGTGTTGAGGGCCTGCTCAGGACGGTAGCCACGGGCTGACATAAGCAACCGTCTAAGAAAGTATCAGCAGGATCTGACAATAATCTGCATACCCAGTCTGAAACGAGGAAGTAAAGGTCAATTCCAGGTTTTGACCCTGAACTAAGGAGAAGACTTGTGATTCTATTTACTGAAATAAGAATGGAGGAGGGAATGCCTGTCCAGCTTTCAGGGCTACACGACAAATTCAGAGCTGAGTGGTGGTGGAGGAGCCCAGGAGAAGTGGCAGGGCTAGGCCAGGCCGTTCTGGGTGTCAGGAGCTCAGAGGTGCTCACCAAAGACTTCAGGGTGGAGGGAAAGGGAAAGAGGGGAGCAAGAAAAGGCTAAAATCTTACATCAGCCTTGGGGGCATCACAGGGTGTTTTGAATCCTTAGAGAAATTTTTTTTTAAAAAGTCTATATGGGACCTAAGGGTACAAACAAATCCTGATTGACATCGGTGGGTTTTCACTTCAGCTGGAGGGACAGAATTTGTTTCCCGAAGGGCTAAAATATGAAGGAAGGGGCTGGAGTGTAGCTCAGCAATAGACTGTGGGCTTAGCAGGCATGAGACCCTGGGTTCAACCTCTAGCATCCAAAAGAAGAAAAAAAAATACAAAACGTCAATGAAAATACATTCCTTCCTAAAGAATACATTCAGGTAGAAAAATCTAATCCTACAGAAAGGGGTTCACAAGAACGCTTCAGAAGCCATCCCCTGAGAGCTGATTCAAGGTGCAGGTCTCCTTGATCCCTTCATTTAACTTTTTATTTGTTTGTTTGGTTGGTTGGTTAGGTTTTTCATGTTGGGATCCAACAAAGACCTCTACCACTGAGCCACATCCCCAGCCCCCTTTGACTATCTTTAACTTCACGGTACATGGTCCAAGGTCTGGCTAAATGACAGGTCATACAAACCCAAGAGGGACCGTGAAGACTAAGGGTGGCAGAATTGGGATTAAAAATGACCCCAACACCTAGAACAATGGGCCAGGAAAATTGAAAGAGGACAGATATCAACTTCTACTTTGGGGTTTGGGGAAATCAGGCTTTGAGGAGCTCTGGTGGAAATGCTCCGGGGTTCAGGTTGACAGGAGGTTCTAAATGAGTCAGCAGCAAACACGGCGGGTCATCAAATGAGCAAATGTGCTAAGAGACGAAAAGCCACAAAATCAATCTTGGGGAGCACGATGAAAAGAATTTGAGTCAAACAAAGGAGCAGAGGGCCTCACAGGAATCTGAATTCATCCAGCAACATCTGGAGTTCTGAGTTCAGTTTTCTGTTTCATATTTTAAGATAGACACAGACCAATAGAAGCATTTCTTATTAGTCCACAAATATATCTGAAGCCTAAAGTGGGGTGCAGGGAACGCAAAGAGGGGAAGGCCGCAGTCCTTGACAATTACGTGGAAGCCATCTACCTGAGGAATGGAGGAAGGAACTGAAAACGTTTAATCTGAAAAAGAAAAGGCTTGTGGGGATGGGGTGTGGGGGGAGGACGCTAAATATCTGTAGGACTGCCAATGGCAGGGTCAGCGGACTCTGGGTGTTCCAGATATTAGAACTCAAAGAGTTTTACAGGAATCGAGATTTAAACTCTTGAAGGAAGCAACCCAAAGATGGAAAGGTGACCTTAAAAGGTGACAATTTGGCCAGCCCTAAAAATAAGCAAGCAGAGGCTGCCATGATGGTCTGTCAGGAATGCCATCGAGGGATTGTCACGGGGTAGGGGTTTGTCTGCGGACCTCTAAAGTCCCTTATAATTCTAAGACCCTAAGAGGCTTCCTGGAATGAGCAGTGTGAGACTCCTCCCTTCTGGGGAACGGATGGAGGTCAGGTGGGAAGTTTGCATGTCAGAGCCAAGGAAGGGCGGGAACTGCACTGGAGAAATTAGGCAAAGATGGCAGGTATTTTCTAGAAATAAAGTTCTGTTGCAAACCATCGATTTTGAGAACTAGGATTGAAACAGAACAGAGTAGGCAGTGTAGGTGTGTGTGTGTGTGTGTGTGTGTGTGTGTGCATGTATGCGTGAGTGTGCATGTACACACACTGGTGCACACATGCATGTTATTACATACATTGTAGGTGTTTAAAACTCTGGATATGTCATATGTAAATCCTAGCTTTCTGCTTCTCTGGAAGAGATCTGTGTCGAGCCCCTTCCCACACAATGGAGAGAAAATGGGCAGCAGTGCCCCCTATAGGTTAAGCACGAGTTCTGCAGTGTACTTCCACCCCCACCTTTCCCTTGAGGTCCCTCATCCACATTCCCCTTTTGGGTTTGCAGCCACAGTCCGGAATTTCAGCACAGTCCCCATTTGGGGATTCCCCAGCCTGGTCCTTAGCAGGATCTCAGTGATGTCCATTAAATGGTCCTCAGGTGAAAAGGAGGACAATTCAGGACAGCGAGGAAGATGCTGGACCCCTTACAGGGATCTGAACTCCTGGAGAAGCCTTCCCTAGAGAGCTGAGCTGCAAAGGCCCCAGGAGGGTGACAGCCCATGAAGCTAGCTTACCAGATGTTAGCTGCGATCGCTTTCATTTAGGAAATTGACCTGGGAACAACCAACAGGGCTCTCAAAGTTATTGGAACAAATAGTCTGTCCCGTAATCGGCCTTCTGGTAGTATCTGATTTTTTTTTCCTTTGGGTCAGCCAGATATGCTGATTGAGTTCCTTTATCTGCAGATATGAAAATGAGCAGCCATTTCGCAAGGCAGCGGAAGAGGAAATCAGCTCTCTGTATAAAGTCATTGATGACGCTAATTTGGCAAAGATGGATCTGGAGAGTCAAATAGAAAGTCTGAAAGAAGAACTTGGCTTTCTGTCAAGGAACTACGAAGAGGTGGGTGGCACCTGGATGGCAGGGTTGACCACAGGGACAAGGCGCTGGCCTGGCCATAGCCACGAGAGCTCCTCTTGTCCTCTCTGCATTCACTGCCTACCCAGGTCTGCAGGGAAAATGCCAGTGAAATACTATCAAATCCTCAAAGTGGGTCAGGTTTCCCTAGAAGTCAAACTCAAATGGCTTCAGGAACCAGGATGCTACATAAATGGGGGAAGCCTCAGGTCTAAGCTGAGGAGAGAGAGAGATGGAACCTGTTTTGACTGAAGGGCATACTCCAGATACTTTTTCAACCCTGTCTAGGATCAACAAGATAACTCTGAGCTCAGACCTAAGCTGTGGACCACACACACTCATGAATAAAACTAGGTCAGATCTCTGAGTGACAGGACTAAAGGACACCTCCTACCGTCACTTGGTCCATCCAATTCCCCCAGCACTGCACTGACTCTAAACCACCTCATCACATTATTGTCTGATCCACCATTTAAAGTTCTTCCAGTTAAAAGAATCCAAACCCACTTAACAACACTCACATCAGGAAGTTCCTCTTTGTGTCCAACCTTAAGCTAACCAGCCACCGTAAGCCCACTTCCTGCTGCTCCTATCTCCATCATTTCAGACCACATTCTGACAGTAATCCTTTAGAGACTCCAAAGTTATCCTTAAATGTCTTTCGGCCCAGCCTGACTTTATGCCTAAGTATTCTTGCATACTTTGTTTTTGTTTTTATTTAGTTATGTATTTTGATTTTTGCTTGGGGCCTGGCCTTGTGGACATGGCCTTGGGCATTTGTAATGCCCAAGAAATGCACCCTTGGGAAGGGAACACGGTTCCTATGCCAGGAGGAGGAGCAGGGACTTTGCCGGTCTTTGTAAGGCCCATGTTTGGCAGAGAGAAGCATTAGGGGCCGGACTTCTGCTGGCTAGAATCTCATGGCTTTGCTTTTTCTCCTGGAACTCACCTAGGGTGTTCCTGTCGTTTTCAGGATGTAAAGGTGCTGTACAAACAGCTCGCAGGGTCTGAGCTGGAGCAAATGAACGTTCCCATGGGCACTGGTCTGGATGGCATCCTTGAGACAATCAGGATTCAGTGGGAGAGAGACGTTGAAAAGAATCGGGCAGAGGCAGGAGCCCTGCTCCAGGCTAAGGTAAGAGGCAGGGCCAGCATCCTGCGCCCAGCCCCTCGCCCAAGGATCCCAGGCAAACATGAAAGGCATCATCTTGCAGGAGAAGAAGCGCAACGGCTGAGCAGCAAGCTCAGTCTCATTTAACATGGAAAAAAATACAAATTAACATATTAACTTTTTTTTCAGTATTGGGGATTGAACCCAGGAGCACATGACCACTCAGCTACACCCCAGAGCTCCCTTCATTTATTTTTTTAAATTTTGAGACAGGGTCTCCCTAAGTTGCCCAGGCTGGCCTTGAACTTGCAATCCTCCTGCCTCAGCCTCTGGAGTCTCTGGGGTTACAGGCATGCACTAATACATGTAAACAATAATAATTGTTTTGTGGACCTATTTAAAAGCAGAAGATGGTTCAAATGATAATCCCAGCAGGTATGTAGAAAAGTAGTTTCTTTGCTGGGTTATTGAAGAGCATGAACCAGTATAACACCCTTGAATATGGGTGAATATTGGCAATATGTATCAAGAGCCTTAAAAGCTCCATATCTACCAGCTGAAAAATCTATATCCTTAAAAAAAATCCTAAAATAAAATAACTGAAAATATAAGGGCCAGGGTATAGCTCAGTGGTAGAGTGCTTGCACAAGGCCCCAGGTTCAGTCCCCAACACTGCAATAAAAAAAGAAAATACAAATAGTTAATGCCCAAATACACTCACTGAAGCATTATAAAAGTGAAAAAAAATGGAAGCCAAAGTATATACATGTTTGATAGTAGGAGAGAGGCTAAGCCACAAGCTCACTATGCTGTGTGCAATGAGATAGAAAGCAGTCCTTAGGAATGGCATTTACAAAGTATTTACAAGAAGATGGGAGAATGTTCATGGTAAAAAAGGAAACAGGAAAAAGCAGAATGGTATATTCTAGGGGCCAACAAGCTTTTTTGAAAGAACTAAATAGTAAATATTTCGGACTACAGAGGCTGAATGGTCTCTGTTGGAACTGCTCAGCTCCGCTACAGTAGCATGAAAGCCACCAGAGGCCAAGGGAGAGACAAACATGACTGTGTTCCAATAAAACTTTATTTACAAAAAACAACCAGGAGCTTAGCCCTGTTTGGTCTTCAGGTAGCTGTGTGTCTGTGCCTGGTATGTGCAGTAGAGTAAAGCATTCAAGCAAGGAAACTGAGCCTCAAGAAACATTAACAGGGCTGGGGGTGTGGCTCAGTGGTAGAGCACTTGCCTACCATGTTCAAGGCCTTGGAACCAAAAAATAAAGAATGCAAAGAGGACTAATAGATTAATGGTGCTGGCTGGGGTGGCACATACCTACGTCCCAGCAACTTGGGAGGCTGAGGTAAGAGGATCTCAATTTGGAGGCTAACCTTAGACAAATTAGCAGGAACCTGCCTCAAAATTTTAAAAATAACATTCTGGGCTGACGATGTCACTCAGTGTTAGAGCGCCCCTGGGTTTGATCCACAACATCACAAAAGAAGAAGAAAAGAGAAGGAAAAAAAATAAAGGTATATTAATGGTATTAGCAGTGGTTTTCTTGGAGTAACGGATTATTCTGACACTTGGAGGTATTTTTTTCTTTTTTGGTCTTGACTATTTCTCTAATTTTTCTTAAGCAGTAAGAATTATACTCAAGGAGGGGAAAGCAACTTTTATTAAAGTCTCATGAACGGCAAAGGAATTAACCAGAAAAATAGAATGCAGAAGATTGTTTTTGGCCGGGAGGGGATACTGGGGATTGAACTCAGGGGCACTCAACCACTGAGCCACATCCCCAGCCCTATTTTGTTTTTTATTTAGAGATGGGGTCTCACTAAGTTGCTTTGCACCTCACCATTGCTAAGGCTGGCTTTGAACTCAGGATCCTCCTGTCTCAGCCTCCCGGGCTGCTGGGATTACAGGCATGTGCCATCGCGCCCTGAGCTAGAATACAGAGGTTTTATTCTTCCCTTCTCTGTCTCCCACTCTTTCTTGGTGCTGAATTTTGAGGCAGAGGATGCAAAAAAGCAGAAGAGCAAGGAGAATGCAAAGGCGTGGGGACAGACGGTAGCTGTTTAAGTAAAGGCCAGAGGGCCGCCTCGGTGCTCTGGGTTTTCAGCCAGAGGTTCTAATCCTGGTTGCCCAGCAGAACTATTTCAGAGCATTTTCCAAAACGCCAATGCCCAGGCTCTATTCCAAAACAATTAAATCAGAAGGATCGGAGGGACTTTGTGGTTTTTGACAAGCTCTCTGGATGATTCTAACACACAGCCAGGCTTGAGAATCAGTGATGGTTATAAAAGCCACCCAAGGAAACCAGGAGAGCCCATTCTGTGCTTTCTTCTGCCAGGTCCCCCACCTCCCAGACGCCCAAGGACCAACAGGAACCAGCAATGATCTTTCCCAGTTCTTGGAACCCCCCCATTTTTCACTAACCCAAGAAACATCTTATAATCCCCCATTCCTCTACCCCTTGACCTTTTTTGATAACTTCTTTCCTTTCTGTTCATCAATTCCTTAAGCCAGATCACTACCAACACTTTCTGTGGCAAATGGTACCCAGCACCTCCAGAAAATGACCCCCCCATACACCTCTACCCAAACTGGTGACAGGTGTAGACCAAAGAGGTGAAGTGAGGCCAAACCACGGATTCAGTTTTGCCTCTTCTTTTAAGAAATATGTGATTGGATCCCATTCCCTCTTTTTAGAGGTAAGGAAACTTGAAAGCCAGAGAGCACAGTTGGTTTTCTAAGGTTCCACAGCAAGATGGTAGCACCAAATTCAACCCCCCTGGCTCTTAGTGCAGGGACCTTTTTGCTTCCTTGGTCTGCATGGTTTCTTTCCTAGCTCTGTTCCCAAAGCTAAATCCCAGAGGCCCAGTGGGATTTGCAATTTTACAACTGTCCCAGCCTTGCTGAGGTGTAGGCCATACTGTAGTGGCCTTTTCTTTGGCAAAAGGCAAGGCCATCATAATTATCAAAACTAAATCCTGCTAGCCAGAAGTAGTGGTGCACACCTATAATCCCAACGACTCAAGAGGCTGAGGCAGGAGGATCCCAAGTTTGAGGATCAGCCTCAGCAACTTAGCAAGACTATTCTCAAAATAAAAAGGGCTAGGGGTATGGCTCAGTGGGTCAAGTGCCCTGGTTTCAAATGCCTGATCTGAGGAAGGAAGGAAGGAAGTCCTTAAATTCTGCCTACTGTGAAAAAAAGAAAAAAGAAACTGGGCATTATTATTCACACCTCACCCCTTTGAGAATCATTACCAGTCCAACAGTAACTCCAACATTAATTCTGAACAGACTCATTAGTGTTTTTTTAATAGAGTAATCTGAAAGCTACATCTCAGAGAAAACAGACAGTTCTTGTTTTCGTTTGGCCAGGGCTGCCTGGGCCTCTTGCAGAGAGGCAGAGCTCAGAAAATATTTGCAGAATGAGTGAATTCCTCTGATCATCAACAAAGATCAGAACTGACAGCCAGAATTCCTCCAATAAATAGTTTTGTCAGCTGCAGTTCTGCCCTCGGGGGCTGACATTTGCCCGTCCTGAGCGTCTCTTGTCTGTTTCTTGGCAGCAGAGCCTAAATGTGAAATGGCTTAGCGCACACGACGACTTTCAAAAGCTTTTGTAAAGAGAATGCAAACATGCATTTAATTACCTTTCAGCCCAAGGAGGCTGAAAATTAATTAACATGATTAATTCATGTCTTAGTTTAAGTTCCCCCAGAAGCAGATCTTGAGACAAATATTGGAAGTGGAAGCCGTTTATTGGGAAGTTAGTGAGCGCTGGGAGGAGACCCACAAAATACCCAATAAAGGAGAAGCAGAGAGGGAGCCAACAAAGAGTGTATTATGAAAGCAGCTACCCCCTGGAGATTGGCGCATAGGCCCAGGGGGATTCTGGGAAAGGGTCTAGACTGCAGGAGGGGAGAGGCTGGGAGCTGGGGTATTAATGCTCTCTCCTGTCAGTCCTCCCCCATCTGCTAACAGAGTGACCTTTCAAAAGCTTCAGGGAAAGCTCTCAGACAGAGAGGCAGAATCCAGTGGTGGGAAGCCCAGGAAGCGCTAAACCTTGAGGGCCTGAGGGATGAGGGCAGGTGCCTTGAGCACCTGCTACAACCTATCTGCCAACTCTTTTCTGTTTTTTAATTGTTAAAAGCAGTTCTGGCCAGAGTCAGTACAGTGACCGCACTCCCTTCAGCCAGGGTGGTCTGGTGTCAGGAACCTTGGGGGTCCAGGATTCTGAGCTGTATGGTTCAGGGGTTGCAGAAATCAGGCTGGTTCAGAGAATGCATGTTCCTGAAGTCTGGCTCTTTGTTGTGTATTTGCTGTGGTTTCCTAACTCCAGGTACTTAGGGATACTCAGGAACTTCAAACAATGTGCTCCTACTCTCCAGACCTCCTGTTTAGCCTTGTGAAAAAAGAAAAGAAAAAAAACACTTTCTTTATTTTTCTTTTGCACATGCTCTATCACTGGACTAGATCCCCAGCCCTTCATATATATATATACGGTAAATGGAAACAATATCTTTATTTTTTTTTTAATGTAGTGCTTAGAATTGAACTCAGTGCCTCACTCATGCTAGGCAAACACTCTACCACTGAGCCACAACCCCAGCCCCTCTTATTTGTTATTTTGAGATGGGGGGGTCTCCCTAAGTTGCAGAAGCTAGCCTCCAATTTGTGATCCTCCTGTCTCAGCCTCCCAAGTTGCTGGGATCACAGGTGTGTGCCATCACCCCCAGTTTAAAACTTTCCCCCTATGCTCTCACACAACTTCTGACACTTCTCCTGCCAGAGGACAAAAATCACAACTTAGTTTAATGACCCTAATGGCCTTTATTTTCGATTCCAGGCTCAGGCAACACATCCTTTTGTAAGACAGAATAGTATTGTGGTGAGCAGAGGAGGTTGGTTTTATAGACAGAAAAGGGTTGAAGAAAGCAGAAATAACGACAAAAAAGTAGATTGGTCCTTTCAAGTTTATTTTCCTTGGGAAACAGGACCTGGGAGACAGAACAATAGAAAAAAACCACCGATTGGTAAGCATCAGGTAAAGATTATAGCAGAGAGAAGAACTTCATTATCATGTGAATCAAAACTGGATGGTGTGGGGAAATTTGGCTGCTCTCTCTCTAATCCTGATGATTTTTCTGAAGGTCAGAAGCAGCTTAGTTTTAGCTTTAATGAGGTGGAACTTTAGCGTGAGTGACTCCATTTTGATTTCTAGCCTGGTCTGTTGGGGGCAGGTGCAGGAGTTTCATCTAAAACAATGTCCTCCTGTCATTTTGATTTAACACACAAAACGTGTAGTCCCCAAATGCCAGCGGGGTGTCCCACAGTTCAGCTCCATTCTGACACCAGAGTTGCCATCGGGTCTCACGAGTTAAGGGCTCAGTCCCATAAGAATGCCCTGTCGTCGTCACAGATGACAATCACAAGTCTGGACCTCTTCCACTAATGACCAGCTGTGTGTGGGACCAAGAGCCACCTTCCCAGCACCTGTTCCCCAACTTGGAAGTTCAAGCCCCACCCTTTCAGGGTTTTGTGCAGAACTCATTTCCTAGGGAGGATTGATCAGATCACCATTGGTGGTTCAGTCCCTTTTTCTCCCTGGGACCAGGGGTGGGGCAGAAAGTTCCAATCCCCTCATCACATGAATGAATTTCCCAAGCCACCAGCACCCCGTCCTTAAGGGTAGCCCCAAAGACATCTCCTTAATCTAAACTCAGGTGTGGCTGAAAGAGGTTTGTTAGGAACGACTTAGGAAAGGACACACTCCTTTAGTTTATCAACCTGAGCTATTTCAGGCCCTGGAGACAAAAACTAATTATAACAAAAGATGCTCCTATGGTTTTCTTTGTTCTTTTCTTTTCTTTGGCGCTGGGGATTGAACCTATGGCACTTTATCAGTGAACTACATCCTCAGCCTTTTTTAGATTTTATCTTGTGACAAGATCTCTGCTAAGTTGCTGAGGTTGGCCTGTGAACTTGGATCTTCCTGCCTCAGCCTCCCAAATTGCTGGGATTACAGGTGTGCAACACCACCCCAGGCTGGCTCTTATTATTTAGGAAATCGTAAGGATTTTAAGAGTTATGCCCAGGAGCCAAGGACAAAGCCCAAATATAAAAAATATATATTTCTCATTGTATCACAACCTCACACCATGGAATGTATTCCCAGGTCTGTAGTCAGGTGGCCTTAAGAAGACCACCTTGAGGCTGCATGCAGTGGCACATAATTGTAATCCTAACAGCTTGGGAGGCTGAGGCAGGAAGATTACAAGTTCAAAGCTAGCCTCAGCAACAGCGAGGTGCTAAGCAACTCAGTGAGACCCTGTCTCTAAATAAAATACAAAATAGGGCTGGGAATGTGGCTCAGTGGTCAAGTGCCCCTGAGTTCAATCCCCAGTACCAAAAAAAAAAAAAAAAAGAAAAGAAAAAAAAGACCACCTTGAGTTGAGAAATCACCAAATGTCTTGCTGTCATTCACCCTTTTCCTAGATTTTTAAACTGAGGCGTTTCCATTTTATGGAGGTACAAACAAAAAAGAGAAATCTAATGCTCTGCCTTTATGTTGGCTGTGTTGAGATATCATAACACCCTTCTTCTCTAAAACTTTAGTGGAACCCATGGGCTCAGACAATCACTCCATCAATCATTATTAAAAGGCTTAGCTGGGTGTAGTGGTGCATGCCCGTAATCTCAGTGACTCAGGAGGCTGAGGCAGGAGGATCACAAGTTTGAGGCTAGGGAGACCCTGTCTCAAAGTAAAATATAAAAAGGGCCAGGGATGTAGCTCAGTGGTAAAGCCCCCTGGGTTCAATCCCCAGAACCAAAACTTTTAAAAGACCTAAAATTCAGGAATAAAACTAATAACACGATGAGAACCATAAATCTTTGACATCTGAACAATAAACCTTTTCTGCTCATTAAATTCTCATGACAGGACTAGGGATGTAGCTCACTGGTAGAGCACTTGCCTAGCAATCCTTAAGACCACCAAGAGAAAAAAGAAACAGAATCAGTACAAATTCTTATGACAGCCTCATAAGCAGCAGCTATTTTTTTTTGGGGGGGGGGGGTGGGTATCAAGGATTGAACTCCGGGGCACTGGACCACTGAGCCACATGCTCAGCCCTACTTTGTATTTTATTTAGAGACAGGGTCTCACTGAGTTCCTTAGCGCCTCACTATTGCTGAGGCTGACTTTGAATGGGAGATCCTCCTGCTTCAGCCTCCCAACCACTGGGATCACAGGCATGCACCACAATGCCTGGCTAGCAGCAGCTATCTTACTTCCCATTTTACCAGTGTATAGAATGGGAAGGAAAGAAGGAAAGGAACAGAGAGCTGCTAGCTTTTCCAAGTTTCTGCCAAGGTTTTCTTTCACAGAAATGTTGCCATTTCAAAGGTCCATAGGACCAACAGAAAAATGACGCTCTGGGGAGCCAAAAGACACTTTCAAGAAAATGACGCAAATTTCCTCTTTCCTGTGGGTGTCAGTTCGTGATGATGAATATAATCTAGAATTTCTTCCAACTGACCTTTTTCTTAAAATGTGTGATCTTCCTGGAAACAGGCCACTCGGCAAAATCAGGGCTTCCAAAGTCTCTGAATGAAGCTGTTTGGAATTCGAAAGGTTGAACTTCCCCACTTCTGTTTCCCATTGAAGGATTAGAATTTCCCGGCTTAAACAACAAACATTTATGATCTCACAGTTTCTGTGGGTCAGGAATTGGGTTGTGACATAAGGGTCCTCTGCTCAGGGTCTCACAGGTCTCAATCAAGGTATCCACAGGGCCCATAATCTCATCATCAGATGGCTGGCATAATTCAATTCCTTGTAGGTTTAGAAGAAGGTCCTCAACTCCTAGAAGCCCTCCTCCCCGCCCCCAATAGACACTTTGTTCCTTCAAGGCCAGGAAAAGAGCATCAATCAAAGCCAGGCCCACCTAGATACTTTCCCTGTTGATCAACTCAAAATGAACTGACTTAGGAACAGAAACCTGAAAAATCCCCCACCATTGACATATAATATCCTCACCTGGTTGTGAGACAATCCCAGAGGGCAGGGGAGGCCATCTTGGGATCCTGCCCACGAGACCAGGCCCCAGCACTGGAGCAGAGAACCTCATGTGACTCTCCTACCTCCTGTCACTGTCCTCTGCCTGGCAGACAGCTCACCTTCTCCAGGGGCACACAGAGCCCCTTTTCTTTGTCCAGTTTCTCAGCCTGGGCAAGGAGAAGACTTTGCTTCCTGGCCGCGCGCCTGGTCTGCAGTGTGCTTGCAGCAAGGCAAGCTCTGTTTTGCCCCCTAACATCCTCCTGGGGATGTCCCTTCCATTCTCTTTTGCCCAGAACTGGTTCTACCTTTCCTGTTCCTTTCTCACTGCAGCAGTGGCATGTACAACAGCCAAAAGTTTATTCAGTGACTCAGAGGGGCTGAGAGAACTCAGCCCCTCTGAGTGGTCTTCACCGGCAGAAACCCACTGAGATAGGGTCTCACTATATTGCTGAGACCACCCTGAAATTTACCATCCTCCTGCCTCATCTTTCTGCCTCATCCTTCCGAGTCCCTGAGATTACAAGCATGCACCTCCACCCTCCACGCCCAGCCCCACACAAATTACTCTCTTGTGTGGCTCTGATAATAGGTCTGTACTTGCCTTGGGGTTATTTGAGGCATTAGGGGTCAGGAACTTAATCTGAGCTGGGCCCACCATGCCTTAAACAGTCAGGATGACCGATTATGGAAAACCATTAAGAATGAGAGATATAGATAGATTGAAAGGAATAGTGAATTTCTCAGAACTGGAAAGACATTAGAGATTGTCTGCAGCAGGGTCATCTACTAGAAAGCCTTGGCGTGGTGGATGGAATAGTCCAGTCTCTGCAGTAATCCAGCATGGTAGCAACTGGCCACACGTGCTTATGTAACTCTTTTTTTTTTAATGTAAAAGAATTTTATTATAAGTGAAGGTAAAGTGGAAGCAAATTGAAAAAGTAAGGCTCAAGCAGATTGCTCTATATGTTGTCTAAAAGAAGCACTTTAGATATAAAGACACAAATAAAGTAAAAGTAAAAGGAAGAAAATATATCAAGCGAACGGGTCGTTATCTTAATATCAGAAAAAGTACACTAAAATACAACATTACAAGAGATAAAGATAGACATTTCATAATGGTAAGGTATCAATTAAACAGTAAGACATAAAAGTCATGAATGTATGCTCACTTAATAACTGAACATAAAAATACATGAAGCAAAAATGGAAATAATTACTATAAAGAACAAATAAAAAATTTTTAAAATTTATTACTTATTACTTATTCTATTACTTACTGATTCACTGGACACAATTGCAGCACAATTTTCATTTCTCTGGTTGTACACATTATAATGTCGAACCATATGTGCAGTAATGCATGTACTTAGGGTAATGATGTCCATCTCATTCCACCATCTTTACTGACCCCATACCCCCTCCCTTCCTCCCTCCCCTTTGCCCCATCAAAGTTCCTCCATTCTTCCCACCCCCACCCCCACCCTCCGCCCACTATGGATCAGCATCCATTTATCAGAGAGAACATTCAGCCTTTGGTTTGGGGGGATTGACTTACTTCACTGAGCATGATATTCTCCAACTCCATCCCTTTACCTGCAAATGCCATAATTTTGTTCTCTTTTAATGCTGAGTAATATTCCACTGTGTATATATACCACAGTTTCTTTATCCATCCGTCTATCGAAGTGCATCTAGTTTGCTTCCACAGTTTAGCTATTGTGAATTGAGCTGCTATAAACATTGATGTGGCTGTGTCCCTGTAGTATGCTGATTTTAAGCCCCTTGGATATAGACTGAGGAGTGGGATAGCTGGGTCATATGGTGGTTCCATTATGAGTTTTCTAAGGAACCTCCATACTGCTTTCCAGAGTGGTTGCACCAATTTGCAGTCCCACCAGCAATGTATGAGTGTGCCTTTTCCCCACATCCTTGTCAACATTCACTGTTGTCTATATCTTTGATAACTGCCACTCTGACTGGCAACTATGCCATTTTCATTACTATAGCTTTGTAATATAGTTTAAGGTCTGGTATTGTGGTGCCTCCTGCTTCACTCTTCTTGCTAAGGATTGCTTTGGCTATTCTGAGTCTCTTATTTTTCCAAATGAATTTCATGATTGCTTTTTCTATTTCTATAAGGAATGAGTTTATGTAGCTCTTGAGATGCTGGCTGAGGAACTGAAATTTTAGTTTACCTGATTTTATTTGGTGTTTATTGAAGTAGCTACATATGACTAGAGGCTACCATGTTGGGCAGCATAGGTCTAGATTTACTTGTGAGGAAATGAGAAGCCTTGGGTAGCACTTCTCCGTGTCATCCATATTCATGTACAATAATTTGCCTTATAAAGGTAAATATTCAATATAATCTATCTCTGCCTTGCCTGGCTTGCTTTCACCTAGAAGAGCTGATATTTTCTAGAATATGTGCAATTGAATTAAAATGAGGTTCTGCTTCTCTGAATCTAGTCTATGAAATGGCCTGATGTGATGTTGCCACATTAGCCAACTAGGGAACCTTCTTTTAAAGAGGATAGAAAGGGCATAGTGGAGAACACCTATAGTCTGGGAGGCTGAGGCAGGAGGATCACTTGAGGATGACTTTGAGGCCAGTTTGGGCAGCTTAGCAAGATCCTGTCTCAAAGAAAAGGTTTCTTTTTTTTTTTTTTAAGGACCAGGAGTGTCAATGGTAGAGCATTTACCTAGCGTGAGTGAGGCCCTGGGTTCAATCCCCAGTAGAGCAGAACCCTGATAACATCTGTAATCCAGAAACCCCTGTGTGTGGATAGCTGGCTATAATTCCCCATGGCTCTACAGGGAAATAAGCTATGGCTATACCCATGTGCTCATAGAAAGCCCTAAGGAGAATTGCCTAGCATTTCCATATTTGCTTACGTTGTAGAGAGCTTGGCAAAAGGGCCCCAGTTTACCCTTTTTTTGGCACTAGGAATTGAACCCAGGGGTACATAACCACTGAGCCACATCCCCAGCCTGTTTAATATTTTTTATATTGAGACAGGGTCTCTGTAAGTTGCTTAGGGCCTCACTAAGTTGCTGAGGCTGGCTTGGAACTCAGAAATCCTTCTGCCTCAGCCTCCCAAGATGCTGAATTACAAAGCATGCAGCCCTGTGCCTGGCCCTTTATTTAGTTTTTAAATTATTTATATTTTTACTTTAAAGATAACTCATTGACTTCATTCAAAATTCAAATGTACAAAAGTGAAAAGTATCTTACAATCCAGTTCTTTTCTTTGGAGTGAATTAATGTTATTTTCTTTTGTCCTTTAAGAAAAATTTATATATATATATATATATATATATATATATATATATATATATATATCCACAAATTATAATATTCAGACCAGATTGCTTTACAACTGCATGATATTATATCACAAAGGGTAGCAAACTACAGATTGTAAGTCAAAAATCAGCTCACTGCCTGTTTTTGCAAATAAAGTTTTATTGGAACACAGCCACACGCACAGTCATTTACATATTATCTAAGCCTGCACCTTCACTGCATTAGCAGAGTGAATGGTTGCAACAGAGACCACATGGCCTGCTGAGGCTAAAATATTTACTCTCTGGTCCTTCACAGGAAAAGCCAGTGACCCCTGCTCTGGCTAATGGATGCCCCAGAACCCATGTAGCCTCTGTGCTATTGATAGCATGCAGGTGGCCTCCAATCTTTTGCTGTTACAAGTAAGATTATAGTTACTATAATCTATAATTTTGTACATCCATCATTTCCAAAATATAGCAATGGATCTGTTGGATAAATTCCTTGATAAGGAATTTCTGGCTTGAAAACCATGTGTCCTGGTAATTTTGAGAAGCAAGAGCCAAATTACCCTCTACAAGAGCTACAACAATACACATTCGCATCCGAATTATTTGATTACCCTTTTCCCCACATCCTCACCAATATAGTACATATGCTCTTGGCCAATATTTTAGGGAAACAATGCTTATTCATTCTATCTCTATTTTGAATTTCCCAAAAGGAAGGTGGAACATCTTTGTATATACTAGGCTTCATACATATTTGCTTCTGTATGTACTACTGGCTCTTATCTTTTGCCCATTTTTCACCAGATTTTGTATTTTTTAATTACTGATTTGTCGTGGTTGGTCCTATGATATAAGTTGCATATATTTCCCCAGACAGTTATTTGTCATTTTTAATTAGTTTATGGTACTAAACTATTTTTCAAGTCATAGGTTAGCCAGTGAGGAAGGGTTATTACAAAAATACTTTAATTCAGACTTCTCCAGCAATTACTTTAAGAAGGAGAATCTATTCTTCTCCTTTAAGCAGGAAAATCTATTCTTCTCCCTCATGGCCGAGCTCTTCTGCTACTTTTATCAATATAGTGTGTTTTCTAACAACCCAGGGGGACTGGGAGTCCACAAAGCCATTTTCTCATCTGTATTTAGCAGCTTTCTCAAGAGGCTGAGACTTGTTCCTATGCCCCCAAAAAAGAGCAGCTTCAACAGATAGGCAGTTCTTTTTAATTTTTTTTCCCATATTTTTTAATAGGTGGCCAGGCAGTTCTTGTATAAACTCAAGGAGAAAATTATGCTTGCCTACTAAGGCAAGCTGTTCTGCCAGTAATGAAGTTTTACCCAGTGAGACACACACTTCTTTTCAATTCCTGCTGAGGAGGACCCGTGTCACCAGAGTAGACTGAATGCCATCCAGCCTTTTCCCAAATAAATCCTACATCTAGCTAGGGGAGATCGGGAATATGTGTGCTACCTGTCAACAGCTGTCCTTAACTAAACACATAACATCCCATGACTGTAAAGTGATATTCAACTGCTGTAATAATGGTAACTGATCCTTCTAATATGAAGATTTGGTCTAATTCCATCCCTGGTACATTCTCCTCTTCTTCCAGTCCCTAGCAGGTACCTGGCACAAACTGTAGACATTCAATAAAAATTGCTGGGCCTGGTGGTGCATACCTAGAATCCCAGTGGCTTGGGAGGCTGAGACAGGGGGATTGCAAATTCAAAGCCAGCCTCTGCAACTTAGCAAGACTCTGTCTCAAAAAAAAAAAAAAAAATATATATATATATATATATATATATATACACATACATATAAAAGGTTGCGGATGTGGCTCAGTGGTAAAGCACCCCTGGGTTCAATTCATAGTTCCAAAAAAAAAGAAAGAAAAGAAAAAAGAAACTGTCAAGCATATTCTAGGTGTAAAAAGCCATGTTAGGATCCCCCCGGGGTGGGGGGGGGGTGGTGGTGGGAAGACAGGAGAGAGGTTGCCTCTGCATACAAGGTACCCTCAATCTAATGTGAAGGTTGCTAGGGTAGGGACAATAGGAAGGAATGGAGAGAAAAGCCACTGTTCTGTGCACTTGACAGGTCTAGATGGGTACTGCCATCAATGCTCTCAACTGCTAGGCTGAACTACACAGATCACAAATACGGAGGAATTCTGATTCACCGTTAGAAGGAGCAGGTGAGCCAGACATAGTGTCACCTACCTGTAAGTCCCAGTGCTTAGGAGCCTAAGGCAGGACATCACTTGACACCAGGAGATTGAGACTAGCCTGGGCAATGTAGTGAGACCCTGTCTCAAACAAAAAACAAACAAAAAAAGGGCTGGGGTAGAGCTTAGTGGTAGAGCACTTGCCTGGCATGTGCAAGGCCCTAGATTTAATCCCCCAAACCACAAAAAAAAATAAAAATTAAAAAAGGTCAAAAATAAAAATAAGCAAGAGGTATCTGTTGGGATATGTGCCTGGGGATGCCTTTGTCCTGAGGACTGAAGATTATGCCAGACTTCTCTCAGGATCTTTCCAAACCAGCCAACGTTCCTTTCTCTTCTGCAAGGTAAGACGTTTCTTAGAAGGATGTTGTTCACCAGTTGCCAAAACCAGAGAGCTCCGGAGCCTTGCTCAAACCCACACAGCAACTGCTTGGGGGAAGGCAGAAGTCACCTTGCAACCCCCGAGTGCCCATCCTGGTTACAAGATCTGTCAAGAATCCGCCAGCTAGTTTAGCATTAGGGAGCCTCACCACTCTCACTTCCCTCTGCTTCCTCCTGAGCATCCACTCTTCCTGAACACTGGTGGCACTTCTTCTAGTTCAGAGTCATGGCCATGGCTGTGGCAAAGGTGGTCAGCAAAGTGGGGCAGGTTTGGAGATGGCTCTATTTCCCTTTTCTCCCCATACTTGTATCCCCAAAAGGCTAAATCTCAATTATTTGACTATAATTAAAATTTTTGAAATTTGAAAATCTTTATTTTACAACACACATATGTGCCAGGCATGGTGAGTGGTGCACACCTGTAATCCCAGCGACTCAGGAGGCTAAGGCTCCTAGGAGGATCACAAGTTCAAGGCTAGACTGGGCAGATTAGACCCCATCTCAAAATAAAAAATAAAAAGGGCTGGGGATGTAGCTCAGTGATAGAGCACCTCTGGGTTCTATCCCCTGTACCACCAAATAATAATAATAACAATAATAATAATAATAATAATAATAATATGCTCTCCTGCCCCAGAAATATAGATGGAGTGCAAATATGAGCAGATCAGCTCCTGCACAGAGGAGCCACAATTTCAAGCTGGTTTCAAAAGTTGGGGACCGATGTGTTTGAATTTCATCACACACTCTACCAGCTGCCCTGAGCATCTACCTACAGGGTCCTACCTACCCATTCTCAGGGGCTAAGATCGCACACCTACTATTTGGTCCAAGAGAAGAAATCTGGAGGCAGTGGGTTGAAATGGAAATAGAAATAGGGTTATTATAGTAACCAGAAAATATGAATCTAAAAATCCACTGGGAAAAAAAACATGTACTTTTAGGTGAGTTAAAGCTACTACTCACTTGCACTCTGTTGATGTGAGGCGTGGGATACAATATTAGATGACATTGGAGCTCAGAGTGACCAAATGAATTTTTTTCTCTCTTTGAGGATTAAACTAGAAGAAAGTCTCTGTCCAATGCTGGCAGGTCTTTAACACCTCTGTTATTCATCTCACCTTTCAACAAATAGAAAATAGGCCTAGAGACTTGGCAGTTTAGCAGGCAACGGTGGCTAAAATGTAAGAGTATTGGTTTTTAATTTTATTAATTTTTCAGTTATCTCCTACCTATGGCAAGCAAGATTGTCTTATCGGTTTCTATAGCAATCTAGAACTTTGCTTCCTGGAAGTGAGAAATGCAGATTCCTGGGTCTGGCTGAGGATCTCCTGCCTCAGAGCCTACATCTTCGAGATCCCAGGTCATGCTCTTGCTCAGTAATGTGTGAGAACAGAGCAATCCACCTAATTTCAGGGGAAGGTCCCTCCCATTTCAAAGGTCTTCAATGGATGGATTGGCAGAGGCAGCAGCATTCAATACTGGCTGGAGGCCAAGCTCTGGGGTCCTGCTGGACTTGCCTCCTGGTCCTGTCCCTATGGGCCATCTGATCTGGAGCAAATAACTCAATCTCTCTGCACCACTGTATCCTCGGGGACAATGAGAATAATAAGGGCATTTGCGTTACAGGGTTGTCAAGGTTACATGAGAAAATAGACCTAAGGCTGTTAACATGATGCTCGGCCCAGAGAGAGCACCTTATGCATATTAATTAGCCATAGTGGTCTTCAGCTCCCAGTGGCTTTCACACACCCATTGGTTGGCTATTGTTACTTTTAACATATAGAAAACATATGCAGCCATATTTCCATGCTTTTCAGCTCCTAAAAAGCTTCTATAATCATAAAAAAAAAATGGATGCCCCATAGTGACCCAGGAGGTACTCATACGATTATCATTCTTCTTTCACTGTCGCCTGCATTCTGTGGGAAGGGAGAATTTGGGGGTCTGAATGATGGCCATTGACTGACCAGTCGAGCTGGCCCCACCTCTGCTCTCCTTCAGCCACTCCCAGGCCTTCAATGGTCACTCTTGGGAGTTCTTTGAAGCCTTTGAACAGCAAGAGCTGGAGATACTATGACTGAGATGGGAGCCTCTCAGCGTGGGGTATCTCAGCCAGGCAATGAGGCTGGACTATTTTTGTATTCTATAAATAATGTTCATATGTGGCAAAAAAAGGGGGGGGGGGTAAAATTCAGGAAGTCAGAAACCTAGAGGAGAAAATGGGATTTTTCCCCTCCTCCCACATCATTGACTGGGAGACAGTCCATCAGACTACATTGAAGAAAATGAGGGGGTGGGCTGGGGATGTGGCTCAAGCGGTAGCGCGCTCGCCTGGCATGCGTGCGGCCCGGGTTCGATCCTCAGCACCACATACCAACAAAGATGTCGTGTCCGCCAATAACTTAAAAAATAAATAAATAAATATTTTTAAAAAAAGAAAATGAGGGGGTGAGCTCTCATTTTTCACCTTTTCCCAGCAAAGAGGATCCCAGGAATCTGCATTTCTCACTTCTTGTTTTCATAGTTGGTTTTCATAAGGAAACAGAGACTATCAGATTAATGGAGATCAGGATGGATAATCCCTTGTCTGAGGATGATGTGGGGCAGCTGGCACTGTCTTCTGGTTCTGGAAGGGATGACAGGTTGTCTGAAGGACAATTTGGAAGCGCTCTCCAAAATCACAAATACTTGCCCTTTAAGCCAGCAATGTAACCGGAGAAATGCCCCCTCAGAGACACACCTTGGAGTGTAAAATGAGAAATGGAAAGTAATTCTTTGCAACACTGTAATGGGGAAAATTTGGAAACAATATAAGTATCCATTAGTAAGGACTTTTAAATAAATTACAGTTCTTCCAAACAAGACAACGCTATGCAGCCATTAAAAAGAATGTATTCTGGGATGGGGGTGTAGCTCAGTGGTAGAGTGCTTGCCTCATATGTGTGTGTGTGTGTGTGTGTGTGTAATTTAAAAGAAAAGACTGTAATCCATCTCTATAAACTGATGTAGAATAATTCTCAAGATGTAGTAAGTACTGTACTAAAGCAAGGGAGGGAGTGATCCACATTTATTTTGTAAATACAACCATGCTCCATATAACACTATTTCAGCAGATGATGGACCCAATATGCAATGGTGGTCCCATGAGATTATCTCATCTAGTGACATCAAAGCCATCTTAGTTTGTACAGGGACACTCTGTGCTGTTCACACAACTGCATAGACTGATGTCATGTTACTCAGGACATATCCCCATCATTAATCAACACATAACTATATGAAATATGGCTGGAAGGAGGTGAAAGAAATGGGAGACAGGAGAACTGTGTAATTAGGGCACAAGGAGAAAAGGAGATTGTCTACCATCTAGTTTTTAGAAGGTTATTTCATTTGCATTCTATGTTTAAACTAAATAGAACTTTGTATACATACTGGTGAGGAAGCCAGTAAAGATGAGGGATTTGTTGTTGTTGTTGTTGTTGTTGGTACTGGGGATTGAACTCAGGGGTGCTTGACCACTGAGCCTCATCCCCAGCCCTTTTTAATATTTTATTTAGAGACAGGATTGATAAATTGCTTAGGGCCTCACTAAATTGCTAAGGCTGACCTTGAACTCACAATTCTCCTGCCTCAGCCTCCCAAGCCCTTTGGATTACAGGCATGTGCTACAGCACCCTGCTGAGGAGGGGGATTTTTTAATTGGTCAGGGTGTTTTCCTCTGGTTAGAGGCAATCAGGAGATTAGGAAGGCTGGGAAGGGAGAGGGATCCAGGCTCCTGACTCATCCTTGCTCACCCTGAGACCTGCCTCTCCACAGCAACACACGGAGGTGGCCTGCGTGTCTCAGACCCAGGAAGAGAAGCTGGCTGCTACCCTCAGGGTAGAGTTACACAACACTTCATGCCAAGTCCAGAGCCTCCAGGCCGAGACGGAATCCTTACGGGCTCTGGTAAGTGGCCAAGAAGAGCCCCAGCCTTTCTTGTATTAATTATAACTCTGGACTGACAGATTCTAGTCATGCATACAGGCCACAGTTTGCAAAGGAATCCCATCTCATGGCACACGACTTTGGAGTCTGAAAGGTCTTCTGACTCCCGAGGATCATCAAAGATTGAATCCTAACAAGTACAGTGGACACTGTAGTGCCCACCAAGACATCCCTCAGTAGGATGCTGCTGGGAATGTTGGTGGCTAACACCCACAGCTGCCCCTTTTCAGTAGCCCACATCCCCAGAGAATGGCCATTCATCAGACAGAAGGATCCTGACCCCAGAGGTCAGGATTGACCTGACCTGACAGGGGGGTGTAAAAGCCCAGCCCACTTGCTCCAAGGTGGAATGGTTCACACTCCAGAACCTTCCAGCTGAGCCAGGTCCCGACTCAGCACCTTCCCCTTCCCTGTTCTGCTTTCCTCTCCCCTCCTTTTCCTGAGAACATTCTGTTATTTATAAGAAGAGGAATGACAGGTTGTCTGAAATTCCAAAATCCTTGTCCCAGGCTCTAGTTCTGAAGAACTCAACCTAAGACCCATCCCCGGACTCACTGTGCTCTGCAGGCAGGACTCTTGCAGTTATTAATTTTTATGAAAGTCATTATCGTCAGTCCTCTGTACCCACAGATCCCACATCAGTGGATCCTACCAAACCTGGACTGAAAATATTCAGAAAAAAAATGCCCCCGTACTGCATATGTACAATTTTTTTTTCCTTGTTGCATCCTAAAAAAACAGTATAACAACAATGCACAGTGCATTTACATGGGTTAGGTATAAAAGACAGGAGGGTTGCATAAGTTATATGCAAATACAACACCATTTTCCCTAAGGGATGTGGGCATCCACAGATTTTGGTCTCCCCAGCTGTCCTGAAACCATGCCCTGCAGACTCCAGTGGTCACCTGTGTTAATAATGCTGCAGTCCACCCCTGATCCCCAAAGGACTGAAGTTCTATTGGGGTGAGTCAGACATAGCTCCTCCAAGGTGCCGCTTCCGGGAGCCCTTGTATTGCTCTACCCACAAGCACTGTCGGTGCAGGTCTGAGTGTGTAAAGGAGTTGGTGCATGTAATCCTCGTGCAGCTGAGAGGCTCTGGAGTCCAGCAAGGCCAATAACAGGATCTGCGTCAAGGCAAGGGGATGAGAGGAAAGGATCTGAGGGCAGCAAAAGCAAGAGTCATGCAATCAGCCAGGTGTGCTCCACCGCTCAGCACCTATGTAAATGGCCAATTCCTGCATCATATTTTCCCTTCTGCAAGACGGGTGAAATCACGATCCACCCACTTCTCAGTGTTTCCGGGAGGATCCCACGAGAGAATGAACATGTGCATGCTCTTCCTACTCCATGCCTCTCATTGAAAGACGTGCTACGTTCCTGGAACTGAACCAAGTGCTTTGAGGACACAAGACTAATTAATCCCCAAGGAGTCCCCAAGGGGACTTCAGTGGAGGAACAGATATAACCCCAGAAATGAGAGACCTCGGCATGGAAGTGGGTGGCAGGTAGGGTGATCGCTCCCACGTGGGAGGGAGTCAGCCGCAGGCCTCATGGTCAGTGTGGCAGAGAAGGTAGAGATGGGTGGAGTTAGGGCCGGGGTCTGCAGGACTCCATGCACCACGGCGTCCACCTCTGACTCTACTTTTCTAGTAGGTACAGCAGTCCTATGGGATTGGGGACTGCTGCTCAGATGCTAGAAGGTGTGTGGCTGTGTGACCCCCTCTCAGCCTCAAGTGAGGGTCTACTCTGTTTTGCATATCTATCTGGTGGCTTATGACAATAGGGAATCATTTGTTCCCTCCTCCTGTGATTTAGGCAGAGTTCTGCAGGGATAGCTCTTCTCTGTTTCAAGTGCAACTGTCCGGGGCTGGGACACACAGGAGTGGCTTCTTCAACTCACACATGTGGTGGTTGGGTTATGCATCTCCTTCTCTAGCTGTGTGACCTCTCCGGGTAGCTAGCTGGGGTCTCTCATCTCATAGAGTCTCAAAGCCTTACAGTACTTGGACTTCTGATGTGGCATCTGGCTTCCCTCAGACATGGAGCACAGAAGCTACCAGGCCTCTTGACACTTGAGTTTCGAAGTCCCTGAATATGGCTCAGACCCACATTCTCTTGATGAAAGCAATGACAAGACCAGCCAGCTCCAACAGGAAAGGAGATAAACCCCCCTCTTGATGGAACAGCAATGACAAGGTCACATTGAGAAAGACCGTGTGGGATGGTGATAATGGTAGCAGCTGCCTTTGGAAATGTGATCCACTGTAAGATCAGAATAGTAATTTACCTCATGAAGTGAAACCAGGAGGATTCGTTAGGTAACGCATATCCAGCCCTAGTGCTGTGCCCAGCACAGAGGGGTCAGTCAATAAATGGCATCTATTATTATGTGTCATATAAAATTATAACTAATAGTTCAGTTACCCCGAGTTGGCATGATCAGCCACCGGTGACCTCATTTAGACCCTGTGGTCCTAACTTTTGGGACAAATGTGCACCCCAAGTTCCCACTGCCCACCTAAACTTCAGATGGCCAAGCTGGCTGGACTTTCAGTCCCCTTTGCCACATTCAAGCCCCAGACTGAAGTCTACTCAACATTCACTAAACCAGGACTGGGAGGAAGTCAGGCACAAAAGCCACAGGCAGGTGCTGTTTTGCTTTCTGGAGGGTTTAGAAATCCAACAAGTCCCTTCAAGTCTCCAGAGACCTAGGGACTAAGTGATCTTCTGTGAGTTCAGTCCCCTGCTGCAGAGCTGTGGATGAGGTGAAGCAGAAGAGACAGAAGCCCGGATCTGGGCTCTGGACACGCACTGTGCTTGCTGTGTGGGGAATGTTCATGGAACAGGGATTAGAAGCAGGGAGATAAGCAAAGAGGCCACTGAGCTGACCCCAGGAGAAAGGTGATGAGCCTCTGATCCCGGGTCCTGGAGTCTGGGAAGGAGAAGACACAAATGTGAAAAGCTCCCAGCCCATACAGGAGGGAAGCCCCAGAGAGAGTGATGATGGCATTTGGAAGAGAAGAAAGAGCTCTGAGCTCAGCTCTGGCTGATTCACCAGCTGAAGCCCAGAACCCCAGGGGCCAACAGATTCTGAAGGAAACCACAAGGCGCCATTTGGAACCCCTTGATCTGAGGTCTGAGGATATATTTCCCAGGAAGAAGTTCAGTAGCCGCCCACAGCTGGGGGGACAGGGCGCCAGAGGTTCCCAGGCAGGAGTCATCAGCCTAGGGAGGACCACTAAAATTTCAAATGAGGTGGAGGTCAACCAGCTGCACCCCAGGATGGTGGCTCAGAACCGGTGGGGCTCAGTGAGAAGCCCAAAGTGAAGGAGCAGGAACATGCTACTGAAATACTAGAAGGAAATGCTGAGCGTGGAAGGCCAGAGACTCCATTCCAACCGCAGTGATCTGGGAGAGGGCGCTGGAGGACCCGAGTTCTAACCTAAGGATGGATGGCAGGGCCTCAGGCACTAGAGGGCAAGGGCTCCCGCAGGCATTCCCGGAAGAGAGGAGATTTTTCTTTGAAAAACATCTTGTGAGTCCTCTCTTCTCTCTCCTTTCCTTCCTCCTTCCCCCACTCCTGCCTTTTTTCCTTTCTTCCCCCTCCTTGCCATTAAATACATATACACACACAGATAGATGGACGGACAGATAGAATCACACTAAACCAAACCCTGGCCTCCTGACAATTCTAGATTTTTCCATGAGTCCTAGGAGACGGTTGCCCATCAGTGTTCAAACGGTCAAGGCCGTTGTCCAGAGGAATGGGCAGCCCCCACCAAGCCAGCCCGGGCCCTCCTCCCGCTCTGCACACCCGCCCCTCCGGGACCCAGCCTGTCGGCCCTGGGTGTGAACCAGGTTGCTCTTTCCTAGAAACGAGGCCTGGAGAACACCCTGCATGACGCCAAGCACTGGCACGACATGGAGCTGCAGAACCTGGGCGCCGTGGTGGGCCGACTGGAGGCCGAGCTCCGCGAGATCCGCACGGAGGCCGAGCAGCAGCAGCAGGAGCGCGCGCACCTGCTGGCCCGCAAGTGCCAGCTGCAGAAGGACGTGGCGTCCTACCACGCCCTGCTGGACCGGGAGGAGAGCAGGTACGTGGCGGCTCCTCTTCACGCACAGGGAAAGCACATGCGTGTATTAAACATTGTTTTTCACCCAAACTTTATACCAGTCATTAAGGGCTTGTTGGCGCATACCTGCAATCCCAAGGGCTTAGGAGGCTGAGGCAGGAGGATCTCAAGTTCAAAGCCAGCCTAAGGAACTTGGAGAGGCCCTAAGGAACTCAGCAAGGCCCTGTCTCTAAATAAAATGCAAAAAAAAAAAAAAAAAAAAAAAAGCTGGGGATGTTGCTTAGTGGTTAAGTGCCCTGGGTTCAATGGTTCAATACCAGTACAAAAAAAGGAAGGAAGGAAGGAAGGGAGGAAGGAAGGAAGAAAGGAAGGGAGGGAGGGAGGGAGGATGGATGAATTAAGATTAAAAGGAAAAAATCACTCGGGAGCTCCCTCCATCCACACCATACTCACATTCCCACTCCCATAGTTTAGCTGTGTTCTTCCAGGATTTTTCTATTCACATTCGTATATTTTTTCACATATACATATATGTATATTATATATGCATGTGTAGATGTATATGTACTTTTGTGTGTGTGGCCCTGGGAATTGAATCCAGAGACACTATACCACTGAGTTACATCCCCAGTCCTTTTTATTTTTATTTATTTATTTATTTATTTATTTATTTATTTATTTATTTTGAGAGACTCTCTATTTCAGAGTCTCAAAAATAGGGGATGTAGGCTGTTCAATGATTTCACTAAGGACTCCAGCTCTTTCCATCTTTCCAACATAACACAATATCTTGGCTTTTTTGGTCTTTTTTTTTTTTTACCCTGTGGTTGCCCAAATGCCTGCCACAGCTCTAGACATCACATCCTTATTCATGGCCAAAAGAAGAGAGAGGGAAGAGGTAGCAGCAAAACCTCTTACCCCTGAGTGGCTCTCTCTTTTTATCAGTGAAGAAAAAAAATTTTTTTGAGAAGGTGTCCAGCGAAGCTGTTCATGTTTCCATACCTACCTGCAAGAGACACTAGGAAGGCAACTGGCTATTCCAGTCTCGGTAATGAAGGCAGGCCAGGCACTGGGAATGGCACTTGGGCTGGCCAGCACAGGGTCTGCCATCATCACATGCCCCACATACATGAATACATGAGCACATACGCAGTCTTTTCTTAATAGATAGGGATTCCAGAGTCATCCACGTCAGTGTGGGGCTTAGCTCCATCCCAAACTCCCTCCAGAAATCCAGGACTTTATTTATTTATTGTTTTCATAGTTCTGTAGCCTCCTATGTCCCTCCAGGGTCCCATATATTGGAAAAGGAGCAGGACAGAAGCTGTAAGGGACAGTTAGGGATCATGCAGCCCACCGCCCCCCTCCCCATAAAGAGAATGCACAGGCCCTGGCCGGAAGAGATGGGTGAACCATGACATGCAGGGGAGAAGCATAACCAGGACCAGAGCCAGGTTCCCCGGTCACTCCAGCAGTGTGTCAGCTCTGCCTTGGGAGGGAAAGCAAGAGAGCCACATGGAAGTCACCTAACCCTAACCCACAGGCTCCCTTCCAACCATCTTCTCATCGAATGGCTTTCTTGGGGTTATAAAAGCCAGATGTTCCTAACAAAGCTAATTCTTTCGAATGCCTGCGAACATCTGAGTAAATACACAGAGTCATTTTAAACAGACACCAGGAGTGGTGAGTAAGGCTGAATCCACTCCAGGAACGTGAAGTGCTCCACTTGGTGAGTGCCTGCCCTGCCGCCTACGAAGTCCTAACTCCTGTTATCTTCATTTCTCCTCCCTGAAGTCCCCAGGACTGCATCCCATCATCCCCACGGTGCAGACAGGAAACAAAGTCTCAGAGAGGTTAAATCATCTGCCCCAGGTCACACAGCAAAAGGCCATGGAACAGGGATTTAAAACCCAGCACAGTGGTTCTAAATTATTTCCCATCTGCCTTTCCCGTAATCCTATTATTTTGATAATGTTACCATGTGCTTCACCGATGGCTTCTGATTCACATGTGTTTCTTTTCAGCTAGTGGAGAAACTTCCTCCTGTCCTTTCTCACCAACTGAATGGACGCTGCTTGCGGAGTTCCAGTTCCTGCTGGATTGTCTAGTTGGTTCAGTGAGAGCTGAAAAATCTTCCTGGAAATGGAGGGGGGCTGTCCTTCTGCTTTCCATTTAAGTAGCCTGTAGCTTGAGCAAACTCCCTGGTCCTTCTCCAAATAAATGCTTTGTGTGCAGCCTCTAGTTCTGCCTCCCGGGTTTAATCACCAGTGGGTGGACACATCACTTTTCTTTTTCTTTTCCTTTTTTAAAACCTGTTGATGCTTGGGATGGAACCCAGAGCTCTGAGCATGCTAAGTATTCACTACTCTACCACAGAGCCACACCCCCAGCCCAGGGAGCCATTCTTGCAGGTTTCTGGAAGGTTCTTTGAATGTGATACCATCAGCCTCACCATCAAAGGTCAACCATTCTTGGGTTTATCAATATCCAAGGGCTGCTTGGGCAAAAGTCATAGCATGCAGAGGGCACAACTTGGGGGGGGGGGGGTCAAAATACTCCCACTTTTGCCGCAGAGGGATTAGCCCAGTGCTTGATTGCATATGTCATGACGACGGGTGTCACAGCGTACCCAGACCTCTCTCAGGTGCTCTGCATGAATACTGAAGTGCAGATCCACAGAGGAGTTGGCTCATGGTTTAAATCAACTGATTTAAAGGAAATGTCACTTGAAACCTGTGGGAGACTAACTAGGTCATGGTTGTGCCACCCTCTTGGCCTCAGAATTTTCTTCCAGGGTCCCTTCCCAGCCCTCTCAGATGGGGGGGAGAGGGGGGGCTTGGGTCAGCTAAATATAGTTTGTGCATCTGCCCCCAACCCAGGCCAGCTCTCCTCCTGCCTTCTGATTAAAATTGAAACCACCACCTGCGTCCTATCGTGCCTCTAAAACCACAAAAGAAAAAAAGAAAGAAAGAAAGCCCAACCTCAAACTCAATGTCTGAATTCTTTCCCTCAAGTTTCTGTCCGTCTTAGTCAAGTTTCATGCAGAATTAGACCAACCTATCCAAACACAGTCTTTGTCCCATGAGCTACCAATCCAGACAGAGGCATGTACCCGATACAGGCACAGTTGAAGACCTCCGTACCTGAGGTTCCAGATCACCAAGGCTAACCAAGCAAAAGAAACCTTGTTTGTTTATTTATTTATTTATCTGGTTTTTTTTAAAAAAAGATAGAGAGATAGAAAATTTCAATATTTATTTTTCAGTTTTCGGCAGACACAACATCTTTGTTTGTATGTGGTGCTGAGGATCAAACCCGGGCTGCACACATACCAGGCGAGCGTGCTACCGCTTGAGCCACATCCTCAGCCCTGTTTGTTTGTTTAAATGAATAAAAAAAGAAGCAAAGCAAGAAATGGGGCTGGAATTGTTCCACCTGGCTTTCCTTTCTAGTCTGCAGGATCAAAAGAATTGTATTAATAAGTGACAGGGGCAGAATGGCTTTTCACAGTGCAGAATGGCTTTTTACAGCGTGCCCAACACCTCTACATAATTCAGTTTGTCATCTGAGGCTCGGCTTTTGGCAAGAGGCCACCTAACGCGACAGCATCCATTTCTCCTCCGCAGCTGCCTGGTAACTGCACACCTGGGTACAAGGGCAGCTCCCAAAGACAAACGCGGCTGCCCCAGCTATGTTGGATGCACCGGACACCGAGGGCGCTTTCTTTGCTTGCTTTCCTGTTACTGTGATTGTTGCCCCAGCCAAAACCTAAATCCCAGGGTCCGCTATCAAAGGGAGGTACTTGTATGTCTAAGTGGCCATGCATGTTGCAGAACTCAAAATCTATCTAGCCATGGAGGAGAGAATGGATGTGCACTCTCCATTTTCCCCCAGACAGCACGCTGCGCAGAGCTGCACACCTTCAAAGAGCAGCTACTGTCAATCATTCAGTTAATCACCCTTTGGCAAGGAGAGCTATGGTGGCCTGGAGCTTCCAGTTTTCAGCTCAAGCTCTAGCTGTTTCTAATGAGGCTTCAGTAACAGGTAGGAAAAGGCACTGCTGCCCCCTGCCCCTGACTTGGCCAGGGCCTTATTTAAACCAGACTTCCTCTCACAACATCCTGGTACAATTACCCTTTGGCAGCATTCACTGACAGGTGGTAAGGGAGGCGGCTGCTGGTGTTGGGGTCAAGGACACAGCATTTGTTCTGGAGCAGACCAGAGAATGGCCTCCGACGGACTCCGGCTAAGCCAGGGTTGACCTCTCTTTCTGCACCAGGCAACCCCACTGGTCTCCAGCCTTACTTCTGGAACACAGTGTGAACTCCCAGAGAGACTGTTGGGACATCCACTGGCTTTCAGACCCCATTTTCTTTTATACTAATGTTTTTAAATCTCACCCTCATGATCATCTGTAACACTTCTTGGCATGCATTGGTGCCCAGTTGGACTTTAAGGGACACCAATAAAAAGGAGAGTTCCTGCTTTTTTTGGGTTTACAATCCTGGTAGGGATTCCAGACGTGCCTATAAAAGGGTCAAAATGAAGGATAAACAAAACAAAACAGGTACAGCAGCATATTACAGTTTGCACGACTCCTTCATAAAATTCATTATGTCATCAAAGACATGAAAATAGACATTGATGGGCTGGGGTGCAGCTCAGTGCTAAAGTGCTTGCCTCGCATGTGGGAGGCCCTGGGTCCAAATCCCCACCACTGCAGAAGAAAAAGAGAGAAAGAAAACAGACATCCAAATCTAATCTCAGTTGCTTTTCAGCAAGATAATTCAGTAAGAACCATCCAGCACCATGCAGGTCTCTGATTATGTCTAAATGCCCCACAGATATTCTTTAATGAACCTTTAAACCTTCTCACCTATTTTGAGAAACACTGGGTTGACTCTTTAGGGGCAAATCTAAGATCTTCTCTGGGGTTTCCAGACTTAGCAAATAAAAATGGAGGATGCAGACTGGGGCTATAGCTCAGTTGGTGGAATGCTTGCTTGTATGCACATGCACCCTGGGTTCAATCCCTAGCACCATACACACACACACACACACACACACACACACACATATATACAAAGGAGGATGCCCAGATTAATTTGGATTTCAGAAAAACAATGAATTAACTTTTAGCACGACAATATCCCACATGCTGCATAAGATATACCAAAAAATTATCCAGCAACCTTAATAAGATCAGACAGAAACAGTCCACACTTTGTACCTCCCGCAATGTTCTCTAACCCCATGTGATAGGTGAAGGATTGGCCAAGACAACCCAACAGAATCAAGGAAAGGGGTGACCTAGACTGTGTCCTCTCCCAGTCTCCATTGGGAATCGTCCCCTGACACAACAGCACACAAGTGTTCAAGAGAGAAATCTGCTAGCAGAGTGAAGAAATAAAACAAGCTGTTTTCTCAGCTGAAGGGACTGGCTTAATTAGATCATATACACTGGTTATTTTGAACAAAAGGTTGAACAGGACCGGGAATAGATCCCAGCATAGATGGGTTGCAATACAAAGTCAACAGAAAACCTAATTTTCCCTGACACGCCCAAAAGGAAATTCTGCGCTGTTTTCTTCCACTCCTCCAGTGAATGGAAGGTAATTTACACCATGGGGAGTCAGGCTTTTAGGTTAATTCTGAGATTGGACACAAAAGCCACCTTGCATCTTAGGGGAAGGGATTTTCAAAGCAGATGAACAATTAACTACTGAATTCCTTTGGCCAAGTCAGAAGTGCTTTCATTTTTTGTTTTCTGCAACTAGCGTTCTTATTGACATTTGAGACAGGAAAAAATGTATGAGATTCAATGCACAAAGCTGTGGATGTAGCTCTGTGGTGAAGCAGTTGCCTAGCATGCACGAGGCCCCAGGTTTGGTCCCCAGCACTGCCAAAAAATAAAATAAATAGATAAATAAACCTAACACAATTTAAAACTCAAGAGACTAGCTGGCAAAGCTAACTAGATTATAAGGCAAGTTGTTGCAACTTTATGATTATTAGTGGTGCTTTGAATGTTGGAGAGGGAAACAAAGGAGGAGAGACAGGAAATCAAGAGACTGGTCTGAGGTCAGCCCTTGCCATTGGGCTGATGGTGAGCCAGAGAAGAACATGGGGGAGAGAGGGTGATTTGTCACCCTGAGGAAGTGGCATTGCAGCTTCACATACTATTTTGGAAATTCAGTCCTAGAGAAAAACTCCCTCCAAGAGTAGATCTTCTCCCTCCATAAATATTTATGCAACTTTTACATGGTCTTATGTTAAGTGACTTTTTTTTTTCCAGTACCAGAGATTGAGCCCTGGGGTACAATACTACTAAGTTATACCCCAAACCTTGTTTATTTTTATTTTTTATTTTAAATATTTTTAGTTGTAGATGGACATAATACCTTTATTTTATTTATTTATTTTTATGTGGTGCTAAGGATCAAACCCAGTGCCTCACGTGTGCCAGGCAAGCGATCTGCCACTGAGCTACAGCCCCAACCTTGTTTATTTTTATTTTATGACAGGGTCTCTCTAAGTTGCTGAGGCTGGCTTCGAACTTTCGATCCTCCTGCCTCAGCCTCCTGAGTTGCTGGGATCACAGGTGTGCGTCACCATACCCAGCTAGGAGCCACATTTTTATAAAGAGGGAAATAAACAGGTGAAAATGATTTTAATAATACATTTTAAATTATCTCATCATATTAAAGATCTTATCATTTCATCATTATTTTTTAAAATCTATATTTTAAAATCATGAATGAGATATTTTACTTTGGGTGAGGTGCTAAGTCTTCTAATCTGTATTTTACCCTGATAGCCCATCTCAATTCAGATACTATATATTCATCTCAAATACATGATCTATACATATTAAGATTACATAAAATTTTTACTTGAATACAGAAGACTCACTTATCCAAGTTGTTTCAAACATAGTTAAAAGTTTTCCAGTAATTGAATTTAGGACCCCCCCCCAATTGTTTTCCTTTGATATTCACGTTCAAATTGACATAACTGGTTCACCTTTTTTAGAAGAATTCATTTGACTTTGAAGCAAAAGGATATTAGTTTCAAAACTTCTCCTGTCCAAGTTAAGTAACTCCTGGTAACCCAGTGTTACCAACATCATGTTCAAAGATGTATTACGTATATTGAAAATAAACTCTGAATTTTCAATATAAATAAAACCTTTTGAGTTTTTCTTATAAGTTTGACAGGACAAATGTTTTATGCTGCTTCGGGTGTTTTGGGGTTTTGTCTGTTTGTTTTTGTGGGTTTGTCTGTTTTATTTTGTCTTGTCTTTTTGCAGTGCCGGGGATGAAATCCAGG
Source organism: Spermophilus citellus (assembly GCF_964194105.1). Classification (NCBI taxonomy): domain Eukaryota; kingdom Metazoa; phylum Chordata; class Mammalia; order Rodentia; family Sciuridae; genus Spermophilus; species Spermophilus citellus. Next base: position 31,376,430 of record NC_138188.1, read on the forward strand.
ACCTCCCGCACTCCAAGCAAGGACTCTACCACTGAGCCCTATCTCTAGCCCTTGTGTTGCTTCAATGCCAAAATTCAATTTCGCATCCATGAAAATTAGATAACATTTAAAATTCAGTTTCTCAGTCACACTGGTCACATTTCAAAAACTGCACAGCCACACGTGGACAGTGGCTGCCATAGTGAACAGTACAAGCAGAAGTTGTGTAGGAGAAGATGGAAAGTGCGATGGGTTTGGGAGGTTGATCTGTATGTGGGAATGATTGAAGCCATATGGTGGGGTTATTTTTGAGAAATCCTACTTTTCCCCCAATTTCTGTGAAATTCCCCATAGGCAGGCAGGTAGGTATCTCACCTATAAAATTGCCATTCCAACAGTTCCACTGGCTTCCCACTTGGCTTAGGCGACTCTTCCACTCTCCTGCACTGCTTGCCATAACCAGCTCTTCTGGAAGAGTTCATTAACAGAGCTGAGTCGACGATGATCTATGTCTTCCATGTCAGGCAACACCCCTCTCTCCCTCTCTTCCTTAATCTAATGCAATCCCTGGGAGGGGCGAGCTGAATCCACACAGGCAGCATGAACTCACAGCTAGGCCCTGACCACTCACCTGGACCAGTCTGCCACTTTCTTCTCTCCCTAGTGGTGAGGGCCCATAGCCTCACTTTCAGTCTAGCTTCAGTCTGTCTGTTGGAGGGACTCACCTCCAACCACTTCCGGTCTTCAAGCAGATAACCCTATCTCTGGGCTGAATTTTTATTACCTTTCCATGGAAATAAAAGCAAGTGACCAGGCATCTGTTTCAATATCCCCAAACACTTCCTGTTTTGTTTTTTAACTCCCTTTTGGTTGTCATTAAGGGGCTAATCCACTCCGATTCCAGAGGGACCTCTAGGGGGCAGTGTTGTCCAAACTCCACAAACTTTTGCAGGTCTCAGCGGGACCCAACCTGAGTACAGACCATCCCTGATTTACCATATTTTGATTTCTGATTTTTTAATTTTCAGAGTGCTGTGAAAGTGATACAAATCCAGTAGACACTGTATCTCAAATTTTGAATTTTGATCTTTTCCCTGGCTAGTGATAAGTGGTACCATATGCTCATACCACACTGGGCTGCAACAGTAAGCTGCATCTTCTGGTCCATCACTTGATCACAAAAATAAACTACCAGTACTCTAGAGTGAACTGTGTTGCTAAGCTATGATGTTTCATAAATTAGGTGTATTGAATGTTTTTTTTGTTGTTGTTTTTGTTCGGGGAGGGGGGTAATGGGAGAATGAACTCAAGGGCACTCGACCACTGAGCCACACTCAGCCCTATTTTCCTATTTTGTATTTTATTTTAGAGACAGGTTCTGAGTTTCTTACTGCCTCCCTTTTGCTGAGGCTGGCTTTGAACTCAGGATCCTCCTGCCTCAGCCTCCTGAGCCGCTGATTACAGATGCGCGCCACCCCACGCCTGGTTTAAATACATTTTTGAGTTATGATATTCTCAGCTTAGTATGGGTTCATTGAAGCAGAACCCCGTTGTAAGTCAAGGAGCAGCTGTACCCTATAGCATACTATGTTCATGGAACCTAATACCTCACTGATTGTAAAATGTGCCCTTGCTGAATGTGCCACTAAGAAAGAAAACCACTTCAAATGGGAGTCTACTGGACCCCGAAGACACTAAACGCCTCCCTATAGGGATAAGTAATAAATATAGAAAAGATAGAGGAAGAAAAGGACCTGTAGAGAGAACAGCAAGAGAAGTTTCACGCTTGAATTTTACCACTGAGTGGAGGAAGAGAAATAGTTCCCCCTGGTAATTTGAAACTCAAGTTGGTTCAGACTTGTGGGTACTACTTGTACAGTCATTTACAGAATTTATTTTAAGGTAGTCTCATAGTATTATGAGTTCCCTGGCAGGGATAGAGCCCAAAGGTTATATAACCTGGCCTTTAAGGAAAAAAAGTGCAAAATATATTTTTCTTGCAAAATTTAAAAACCATGATCACATGAAGCCGTAAAAGATCCCTTCTCAGGACTTGAAAGAGATATGCAATTGAGGGTATCCCAAACTCTAGTTTCATTTGAGTCTGCCCCAAAGTGACTGGCAGGCGGAAGTCAAAATCCCCATGTGAATAAACTCAACCTTAATCCAGTTTGACGGCAATCAGAATACACCTTCAAATGTTATTACATCCCGATCTCAGAGATGTTAAAGTGTGAAACAGTGTGCTTCTTAGGATCAGTGAAATATGCTACTTCAAAAAGAAAAGTGGAAATAGTATAAAATTTGACCCGGAGTTGGCTAAAACAATAACAATGATGATAGCTACCGCTTATCAAGCTCTTGCAATGAGCAGACCTTCTTACAAGTTTTTTTCTCTGATTCTCACAGAAGCTTAGTGCCATCAACAAAGACTTGGAAGATGCAGAAGGCTGATTCCTACAGTACCCACAATAACTCATCTGTTTGAGTGTGTGTGTGTGTGTGTGTGTGTGTGTGTGTGTAGGCCAGGTTGTCATGGAGAGTGACTGCAGATTATTAGAGTGATTCGGCAGAGAGAGGAAATGCAACAAGAATCACAGAGGTGGCATTTTTCCTGGAGGAAATCCACAAGGTCCCTGACGCCTGTGCCGTGACTGACCTGGCCAGCGCTCTCCCCCTCCCAATCCTCTTGCTACAGCTTAAGATCTTGAATATTCTCCCAAAGGCCCACGTACTAAAAGGCTTGGTCTCCAAATTGGCACTATTGGGAGGTAGATGGTAGAACCTTTAAAAGCCGGGGCCTACTGGGAGGTTTGAGGTTATGGAGGGTGTGCCCTCCTAGGGGATTGTAGGATACCTGTCTCTTCCTTTTTCTCCTCTCTATTCCTGGCCATGAAGTGAACAGGCCTCCTCTGTAGCATGCTCCCTCCATGATGTACTTCCCTCTCTTTAAGTTGATTCATATGTGGAATTTGTTACAGTAGCGAAAAACTGACTCACACAGTTCTCCTACTCTACTCTAACAGGAACAGAAGTATATCTTTGCTGTCTTGCCTCTGGGCTATGTGAGTTTGCCTGCCCTTGATCAGGATGTCACCTGGAAAGCCCAGGAAAGAAGTCCAAGCTGTTCCATTACATATTTTCATCATACTAATCGGGCTCGCTAAATTGCCTAAGTCCTCACTAATTTGCTGAGGCTGGCTTTGAACTTGAAAACCTCCTGCCTGAACCTCCCAAGTCTCTGGGATTGCACCACCATGCACCCTAAGGTTGCTCAGTAAATGTCCTCCATGACTGAGAATGGGAGATAAGCCCTGAGACCTCCCAAGAGCATAACACGTGGACAAAGCTGCTGAGAGTCTGAGTTTGTTGGGATAGATCTTGCAAAGTGAGAGGCAAGCTGTACTTTATACCAACCACCGTGGAGAGAGAGACACACAAAGCCTGATTTCAAAAGTAACACAAATCAGATTGGTGGCTGTGAATCATTAACTCAGTAATTGATTAGACTACAAGGTGTTTTTTCTTTATTTTTGATTGATTGATTAATATCATGGTACTAAGACCTAAGGGCACTTTCCCACTGGGCTACATGCCCAGTCCTTTGTATTTTTTGAGACAGAGTCTCACTAAGTTGCTGAGCCTGGCCTCAAACTTAAATCCTCCTGCCTTAGCCTTCTGAATTGCTAGGATTGTAGCTACAAACTACCATGCCCGGCTCTTGCTTTATCTTCAGTCTGGCAAAATTTCAGACTTAGGAAGAATTGGAAGAATGAGCAAAAAAATCCCTGTACATGCCTAACTCAAATTACGTAAATATTAGTATTCTCATAGGCAGCTGCCATAGCCCGCCCCAAAATGCTTAATGCACTTTGGAACTTCATTAACTTTGGAAGCCAAAGTGCTATGAAACCTAATCAAAAAAAATTGTTTTTTAAGTTGTATTTAAATTTCTTTTATACTTATGGACTGGAATTTTCACCAGCAAACATTGCAACAAAAACTTAAGTGTTAAAATTTTAATTATTCAAAGCTAAAAAATTAAATAATAATTTAAATTATTGTCAAATTTAAATTAGTAGGCTTTATTTTGGAAAGGCTTTCAGTGTCCAGTTGTTCCAGCACCTTTTGTTGAAAACTCTTCTTAGGTGGTCTTTGATTATCTGTCAATGATGAGTTGACTACATTCATGTGGCTCTATTTCTGGGCCATTTTGTTCCACTGATTTCTTTGTTCTCTCACAAACCACTCTGTCTTGACTACTTTAGCTATACAGTAAGCCTGGAAGTCAGGCAGTACCAGTATTGTTCTTCAGAATCGTGATCCCTCTTCTGGGTCTTTGACCCTAAACTTTAGTCACTTTGTCAATATCTACAAAATAACTTGCTGTGACTTCTGAACCAGCTGAAAGTCAATAGCAGGCATGATGTTCCTTTACCCTAAAAAATTCAATAAGTGTTTCTTTTTCTTTTCTTTTAAGTTGTAATTGGACACAATGCCTTGATTTTATTTATTTTTATGTGGTGCTAAAAATCAAACCCAGGGCCTCGCATGTGCTAGGCGAGCGCTCTACCACTGAGCCACAGCCACAGCCCCCACAATGAGTGTTTCTTAAAAAGGAAATGCTTGGGGCTGGGAGGGTGACTCAGTGGTAGCACACTTGCCTTTCATGCATGAGGTCCTGGGTTGGATCCCCAGCACCACAAAAGAAGAAAAGGGAATTCTCTTAACGTTGACAATAATATTATTATTCAATCTGAAAACCCTATTTAGACTTCACCAGGGGTCTCAATGACATCCTTTAGAGCCAAAAGAAAATTCCAGTCATGGGTTACATTCAATTGCCGTGGATCTTTAGTCTTCCTAAAAAGCCCAGTCTTTGCATGTATGTTTTGTGACATCAGCATTTGACAAGCACAGGTATGCTCATTTCCTGGGCCACCTTAACAAATTGCATGAATTGGATGGCCTCAAACAGTAGGAACGTGTAGTCTCACACTTTTGGAGACAAGAAGTCCAAAGTCAAGGTGTCAGCAAGGCCCTGCCCTCTGAACCCTGCAGGAGGGAGAAAGGGGGGGGTTGTTCCCTGCCTCTCCCAGTTCCTGGTGGCATTGCAGCATGTCAGCCTCTGCCTCTGTCTTCACGTGACACTCTTCCCCTGTGGATCTGTGTCTCTGCTTCTCTTTCTAGAAGGACACAGCAATATTGGGTCAGAGCCCACCTCAGTATGACCCATCTTTTTATTTATTGATTTATTTATTTTTAGATCCAGGGATAGAGCCCCAGGGCACTTTACCACTGAGCTCTATCCCCAACCCCTTTTATTTTTTATGTTGAGACAGTGTCTAAATTGCCCAGTCTGACCTCAAATTTGCCATCCTCCTGCCTCAGCTTCTGGGATCACGGGTGTGTACCACCATGCCCAGCAAGTATGACCTCATCTTAACAATGCATCTGCAGTGACCCTATTTTCAGTCAGGTCACATTCCGAGGTATACCAGGAATTAGGACTTCAAGATATCTATTTGGGAGACATAATTCAACCCACCCCAATAGACTAATTATTTTATAGAAGCCCCTCCACTTGGATTCTTCTGATATTTCCTCAGATTGGGTCTGCACACATTAGGTTGGAATACCATAGAATGGAACAAGAGGCACATGGTATCAAATAAAGACAACTAAAGAGACGTGACAACCAAATGGCCGTGAACCTGGACTGGATCCTGCATTGCAATTGTTTTTTGTTTTATTTTTTTTTTCTTTTGTTATAAAAGGCATATTTGAAACAATGGATAAAATTTGACTAAAGTCTGTAAGTTAGATAACAGTATGAGATTTATTTCCTTATTTTGATCTTTGTGCTACTGTGATGTCAGAGATGTCTTCAGTTTTAGGAAAACCCCCTGAGGTGTTAGTGGATCAAGGGAGCCTGGTGTCTGCAACCTTCTTCCAAATGGAAAAGAAGGAAAAACAAACACCTAGGGAGATGAGAAGGTGAATGAGGTAGACAATAAGTCTTTGGGGAAACATAGATAAAGGGGAAACGGAGAATTCTTTGTATTATTTTTGCAACATTTCTGAAAGTCTGAGCTTATTTCAAAATAAAAATCAGATGAGATTGAAAATATTCATAATGGTCTGGCCTTAAACTCAAAAATCAAAAAATCCTGAGCATTATGGGAACCTTGCACCATGCTGAGAAGTTTAAATAAGAAACAGTGAAGAGGCACATGCCTGTAATCCCATGGGCGCAGGAGGCTGAGGCTGGAGGATCACAAGTTCAAAGCCAGCCTCAGCAAAAGTGAGGCACTAAGCAACTCAGTGAGACCCTGTTTCTAAATACAATACAAAAAAAAAAAAAAGGGCTGGGGATGTGGCTCAGTGGGTGAGTGCCCCTAAATTCAATCCCCAGTAACCTTCCCACCACAAAAAAAGAAACAATGAAGTGCCGCAGTCTGGCTGGGCACAATTCAGGAGCCACTTGTCAAAAGAAACTAACTTTATTTTTAGAACTACAAACGCCAAACAAAACAGCTCCTCAGGAAAAAACCCTCAGAGCCCAACTGCCACCACCGGCTTCCCACAAGCCTCTCACACCCACACAACCCTCACCACCTCCCACAATCCTCCTGTTCTTGAGGCCGATTGGCTAGGTTGCGTGGGTGGAGCCAAAGAAGTCCCCCAATCAGCAGCTCCGTGGAGGAGCCAATCAGCTAGATGTTGCTGGGGCCTCTGTGAGCCAATCATCAGCTGGCAGTCTGAAGGGCAGGGAAACAGCTCAATGAACATCACCGCAGAGGAGCCAATCAGCTAGATGTTGCTGGGGCTGCTGTGAGCCAATCATCAGCTGGCAGTCTGAAGTTTGCTGGCAGCTGGAAGTTTGCTGGGGCCCCTTTGGCTGTGGCTCTCAACAATGAAGCACTTAAAATCTCACCATCCACCTCACCCCTGAGAGGGCTTGGGTAATCATCTTCAAAGCCCTCTGTGCCTCAATGCACAGGAAGGATTGATGGTAGAGAGAGATTCAAAAGAAGCCACTACAAATCACTCCATGCAATTAGGTTTGTGTTACACATGCTGTTTTTAAGAAAACTGAGTTTTTAGTTTAATTTCACTTAAATTTAATACAAGGATAAAAAGCAAAATGAAATTAAAATACAAAGCCTGATATATATATATATATATATATATATATATATATATATATATATATAAAATCTCAGAATAATAGTTGCTATAGGATTGCTATAGGATTCTTCTTGGCATAGAATTTTTTTAAAGAGAGAATAAAACTGTTAAGAGGTTGTAATAGTATGTCTTATTTTTTTTATATTTTTGGTAGTGCTGGAGATTGAACCCAGGGCCTTGTGCATGGGAGGCAAGCACTCTACCAACTGAGCTATATTCCCAGCTCCCAGTATGTCTTTTTTTAAAATATAGTTTTCAATTTTATACAGCATCAATTTTGTCTCTATACTATAAAACATAATTATTAGCTGGCACCGTGATACATACCTGTAATTCCAGCAGCTCAGGAGGCTGAGGCAGGAAAATCACAAGTTCAAGGGAGGCTCAGCAAATTAGCAAGACCCTAAGCCACTTAGCAAGACCCTGTAAAGTTTCTTGGAAAATTCCTGAAAGATAAAAACATGACCAAGAGGTGAAGGAAGAAAAGAATCCACGCCAGGAGTGCTGTTGTATGCCTATAATCCCAGCAACTCAGACGCTGGGGGAGAATCACAAGTTTGAGGCCAGCCTCAGCAACTTAGCAAAACCTGTCTCAAAATAAAAAATAGGGCTGGGGATACAGCTCAGTGATCAAGCACCCCTGGGTTCAATTTCTGGTGTCAAAAAAATGTAATCATGAGCATAAAAACAATTTTTCTTCTCTCTTTCTCTCTCTCTCTCTCTCTCTCTCTCTCTCTCTCTCTCTCTCTCCACACACACACACAAACACACTCATTACTTCAACAAGGTTTATAATATTCAGTTTTCTGCAACTATAATTCCTCTTGCTATGTAGTCTCAGTCTACCTATATTAAGTGAACTATTAATACTATTGTTTTTTGTTTTTTTTTCCTGGGTTCCTCTTTTTGTATTTGTTGATGTTTGCAGTACTAGGAATTGAACCCAGCGGTGTTTTACCACTGAGTTACACCTCCAGCCTTAGTTTTTATTTAAGTTGTTAAGGCTGGCCTTGAACCTGTGATCCTCCTCCCCTTGGGCCTCCCAAGTTTCTGGGATTACAGGTATGTACCCCACCCCACCTACTGTGGATTCTTTATTTTGCTCACTTCTTGGAAGTGGTTTTATCTTTCAGGAGTTTTCCAAGAATGGCTGATAGATATTTATACTACCTGATTTCTTTCTTGTTTGATCATGCCTGACCATTTCTGTTATGTTTAAATGAGAACTTGACTAGAAACAATGTTCTTGATTCACATAGTTTCCCTCAGAGATGGAAGACTTTGCTTCATGGTCTCTTGGCTTTGAATATTGTGAAAAGTCGGGTCAGTCTAATTCTTTACCCCTACTGCTTCCTCCTGGGTACTGAATCAATTCTCTTCATTTTTCAAATTCTTGAGTAAATCAAAATGTAGCCAGGTATGATGGCACATGTATATAGTCCCAGTTATTTGGGAGGCTATAGCAGAAGGATCACTGGAGCCCAAGAACTTGAGGCTAGCCTGGGCAACATAGTGAGACCCAATGTGTTTACAAGAAGAATGTAAAAAATGATCATGTAACAATCAATCAATAAGTACATGAAAAAATGCTAACCATCGCTAGCAGTCAGAGAAATGCAAATCAAAACCACCCTAAGATACCATCTCACTCCAGTAAGATTGGCAGCCATTAAGAAGTCCAACAACAACAAGTGCTGGAGAGGATGCGGGGGAAAAGGGTACACTTGTTCATTGTTTGTGGGACTGCAAATTGGTGCAGCCAATTTGGAAAGCAGTATGGAGATTTCTTGGAAAGCTGGGAATGGAACCACCATTTGACCCAGCTATTCCCCTTCTGGGTCTATTCCCTAAAGACCTAACAAGAGCATGCTACAGGGACACTGCTACATCGATGTTCATAGCAGCACAATTCACGATAGCAAGATTGTGGAACCAACCTAGATGCCCTTCAATAGATGAATGGATAAAAAAAAATGTGGCATTTATACACAATGGAGTATTACTCTGCAATAAGAAATGACAAAATCATAGAATTTGGAGGGAAATGGATGGCATTAGAGCAGATTATGCTAAGTGAAGCTAGCCAATCCTTAAAAAACAAATGCCAAATGACTGCTTTGATATAAGGGGAGTAACCAAGGACAGGGTAGGGACGAAGAGCTTGAGAAGAAGATTAACATTAAACAGGGATGAGAGGTGGGAGGGAAAGGGAGTGAGAAGGGAAATCGCATGGAAATGGAAGGTGATCCTCAGGGTTATACAAAATTACATATAAGAGGAAAGGAGGGGTAAGAGAAAAATAATACAAGTGGAAGAAATGATTTACAGTAGAGGGGGTAGAGAGAGAAAAGGGGAGGGGAGGGGAGGGGAGGGGAAGGGGGATAGTAGAGAATAGGATAGACAGCAGAATACATCAGTCACTAGAATGGCAATATGTAAATCAATGGAAGTGTAACTGATGTGATACAGCAATCTGTATACGGGGTAAAAATGGGAGTTCATAACCCACTTGAATCAAACTGTGAAATATGATATATTAAGAACTATGTAATGTTTTGAACGACCAACAATAAAAAAAAAGAAAAAAAATGATCATATAAACATACTTTGTCATCATTCTTAATCATTTTTTCCCAGTATATGATATGCCACTTCTGCCTGAAAATTTTATTCTTCTTCTATTTCAGGACAACTTTCAAGTATTATATCTTCAATATTTTTGTTTCATTTGTTAGAGTCTCTACTTCAAGGCTATCAAAGAACTGTCTTCACTCTCTTCTATGTCTATCATCTCTCTACTTTTTAAAAATTTTTCTCCCTTTTTTCTCTGCGTTAACTGTGACGATCTCAAGACTCTCCACCAAAATTTGACTTTCAGCCACATCCAGCTTCTAATTTAGTGTTTATCTACTTACAAAACTAATAGTGTTCATTTTTCTTTATCTCTGCAATGTCCTCTTTAATCCATTCTGTTCTCTTAGCTTATCATCTCATAGATCTTATTATATAAATATTCCATGTGTTCCTACAGGGTAAACACTTACGGAGGATATACCTCTGCATGAGAATGGTAATTGCTTTTCACCGGTGTCTTCCTGTGTCTTTTGCTTTTTAAAGCAGGTACCAGGAATTAAACTCATGGGCACCCGACCACTGAGCCACATCCACAGCCCTGTTTTATATTTTATTTAGCGACAGGGGTCTCACTGAGTTCCTTAGTGCCTCGCTTGTGCTGAGACTGGCTTTGAACTCACAATCTTCCAGCCTCATCCTCCCAAGGTGCTGGATTACAGGGGTGCACCACCACACTCGGCTTGCTTTTGCATTTTAATTATTTATTCAACACACACTTCAGTTACTACTACAAAAAAAATTGGCTTTGTTGACATCCCAGAAGAGAATGTCTTTTTTCATGGCGTTTATATTGTACATGTGTGCTTCTGTGTGTGTACATGTGTGTGTTATGTTTGGGACTGCTGTGAATGTTTACAATGTAGCTACACCATTTCCTGCCCTTTTGCTGATAATTAAAACTGGACTGTGCTACCCAGGTCTTTCATCATCTAATAAAGTGGAAGTAAATTTTCCTTGACATTGTTTTCACATTATCTGGAACCAGTCTGAATTCCCTTGAGGGCTTCAGATTAAACTCTACACGTTGATTTTGATCCACTTTTCTGTAGCCCCGGGATAGAATTGTTATGATTAAATCAGCAGGCTTCAACCTCACACATGTGAACTCAGTTTGTTATCAGAATAATTTTTTCTTTATAAATTTAATTGTAATTACAAATAATAGACCACATTTTTTAATTGGAAAAAAAATTGCCCATACATGATTCTATGGAAAAACAATTTTTTTTTTTAGTAGCTGAACTATTACCTAAAAATAAAAGCTGAGGGACCCAATAGAACTAGCCTATCGTCTCCATGGTAACCTATAAGAAGATTCATCATGTGACTTTGAAAACTCTTTATTGATTGTTTAGAAGCAAACTACCAAGGTTTTTCTAACAACTCCAGCAAATGAATGATTCTGAATGGGTTCCAGTTCTTAGCTTTATTTCTTATCAAAACCAACCTTTTCTGTTTTGTTTTCATTTCTCCTTTGTGGTGGTGCTCAGGATGTGTTCGACCTTGTGCCTGTTAGGTGCACCCTCAGCTCCCAACCGTATCTATGTCCACATGCAAGCGTAATTTCTTGTGTTCTAACTGGAAACATGACCTTCGCCTTCTCATGGGTCTTCCTCTTGGTCAAAAATCATGCTGGTTTCTTGGGTGGAATGGAAAGGAGTGGTGACAAGTTTGGGGGCGAGGCGGGGGAGGGGGTGGAGATCTTTTCCCTCTAGGGTATCTCCAAAGCCAAAAAGAGAAGGCAGGAGTCAAGAGCATTAGCTAATTTAAAAAAAAAAAAAAAAAGTTGCCTTAGGTAGCCACAAAGAACTGCTTTCAAAAGGTGTAACAAACTCTCAAAGGCATCAAGTACAGAATGAAAATATCAACCTGGAGTAAAGAAAAGTTCCTGTATCTTAGCAGAAAATGTATTTCTAGGTTTCCTGACTGCCAGGGCAAAGGGAGAAATAAAGCAGGAAGGGTGTTTCCTTTTGTTTTTAAAGGAGTTAAGTCCCAAAGTATAATAGAAGACTCACATTTTCTTCCAATCTTTGAATTCTGAAAGGACAAATTTTTACATGGATCATTACGTATGGGATCGTGAGCAGTGGAATAGGCAATATTCTCAGTAACCATATTAACAAAAAATAAGTAGAGAGGTTGAGGTTGTGGCTCAGTGGTAGAGCGCTTGCCTATCAAGTTGTGAGGCACTGGGTTTGAATCTCACACCACACATAAATAAGTAAATAAAATAAAGGTCCATCAACAACTAATAAAAAATATTTTAAAAAATAAGTAAGAGATTTACTGATCACTGTTTCTTCTATCCTCCCGGAGGGGAAAATGTCAATGCAAGAGGTAGTTTGATAAAGTCGATGCTACAAAAAGAATTTTTAGAAGTCCTGTCTGGACTCCTGAATCCATCCTGCAATATTCTTCTTATTCACTGTTCCCCTTTCTGCTGCTTCTGTGTTCCTACTTTGTCTCTGATCCTGTTTCTCTCCTGGGGACAAAAGCATTGCCTGTTACAAGCCATCATTTTACAAACCACCTTGACAAGTCAGAAGAGAATAAGGAGGAGACTGTGCTCAGAGAAGGCCCTGGTAAAAACAGAAAGCCGAGAGCATTTTGCCTTTGATGACACTCTCACTCCCCATGCTTTGGATTCTTCCAATTCCTGCTGGTCCTTACTGCTCACTGGGCTTATCACCTTCCAGGGAGGCTCACCTTCTCAAACACAGCCACCATGTTTGTTTTAAAATTAACCCCTCTTGGCTGGATGCAGTGGCACACGCCTGTAATCCCAGCGGCTCAGGAGGCTAAGGCAGGAGGATTATTAGGTCAAAGCCAGCCTCAGCAAAAGTAAGGCCCTAAGCAACTCAGTGAGATTCTGTTTCTAAATAAAATACAAAAAAGGGCTGGGAGTGTGGCTCAGTGGGTAAGTGTTCCTGAGTTCAATTCCTGGTAACATAAAAAAAAAAAAAAATTAACTCCTCTTTTTATTTTCTTTCAAAACCTCTCCTTCCTCGGGGCTGAGTACAGCATCAAAAAGGAAATTATTTCTATCAATCCAGGCTCAGAAAGGCAGACCTGCAAAGAGCAGGGGAGTTATGCCTCACACAATGATGGAAAAGGAGGGTCAGACGAGCAGCAAGATGAGAGTCAATAACCTGTTAACCTGAGAAGTACATCCCACTGTCAAAGTCAAGGGGTAGAGAAATCTGTAAGAAGCTGTTGGCTGCATTGGTTATGGGCCTACAGCCATCCATCTGGTAATGGGTCTTAGAAAAGCAGGTCACAGAGTGCAGAAGGGCAAGGACAAGCTGGTACCTGCTGGCCACCTCTGCATCTCTCTGCATCTAGCCATGTGATGAGCCCCTGAGACTAATGGTTGTCACTTCTCCATTTTTGCAATTCCCTGCAAGCAAGTTACACTATGGCCAACTCTAACCAGAAATCAGGAAATTGGATTCTGGAAATCAAATTCCCAGTTATCCAAGTTAGCAATAGAACAATCCAGATCAGTATGTTTCGATAAATTTCCAAGTTGCAAATGAATTGTATTCTCTGATACTTCTCCTCAGGGGGATGCTTTCCGGTTAAGGAAGATTTTCAGCTCAAAGGAGTCTCAGACTCTACAGTCTGGTAAGGAATATATGGGGTAGGAGGATTAAGATATTTTCCTGGTGGCATAGTTTTATTTTTTCCAGGGCTTTCAACTTTCTACCAATAACCCCTTGATTATAGAGAAAATTTACTTGTGTAGACAGACTGGGATCATAGCCCAATGGGGACTACCACAAACTCATAATCATTATCCTGCAAATGATTTCTGCAAATCTTGTATCTTCGTTTATGTTGTATGGGTGCTTGATTTAGTATACTTTAGTAAACTTTAAGTGGCTTCTTGGATATAGTTCTTAACTTTTTATCCTTTGATGCTTTACTTGCAAAAATATGCACCCATTTATCCTGTGGCTTCAAAAACCCAAATCATATCACCAGGAGCCCAGAAAGTGCATATCCAACACCGAGAAATGAGCTTTCCCTATGCTCCCCTGCCCTGCTTCAAACCTTCACAGGCTCCCAGTACCCCCCCAGGATGGAGTCCAGCTGCCTGAACCACAACCCCAGGCCTCCCTAATCTGAGGCCCATCCATCATCATGCTTTTTCACAGGCCCTATAAAATTCATTTTTTTCAATGATGTGAAAAAAAAAGTCAAAACATCTTCAGGGCTAAAGTTTTGTATTTTTTCTCTTCTGGTTTTGAAGGAGTCAAAGCATTATAGTAGCCTCCCCAAAATATCATGGACCCTGGTGTTGTGCCCATGTGTCTCCTGGGCCTAATGGGCGAATTGGTCACAGGTCAGTTCTATCACCCTCCCCATTTCACAGAGAACTTCAGACCATCCCAGAAATCCTTCATCTAGAATGTGGTGGAGGCAGGATTTGACTCTGTTCTGTGTAACTCCGGAGCCTCTTCTCTTAACTGGTACTTCAGTGTGTTCCAAATATTTTTTAAGATGACTCTTAATAAAAAATCAATTTTATAGCACAACACAATGCTTATATGCCCATACGTATACATATTAAATCAAGAGTTTCATTCAACTGTATTGATCCTTACCACACAGGTAATTTACACTGATGTTTTCTATTCTATTTTATTTGGATCTATTGCATTGTTTAAAATGCTGCTTGCAGAAACAACAAAACAAAACAAACACTGCTTGAATCTCAAATATATAGGGTTCATGACCCAGCAATAATACGGTGGCCCACATCTTCAAAACCCCATACACCCCTATAATATCATTTAATAAATATTTCTTGAATAAAGGTCTTGGGTACAAGGACAGGGTAGGGACATCACCCAACAAAAATGTTTTCAGCCAAACAGTGATCAGTTTCATCAGTCTCTTTAACAACTGAAATAACATGAAAAGAGAACATGTGTTATCTTAGAAATAAGAAACCAGTGCTTGATTTAATATTTGCCTGGAAAGAATGTCGTGAGTGCTCTGATTTTATATGGTTCTGTCTTGAATATGTCTTGACATCCCATCAGTCTTCAGCTGTTCTAAAGGCAGGAGATGAATATGTGGTTAAGAAAATCCACGTACCTGGGATGGCTCACTCTCTTAGGCCTGTGAATGGCTGTTTTCTCCTTGATTAATCAAACACAAGCCTTTCACTGAGTTTCCTTAACTGTGCACTAGGGGAGGAAAGGAGAATGTCAAAATGGCTAGTTGGAGAAAGAATCCTTATTAAACCAGATCCAAAATGCAGACCAGGCAGTGTAAACATGCCACCTGGCTGATCTAAAGTCTCTCTGAAGCCTATAGGACTTCAGAACCCTGAAATGAGGGTGCTTATAAGTCCCTAGGTGGTCTCAAGGGACGGCTTTCCTTCTACATTTGGGGACCAGTCTCGATAATGGAGATGACACATAACCTTCATTCACTAGGACCTTCTGACAGTCAGCTCTACACCCAGTGCCCAGAGTGGTACTGGGTACCAAAGACCAGTCAATGGGTGATGGGTGGATAGAGGCCTGCAAAAAAGAATGCATGAATGTTGGGATGAGAATAATGTACTCAAATCAAGGAAGTTCAGACCCAAGGAGCTGTAAGACCCACTCCTGAGAGCGAGGCTCAAAAAATGGGGGAAGGCAAGAAGAGAAAGTACAAAGAACTTCAGGATGCAGAGATCGTGGTGTGAGGGGAAGGGTTCAGAACAGGCAGGTAGGGGGCTGGGTATGGTTGATCTTGTTGTCTAGTTTGCTGTGCAATTTGGGCAATAGCCTTCACCTTTCTGGACCTTTGTTCCCTCAGCTCTAAGTTGTCTGGGCATTGGAGGTCCGCTGCTAGTCAGAAGGTTCTAGTAAATAAAGACCCCATGCTACTTTCATGATGGAGACTAGTCCTCAAATATAGGAGGAAATCCATCTCCTCCGTGTTATTTGAGAAGGTCTTGTGATGTGTTAGCCTCTATTTGGGGATGTGTCCAGCCAATGATATTTAAGACTCCTTTCAGTCTTTGATTTCAGAATTCTATGTAATCAGAGATCTGAACAACTATGGAGAGTGGTAACAAAGAATGGGAGAGCAGTGTCTGAAATTGGGGTCTCTGATGACGTTATGGCTGTGACATGCTTAGTGCCTGGGAAAATTTCTATGCAAAGGTGCAGGATGCCTAGATGCTATAATGCCCTCCATGAGGAGGCTCTGTGTTAGAGTCTTATCAGCCTCGACCCTGATCTCAGGCACACAGCTCCAGGGAATAGAGGAACTCTCATGCTAGACAACCACAGTGTTTCACCAGCTCCCTGCTCCTGAATCGGCCTGTAGAACAGTGACTTTAAACAATGGACTTTCTTGAGAGAAACACAAAGCTCCAAACACTGCACGTTGCAACTGTAGAATGTAACCAGGGAATAAGCTGCATAATGCTGCTAACTCGTTAACATTCATGAGTACAAAGAATAATACTTGCATAGTCTTTAATAATGAGACATATATAAATAAAGACTGCATGCAGAATTCTTTAGACCTGCTTCTCCATCAGAGAGCAGTGCCCCACCTGACCCCAGCTGTTATCTTCAAAATCTGAGTCTGTGAGTCTTTATTTTTCTTATCCCCCTTCGCCCCTTGCCAGAATCTGTTAGATTGGTGTGATGGTCATAGGTCCTGTCTGTGTTAGGCCATGAGCAAGGAGGAGGGTCTTTTGGAAATTTTGACATTAGAAGGGCATCCTCATGCCCAAGAGGGCTGGGACTTACACTCACCTCTTCACTGGGTGCACTGTTTTATTTAATCTGGGTTTTAGAATCCAAGTTCCAGCACTGAGTTCCCAGATAACCTAGGAGAAGCCCTGGCAACACTTCTACCTTTTGCTTTATTTATTTATGACCGTATAGAGGATTGAACCCAGGGCTCTCACACTCTAAGCAAGTACTCTGCCCCTGAGCTACATCCCCAGCCCCTGGCAACCCTTCTAATTCTTTAATGTTCCTGATTATGATTTAAAGTACAATTGTGTCTGACATTGTACTAATTCCTTTTTTTTTTTAATGGTACTGGATATTGAAACCAAGGCCTTGCATATTTTAAACAAGCACTCTACCATTAAGTTATGCCCCCAGCTCTTTTTATTTTTTTTTATTTGGAGACCTTGCTAAACTGCCCAGGCTGGCCTTATATTTACGATCCTCCTGCCTCAGCCTCCCAAGCTGCTGGGATGACAGGTGTGCTCCTCACTCTGGGCTTGGTGCTAAATTCTTCATCTGTGTGAACTCATTTTGTTCTTAGAGCTGAAGACTATTTATTATTCAGCTGATGGTGGTAGAGGGGAGTCAGGGAAGGCAAGTGCCTGCCCTAAATCATCTAGCTGTGGAAGTGGTACAAGTTAGATTTAAACCCAAATAAATTGGTCTCTAATTCCCCTGAGTCCTTTCTATAGCAGCTGACTGCTCAAGTTTCAATGTTAACAAAAACGTGAATTCCCTTTCACGTGAGAGGAGTAAAGATATATCCTATTTGGTACTTTCATTCCTTTATAATCTGTAGTCCCTGAGTTCAATCCTAAGCAGTGAAAAAAAGTATTACAATACCTATTAGAACAGTTTAAAAAAAAAAAAACTCAGGTAACACAAATGATTGCAGGTTTTAAAATGATGAAAACTACACAAAATGTATAGTCAACCATTATCAATTTCCTGGTTTATTATTATACTACAGCTATATGAGATGAGTCTTTTGTTGGTTGGGAGTGTGATTAAATGGTAGAGCACCTGATAATGTACAAGGCCCTGGGTTTGATTTTTAAAAAAAGTCTCTTTTTGGGAGAAACTGTTCAGGATGCATGAAACTTTTCATGCTATTTTTGTAACTTCCTATAGTCCAGAAATATAAATGTGAGTGAGTGTGTATGTGTGTGTGTGGCAGTGAACTGAGCAGTGAACCCAGAGGTGCTTTACCACTGAGCTACATTTCCATCCTTTTTTTTTTTTTTTGACTCAGGGTCTCACCAAATTGCTAAGGGTCTTGATAGATTGCTAACGCTGGCCTCAGACTTGTGATCCTCCTGCTTCAGCGTCTCAAGTCACTGAGATTATAGGCATGTGCTATTGTACCTGGCTGGAATACTTTTAAAAATAAATTGGTAACAGGAACCTTGAATGTCATATATCAGGATCTAGTAGTCAATTTATTTTCTGTTCTGGTTACACAGACTATATATTCCTACTTCTTTGGAATTTAGAATGGCGGTATCAGGGAGTTCTAGCCAACAGAAGGAGGAATGGATGGGAATGGATGGGTACCACTTCCAGCTCTGATCTGTGAAATCCACCAAACTTCCATGCTTTTTCTTGCAATGTCCCATGCTCTTTCCCTTCCCAATAACTGAAAGCAGAAGATTGACAGATTCTAGAGGATGGTAGGGCTACAGTATATGGAAGAAGGTATAGTGTCTCATCAGTCAGGGGTGATCAGTACATCTCTGACCCAGTACATCAACAAGAAATAAAACCCTTTTAGGGACTGAGGTTGTAGTTCAGTGGTTGAGTACCTGCCCCGCGTGTGTAAGGCACTGTGTTTGATCCTCAGCATCACATACAAATAAAATAAAGGTATTGTGTCCATCTACAACTAAAGAAATATATTTTTTAAAACCCTGTTAGTTTCAACCATAAGCCCTTTACACTTCTGTAGTGAAAAGGGGGAGTATTTTAATAGCCATTTTTAGAAAATTGTGGATATTCTTCATTGATACTATATCTAAACCTGCAATCCTCCTGCCTCAGCCTCTGAGTCACGGGGATCACAGGTGTGCACCACCACACCAGCAACAAGTGATAGGTTCTTAAAGGTTATTTTTGCAATGTGAGATCTGAAAACACATTGGCGAACTTTTTCTTATCTCATTATATGAAAAAATCTATTGGTTTTTATCTTGTACTTAGAATGGATCTTTTACCCATACATGATTTTGTGACATCATCCATTGCTCATTTGAATAATGAGTTATGCAGATCTTTCAAATGTTGACACATTTTGTTGTACAATATTTGAAGAAATCACATTTGTTAATATCACCACCAACCTGATTTGAAAAAATCTTTAAATATGAAGAAAAAGCAAGGTTCAAAATGGTAGATACAAGTTTTCCATAATTCTGATTTTCACTTGAAAGCCTGAGTATTGTCACTGGTGACATATACTGTCTGTTATGGTTTAGATGTGAGGTGTCCCCCTAAAGATCACTTATGAGATAGTGCAAGCCGATTTAGAGGTGAAATAATAGAGAGCCTTAATTCAATCAGTTGATTAATCCTGTGATGGAATTAACTGAAGGCAGGTAGGGTGTGGCTAGAGGGGGCGGGTCCCTGGGGGGGCGTGACTTTGGGTATATAGTTTGTATCTGGCAAGTGGAGTCTCTGCTTTCTGATTATTATGTGAGCTGCTTCTCTCTGCCACACTCTTGCACCATGATATTCTTCCTCACTTGGAGCCCCAAGGAATGGAGCCAGCTGCATATGGACTGAAACCATGAACCCTCAAATAAACTTGTTCTAGTTTAAAAATTGTTCTAGTTTAAAATTGTTCTAGTCAGATCTTTTAGTCACAGCAGCGAAAAGGCTGACTAAAACACTGACATTTGTTTTCTTTAAAGTGACAGGCTCACTTTGTTCAGTAAAATGTCTGTCCGACACCCCAGCTTGAATGGTGATAGTTGGTCTGTCATTTATTCTTCCAGGTACAACTGATGTGCCTTGTGAAAGCTCTAGCTCATTCAGGTCACAACTCCATTGTATTAGTGCTTTTTCCCCAAGAAAACCACCAGGGACTCTGGTAGATAAGATCGCTGCTGTGTGCACACTTCCCATTCTGCCTGGTGGAATATTAAAAACACAGACATTCAAAGGTTGTGGTCTAACTGCATCAGCAAGTTTTCTTACTCATCACGGACCCTCTTATGTGAAACTGGCATTTCTCTCCACTGTGAGTGCATGATGGGAAAGAATCTAAGGATCACCAAAACCATGGGATGGCATCAAATCTCAATAAGGATCTCAGCCAAAGCCATTGTGTTCATCAGCGCTCTTTTCAAGGGTACCTGGGGCAAATCTGCACCAAACCAGCAGCTGCAGTTGCTTCCATTCTCTTTTAGCTCCATGAAGTTTCCCTTGGCCAAAAACAAAGTAAACCTTCTCCAAGTTCAAAGCATTCAGCAAACCATAGCAAGGCAGAGCCACCAGACTCATAAACCTGATTTCCGTGACAAATATGGTAATTCTGTATTAGCTGGTGGAGCCACTTTCCTTATTGCTGTCTGAACTTAGGCAGCAACAGGAATTGGAATAGAACAGAACCTGTGCCCTGTTGCCAGAGTCATCCTAAAGGAATGGAGAAGTCAGTAATCATGCCAGCTGATGTAATACTGAATTGTTTCAAAACCATCTCATAATTGATGCCAAGTAAAAGCACCGTGTGCCTATTAAATATGGCATAGTGGAAAAATAAAGTACACTTGAGAGCTTAAAAAAAATGGGATGGGTGGTAGCATTGTCTTGATTCATCCTGAACTTCCACTTTTTATTGTTATAAAAAAGGTTTGATCTTGGGCTGGGGCTTAGCTCAGTGGCAGAGCACTTACCTAGCACCCGTGAGGCACTGGATTCCATCTTCAGCACCACATAAAAGAATAAATAAATAAAGATGATTAAAATGGCCACGGGTATCAAGGTTGGGAGATCCACAGAGACCACACAGGTCCTGACCATCTACAACTATTAAAAAAAATTTTTTTTAAAGGTTTGATCTTATAGACCCCCTTAAACACTTGTGAGGAATCATTCCTCTCCCCCCCCCCCCAGAGTTCCTCGGACCACATTTTGAGAAATATTAGAAGCCTCATGGAGGGCCAGCCTTGAACTCTGTTACTTTCTTTTCCTCTTCCTTCTCTTAATCATCTCAGCTTAGTCATTGGCAGGTCCTCAAAGCAATGAATTCAAGGATGACACAGTTGACTCTGTTTAATATCCTCAGAGGTCTGAAAATGTAAGCTGGAATTATAACTTACATCTTTCCCTTTTTCTGGTGGTCAGATTTTTTAAAGTGATACCTTTTGGCTGGTGTTACTCATATTTTATGAGGTTTTTCTTTTTTCTTTTTTTTGTTGTGCTGCCCCAAAATCATCAGGATTTCTGATTTTCATAACAGAGATTCCAGCAGTCCCAAAGGCTTCTGGGAAATTATTGAACTGAAAGGGAGAGGAATGTCCCTTCTCTGGAAGGCTGTCTGATTCTTTCTCATTAAAATGGCCACGAGTATCAAGGTTGGGAGATCCACAGTGACCACACAGGTCCTGCCGTGACTCAGATGGGAATTCCAGACCCTCTTCCATTCCACTATTGCGACTATCTTCCCACCTGGACGAATTTCATTTTCTAATTTTTGGCTTATTTTTCCCCCCTTATTCCCAGCTTTCAAACTCCTTGCATAGGCCCCTGCCTGACCCCCTAAATTTGATTATCCTTCCTCTCTCTTGGTTAAATCAACTACAGAAATCACCCAACATTCTATTACTTGATCCCCTAATACAGTGTTTGCCCCCCATGCTTTACTCTACTGTCCCTCGTGTTTATCTACTCTTGTTGCTTTAGGAATTCAACCTGGGCCTCTGGTATTTACTACTCTCCATCTGATGTGCTGCCAGATCACCTGAGTGATTTTTAAATTAATCGTTCAATTTCTCATTCTTGAACACTGTGAAAACACCCTGGAGTGTAAGTGTGGCTCCTCCACTCCCTGAGAATTGCCTCATTCACCTTCAGGGATGTGGCCTGGCAGCCACTTTGGCCCTCCCTTCCCTGAATCATAGCAGATGGGCCAAGGGTCATGTGATGGATATAATTTTAGTTATCAACTTGACTGGATTAAGGAATCTCAGATAGCTGGGAAAGCATTATTCCTGGATATGCCCATAAGGATGTTTCTGGAAGAGACTGGCATTTGACTCAGTGGGCTAAGTAAGACAGAGACACCCACCACCCACGGGAGCAGGCATCATGCTGCCCAGGTCCTGGATAAAACCAAAAGGCAGAGGAAAGCTGAATTCGCTCTCTCTCTCTTCTGGAGCTGAGACACTCATCTTTTTCTGCCTTTGCACATCAGAAGTTCTAGGTTCTCAGGCCTTTGACCTCAGACTGAGAGTTCTACAGTTGGAGCCCCTCATTTTCAGGTCTTTGGACTTAGACTGAGCCATATACCAGCTTTCTTAGTTTTCCAGTTTGCAGGCGGCCTATTGTGGGACTTCTCATGTTCTACAATTGTAGAGTCAATTTCCCTAACAGATCCTCTTTCATATATTCATATATGTAAGTCATGCTCTGTTTAACAATGTTTCAGTTAATGATGAGCCATGTATACAACCATGGCCCCATTAGATTATAATGGAGCTGAAAATTCCTATAGAAAGACAGGAAAATAAGAAGGAAGGAAGAAAAAAAGGGTGGGAAGGAGGGAGGAAGGGAATGAGGGGTTAGGGATATAACTGCATGCTTGAGCACTTGCGTGGTATGCAGGAGACTCCTGGGTTCAATCCCCAACACCACAAAAAATTTTTCTATCACCTGGTGATGTCATAATCATCATAGTGTCATAGTACAACACATATTCAGCATGTGTGCTGATGCTGGTATAATCAAACCTACTGCACATATAATTACATAGAGTACATAATACTTGATAATAATAAATGATCACAATACTGACTTGCATATCTTTACTATGTATACTTTTTTTTTTTTTGGGGGGGGGTGCTGGGGATCGAACCTATGGCCTTGTACATATGAGGCAAGCACTCTACCAACTGAGCTATATCCCCAGCCCCTGTACTACATTTTTTATCATTACTTTAGCAGTAATGATAAAAAAGCAGCCCCAGGCAGGTCCTTTGAGAAATAGCCCTTGGGAGACAGTGACATGGATGATCCTGATCCTTGGCAAATGTGTCTTAGTTTTTAACAGCAAAAAGTTAAAAAAAGTAAAAACTAAAATAAATGGAAAAAAACTTTAATAGAGAAAGGCTTTTAGAATTAGTATATAAAGAAAATAATTGGCACAACTTTACAATGTGTAGTCCAAGCTAAATTTTATTACAAAACAGTCAAAACATTTTTAAAACTAAAAAGTCTATAAAGTGAAAAAGATTTATAGTAGGGTAAGCTTAATTTATTACTGAAGAAAGAAAAATATACTGTATAAATTTAGTATAACCGAAGTGTACAGCATTTACAAAGTCTACAGTCATGCCCAGTAATGACCTAGGCCTTCCCACTCACTCTTCACTTATTGAATCACCCAAAGCAATATCCAGTTCTGCAAGGTCCATTCACATTAAGTGCACCTTTTCTTTTTCTTTATTTTATTTTCTTTTTTTTTTTTTTTTTTTTTAAGATGCTGAGGATTGAATACTAGGCCTTCTGCATGCTAGGTAAGCACTCTACCACAGAGCCAATCCCCAGCCCAAGTGCACCACTATTTATCAGTGTTGAGAGCCACAGCCAAAGGGGCCCCAGCAAACTTCCAGCTGATTGGCTCACCATGGCCCCAGCAAACTTCCAGTTGCCAGCTGATTGGCTCCTCTGCGGTGATGCTCATTGGGCTGTTTCCCTGCCCTTTCAGACCACGGAGCTGCTCATTGGGGGACTCTTTTGGCTCCGCCCACGTGACCCAGCCAATAGGCCTCAAGAGCAGGAGGAGTGGGGGGTTGAGAGGCTTGTGGGAAGCTGATGGCAGTTAGGCTCTGAGGGAATTCCTGAAGAGCTTGTGTGGTACAGCGTGTGTTCTAAAAATAAAGTTCGTTTCTGCTTGACAAGTGGCTCGTGAATTGTGCCCAGCAAGACTCCGGCACATCAGGATTTTTATATGGTATTTTTACTATACCCTTTCTATGTTTAGATACAAATACCATTATGTTGCCGTTTCCCTCAGTATCAGCTCATAACATGCTGCACCAGTTTGTAACCTAGGAACCATCAGCTATACCCTATAGTTCAGACGTGCACTATATGATGTTTGCAGGACAACACATGTTGCAAGCCATCCCTGGGCTGTGTGCATGAGCTACGCATATTTGAGCGTATGAGGGGACTGGTCTGGCGTTGGGTGCTGGTTGGGCTGTGCAATGCAAGTGTACCTCTCCATGGGTCTGGGGATGTGGCTCAAGTGGTAGCGCGCTCGCCTGGCATGCGTGCGGCCCGGGTTCGATCCTCAGCACCACATACCAACAAAGATGTTGTGTCCGCCGATAAAATAAAAAAATAAATAAATATTAAAATTCTCTCTCTCTCCTCTCTCTCTCCCTCTCTCACTCTCTCTTTAAAAAAAAAAAGTGTACCTCTCCTCTTGCTCCGCCTGTGATCCCTCACAGCACCTGAGATGGGTGTAACTTGCCAAGATGTCAATCAATCTGCTGACGACAAGACATCACCAAGCAAGATTTCACCTTTCAAAACCGTATCCCTTGCTTTATTTGGGTGGAATATTCTATGAATGTCTTTTCCCCAATAAATGGGGGGTGGGGGTGGGGTGTGCTCGATCTCTTGCTCCTTCCAGAGCTATACAGCATGGAGTTGACCCTTGGGGGTCACAGAGCAGTCCCACCCTTGAAACTCGTGTTCCTGTGTTGCGTGGTTTCTTCACCATTTTCTTAGTTTGTTGTTGCAGCCAGCTCCTTTGAACCCAGCTCATCTTGTCAGCCCGGTCAGTTGGTGACAAACACATTTATCAGAACATATCATTGGCATCAAGCAATGCATGACTGTGTATATCCCGTTGATTCTCTCTGGAAAACCCTAACTCATGTGGATTTTGGTACCAGGAGTTGTTCTAGAGGAACAGAATTTTAAAGATGAGTTGAAACAGGCCAAATCCATAATATGAGCCCATGAAGCAGAGATTCTGCATTTAATATTGTGGCTTGGGGATCTAGAAAAGGCTCTACCTGTGTGATGATTGACTGGCTGAAACTTGGATCAAAAGCTGGCCACATGAAGTTAGAGAGGCTCGATCTCCTCCAGTTTAGCACAGAGAAAGTAACACAGAGGCCCCAGGGAGATTGGAATACTAGTGTGGATTTGTCCCTTAAGACTGCTACTCATCCAAAGGGGAAGATCCAGAACATATACCTTTCACCAATACTCCAGACTGTGGATGGGAGCCCCTGTATCCAAAGAGCAGTTGGGTTGCTCTTCTCTCTAGGCTAGACCTGAGAATGTTATATAGTTTGTCCCCCAAAAGTTCACATGCCAGAAGCTTGGTCCTCCATGTGCTAATGTTAAGAGGTGGTGGGACCTTTAAGAGATGAGGCCAAGTGAGAAGTTAATAGGTCCTTGGGGGCATCCCCTCAGAAGGGATCAACATTATTCCCATGGGACTCCAGTCTCCCTCAGCTTCTTGTCTTACTATGTGATTTCTCCCTCACACATGCTTCTACCTTGATAACATTCACCACGCTAGAAGACAAGTCAATATAGCTGCCCAATCTTGGACTTTCAGCTTCCAAAACTGTGAGTTGAGGAAACCTCTTTTCTTTATAAAGTACTCAGCCTCAGGTATTTCATTATAATAATGGAAACTGACTAATACAGGTAGGCACCACCATTATTCAATTTGGAAAACTCAACTAGATACCAGGATGTCAGGGGGCAAATGGCAGCACTAAACTCCCAAAGTCAAGGTGGGCACAGTTACCAAAATGGACAAGGAAGTCAAAGCAACAATCAAAATAGTCTGACTCTTATATACCTAGGGCATTGCGTAATCATTGTATTCCTAGAAGTGAGACAGGAAGACTACTTAATTCTCACTTGATCTATATGAGCAGATAACTGGACTGGAGACCTTATTTCCATAATCCATTGCCTCACTTCTCCCCACTCATTCTGACCAGAAGCCCTTGGTAAATTATTTGCCTTGGTTCTGGCTGAGGCAAAAGAAAGAAGGAAGTATGATTCTGTGAAATCCAGTGATTAATGTTCACTGAATGCTGAGTGGGTCTCAAATATTCAGGAGTCATTGGATATAGAGACATGAATTCCATGCTCCTTGTCACATGACTTGGTTTATGGAGAAAACAGTCAATTTCTACTGAATTAAAAACATAACTGCTGGACATGGTAATACACACCTATCATCCTAGCAACTCAGGGGCTGAGGCAAGAGGATCACAAGTTCAAGGTCAGCCTCAGTGACTTAATGAAACCCAAAATAAAGAAAAAAAAATTAAAAGGACTGGGGATGTAGCTCAGTGGTAGAGCACTTGCCTAGCATTCATGAGGCCCTGGATTTGATCTCCAACACTGCAAAAAAAAAAAAAAAAAAAAAAAAAAAAAAAAAAGGCTATACTTCTCTCCCCAAAGGCTAACTCCCAAGTAGTTATAGATATATGCACAGATTTAGATAAATTTATGTAAACTGAAGATGCTTATAACAACATAGTCTATAGGTTGATCTCCTAGGGCTGCCATTGCAAAGTACCACTGGTTGGATGGTTCAAACAGCAAGACATTTATTTCCTCATATTTCCTCCCTGGTAGCTGTGAGGCAGAGGGCTGCAAGTCTAAGGTGAAGGTGGCAGCAGGTTCAGTTCCTGGGGCCTCTCTTTTCACTTGCAAATGACTCTGTTCTTACAACTTTGTCCTCCTCCCCTGGTGTCACTCTGTCTGTCCTGTGTTGTTTTTAGGACACCAGTCAGACAGGATTAGCACCTACCCTGATGGTTTTCACTTAACCACCCTTTAAAGGTCCTATTTCCCAATACAGTTGCACTCCAAGGCAGTGAGGGTTAAGGCTGGAACTTGGATAGGAGGAACTCAGGGGTCCATAGCAATATGTAATAGCTGAAAACATAAGAACCAACTCAAATACTCAACGACAGGGTCATTATTAAACTCATTCAACAAATACATGCTGTGTGCACTGGATGCTGATCCCTGCCCACAGTCTAGTGGAGACAGGGAGATAGGGAAAAATGAAGAGAGGAGTCTAGCACGGTGCTTATCAACTTGACTCTGGACATGGATCCTCACTCCTCGCTTACTAGCTGAGTGACGGTGGGCAAGTTGTCTCTTTGTCTCAGTCCCTTCATCTATAAAATGGGTTAAAAATAGTTATTATTTTATAGGCCCTTTTTAAGGATTAAACCATCTTTTTTCATTTTGGGTGGGAGGGGTAGTACAGGGTGCTGAAGATTGAACCCAGGGGTGCTTTACCACTGAGCTACAACCCCGGCCCTTTGTATTT
Source organism: Spermophilus citellus (assembly GCF_964194105.1). Lineage (NCBI taxonomy): Eukaryota > Metazoa > Chordata > Mammalia > Rodentia > Sciuridae > Spermophilus > Spermophilus citellus. Next base: position 31,403,526 of record NC_138188.1, read on the forward strand.
TTTGAGACAGGGTCTCACTAAGTTGCTTAAGTCCTCACTAAGTTGCTGAGGTTGACCTTGAACTTGTGATCCTCCTGCTTCAGCCTCCCAAGTCACTGGGATTATGAGTGTGCACCTTCATGCCCAGCAAGCACTAAACATTTATAAAGCAGTAGCTGATATGTTGCACTACATGACTGGTAAATAAATTTGCAAACACCCGTGTGAATCTGGCATAGAAAAATGAATTTTGTTGTAATTTGAATTATTGACCCCGGTTTTAACCCTCTCCCCGCATCTATGCCCTTCATTATATACCTACAATTTCTCCACAAATAGTGAAGTCTGTTTGTTTGCCCCATAGCTTCTGACTGACCCATGTGACTTGCTCTGACTGATGGGATGTGAGCACATGTGAAATGAATAGAGATGAGTGTGTCACTTGCAAATCCCCTTGTGCTTCTCTCATCATCCTAAGTGCATGCTAGAACTAGTTTGCTGATCCTAGGGAAGCATGAAGACCTAGGGACGGCTGTCACCCACACTGATCCACAAGAACCTGAGAAAGAAATGCTTCCTGCATTGTATCCTGCGCTTTTAGGTTGTTATGCAATTATAATTGACTCATAGAAGGTTGATTGAAACTATCTGATGGCATGAGGAAATGTTCCCAATGAATTATTTCAGTGGAAGAAAAAGCAGATAAAACAATTTTATACATTATGATCATATTTTTATTTTAAATAAGTTTGTGTGTTGTATCCTAATAACAAAAAAAAAAAGAAAGAAAAAGAGCGAAAGTTAACTAAATATTTGTAGTGATTTTTATTTGGTGCATGTTTTTCTGTATGCTTCAAATGAGCCAAATAACCAGGTTTTATAATTTGATTGTGAAATCTTATTTGAGAAAGATCTAGATGGATGACTAAGGAGACGGTAGCTGGGAGGCAGAGGGCAGAGGCAGTCCCCCTTTGGGCCTCATCTCATGTCCCCAACTTTGGCCTGGATTCTTTTAGGGTGAATCTCCACTGTGGTTCCATTACGGTGGGGCTGGGAGTCCCATGGAATCTGTGATTGTAGGAGTCTGGAAAGCGATTCCTTCAAGACAGACTTTCAAGGTGACTCGAGTTGTTAAGATTTGTTGGGGCCCCCCCGAATAGTTCCTATGGGTCTTGCAGCATCGAATTTAAATGCATTTTGGACCCATGCCAGGTCGGTGCTGCAATCAGAGGTTAACATTTAGTTTAACAGCAAAACAGGCGAGGGCCTGAGGAACAAGCTTGAAATATTTGATCTACTTGGAACAAGCACTTCGTTTTCAGCCGTACTGTGATTTCCAAGGTGGCCTTCGCATGGAAGGGGCGTGGCCTTGCAGCCAGAGGCACCCAGAATGCAGGTCCTCCCTAGTGCACCCCAGCGAATCCGTGTGCAGGTTCCAAACCCTCCAGCCCCCTGCCTTCCAGGCCTAGGTAGGAGAGAGACTGTTCCTAGTTTTATTTATTTGTTTATTTTTCTTTCTTTTTTCCTTCCAGTCAACTTTATTGAGGCATAATTTGCAGACAACAAAGTCAGTCCATTTATAATGTATACATTTTCATGGTTTGAAACAACTGTGCACCTTCCCACCACCAGAATTAAGATCTCGAACATTTCCGTCACCCTGAAGGGTCCCCACCAGTTCCTTTGCCGTTAATCCCACCCCCATTCCTGGCTTTAAGCAAGGGCTGATGTGCTTCCTAACCACAGACTAGATTTGCCCTCTCTAGACTGTTATGTAAACAAAACCATGTATTATAGTATGTATCCTTTTGTGTCTGGTTTCTTTTGCTCAGCATAATTTTGAGATTCATTCAAATTATTTCATATTATCAATGGTCTCTTTTTTATTGCTTACTACTATCCCATTGCATTATAGTCTCTTTATCCATTTACCTTTCTGATAGAAACTTGGGTGAAAAAAAAAAAAGAAATGTGGGTGTTTTCTGGTTTTTATCTATTATGCATGATGTTATGCATAAAGCTATTTTTTTTTGTTTTGTTTTTCCTTTTCTTTTAGTTTCCACTGTTTTAATTCAGGCTTTTATTCAAGCTTCGATAGGCATTAAGGGGGCTGACTTACTATTAGATGAATAATATTCCCTGAAACTTGCTTTTAGAGTAAGATAAAGCAAAGAGCTCTGTGATCAAACAAATTGATAGTTTATTCAATCAATCACTCATCTACTTGGCCAGTCACCTATCACCTACTATTACTTCTAGGAATAATTTGGTAATGTCATTTATGGAGTGTTTAATAAAAGGCCATCATGCTTAGAGTACTATTGAACATCACATTCATTTATCACAACAGTCCTATAAGATGGCTTATTAGCTGGCTCTGGCTTTAGTTTCTTTTTCTTTTTAAGAGATGGGGTCTCAAGTAATCTTCCTATAGCTGGGACTACTGGGACATGCCACCGCATCTGGCTTTCAGGCGTTTTTTTCCCTTCTACTTCTTTTTTTTTTTTTTTTTTGGCGGGGTGAGGGGGCATGTTGCTGAGAACAGAACCCAGGACCTTGCACCTGTAAGTGCTTTTACCACCAAGCTACCTCCTGGCCCCTTTCAGAGGCTTTTTTTTTTTTAACCATAAAGTACTATATGCAAATAAGATTGGATTATTTTAAGCAAAAGGATTTTCTAGACAACTCAGGCTTTTTATTTATTTGCTGGCCTTTCCTCTCCTCGCTCATCCACTTGAGGTCCTTGGATTGATGAGGTTTTATTGCACGGCTCTTTTTAATCAGGACTAAATGGTCCCTGCCATTGTTCAGGCTTTTATGTTTATGGGGGTTGAAGTGGCGCCCTGCTCACATGGGGAGGAGCACACCACACTCCCAGCATCCTTAGTGTCAGAGCGAGGTGACTTTTTACTGCAGGAGCATGCTGAGCACTTCATCTTCCGGACACCTGTTTACACCAAGGTGCTATAGAAGTCAAATAAATAAGAGAAGCCAAGGAACGCCAAGGGCAGTTCTGTCCCCATCTGGCACATGGGAATGTAGTTAACTTTCTCTGGATTCCCACTGACTGTTCATGCTGGCCAGGAACTTTGGAAAGAGAAAGGAAAAAAAGAAGATTGTGAGAAAGACAGAGTGAGAGAGAGACAGAGAAAGAAAGAGAGAGAGGGTCATGATTCTTTAAAAGAAGTTTAATTCATGAATCAGCAAAGAATAAGCTGGAATAATAGAGGAAAATATAAATAGGGAAAGAAAACCAGCATTTACTGAGCTTCTACCATGTGGTATAGAATATGTGAGTCCAGTGGCTCTTGAATCTGGCTGGTCATCAGAATCACCTAGAAGCCTCGTTAAATAGATTATTCACACACACACACACACACACACACACACACACACACACACACTTGCACTCCCAGGTTTCTGATTCAGTGTGTCTGGAGAAGAGGTCCAAGCGATGCTAACACTGCTGATCCAGAGATAACACTTTGAGATCTGTGGAAATTTGAAAAATATGCACTAGACACACATTTTTTTTTTCATTTGAGCATCTCCAAGGTACTATGAAGTAGGTCTCGTTGTCCCCATTCATTATTCACAGGAGGAAGTCCACGGCTAGTGAATGGCCAAACCAAACTTTGAGCTTCAGTCTGACTCAGTCCAAAAGCCATGGTTTTCCCCACTATTTCAAACTACCCCTGGACACTTCCTGGAGAAGTGGACCTAGAATATTATGTGAGCTGTTAGATAATGTTATTGTTAGCCTCTCCAGGCCTGGGAGTAGACAAGCATGGTACAACCACTCAGGGCCTCATGCTACTGAAATAATAGGATGGTTAATAATAGGATGGTTTGGAAGGGATCCAGAATGTAGGAGTCAATGACCCTGACCAGAATGTTCTGATTCCTGAAGCTAATCAAAAATGCAAACAAAGGGGGGAAAAAAATAAAAGCACATGTAAACACCACTTCTGCTTTCTCTTTTCATAATGATAGAGACATGTTACAAATCAGACTTTCATCTGACTGTATCCCTTCACCTTTCCATGTGCCTCCTGCTACATTAACTCAGTATAAGAAACAGTTCTATAAAGACGTGTACAAGCAAAGGCTTCATGCTGGGCATGGTGGCGAATGCTTGTGATTCCAGCGACTCCAGAGGCTGAGGCAGGAGCATCACAGTTTTGAGGCCAACCTCAGCAATTTTGTGAGGCCCTGTCTCAAAAGAAAATACAGAAAGCATGCTGGGAATGTAACTCAGTGGTATAGTGCCTCTGAATTCAATCCCTGGTACTGAAAAAAAAAATAAAAATAAAAAAGGATATCCCCAGCCCTTTTGTTATTTTATTTTATTTTATTTTATTTTTTCAGTTTTGAGACAGGATCTTGCTAAATTGCTTAGGGCCTTGCTAAATTGCTGAGGCTGGTTTTGAACTCACTATTCTCCTGCCTCTGCCTCCGGAGTTGCTGGGATTACAGGCATGCGTCACTGTGCCCAGCAGCCAAGGCTTTTTAAGTAAATTTTCTTCTTATTATTATTTATTGGTTTGTTTGTTTGTTTGTTTACTTTTTGGTACTGGAGATTGAACCCAGGGGTGCTTAATCACTGAACCACATTCCCAAGCCGCTGGGGTTACAGATGTGCACCACCACGCCTGGTTAAAGTAGATTTTCTTATGTGAACAAAGGAATCTTATCTTTCTTTTGTCATCTAAAAGACATTAACTTAGACATAAATTACCATATAAGAAATGAGAAAAGAGATACCACTATCGATTTTACAAAGATTAATAAAAGGATAATAAGGAAAATCCATGAGCAACTTTATGCCAATATATTCTATAACTCAGATGAAAATAAAAATGTCCTGGGAACACACAAACTACCATAGCTTTTCCTGGGAACATGCAAAGTACCATAATAGCTCACTAAAGAACAAACAGAAACTGGGTGAGGGGGTGCACACACATAATTCTAGTGAATCAGGAGGGTCACAAGTTCAAGGTCAGCCTGGGTAACTGAGCAAGTTCTTGTCTCAAAATAAAAAATAAAAAGCTCTGGGGATGTAGCTTAGTGATAGAGCACCCCTGGGTTCAATTCCAAGTGTCAAAAAAAGAAAAAGAATGAAACTGAAGCCTTTGTAGAAAGCAATAAAATTACTTGGTGTGGCTTAGGGACATTGGTGGATGTGATTAAGTCATCAGGCTCAGAATCAAAGAGGAGGGTTTTTTTTTTTTTGCCAATTTTGTTTTTAATAATTTCCAGTGTTGATAACGTGCAAGGAAATGGGCATTTTCAAATAGTGTGTTCCCAGGAAATTTGTGAGAGCCTGAGATGACCCAAGATTCATAACCACAACTTTAAAAGTCTGCTTACCCTTTGACCTAGAAATCCTACTGCCAGAAGTTTACTCCAGGAATGTGCAGAGAGACTTATGTAAGATTGTTCACTACAAGGTATGTAATAATAAAACACTGGAAACAGGCAAAGGGTTTCTACTGCAGGGGAGTAGCTAAACACAGTACACTCCATTGATGCTAACCTCAAAGGGCTTGGCTCCTAACGAATCTGTGAGGACACAGAAGGATGTCCAGAACATACTGTTGAGTGAAGGAAAGCAAGTCTGAAATCTCATTTTTAATTTTCTTTATTTTATTTCATTTTCTATCTTGAAAGGGGAATGTATGCACACAATTATATGCATGAAAAGAAGGTCACAATGGATATCCAAAATATTAACAGAGGTTGTTGTCTCCTTGTAAAATTAAGGATAATTTTTAGTTCTTTATTTTGTTTGTCTAGCTTTTCAAATTTTTATATAAGGAATCTTTTTTGTTTGGGGTTTTTTGTTTGTTTGTTTTGTAGTGCAATGATGAAACTCGGGGTCTTGCCCATGCTAGGGAAGAATTCAACTACAACTACAATAATTCAATTCAACTACAATGATCCCAATGATCCCCCACTATTTTTTTTTTTTTTGATCCTAGGGCTTGAACTCGGATCATCACACATGCCGTATTATTTTTTTAAATATATTTTTTAATTGTAGGTGAACACAATACCTTTATTTATTTATTTTTATGTGGTGCTGAGGATCGAACCCAGTGTCTCACACGTGCAAGGCAAGTGCTCTGCCACTGAGCCACAATCCCAACCCGCCATATTATTTTTTAAGGAAAAAAAATTATAATATCTAGTTAGGGTTATCATATAAAATACACCATTGTCAAATAAATACATACTTATTGTAAAACTTATTCATTTTTTATCTGAAATTCAAATGTAACTGGGCATCTGATATTTTTATTTGCTAAATCACACAAACCCACTGATTTGTTTTGTTTTGTTTGTACCAGGGATTGAGCCAAAGGGTACTTTACCACTGAGCCACATCCTCAACCCAATTTATATTTTATTTAGAGACAGGGTCTCACTGAGTGGCTTAGGGCCTTACTGAGTTGCTGAAGCTGGCCTTGAACTCACGATCTTCTTGCCTCAACCTCCAGAAACGTAGGATTATAGGCTTGCCCAATCTCACCTGGCACAAATCCACTTTTTTTTTTTAGTTGTAGATGAACACCTTTATTTAATTTATTTATTTTTATGTGGTGCTGAGGATTGAACCCAGTGCCTCACACATGCTAGGCAAGCACTCTACCACTGAGCCACGACCCCAGCCCAACAAACCTATTTTAATGTAAAGTAATAAAGAAAAGTTTAGGGTGCTAGATCCTGAAGGACTGTCCCCAGCAAGGGCAGGTGAGGAATTGATTATTCCAAGTCTTTTAAACTAGGTAATTAGGATTTAGGTAGAATAAGAAAGGAAGATCCGCTTGCCTGAAGCCTATTTCCAGCACAGCCACCACCACCTCTGCCACCATCCTCCCGTCCCACCCCTTCCCCACACTCCCAATCTGGATGTCTTAGAGGAAATTACTTGTCTCCCCCAAATCTCAGTAATGTTGCCTGTCTTGCAAGGATCAAACGAGAACATATGTGCAAAGCCACTTTGTAAATCGCAAACAGCACATTATTATCATGTGAGTAAATTATACACACAAGGACACGTTACACGGGAACAAAACATCTGCTACAGAGCACTGCAGAATTCGTTCCATTGCAGATTTTTGATGGCTCTCTGAGGTCAAAACAACTCAAGGTTTAGTCACTTCAGGACCAAACCCATTTATTAACATCTATCCAAATTGTTCTATGAACCTATTCATAGGCACAATGATCATTAAGCGTTGTGGGAACAGTTTGCTGCAAGCCGGTTGTTAAATTGCTAGGCCAGTTGTGTGCATCGCGTGGCTCAAAGGAAGCTTGCGTGGTTTACGAGTTTGGCAGCTCGTAATTTCGGGGCCTCACCTTATCCTCACACACTAGCCGTGGTCACCTTGGAAACTGCCCTATTCTAGATGCAGAGCACAGAGCACCCTGAAGGACACAGAATTAATCAGCAGCTGCCTTCCTGACTGGTCTCTGTGACAGAGAAAAAGTCAGCGCCCCTCAAGTCACCTTAAGGAGGACTCATGGTGAAGTTTTAAGGATCTTCCAGGCGAGAATTAATAGAAGAAGGTGGGGTTTAGGAGAAAATGGAAAAATGAGAGAGAAGGTGAAGAAGAGTGGTGCACATCTGTAATCCCAGCAACTCGGGAGGATGAGGTAGGAGAATTGCATGTTCCAGGCCAGCCTAGGCAACTTAGCAAGACCCTAGCTCAAAATAAAATGAAAAAGTCTTGGTGGAGTATCTCAGTGGTAGAGTTCTCCTAGCAAGCCTAAAGCCCTTGGTTCAAATCCTCAGTACTAAAAACGAGAGAGAGAAAGAAGAAAAGCAAAGAAGGGAAGAGGAAAGGAGAGAAGAAAAAAGAAAGAGCAGGATAAAAAGATTCAGAGGGAGAAAATTAGAAGATTATTATTCTAATGAGGAATAGAATAATGATGAGGAACAGATGAGGAAACCGAAACCCAGGGGCCCAAGATTACTTAACAGCATCAGAGATGTGTTCCAAGTCCAAGAGAAATAAAATCCCATCAGGAGGGAAAAAGAATCCCCCAAGAAGAATGAATTTTCCAAATGTCCACAGATGTAAGAATCACCTGTGTCCATGTCCTTTTCCCAGATGAAGTCTATGGAAAGGAATGAAGAAGTAGCTAGTACCGGATGGACACTTCTAAAGTGAAAATGCTCAAAGTCAGCAAAATGTGTCACTGAAATGGGTAAGCTGGGACATTGCTAGTGACCTTGGAAAACAATTTGCAATCATATCGAGAGTCAAGAAAATATTATTGAAATTATGGCATTTGCCAGTAAATGGATGGAAGGGGAGACTATCATGCTAAGTGAATTAAGCCAATCCGAAAAAAACAAAGGCTGAATGTTCTCTCTGATTTGTGGATGCTAACCCACAATAAGCGGTGGGAGTGGGGGATAGATGTTCATTGGATTAGAAAAGGAGTAATAAAGGGAAGGGAGGAGGGTTGGAAATAGGAAAGCCAGTAGAATGAATCAGACATAACTTTCCTATGTTCATATATGAATACACAACCAGTGTAACTTCACATAGTGTACAACCACAAGAATGGGATTCTGATTAAAATGTTATACTCCATTTATGTATAATATGTCAAAATATATTCTACTGTCATGTATACATAAAAGAAAAATATTATAAAATACAGTATTATATACCTGCAATCCTAGCTATTCTAGAGGCTGAGGCAGGAAAATTCCAAATTTGAGGTCAGCCTGGGAAGCCTAGTGAGACCCTATCTCAAAAAAAAAAAAAAAAAAAAAAATATATATATATATATATATATATATATATATATATATATATAGGCCTGGGGGCATAGCTCAGTGGTAGAACATTTGCCTAGCATGTGCAAAGCCCTGGGTATAATCCCTCCCACCCCCTGGCCAGTACTTTAAAAAAATTATGTTTATTCCAGTTATTATTGCATAATAAATTACCTCAAAGGTTAGTAGCTTGAAACAACAATTTTATGATGTTCCTGAATTCTGTCAGGAATTAAGACAAGGTGCAGTGGGGTGGCTCCTTTCTCTCTCTCTCTCTCTCTCTCTCTCTCTCTCTCTCTCTCTCTCTTTTAATACAAATATAATTTTTCAGGCCAAGGCCTCTCATCCGCTATAACAGGAGATTCTTTCTAAGCTGGGTGAGATTTTAGAGGTCAAGAGGAACTCTCTGTACATTCTTCTTCCTTTTTTAAAAAAATATTTTTAGTTGTAGATGGACACAACACCTTTGTTTTATATTTATTTTTATGGGGGGCTGAGGATCAAACTCAGCGCTAGGCAAGCGCTGTTCCACTGAGCCACAGCCACAGCCCCTCCTTCCTGTTTCTCAATAACTAGGGAAGGTTTTAGCTGAAAGACTTTATGGCTAGGGAGTCTCCATGGCTGGCTTTGGGACAACCTGAAGGTTCGACTGTGGCTGGGAGAATAGCTCGTGTAGCTCACCTGCCTAGCATGCATGAAGTTCTGGGTTCCATCAACGGGGAGGGGGAGGGGGAGGGGGAGGGGGAGGGGGAGGGGGAGGGGGAGGGGAGGGGGAGGGGAGGGGGAGGGGGGAGGGGAGGGGGGAGGGGGAGGGGGGAGGGGCAGGGGGGAGGGGCAGGGGGGAGGGGGGAGGGGAGAGGGGGAGGGGGAGGGGAGGAGGGGGAGGGGGGAGGGGGAGGGGGGGAGGGGGAGGGGGGGAGGGGGAGGGGGGAGGGGCAGGGGGGGAGGGGCAGGGGGGAGGGGGAGGGGAGGAGGGGGAGGGGGGAGGGGGGGAGGGGGGGAGGGGGGAGGGGGGAGGGGGGAGGGGGAGGGGGGAGGGGGGAGGGGGAGGGGGAGGGGGAGGGGGGAGGGGGAGGGGGAGGGGGGAGGGGGGAGGGGGAGGGGGGAGGGGGAGGGGGGAGGGGGAGGGGGAGGGGGAGGGGGAGGGGGAGGGGGAGGGGGAGGGAAAAAAGTATGGGAGAAATGAAGTCTCTCTGGGCAGCAAGTCCATGATAGTCCACTGATATGCCAACCAGTGGTGGTGGCTGATGGTTGGGAGTTCGACTGGGCTAATGCTGTATAACAAATCTCCCCCAATTCAAGGATCATTCCCAACTTTAAGCTCACTTGTGTGGGTCAGACTGTGACCGTCTATGCTGACCTCATTTGGGCCTACTGAGCTCCATTTGCGCATGCGTGAGTTCTTGTCTGGAGCCACTCAGTGGGTGCAACTGTGTCCCTCATCCTCTCCCTGGGACCAGTGGGCCCGAGAGGGGCCACATTCTTTTCATATTGATGGCAGATGTGTAAAAAGGAAAGCGGAAACGTTTGAGACTTGAGCTCAGAGCTCTCATATTTTCACTGCTGCATTATTGACACAATCAAACCCAAAGGAGAGAGGCTGTTCTTGTTCACAGAGGGTTAAAAGCACTGTGAAGTCACATGACAAAGGATGTGGCTACACGGGGGAGTGATAGGAAGGGATCAAAAACATAATCTATCACAGGGAGGGACAGGAAAATGAAAAAGTAGGGTGTGAAGCAGCTCATGGGAGGGGGTTCAAGGACACACTGGATAACAGCTACAGCTACTGTCTTGGCCCAACCCCCACCCCCACCCCATATAGAAGCATCTGGTCAACTACCCAATGTCCCAATGTCCCAATATCCATTGCCTTCCTCCTTTACAAGAAGAAATTTGACCCAATCCCAGCCAGAGGGGACTCTGTCCTGAATGGTGTAAGCCAATGAGAAGCAGGAAGATATTTGGACACAGGGAGAAGGGTTTGGGTCTTAGAAGACAAACCAAAAGAGGCCGGCTCTGCTCTGATTATCCTGTGAGATCTGGATCTGCCGCCCCTCTCCTGCTTGGCAAGGTGCAGAAAAAAGCCTCAGATTCTGTGATATGGAGAGCATCTGCCGGGGCTGCCCTGCCTCTGAGCTTTCTTGACATCCAAGATGAACTTTATTTTCTACAGTCTTATCTGCCCCAGACTTCAGATACTTGCAACTGTCTGTTTGGCTTCTGAGTTCAGATGTCTCACTTAAGTGCACATCAGCTCCTCGTGGGATTTGGTGAGATTCTCCAAGAACAGAACAGGAATTGGACACGATGCCATAAAATGCAGCCTATTAGCGAGATGGCGTGATACAGAGAAGAGAATACCAGGGTGGTGTGTCATGACCAGAATCTCAGTTCTGTCGCATCCTGATGTGAGAGACCTCCTTTTTCTACCTCTCCGGGTCTAAGTTTCTTTATTTGCAAAATGTGGATAATAAGATGGGGGAGAATTACAAAGAGGGCATAGGAAAACTAGTGCTAGTGCACACCTGTAATCCCAGTTACTCTGGAGGCTGAGGCAGGAAGATCACAAGCTCAAGGGCAGCCTCAGCAATTTAATGAGACTCGGTCCAAAATAAAATAAAAAGGACTGGGGACATAGCTTAGTGGTAGAAAGTCTCTGGATTCAATCCCCAGTACCACACACACACACACAAAAAAAAAAAAAAAAAAAAAAAAAAAAGAGAGAGAGAGAGAGAGAGAGAGAAAGAGAATGAAAAACTCCTAGCACAGGAAGATTAGCAAATGCCATGACAGGTATAATAAACATATTCTACTTCCTGGATGTTTGTAGCAGGGTTTCATATTACGTGAATTGCCCAAACGACTCATCTTGGTTTACTGCAGGGGGTAGTGGGCAGAACCAACTCCCCCTGGACACTAGGGTGGCATGTCCCAAGTGAATTCTTAAACATATGATTGAGTGTTATGAAAGGGAAAAGGAATTCTGAGGTCAAGTAACTTTGAGAAGTCCTGTATTAAATGATTCCAAAGGAGGTTTCTTTTCTGCAAGACTTCTCTTGAGCATAGTGGTACATTTCGAAATCTCCAGTGAGGGCTGTGTCTGCAGCATTTCCTAAACCTCCTTATCTTGGGAGAGCTTTCCCAGTTGAGCAAGGAAGCCTCAGGAAATGAGGCCTCTGTCCATACGGTGGTGAAACCGCATGCGGCCCACCAGGTTCAGCCTAAATCTTGAGTTCTAAGTCTTCACCCCCAATCCCTGCACTGTAGAAATCCTCTCCTGCTTTATCCCAAATGGGAACTTTTTTCTGTCCTGCAGTCCCCATTCATCCCTGCTGCATGAAGCCAGTCTCCAGAGTTGAGATGTTAGAAAATTTTCTGAGGCTGAGACAGTGGATGACCTTCTCAGGAATTTGCTTTCTTTCTCTCCCAAAGCAAGAAGCCCTGAACACAAGGGCCGGGCTGCCTTTCCCTTCTCAACGGATCTCTCAGCTGCTGTGTTCAGTAAGTTTCCAGAGAACTGGCTTTCCGGGGTTTTACAATTGCCCTGTTGTATGTTAATAAACTTCTAAAAAAGCCTCTAATAAGTTTTGAGACTACAGGAGATGTAAGAAAATGTCCGAATCTGGGACCTTAGCAAAATCTTGAGATGCTGAGGAGGGGGTATAGCTCCCCCAGAAAATGCAAACGCAAATGAGCTATTTGCTTCTGTTACCACTTCTCAGAATGGTGAATGATTCTACTTTGGAAATCAACCAGACGAGGTGACTCTCATTTCTCATTTCTGGAGCACTGAGAAAACTGGAGGCTTTCCCTAAACTCTTTAGGGTGAGGAAGACTTTCCCAGGATGATCCTCAAGGCAGGAACCCTTGGCACCAATGAATCTTTATTAAGCACCTGCTATACGACAGGTGCATGTGGTCTCACAGCCGGAGAGACAAGAACCAACTGTGCACAAATGGCACACGGTTGGGATTCATCCTGGCCAAACCACCGGCAGCACCTCCAGGCTGTCTGCCCAGTTGCAGTTTGGGAAACTGAATAATGTCTGCAATGTAAGGAATCCCATCCACCTAGTCCTTATCAGCCGCTCAGGCAGCTGCAGCTGCCATTGAAGCCCTTGGGAAGATTTACTTAAGTATGAAGTTAAAAGCGGGTTTATCTTTCATTCATCATACTTGAAGGGAGCAGGTTCTGGGGATAGCAGAAGAGAGACTAGTGGAGTGTGGGTGGGCAAGGCAGGCATGCAGCTCTGGCCTTTGCATGTCTCTGAAACTTTGCTTTTGGGGCAGGGGATGGTGGGGAGAGGGGATTTGAGGAAGAGAGCCTGCTGTGGTGGACTGAAGATCAGTGGTCCTGGTCTTACCTTTGACAAAGCTGGGCCATCTCAACTTCTTTGTGGGTAAAAAGTAAAATGGTTGTTCTAGATCTGTCTATTGGGAATCATTTTAACGGTTGTCATATACAATTAAATGTATCATTACCAATATTTAGTGTATCACAATGTTGTACAACCATTATCACTGTTTGGTCCCAGGAAATTTCATCAACCCCAAAGGAAATCCCATATCTAGTTGGGCTTGGTGGTACATGCCTGAAATTCCACCTGCTTGGGAGGCTGAAGCAGGAGGATTGCAAATTTGAGGGCAGCCTCAACAACTTAGTGAGACCCTGTCTCAATATAAAATAAAAAGGGATGGGGATGTAGCTCAGTGGTTAAGCACCCTTGGGTTCAATCCCTAGTACCAAAGAAAGAAAAAAAGAAATCCCATATCTATTAAGGGTCACTCCTTATTACTCCCTCCCCCCAGCCTCTGGCAACAACTAGTTGGCCTTCTGTCTCTGGATTTGCCTATTTGGGATATCTCATATAAATGGACAGTATGTGGTCTTTCGTATCTGACTTCTTTCAATGTTTTCAATATTCAATATTTCAAAATTAGTCGGGGGGGAAAGACCATCAGTTGTGATTCCAAGAAGAGATGAACTCAACTGGTAAGAAAATTCTTGTTTTCTGGTTTTCAGAAATAATTAAAAATACCATATTGTAAAAATTGTCAAAAAAAAAAAAAATCAACCACATCCCAGTACAGTGGCCCCAGGCCACTAGGAGGCTGAGGCAGGAGAATCCAAGTTCAAAGCCAGCCTCAGCAAAAGCGAGGTGCTAAACAACTCAGTGAGAGACCCTGTCTCTAAATAAAATACAAAATAGGGCTGGGGATGTGGCTCAGTGGTCCAGTACCCCTAAGTTCAATCCCTAGTACCTCCCAAAAAAGATTCAACATCTTATGTGTGTGGTTCTGGGGATTAGAACTCAGCCTCATGCCTGCTAGGCAAGTGATCTACCACCAAGCTAGGCCTCCAGCCTGTACATCTCTGCTTCTAATAAAATCTTTCTTAGAAATCCACTACAATAAAATGGAGCGTTTGCTGCAGCAGCACACATACTAAAATTGGAACCATACCGAGAAGATTAGCATAGCCCGTGCACAAAGTTGACTGGCAAATTTGTGAAGCATTCCATTTAAAATAAAATAATAAAGCCGATTAAACTGCTGAGATGGTAGTGATGGAACTTCTGAAGACCCCTTTGGGGCTAAAAACCCCTTGCTCCAAATGGCTTTGTTAGATCCTTCGATGCTTAGAATCTGCAGGCCTCAACTCCCTCCAAGGTTTTCCCCATCCTGATTTCTTGCTTTTAGGGATTAATTGAGGTTACAGTGCATCTCAAGCTACGCACCTGGCTTTCAAGATGTGCTATAAAGGGATCACCTGGTTCTAATTAAAATGAGAATTCTGGGGCACACCCTAGACTTGTACAATGGGAATCTTCTTGGGAAGAACCCTGGAATTTGCATTTTTTAAATTTACTTCCAGGTGATAGTGATGTTTTAAAATTTGAGAACCACTGAACCGGAAAACACTGGGAGGTGAAAGTGGGAGTAAATGACTGAGGCTGGCGAATGTTGAAAAACCATCATCTTCCAAAGCCATTGTGAGCATACTTCTTGGTTAACTGAGTGTAAGGGAGGAGGTGGATTTTCCCTGGGGATCCAGATGCCAACTGGGACTGCCTCAAGGTCATCTTGGAACCACTCCCTGTCCACGGGACTACAAAGACCAGTCCCCAAGGACAAGGGCCTTCTCATGCCCTGGGAACTGTGCACAACAGTGTTTAGGCTTCTCCAAGTGTTGCTTTTTTTTTTTTTTTTTTAATGATGCTTATAATGGTTACTTTTCTGAAATTGGAAAATTTCAAAAATAGGAAGTCAGTCATGAAGCAAAGACTGTTTATGTGAGTTTAAGAAGCATTAGGCAATGCCTCTTTTGTGCTGAAAAAAAAATCAACATTATTTACTTTGGGAATCTTGCCTGGATTTTTGTTAATTCGCTCATACAGTTTCTCCTCTCAGTTTATGACTCAGAGAAGTTTTACCCAGCCCAGGCAGGGAACAAGAAAAGCCATCATATTATACAGACCCCACCGTGTGCACTGAACTCATTAGGTATGATTGAAGGTCCCCACTCCAGCCACATCCTAGAATAGAAATCCCCTCTTCAGACTCTACTGGGACTCATCTAAGAATGAGGCTGCCTGGTTTGGGTTACTCATTGCTGTGTGACAATCTTGCCAAAACGTAATGACTTAACCACCATTTCCCCTTCTTTTGAGTTAGTGTTTTGCTAAACTGCCCAGGATGGGAGCTCATACTTCTGCTTCAGGCTCCTGAGTAAATGGGATTGCAGGCATATGCCACTGTGCCCTACATAGACTCTTTTTTTTTTTCCTTTTCTCCCTGTGGTGTTGAGATTGAACACCAGGGCCTTGCACATGCTAAGCAAACACTACCACTGAGCTTCATCCCCAGCCTTTAACCACACACCATTTTATTAGCTCTCTGGATTGATGGCTCAACTTCAGCCAACTGTTCCATGTGATCTCAGTTGGGGCTGTAACCATCTGGGGACTTAACTAGGCTGAAAAGCCCAAGGTGGCTCATTCACATGGCTAGTAATTGATGCTGGCTGTCAGCTGGGAGCTCAACTAGTGATAAAAACATCCACACCTGGCCTCCTCCTGGGTCTTGGGTTTCCCATGATGTAGCAGCTGGGATTGAGAGGAGAGTATCCTATGAGCAAGTGTTCCAAAGGGGAGGAAGTGCTTCAAAGCACTGGTTTAGGATTCAATTAATTAATCTGTTGGAGGCTCAGTCTCCCCATTCATCAGATTGATATGAAAATTGAATGAGGAGTTGGGCACAGTGGCTCATCCCAGAGGTTCTGGAGGCTGAGGCAGGAGGATCGCAAGTTTGAGGCCAGCCTCAGGAACTTAGTGAGGCCCTAAGCAACTTTGCAAGACCTTGTCTCTAAATAAAAAATAAAAAGGGCTGGGGATGTGGCTCAGTGGTTAAGGGCCCCTGAGCTCAATCCCTGGTACCAAAAACTATAAAAAAATAAATTGATCAAAATATGCTATGTACATATAAGTTTATATTATAGTGAATTTCACCTTTATGCTACCTATAAAGTACTAATGTAAAACTATAAATAAATAGAAGGCAGACCAATACAGTAGAGGAAGGGGAATATGAGAAGAAGGGAGGGAAAGAGGAAGTACTGGGGACTGAAGTGGAACAAATTATATTTCATGCATGTATGATGATGTTAAAATGAATCCCCATATAATTTATAACTCTGATGCACTTAGTAAAATGAAAAAATGGGAAATAGGTGGTAAAGTGCTTGCTTAGTATATTCAAAACCCTGGGTTCAATCCCCAGTACCCAAAACAAACAAAAAGAATGTCAGAAATTAGTTGAGATAATATATGTGAAGCTCTTCACACAGTGTACCATAAACAGGAATGGATTATGATTGTGGAGACACATAATTTTAAGAGTTCTTGGTACCCCTGAGCCTCTGTGGAATTTTTACATTTACCAGTAAAAGACCAGAAAGCATGATCTTTAAGGAGTATGATAATCCCATATAATTCTAATTCCTCCTCCTCCTCCTCCTCCTCCTCCTCCCCCTCCTCTCCCTCCTCCTCCTCCTCCTCCTCCTCCTTCTTCTCTCTCTCTCTCCATACACACACACACACACACACACACACACACACATACATATATATGATATAGAGATAGACATAGAAATAGAAAACGATAGATAGATAGATAGATAGATTCTCACATCATAGTATTTCTCTCTCCTCGCCTAAATCTGGCCTGGCCTATACTTGCTTTGGTAACAGAATGCATCATAAGATGTTCAAGGACTTCTGATATTAGTTCTTTTTTATTTTTGATTTTGAGACAGGGTCTCACTAAATTGCTGAGTGCCTTGCTAAGTGGCTGAAGCTGGCCTCCAACTTGTGATCCTCCTGCCCCAACCTCCCAAATCATGGGGATTACAGGTGGGTGCCACTGCACCTGGCTATAAAAGACCTTGAGACTACTGTTTTTGTCACTATCTCAGTTCACTCTTCATGTTGTGAGCAGCCCCAAGGAGAGGTACACAGGAGAGGTAACACGTCCCAGAGTTACCTAGGACTATGTTGGCTTTAGCACAAAAAGTCTTGCACTCTGTGAAACTCCCTCAGTCTTGGACAAACCAGGACGAATGGACACCATAGGCCCATGTGGCAAGAAACCGAGGCATCTGTACAGCAATGATTGAGAAACTGAGGCCTCCCAACAAGAGCCACTCGGGGAAGCCATCTTGGAAGCAAGTCCTCCAGTCCAAATCTTGGGTTGATTGAACCTCCTCTTCACAGCATCCTGTGTGAGACCCTGAGCCAGAACCACTCTCTAAGCTGATCCCAGAAACCCAACCCTCACAAAATGTGGGATAACAAATATCTGTTGTTTTAAGCCACTAAATTTGGGGTCATTTGTTAAATGACATTAGATATTTTATATAGACGATCCAACACAATAGAAATAGAGGACAGATCCCCTCTATTTGGACATGTCCCCCACCCCCAGCTGGGATGATCTTTTCACTTGGGGGCCTTCTTTTGCTTTCCTAAAAACCACCTTGAGGGGATTTGACTCCTTGCATTCCTAGAGTGCAGTGCCAAGCAGGCCCTGGCTGCAGCTGAGTGAGCTCACTGCAGTGTAATTGTTTTCTAAACTTTTAGCATAAATCCCAAGGGCTCCTGAGGCTCCGTTTCCAGATGCACTCTGAGCGGTCCAATTTCCCTGGAGGCCTCAGGTGCCTACCTGGGCGGCTTAAACAGCCAGGAAATCTCCCTGACGTGCAGTAGGACAGGTGGCTGCGTGCAGACAAATAACAATCAGCACCGTGGAGGCCCCATAAGGCATGCAGGTGGTTTGACAGGGCCTGGGCGGGCCCCTCCTTGACCTCAAATCTCTTCCAACCAGGTACCTTGGCCTCTGAAATTTTACCTTTCCACGGTGAGACATTCACTCGAGTATTTGTTCATGTATTCACCCACATGTTCTTCTGAATGAGTTATTTGAAGACCTTCCCTGCCCCAGGTCACATGAAAGCAACAGAAGGAGCACAGAAGATAGGAGGGACCCCAAAAGGCTGATCTTGGCTCCAACCCATAGTGTCAGGTTAGACCATAGTATCAGGTTAGACCAATCCTGTCTATTGCATTGGGCTGCAGTCATGTAGAGCATCCCAGAAAGCTCAGGGTAGGGACCCAGAGACCCAGAAAGTAGGTCAAGATACAATTAACATGTGCTGAGCATATTTGTTTCCTAGCACAGTGTCACAAACTGGGTGTTTTAAAACAACAGAAATGTATTCTGCCGGCAGGTGTCAGAATGGTTGGTTCAACTGAGGCTACGAGAGAATCTGTTGGAGGCGTCTCTCAGCTTTAGGGATTTGCTGGCCATCTTTGGTTTTTCCTGGTCTGTTGATGCATCAGCCCAAATCCTTCCTGCACCTCCATGTGACATTCTCCTCATGGGCACATCTGTCTCCAAATCCAAATTTCCCACCCTGGTGACTTCATCCTTACTTAATCATCTGCAGAAACCTCATTTCCAAATAAGGTCGCATTCACAGCCGAGGGCGCTTAGAATTTCAACATCTTCAGGGGGACATAAACCCATGACACAGAGCATTCAGTTAATATCCATGAAATGCCAGGCATTGCTATGATAATTATTTTATATACATTTATTTTCCTAATCCTCACAAAGATTTCCACCTTATAGCTGTAGGTGCCAAGCATTAGAAAGATTATGGGACTGATCCTAGATTACATGGTTAGAAAGTGTGGGCTCTGGAATCAGATAGGCCGGGCTTCCTTACCTGGGAAACCACACAGAAGCTATCTGAACTCTCAATGCCCCCGTTTCTCTGTTTGGAATATGTGGATAATAATAATCATACCTTCACCCATGCTGAGTTGGTATAAGGATTTTTAAAAGACAATGCACAGAGCTGGAACACAGTAATCACTGAACTTGTGGTGGCTGTTTTTATAAGTAGCAGAATCCAATCTTTTTGTTTTGTTTTGTAATGCTGAGATTCAAACCCAGGGCCTTCACATGCTAGGCGAGTGCTCTACCACTGAGCTACATTTCTCCAACCTGTGATCAAAATTCAAGTCCACATTTCCTTAGCTCCAATGCCTTCCTTACTTCCTCTCTAATCCAACACATATTTTATATATATATATATATATTACACAATATTCATATATATATGTGTACATATATAGCCCTTAGAAAATGACTTTTGGAAGCCAGCCTCAGCAACAGAGAGATGCTAAGCAGCTCAGTGAGACCCTGTCTCTAGATAAAATACAAAAGAAGAGCTGGGATGTGGCTCAGTGGTTGAGTGTCTCTGAGTTCAATCCCTGGTAACCCCTCTCCCCCGCCAAAAAAAAAAAAAATGGTTTTTGGAGACAGAAAACCTTGGGTTCAAATCCTGGCTCCAACAGGGAGCAGTGAAGCATGCCTGTAATCCCAGCAACTGGAGAGTCTGAGACAGGAGGACTGCACATTCAAGGCCAGCCTCAGCAATTTAGCAAGGCCCTCAGCAACTTAGTAAGACCCTGTCTCAAATAAATAAATAAATAAACAAACAAACAAACAAATTAATAAATAAATAAAAGATAGATAGATAGATAGATAGATAGATAGATAGATAGATAGATAAAAAGTAAAAAGAACTATGGATACGACTCAATGGTAAAGCACCCCTGGGTTGAATTTCCAGTACTAAGGGCAAAAAAAAAAAAAAAAAAAAAAAATCCCAGCTCCACCATTTACAAGATGCTTGATTGTAAGTGAATTAATTGTCTGAGTCTCATTTGCTTCCATATACAAATGGCTATGCTCATGATAAAATCTATAACAAAGGGTTCTCGTGAAGATAAGTTGCAACACAGCTAAATTATCAGTAAAGGTTGCCAAGTGCTTCTCTCTATCTCTGCATTGGCACTACTTTTGTATAATTATTTGTGGGAATCTGTTTCTCAACCAGTCTGTGGGCTTCGGGGTAAGGACTATGTCTTGTTTATCTTTCAAGTCCTCAATAAATAAGAAATGAATGAACAAACCAACCCATAAATGACGTATATGTTGGTTACATGACCTTTCCTCGAGGATTCATTCCATAAGGTTGTCAGTTGTTTTTTTGGTGGGGGTGAACACAGTACACAGGGGTGCTCTACCACTGAGCTACATCTCTGGCCTTTTTTTTTTTTAATTTTATTTTTTAGTTTGAGACAGAATCTTGCTAAATTGTGGAGACTGGCCTCAAATTTATAATCCTCCTGCCTCAGCCTCCCCAATTGCTGGGATTACAGCAGTTGGCCACTGTGTTGGCTAATTGGAGTTTTCTTTTCATGATATAATTTCCATGTTCCTGCAAGGCCCAGCACAGAATCGATATCCCCTTGTCTAATCCAACTTTCCAAACATGGCTGCCAATAATTCCTCATGTCCCTACATGTACTCGCCACTCCTCTTAACTAGCAGTGGAATTTATTTGTCCTACCCTTGAATCTGGACTTGCCCCAGGACATTGCCAACAGAATGCAGCCTAAGTCTGGGTTTGATCCCCATCACCTCAACAAAACAAAGAACACCATCTAAATAATACCGCGTCATTTCCAGGCCTGGGCCACAAGAGGCCTACAGTTTCACTGTTGCCTCTTGAGATCCAGTTGTCTCCTTAGAATACACAGCTCACCCTGCTCAATGAGGAGAGATCACATGGAGACAGAGGGAGCTAGCCATCTAGCTATTTCCTAGCCCCCCACTGAAGTCTTCAAACATTCTAGAACATTCTCTGCTGGACATTCTCTCCCTGGCCAGACTCTCACCTGAATGTGGTCAATTGAGGGACCCCAGCCAACACCATACAGACCAGAAGAACCACCCTGCTGAGCACAACTAACTCACAGAATCGTGAGAAATAGTAAATAACTATTGTTGAGTGGCTAACCTTTAGGGTAGTTTGTTACCTAACAATAGACAATCAAATTCCCAGCCCCAAGTCCTCTCCCAGCTTTACCCTCCAGGTTATCAATGTAATCTCTATAGGGGACCCAGGTAAGAAGAGAACTGTGAAGAAGAAGTTTATTTGCCTCCGATGGCACAGTTGGCCTAGCAACAGCAGCCTTGACAACCAGATTCATGATATAATTTCCAAGATTCGGAGACCCTTGAGAGGTGATTCCAGGCTTGGGAGATGGTCACAGTGGCAAATAGATAGCTTCTCGGTGGGATTCAGGAGATGGAATGGCCCGGCTGACCTTGTCTCCTACCTCAGCCACCCTCCTCTATCTTAGAATGGTGAGAACAGAGACTGGGCTTAAAGGCTTTAGCCAGCTTCCCTCAGTCACTGGTGGCCATCTGTTCCTTCCACATTTGATGTGGACCAGGATTAGAGCCCCACACCATTGTCTTTTACCAAACCAGGCTCTCTTTTCCATCATGGAGATGACAAGCTCTGCAAAAGGGATTGTTTGTGTGGCTACCAAGCATGTGGAAATGGGAGAATTGGTCTCAAATCCACCTCCCCAGGCATACAGTTTAGGGGCATTTGTGGGTGATCTAAGACATGAGAAAAGGTGGTAAGGAAAAGGGAAGTAATCAGTGGTCAGAGCATGTGTGGTCAAGCTTCTTGGTTCTTCCTAGGACTCGTTTTGAGAAAATGGCATGTTGGCATGAGCTGCAGGTAGAGTTTTTGGTCCCCTGATGTCAAAGGGTCACCCACTGGACACTTGCACAGACCCAGGTGAAGGATCAGTGGGTGATTGCAACTGGTTTGAGATAGGCCACTTCTGAAAAACAACCTGAACAACGGTTATCATAGCGACCGTATGTCACGGGTGTTATCTGTAGCAAAGGTAGTAGGGATCTATTATTACTTTATTGTTTAGCTAAGCTAAAAGCAAGTGAAGCTGGATGGCTTATTTTGGTTTTTCCCTCAGTTTCATGTCCAGAAATTAAAGGAACCAGAATAGTTCTCTCTCTCTCTCTCTCTATATATATATATATATATATATAAACTGAATTTGTAGTTTAAAATTCCAGGCCCTAATGGTATCTCTGGTGAATTCAACCAAAATGGTGGGAGGATCTAGGTTATATATTGAAAATCACTAAAGGGGCTGGGGATGTGGCTCAAGCGGTAGCTCGCTCACCTGGCATGCGTGCGGCCCGGGTTCGATTCTCAGCACCACATACAAACAAAGATGTTGTGTCTGCCAAAAACTAAAAAATAAATATTAAAAAAATTCTCTCTCTCTTTCTCTCTCTCCCTCTCTCACTCTCTCTTTAAAAAAAAATCACTAAAGATTGAAATAAAATCTGGGCATGGTGGCACATACCTGTAATCCCAACCACTTGGGAGGTTAAGAAAAGAGGATCACAAGTTCAAGGCCAACCTGGGCAACTTAGACTCTGTCTCAAAAAAAAAAAAAAAATTAAAAGGGCTGGGGATGTAGTTCAGTAGTAGAGTGCTCCTGGGTTCTATCCCCAATACTGCAAAACAAAAGATAATAAAATTCGCCCTCACGTTAGCTAAAAGGCACAGATCTGGGCTATTGGCCTGGTCTTGTTCTAATTTGGCAAGTGACTCTCAGTAAGTCTCTTTATTTTTCTGTCCTCGGGATTTTTAGCAGGAAAATGTTAAGATTCTGAAAGTGCTTTCCTATTTATCATTCATAGGGAAAACAAATGCCTGCCTGATGCCTAATATTTATTGAACTTCTTTATTTTCCCTTTCCACTTTTTTTTTTTTTTTTTTTTTTTTTTTTTTTGGTACCAGGGATTGAGCTCAGGGGCACTCTACCACTGAGCCGCATCCCTCAGCCCTTTTTTGTATTTTATTTAGAGACAGGGTCTCACTGAGTTGCTTAGCACCTCACAGTTGCTGAGGCTGGCTTTGAACTTGAGATCCTCCTGTCCCAGCCTCCCAAGCCACTGGGATTACAGGCGTGTGCCACCGCACCTGTCTCTTTCCACATCTTTTACTGGTGCATTATAGTTGTACATAATGATGGGATTTGTTGTTACATACTTGTACGTGCACATAATGTAACAATATAATTCGGCCAATATGGCTCCCCAGCACTTTCCCCCTTCTTCCAATCCTTTCCTCTACTGATCTCCCTTTGATTTTCCTAAGATCTGCCCCCACCTTTCTTTTCCCTTTTCCTCTCTAGCTTCTACATATGAGAAGAAACATATGACCCTTGACCTTCTGAACTTGGCTTATTTCACTTAACATAATGATCTCAAGTTTCATCCATTTTCCCACAAATGACATGATTTAATTTTCCTTTCTAGCTGAATACAACTCCATGTGTATATATACCACATTTTCTTTATCCATTCATCCATTAATGGACACCTAGACTGGTTCCTTAGTTTGGCTATTGTGAATCGTGCTGCTATAAACATGGGTATGCATGGGTCACTGTTGTATGATGATTTTATTCCTTTTATATATATATATTTTTTTGTTTGTTTTAGGTGGATACAATATCTTTATTTATTTATTTATTTTTGAGGGGGGGGGAATTTTTTAATATTTACTTTTAAGTTTTCGGTGGACACAACATCTTTATTTTATTTTTATGTGGTGCTGAGGATTGAACCCAGTGCCTCTCGCATGCCAGGCCAGTGCACTAACACTTGAGCCACATCCCCAGCCCTGATTTTATTCTTTAGAATAAATACTGAGGAGAGGTATGGCTAGGTCTACGGTGGTTCCATGCTTAGTCTTTTGAGGACCCTCCATACTGATTTCCACAGTGGTTATAGTCATTTACAATTCCAACAGAGTAGAAGTGTTCCTTTTTCTCCACACCCTCTCTGACAATTATTGTTTTTAGTCTTAATGATTGCCATTCTGACTGGTGTAAGATAAAATCTCAATGTAGTTAGTTTTTTTAAATATATTTTGAAACTTTATTGTTATTTATTTATTTACTTTTTGTTGGTGCTGGGAATTGAACCCAAGGCCTGACACATGCCAGGCAAGTGCTCTGCCACTGAGCCACATCCCCAGCCCTCAGTGTAGTTTTGATTTGCATTTCCCTCATTGCTAATGATATTAAATATTTTTTTCATATTGGCTATTTGTATTTCTTCTTTTGAAAAGTGCCATTTATTTGCCCATTTATTAACTGGGTTACTTGGTCTTTTAAATCCATTGTATATATTTTATATATTGATCCTGTCTGAGGACAACTAGTAAAGATTTTCTCCCATTCTGTAGGTTTTCTGACGGGAAGACATCCCTAATTATTTCCTTTGCTGTGCAGAAACTTTTAAATTTGATACTGTCCCATTTATTAACTCTTGGCATTATTACCTAAGCTTTAGGGTCCTGTTAAGAAAGTTGTTGCGGGCTGGGGATGTGGCTCAAGCGGTAGCGCGCTCGCCTGGCATGCGTGTGGCCCGGGTTCGATCCTCAGCACCACATACCAACAAAGATGTTGTGTCCGCCGAGAACTAAAAAATAAATATTAAAAATTCTCTCTCTCCTAACTCTCTCCTCTCTCACTCTCTCTTTAAAAAAAAAAAAAAAAGTTGTTGCTTGTGCCTACATGCTTATTTATTGAACTTCTAATTTGGTTTCTGCTGGGCATTTTTACATGCATTATCTTATAATACTCAACACAATCCAGCTCAGATTATTATCCACATTGTAAAAAGGAAAAAAACAAAACCCATAGAAGTTAAGGAACTTGCAGATGGTCACCCAGCTTATGAGTTGGGAATGGGAACTAAAGTCCCAGTCTGGTCTATGCAGCTGGAAAAGTCAAGTTTATTTGCCATCACACACCCTTCCTGCATCTGTGCAGGATCCCAAGGTGATGGTAGCTTACAGTCACTGAATATGGAATCATATGTGCTTTTTAATTTTATTACAAAGACTTTAAACTTCTTCCTTTAATTGGTTGTTTATTATTCTAACTACAGTTTACATCTATTCCCCCATTGAGTATTGACATTCCTCCCAAATGTTTTGCCATTAAAAAGAATTTTGAAATGAACAAGTTGTGCTATGTCAATACAAAGCAGAAATTCTAGATGGAGAGGAGGACCATTATTTGGCATTATCAGGAATCTCATCTACATCACTTCCCCCCCACACATCTGCTCCTTCTCCGCCCCCACTGCCTTAATGCACCTGGGTCCCCCATCACCCAAGGAGTGTCCTGACCTCAAATTGCAGGGTGGAGAAAGGAAGGCGGAGAGAACAGTTCTTTTGGAATTCACACACCATTCAGACCCAATGAATTAATCACCTTTTAACAATTTAGCACTGACCTCGTCAATCTTAAATAGCTTGGACAGCCAGAAAAATTAAGATTGTCTCAGAATGCTTATTGGTTTTGAAAAGATTATAAATCCTCTTATCTCAAAAGGACCAGGTGAAGGATTTGAAAATCCCATTAAGAATTTGAGCCTTTATCCTAAGGGCAATGGGTAGCCACTGAATGATTTTAAACAGAGGAGTAATGGCCTGATCAGATTTTTTTGATCTAGAAAGAATACCGTGCTTGGAGGGCGGTTGTAGGATTTAGTGATTAATAGGATGGAGGTGAGGAAGTGGGGGAGACAGCAGGACCCCAGGACTCTGCCCAGGATAGCTGAATGGGAGGGGGGGAGGAGAGGGAAGGGAATGACAGCAAAGTAGCTCCCTCTGGGCCAGATGAGTTGAGGTCCCCAGGGGAGGCCACTAATAAAGATGATGCATGCTTCCAGGAGCTCCCTACCCAGGGCTCTGTGAGCTGCCTGCTTGGTCATATAGACCCAGGCCACAGGCCAGTCCAGCCCAGGGAACTGAGGCTTTGGGGAAGCCACAGCTGGCCCAGCCAAAGTGGGACATCAGGTAGATTCTAACATCATGAAGGTGATAAATCAAGAAGACTGCTAATCTTTTCCCAGTAGGGAGTTCTGAGCTACCCCATTTAGGGGCTGAGTTTTAGGTTTTCAAGTCCCTGGAGCTTTTCAATTCAAGGATTCGGAGAGATTCTTTTCTTTTTCAGTGCTGGCTGAGCTAAATTCCCAATCCTATTTTCCCCCCAGTACTGGAAATAGAACCCAGGGGTACTCTTCCACTGAGCTACATCATCAGCCCTTTTTATTTTGAGACACAGGGTCTCACTAAATTGTCCAAACTGCCCTTAAATTTGTGATCCTCCTGCCTTGGTCTCCCCAGTTGCTGGGATTACAGGCTCACACCTCTGCACCTGGTTCTAGCCCTATTTTAAAATTTTTTATTTGTTTTTCTTAAATTCTTTATACTTGAGCAAAACACCACCCCCCCCAGTACAGTACAGTCTATTGCTAGCAGGAGGCAGGTGTCCACATGGAAACATGGAGCAGATCTGGGTCAGTGCTTTACAAGAAGTGCAGAGAGAAGGGAACGGTGGCACACACCTGTAATCCCAGGCACTCACCTGTAATCCTTGAGGCAAGAGGATCACAAGTTCAAGGCCACCCTGGGTAACCTAGTGAGACCTTCAGCAATTGAGAGAATCTTGTCTCAAAATAAAACCTAAAAGGGGCTATGGGTGTAGCTCAGTGGTAGAGCACTCCTGGGTTCAATGCCTAGTACCTCAAAAAAAAAAAAGAAAAGAAAAAGAGTGTGTGTGGTTAAGGCCTAGGCAAGCCTGGGAGACCTAGAGTTTAATCTGGAAAGTTTTGGAAGGCTTCCTCTAGCCCTTAAAGATCCAGCTTCCTCAGATGGACAGGAGGAGAGCGGGACATTCTTGGAAGAGGGAATACCTAAGGATCCAGAGATAGAAGAATATAAGGCAAATCGGAGCCCAAGGAGCTTTGAAAGGCACTAGATGTAAGGAGATAGAATTGTTTGTATTGCCCAGATTTGCAAGATTGTGAGGATCTGGGACAATAGTCTAGCTTTAGCTCTGAAGACAATATCATATTCAGTGGCAAGATAGAAATTCCTAGTGACATCATCTAGGGAAAATGCTAGGAAGCTCAGTCCCTAATTTGCCCTGTCCCCACACCCCAAGAAGCCAGTTTCCAGAACATAAAGACATGCAATTTTTTGTAGTCGCCTCATGTCTTTTTGCACCTGACTTTCATTTCCTTCCTGTATTTTTCCATTTGTCTTCTATCTAAGCCTTTAGAGGAGGAGGTAAGTACATAAATAACCCTATATAACATTAGATGTATTATATTATCAGCCTAAGCACTGCGGCACATGCCTGTAATTCCAGTATTTTAGGAAGCTGAGTCAGGAAGATTGCAAATTTGAGGTCAGCCTCAGCAATTTAGTAAGACCCTTTCTCAAAATTAAAAAAAAAAAAAAAAAAGGAATGTAGCTCAGTGTTAAAGTGCCCCTAGGTTCAATCCACAGTACCTAAGAAAAGTATCACATTGGGCTGGGGATGTGGCTCAAGCGGTAGCGCACTCACCTGGCATGCGTGCGGCCCGGGTTCGATCCTCAGCACCACATACAAACAAAGATGTTGTGTCCGCCGAGAACTAAAAAATAAATATTAAAAATAAAAAAAAAAAGAAAGAAAAGTATCACATTATCTTTCAAAACAAATCTAGTATCCACCAAATTTTCAGAGACACCAAGGGCATCCCATGATCTCATGGATGAAAACAGATGGGACAGAACAGGCAGGGTCCAGCAGAGAGCCTAATAGGTAAGTCCACAACTCTAACTGAAATGCAGGACAGAGGAAGCCTGGGCAAGCCTGTGACTCTGAGGACAGTGTTTCCAGTGAATTGAATAGAGCACAGAAAGTCCTTGGGGACCTCAGCAGGTTAAAATCTCCTTGCACTCATTGAGGGTTGTCTTCTACTGAGGCTGGTCAGGTAAGACCAGATGCAAGGTAATTTTCAACCAGATACTATAGTCAACAGTAAGAGAGGAGATTTTTAGCTTTCACATTTTCTACACTCAGAAAATGGAGCTCCAGACACCCTGGGAGATATGAGGGCCTGGGATTGGGTTAGGATACAGTGATACCCAGTCCTGCAGCAATTGCAGGTTTGCTATAGTCAGGCAGTGAGGGGAAGGGGAGGTTGAGATCTGTGCTGCTCCGCCATGGACATGAGGGTAGAGGGCAGGGAGAGACACCACCATGCAGAACCTTTGATTGACATGGTCATTTTACAGAGACTTACAAGTTGAGCTATTCTTCATTGACCTGTGTTTGGAAGCAGGTTCAATATGGAATATCATTCTATCCTATTGATTTATATAAACTCACAATGGTTTACAAGAACAAAGCATGTACTTTGTTCCTCTGGGGCCTAGAACGGCAGATGCCCATGAGATTTTACCAGTGACAAGAGAGAAAGCCCCCGAAATTCTGCAAAAAACCCAAAATGTCCAACTTCTATCCTTTTTTTGCATTCCCTTGTCTGGACTTCCCATCAGACAGGAGAAGCCTGTCTGAGACCAGGCATGGATTTAGGGGCAGAGTCCAGACCCTACCATCTATGACTGAATTCATGCAGGGCATTTGGGCCACAATCATCAAAATGCTATGTAATCATTGGACAGGAGAATCATCAATGATTACCTGAGGCTGTTTCACCCTCTCTCTCAAACCATGACTTGGGAGCAGACCAGTAAACCCAGGTCTATTGAGGCTGAGAGGTAGAGTGACTCCCAAGTCTCAGAAAGGGTGAGTGAGAAAGCAGGTGCAGTGTGGTACTAAGAAGGAGCCACAGTGTCACAGACACACAGAGAACTTTGCACAGGTCATCACCCCATGGTCAAGTGCATGCTTTCTGGAATCAGACCTAGGTTTAAATTAGCTCTGTCTCTTCCTAACACTCGATCTTGCTGCATCTCAGGTGTTTTCATATGTAAATTGGGGATGATAAACATCTTCCTTGTGAGATGTGAAGATTAAATGAGAGGAAGAATTTATGAACTCTTAGCTTGACAAATGGGAACTCCAATGAATGTTAGTTACACCTAATGGTGGGGAGGGTTATGACGGTGATGATGGTGTGTGTTCTGATTTATGTGAGGGGTTTTGATGAGCATCCTTTTATCTGTCCTCTTTCTGATCCTCATTCATCACTGGATCCTCATACCTGCTGAGTAACTGTCACGTGGTGGGCCATCCATAAACACTGGTTGACAATTAAGGAAAAAACAAAACCAAGAAAGAATTAAAAATTCATGCTCTGTGTTTGCAATTACTAAATATGAAATCGCTTATTATTTGGGGCTCTTAAATGTTCTGACTATATATAGTTTATTAGCCTTCATACAAAAACTGACTATGACCTCAAAAATGGCTGAATCTAAATGGTCCAAGGGAACCACTCAGACATGGTGGCACATGCCTGTAATTCTAGCTATTCAGGAGGCTGAGGCAGGAGGATAGCAATTTGAGGCCAGCTTCAGCAATTTGATGATACCCTGTCTAGAAAAAAAAAAAGGCAGGGGAGGAGCAGGGTTGCTGAAGATGATGTTCAGTGGTAAAGTGCCCCTGGGTTCAATTCCCAGTACAAAAAAGACAACAACAAAAGAATGCCAAAAAGCCAGGTATGGTGGTGCATGCCTATAGGAGGCTGAGGCAGGAGGACTGCGAGTTCAAAGCCAGCCTCAGCAAAAAAGCAAGGCACTAAGCAACTCAGTGAGACCCTGTCTCTACATAAAATACAAAATAGGGTGGGGGATGTAGCTCAGTGGTCCAGGGTCCCTGAGTTCAATCCCCGGTGTCTCGAGCCATCCATGGGCTGTGTGTGTGAGCTATGTGCATTGGAACTATATGAGGGGACAGTGCTGGCATTGCACACTGAATGGGCGTGTGATGCAAGCGCGCTTTCCTCTTGCTCCGTCTGTGATCCTACACTGTACCTGAGATGGGTGTGACTTGCCAAGATGTCAATCAATTTGCTGACCACAAGACATCACAAAGTAAGACTCCACCTTTGAAGCATCATCGCCTCCCTTATTTGGTGAAGAACATTCCATCGAATCTCCCTTGTGGGTCCCCCCTATAAAATAAAGAGATTCTGGTGCATGCTTTCTTTCCCGGGTCACAGAGCAGTCCCACCCTCAACCTTAGAAACTCATGTCTGCGTGTTGTGTGATTTCTTCGCTGTTTTCTTAGTTTAATGTTGCAGCCAGCTCTTTTGAACCCAGCTCATCTCGTCAGGGTGGGCAGCTGCTAAGACCCTGGTACCCACCCACCCCCCCAAAAGCCAAAAATGACAAAATGGACCTAGGGAAATTAAAGGAATTGCCTTCAACTAGGTATAGGGAGATGTCCCTGCACTCTGCCCTCCTGTCCTCTCTGCTCTTCTTCCCAAGAGGATGACAAGATCATTGGCCTACTGACCTGGTAACCAGGACTTGGGGAGCTGAGTCAGAAGCAGAAAATGCTAGAAAATTTTCACACCTACTTGTTGGGTCATGAAGTAGGATCAGGAATGGAGTTGGGGTCAGGGACAGGATAATCGTGCCTTGCCAACATAATTATATCCCTTGCATTCTATGATCAAAGTGCTTGAGTCAGAAGATCTTGCTGTGCCAGAATCATTTGACTGGCTTCCAAAGAGGCCACTCAGGGTGGCTTTTCCTCAGTGAATTTACAGCAGAGCTAAACTTGATTCACGGCCAAATCATCATCTTGGTGGAGGGTAGGGGCTCATCTACCTGCAGAAGCCTGACTCCCAGCTATCCAAATCAGAGGAGCCTGAAGTTATAGCCACACACCAGTGTTTTCATTGACAATGGGTGTTACGCCTTCAGTAACTGGAATTCTCTTGTTGGCTGGGT
The DNA here is from genome assembly GCF_964194105.1 of Spermophilus citellus. Taxonomy (NCBI): domain Eukaryota; kingdom Metazoa; phylum Chordata; class Mammalia; order Rodentia; family Sciuridae; genus Spermophilus; species Spermophilus citellus. The sequence goes on from NC_138188.1 coordinate 31,434,542, forward strand.
TACCCTTTTCCCAACATGAGCAATCCCAGAGAGCTAAATTAGTCATCAGTGGGCTGGGTGGTGAGTATATCCCAAGAGTTTAGGGAGGCAGACATTTGGGGGCTGTTTTATCCAAGTCGGGGTGGGGCCGGGTGACTCATCTCCACCTCACAGCACGCCACATCTGTGTGAGCACATCTGTTGCTCTTTCCTGGAGAGAGGTGGGAAGTGCCAATTTCCATCTTCTTTGCTTTCATCTTCTTCTTTTTCCTTCCTCTCTATTCTCCAGCCTCATTCCTCAACCTTCAGTTCACCCTCTCCATATCATAAAGGCAAGTAGGCTGCTCTTCCTTCAGTTGTCAGATTCCAGCCCCGCCTCCCCTCTCCAGACACAGAGAGACACACCCCATGGCTTAGTTGTTCCCCAGCTCTTCGTTCGTTTACGGAACATTTTGGTTTATTCGCCATTGTATTAGCTTGAACTTTACAAAATGTTTTGGTCAAAAATGGTCCAACAGCTGGGCATGCCTCTAGTCCCAGCTACTCTGGCTGAGGTGGGAGGATTGCTTGAACCCAGGAGTTCAAGGCCAGCCTGGGCAACATAGTGAGATCCTGTTAAAACAAACAAACAACAACAACAACAAAAAAAAAAACAATCGAGTAAGTACAACTTCATATGGCTCAACTAAGGGTAAACCAGACCCCTTTGGAGTGGATTTACTGTGCTGGACTCCCTTTCCCAAGCTTTGCTGGTAGGAGTGGATGTGTCTGTATGAGGGTGGGGCATGCATGCCTTGTTCTTCTGCTCCCCTGCCTACTTTGACCAGGGACTTAGTGCCAGAGAGGAGGTTGAGGGAGAAGGTTGAATTCTTTGTTGTATGTGAGAGCATGTGTTCAGATAGCCCATAATTTGCACATTTCTCTGTTAATATAGAAAACTGGGGATTAATGGAGATATCTTTCATTTTACAAACATCAGTCAAAAGCTTGTGTGATGTGAGCTGTATGCCCAATACTATTCCTACCTTCAAGAGTTTTAACGTGTTATAATTATATGTATACTGTGTATCTGCTTCTACTTACCAGCTTATTGTAGAATAAACTGTAAGGATACAGCCTGTATTCCCTTCCTCCCTCCCTCCCTTCCTTCCTTCCTTCCTTCCTTCCTTCCTTCCTTCCTTCCTTCCTTCCTTCCGGACTGGGGATTGAACCTAGGGCCTTACAAATGCAGGCAAGTACCTACTTCTGAGCTACACCCCCAACCCAACCTACTGATTCTTAACTCATAAGGCCTGGTAACATAGTAGGTGCTCGTTAAACAAAGATTTTATGTGAATGAATAAGTGAATGAATGAAAGTGACTGAACAATAAACAAACCAGGGGAATACCAGGAAGGCATCAAATATATCAAACGAAAGAGCTCTGGGCCTCTAAAATTCAGGAAACCACAACACTGACAGAAAAGTCAGGAGAGAGAGGTCCCGCCCCCAGGAGGTGATCTGTAAGTAGTTGCTGGCCAGTTGGAAAATAAAAGAATAGCTCAGGCAGCAGCACAGTCTGTCTCACAGATGTTAGAGAGGAAGCCACAAATGAAAAGGCGGATTCTGGCCATCAGCTTCTTAGTGCGCTCTCTGGCCAGCATGGGCTGCATTCTTTTGAGCTGAGAGAGAGTGGGATTTCTAGCCTAGGTAGCAGAATGGAACTTGGAACATACAGCTCAGCAGAAAAGAACCCAGGGACAATGGGATTGGGCCCAGCTGCCCTTTACCAGCTCTTGAGTTCACAGAATATTGAGCTCAGCAAGACTTTTCAAGGGAGATAACTTTTGTCCACCGAATTTTACCACTTCAGAGGACCCACAGAGAAATCCCCATGTTAGGACAGCATTAAGAACCCCCAAAGACATGCTGAAATGTCTGGGAATGGTTGAGGTCCTTGTCAGGGTTCAACTTTTTCACCTGGAAAGGACAAGTGAAGGCCTGTTTGCTTTAAGGATGGGAAGGTCCAAACCCTTTGGAAGGTAGAAGGGAAGACCTCTTCATCAGGAGAAAGCTGGAGGATGCTTTGGACATTGGGGCCAGGTAATGATGAGGGAGGTGGTGAAAACAGGTTTCAGAGCCCAGTGTAACCAATCAAGAGGAGTGTGGGCAGGGGAGACTTCTGAACAACCAATAGGAATAGATAGATGTTGTTGGTTTCAGGGCAGGGGAGTCATCGTGGAAGGGACCAGCTACACAGAGGACTGAATAACTACAGACAATGACCCTACCACAAATACACTGGCCTCTCTGCTGGCCTGACCTGAACTTCTTACACATGATCAAGTTCTGCAAGCATACCATGAATCATGCTGAAAAAATGTGGGAAAGTTTGCTGTAAGCCCTTGACTGCTCTTCCTTCTTCACATTTTCTCATTAATTCCTTCAAGACAATGATGTATTATTTATTAGTTTGTACTGAGGATTGAACCCAGGGGCACTTTACCACTGAAATACATCCCCAACCCTTTCTACTTTTAATTTTGAGAAAAGATCTCCCTAAGTTGCTTGGGGTTTTACTAAATTGCTGAGGCTGGCCTTGAACATGCAATCCCCCTGCCTTAGCCTCCAGAGTCCCTGGGATTACAGGTTTGTGCCCTCATGTCAGGTTTGGTAATGATGTGTTATTGATGGGACTTAAGAAAGGGACCGCATGCCAGTTACTGGTATCTATCTCTTCTAGATTTTAAGGGAATTGAAGGCAGGAATCACAAATTATTCAACTTTAAATAAGATGCTGTCTTAAATATAGGTAAATAAATGCTTCATAGACAAAGAAGGGGGAGGGAGACAGAAGGAGGAAGGCAAGAGATACAGAAGGAAGGGAGGAAGAAAGGAAAGAAGGAAGAAAGAAGAAAATCTGATTAGAGATGTTCAGGGAGGGTGGTGGTAATGGGCAGTACTGAATTTGGCCAGCATCATAGGAAGATATGTGGTGTCACAGAGGAAGTGACCTAAGGACCTATCCTGGTGGTTGGGGCAGTTTATATTTGAGGAATGATATGAAGCTTCTTGGCTAAAGCTAGGCCCTTGATTTACTTCATGGACATATTCAGAATTTAGATCTTCAATAGCAGGTGGTGGTGGAAGGTAGGAAAAATACCTTCAGTGAAAAAAATTGTAAAGGAAAAGACAAATCGCTCCATTTTCTGGCTGGATTCTATCTGTCCCATAGGGTCCTAACATACATCTGAGTCATTTCCTCAGTGGTTTTAACAGTTCTGTCCTCTGCTCTTGGAAGGAGGAAGTAGACAGTTTAGTTGAACGGACCACCTTTTTCATATACAAGGACACATGTCGTTCTCAAGGCCCCAAGAGTCCTTAACTTGGTAAAGCCAGGTGTAGCATGGGAATTTGGTTCCCACCCCTATGATAGGCCATTCCCCTCCATTTAGCAGGGATAGGAGCAGAAGATGAACTGAGATCATTATCTAGACTCCCTCCAGGGCAGAAGGCACTCTAACTGTATTTTTAGACTCACTTATTTCGCCTCCAATGCATGTTAAGCACTAAGAGGTACTCCCCCCATATGTTGCAAGAGGTAGTGTCCCCATTTTACAGACTAGAAGTTTGAGAGTCAGATAAATTATTTGACCTTGATCAACATATCTAGTAGTGGATGGAGTTCAGTCATTTTCCTTTCATATGCCTACTGGCTTATTTTAAGAGTAAACGGGACTTAAAAGAAAAGATTATTATCTCAAGTTGATAATAATCATCCACAACAGGTCAAAAGTAATGGTTACCAGCCCAGAGAAGGTGAAAGTACACAGGTGAGCAGAGGGGGAGGAGCAAGCTCTAACGCAGCTGGCTTAACACAGCGCCTTTCCGTGTCGTGAAAGTTCAAAAGACTACAAGGCCACAGTTCCCTCTCAGCGAGCAGACACACGTGTACCCCACGCATGCGCCCAGTCGAGACATACCGCCCCTCCCGCGGGTCCTCTTTAGCCAAGTCACCAACCAGCCCTCTAAATACCCGCCCTCAAGGCTAAACCCTCGGCCAATCCGGAGAGAGTCGATAGCCGCGTCAGTTAATTTGCATATTCCCGCCCTCACGGTGGCACCGCCCCGTCGGAAGCACGGATTGTCACCTAAGTGCTTCGTCCTGGCCTCTGATTGGCTCTTTGTCCCGCCCTGCCTCCGTCTCCTCCCGCCGCCCGCCCCTCGGCTTGCCCACAACGGCGGGCGGAGCTAAGTACGCAGGCGCGGGCGCTGCCTCTCTCGGCTGGAGGCCCGCCCTCCCTCCTCCCCCCCCTTCCCCTCCCCGTCCCCTCCCCTCCTCTCCGGGCCTGCGCGCGCGTCTTCCTCCAGCACGCGCCGCCGCTAGCTTAGCACTCTTGCCGGAGCCTCTGGCCCGCGCGTTCCTTTTCCCCCCGGCTGTGGAGCAGGCGGGATCTTGCACCGCCGTCGGGGCAGCCAGGGCTAGTTAAGGCAGCGGCACGCGAGCCCCAGGGCGGAGCGTACCACCGCTCGACAGCACGCGGGGGGAGCCGCCCGCCCCGCCTCACACGCCTCGGCGACCCCGCGGGACTGAGGCGTCTGCGCGCCCGGCAGCGTGAGCGCAGAGCCGGCCTCGACCCCGAGCTCCGAGCGGCCGCGCCCGCCGCCGGCCCCACCCATCCGGGCCGAGGAGGCCGCGGCCATGGCCGAGACGGAGGAGCGGAGCCTGGACAACTTCTTTGCCAAGAGGGATAAGAAGAAGAAAAAGGAGCGGAGCAGTCGGGCGGCGAGCGCCGCAGGCGCGGCGGGCAACGCGGGCGGGAGCAGCGGAACGGCGGGCGGCGGGCCGGGCGCGGGGACCAGGCCGGGCGACAGCGGGACGGCAGGCACAGGGTCCCGGCCGGGCGATGGAGGGACCGCAGGCACGGGGGCCACGGGCCCCGGGACCGCCACCAAGGCCGTGACCAAGGTGAGGGGCCGGGAGGCGGGCACTGGGGCGCGGGCCGCGCGCTCGGCCCCATGTGCTCGCCCCCGCCTGCTGGGGAGGCGTCCGGGAGGGGCCGCGGGGCCCCGCGCGGGCGGGCGGACGGGCGCGGAGCCGGCCACGTGACGTGGGCTTCCCACGTCTGGCCGGGCTCGCCAGAACCCGGACCCCCCAGGTGCCACGCCGCGTCGCCCTGACCCAGGTCGCGGCACTCTCCTGGGGCACTTGGTTTGGGACCGCAGTGCCCAGCACGGCAGCATTTATCGAGTGACGTCTGCTCCGAGTAATTTGGTGTCTGACTTCAGCCCAGTAGTTGTGGCTGAATTTTGTCTTAACGTGTTAAGTCGTATTTGTAGCAGCTCTGTTGGCATGAATTGGTCCCTAAACTGGTTAAAAAAAAAAAAAAAGCCACGGCAGCATTGAGTTAAAATTTAGTTGTGGAATTACTATTGATTTTTTTTTTTTTCCCCTGCTCGGCTTTCCCTGGTTACTCTAACAGTTCCTGCAGAACCCTGCAGCAGTTAGTATGTTAGGCGACTAGGCATATCACGGAATCTAGCAAGGACTTGGGCCATAAAATGAGTCCATAATTACTTGGGGTTCCAGCGCTTTTCGGGGTCTGATATTTGCTTAGTTGTATATTTCCAAAGAGCTTTAATTGATCTGATGTTATTTCTTTCACAGGATGAAGATGAATGGAAAGAATTTGAGCAGAAAGAGGTTGATTACAGCGGACTCAGAGTTCAGGCAATGCAGATAAGGTACGGTGTGATTACAAATGGGTTTAGATAACCTTATTTAGGATAGGAATTGGACACAGGTTTGGTTTTTCTTTAGCTCCAAAGCCACATCATAGTTTGTGCTTTAGATGTGCTGATTAGAACTGTAATGTATTATGTCTGTTCTTCCTCTCTGAAGGCAGTCCTTTCTATATGTTCATCAAATTAGTTGCCAGTTCTAAAATCCTGTGAGAGTTTGGTTACTCCAGTTCTGGTTAGGTCTTTTTTATTTGAGGCAACCAGAATGAATTTTGTCCTTTCAAAATTCCAACTTTTAATATTAGTGATTGAACTTCGTTTTTCTTTCTGTTTCAAAAATAACGTCTGTGTTTTTCAGTTCCTCTTAGTAAGCAAGTTGAAATATAGGATACTTAGAGAAAGTACAGATTTTGTATTCACACAGTGAATATATTGGCCTCAAGGACAAGAAATTGAACTAAGTGTACTTTTTTGGAGGGTGGGTACCAGGGGTGCTTAACCACTGAACAATATCCCCAGTCCTTTCTTTGAAACAGGGTCTATGTTGCTTAGGGCCTTGCTAAGTTGCTGAGACATCTTTGAACTTGTGATCCTCCTACCTGAGCTTTCAGAACTACTGGGGTTTGCCACCTGTCCAATAGGTGTGCTATTTTTAAAGTTCAAGAAAACAGTAATTTATAAAAATTGGATTGGTTGGTTGAAGGATTTGAAATTAATAACATTTTATCAAGGTTGGTCTCTGGTAGTTAGTTTTGGATTTATATTAAATAAATGTCATGGGGTTGGGGTTGTGGCTCAGTGGTAGTGCGCTTGCCTAGCATGTGTGAGGCACTGGGTTCTATCCTCAGCCCCACATAAAAAATAAATAAAAGGTATTGTGTCCATTTAAAAAAAGTTAAAAAGATAAATAAATGTCATATTTTGAGGGATTTGTAAAGTAGGGGGAAAGGGGGAATATGTGGTTCTATAGCTTCTCTCCCACTTGGTTATGGGGATTGAACATAGGCGCTTTACCACTGAGGTATACCTTACCTTTATTTTTTTCCTTTTTTTGGAAACAGAGTTTCACTAAGTTGCTGAAGCTGATCTTGAACTGTGATCCTCCTGCCTCAGCTTCCCTTGATTAACTTTTTTTTTTAAAGCTAGAGCTAAATTTTTTTGTTTTAATAGCTGCCACAGCCACACTTTAATTTCCTTGGGTGTTATTCCATCATTTTGTGAGATTAACCAAAGCAAAACCTGATTGATAGAAATTTTGAGGAAATATGTCCTTTCCACTCTTTGAGATTGTTGTGAGCAGTGATAAGCAGAAATGATTCGACTGGAGATTTTATTCCCATTTTTTTCATGTTTTTGAAGAGGTATGATTTGGAAATTATCCCTGTTCCATTTTTCTTTCTCCTGGGGCTTGACCGTTAGAAATGGGGGAAAGGGTTGTGAGGTTCCTATCCTTTAAGGTTGTGGAACTGCCTGCCTCTGTGTGGCTCCTGTTCTATAGTAAAGTTATCTCTTCTTGGTCTGCTTTTCCTGACTGCAGGTTCTGAAAGACTTGTATGACGAGAAGGATAGCATTTGGTATGTTGACTTACCGGGCAGGAGTAGCACTCTGAAGGGCAAAGTTTCAGGTTCACAAAATATTAGAAACTGATTTTGTTAAAGTAAGGAGAATATTTAAACTGAACCAAAGTTTGTCACTGAATAAAGTTCCAAATCTTCTATTTTGGCTACTTTTTGTGTGTGTGTATGTGTGTGGTGGTGGTGTGCTGCTTTTAGGTTAAACCCAGGACCTTGCACATGCTAGGACAATGCTCTACTACTGAGCTTCACCCCAAGCCTACTTTTAATTTTTTCTTTTACGATAGAGCCTTGCTATGTTGCTTAGGCTGAACCCTTAACTCCTGGGTTCAAGTGATTCTCCTATGTCTATTTGTCTGTATGTCTGTCTGTCTGTCTCTCTCTCTCTCTCTCTCTCTCTCTCTCTCTCTCTCACCAGGGATTGAATTCAGGTCACTCAACCACTGAGCCATGTCCCCAGCCCTATTTTGTATTTTATTTAGAGACAGGGTCTCACTGAATTGCTTAATGCCTCACTTTTGCTGAGGCTAGCTTTGAACTTGGTATCCTCCTGTGTCAGCCTCCCAAGCTGCTGGGATTATAGGCATGTGCTACCATGGTCCAGCCTCTTGACTATTCTTGATGGTAAAATATTAAATATTTCTTAGGCATACATAGGTCTCAGCTAGTGTGAGTGTTTTGAGTTCTGTTTGACCTGAAGTAGACATTTTTATATTTTTGTTTTTCATTCCCCTTAGCATCTAATCATTGCCTAGTGTCCACAACTTCTGTTAATCTAACATTGAAAAATCACTCCTTTTTCAGGGTGTTGCTTTTGAGTCCTTAGAAACTGAAGTTTGGGGTCTGTTTATTTCCATTCCCCTCATAAATCTTGCAATAAAGTGGAATATAATGGCTTCCAGAAAAAGTTTGAGGGTGAGAAATCATCTGAGGTTTAATGATAATGACTAAAATTTGTGCCTTATATACATATAGAGTATTCCTGTAAACTTTGTATTAAATATTCTTGATAGTTGGATTAGGGTGTAGCTCAGCGGTGGAGTGCTTGCCTATTATGTGTGTGGCCCTGGGTTCAATATAGTGGGGATTCTAATGAAAGAAACATTGGTTCATAGGTAAGTAGGAAGTAGGTTACTCACAAAAAGGATGGAGATGATTATGAGGGAAAAAAGGACTTTTTGGCCTGAGATTTAATACTTGTATGATCTTGGTCACATTTTTTTATTTTCGTTTTACAGTACTGAGTATTGAACCCAGGGGTACAAGCTACATCCCCAGTTCTTTTTTTTTGTTTGTTTTGTTTTGTTTTGTTTTGTTTTGTTTTTGTTTGTTTCACATTGAGACAGGATCCCACTAAGTCGCTGAGGGTCTTGCTAAATTGCTAAGGTTGACCTTAAGTTTGGGGTCCTCCTGCTTCAGCTGCCTCCTGCCTCAGCCTCCTGAGTACCTGTGGTTACAGGCATGTGCTACTACACTCATCTCATACTTTTTGGTGTTGGTCCTTATCTGCAAAGCTGAGACTGCTAGTACTATTAGGATTTCATTAACAGGACATTCATAAAATAACCTGACACTAGTAGATTAGTATGCTTTCCTTTATTTAAGATAAGTGTATATTTTAAAGGAATATTTTCAGTATCAGCAAACAGGTTTACCTACCAGCTTAAGATTTAAGTACCAAGAATATTTAATGTATCAAAATTAGTCCTATTTAAGGTCAAGTCATTTAGACAAGTTCTTGGGTGAGAAGCCATTGGATGGTTATGAAAGTGACCTCATTGAGATGGAATGATTGGTTAATTGTAGACTTCTAAAAATAGATTTGGGGGATAAAGAAAGATCTCATTAATTCTCAAGGTTACAAAAATATTGCCCGTTTGTCAAGTGTCAATACAGAGTTGAGTCCTGGAGTCTCCAGTGGTTCTCTAGGAACCTTCTTGAGAAATCAACATTTTTAAACCTATTGGTTAAAATGGTCAAGTTGTACTTTGAAGAGAAGAAATTGTTCCTGAATCCATGTTCGAGTCATCGTAGCAAATATGTGTGTGACTGTTGTGTGCCAGGCATACAAAGTGTTAGGTTTGTTTGGGGGTTATAAAAATGTACTCTAATAGACACCGGTAGGTAATTTCAAAGAGATATGCCACCAAGTAAAATTTTAGAAAAGCGGTTGGGGCTGTAGCTTATGGTGTGACATTTGCTTAGCATGCATGAGCCCCTGCGTTCAATCCCCAGTATTTAAAAAAAAAAAAAACTTCAAAGAGATGTGATATGTGGAAGGTGCTGTGGGGCATAGAGGAGAGACACTTTGTGTACCAGGAAGGAGTCAGGCAAAAAATCTTTGGATGAAGTACAGTGATATTTCAAGGCTCAAGGCCAGGAATCAATCATGAGGCATTTTTAACCTCCCCATTTTACTGTGTAACAGTGAAGACAAGCCTATGGAGATGCCCAGTTTTCCAGCAGCTTGGTCAGGTCTTTGTTTCAGCTGCTTCCCCCTAGTGTTTGGGAATGGGACTTGGATTGAATTGTATGTTATCTCCTGTGAATTGGAGGTAAAATGTTCTGTCCTGATCATCCATACTAAGGAAATAGAATTTCTCAAATCTCAAAATAAAGAAAATTTCTGTGTTGTAACTTAAGAGATGTGAAAAGGATGAAATGCATCAAGAGGCAAGGTGAAAGAATGGGCTCTGGAGTCCTTTTGAGGTCTGCTGCTTTGTAGCCCAGGAGAAGGTACTTACTGAGGGTCAGCTTCTGGGTTTGGCCACTGTCTGGGTGTCACTGTGAAGCTGGTAGAATTCTGCCTGCACAGGATCTGGTCAATAGTGTTTCTTTTCTAGCATGGTTATTCCCCTTAGCTCACCAACTGACATGTATTTAACAGGATCATGAAGTTGAATTTACACTGCAGTGTTTAAAAACAAAACGTGGCTAATGAGAAACTATCTTGATTTGGGTCAAAAACTGCATTTTAGTCTAATTATTTTCTGTGGAAATAAATGCAACTTGTTCCTTGTTCTGACTTTGGCATTTGGAGAGTTGACTGACACTTTCTGAAATATGCAAATAGGAAAATGTAATAGGCTATGTAAATTACTTCTATTTTGCCTTTAGTACAATGGCATTTAGAACAGTCTTTTAGACTTCTGGGCATTAGTTTCTTCATCTGACAGATAGAGGATCCTTTTGGTGAGGAGGGATTGGTTATTAAACCAAGGGGTGTTTTACCACTGAGAGACATCTCTAGTCCTGTTTTGTTTTGTTTTGTTGTTTGTGTGTGTGTGTGTGTGTGTGTGTGTGTTTTACTGGGGATTGAACTTAAGGATACTCTACCTCTGAGCCACATCCCCAGCCCTATTTTGTAATATTATTTGGAGACAGGGTCTCACAGAGTTGCTTGCGCCTCACTTCTGCTGAGGCTGGCTTTGAACTCGGGATTCTCCTATATCAGCCTACCCAGCTGCCGGGATTACAGGCGTGCACCACCATGCCTGGTTAGTCCTGTATTTTTATTTTTTAGAGATTCTTACATCCTGAGGCTGTTTCAAACTTGTGATCCTCCTGCCTCAGCCTCCCCAGTTGCTGGTAAGCATGTGCTACATGCTAGCTCAAAATAAAGGTTCTTGATTAGACTATTTCCAGTTTTAGTTTAGCTAATATCTCATAATCTTAAAAATATTATTTTATCTGTTGGTGCCTTTTATTAAAGATAGACTTACCCAGTAATTAAACAGATCGTACTTTTTATTTACTAATAGTTTGTAACCTAGATGTGTTTTTAAATTTATGATTATTTTACTCATTTCTTTGCTTCTGAGGGTAAGGAGGTGGTAGAAAGAATAGTACTGAGTAAACAACTTTTACTTGAAATGCTATTCATCTGTCAAACAAATTTTTTCTTTAACATTTTAGTTAGAAAAATAATATACTTGTTTTTAGACCATTTGAGAAAATATAAAAGCATAGAGAAATGTATAAGAGTTATTCATGGAGCTGGGGTTGTGGCTCAAGTGGTAGAGTGTTTGCCTAGCACCTGTGAGGCACTGGGTTTGATCCTCAGCACCACATAAAAATAAAATAAAGATATTGTATCCACCTAAAACTAAAAAATAAACGTTAAAAAAAGAGAATTATTCATAATCTCTTCTCAAAGACAATCATTGTTAAAAGTTTTTGCTTTTCAGTTGAAGGTTTATTGCAAACTAATAATTTTAATAATAGTTACCAAATATTAAAGGGGAAGCATAATTTAGAATAACATGTATACATACATTTGAATAATGGCAATTTAGTGCATTGGTAAGTTAACTGCTGTTTCAAGATTTAAATGAGCAACTGAAAGCTGTGACAGCTCAGGTATAGAAAAGTTGTCATGAACATCTGTGGATTCTTCACCAGTCTCTGATTTGGTTGTGAGGACGTTGTTATTATTATTAGTTGTTTATAGCTAGATGAATAGCAGCTATACTTTTACCCTTTAAATGAAGCAAATGAAATTACTCAAAAGTGATTTTAAAAAGTCCTTTGGGGATAATTTTGATGTTTGGATGCCACTAGTTAGACTCCTGGATAAATCATTACCTTCTTGTCCTTACTTGGTGTCATTCATCAGATTTAATAAGCTACCTTTAGAAAATGGGACATGCTGTCTGGCATTTGATTTTTAAAATCCTTTTTAAAAGTATACGTGTTCAGCTGTGCATGATGGCACATGCCTATACTTGGCTACTTAGGAGGCTGAGGCAATAGTGTCACAAGTTTGAGGCCAGGCTGGGCAACTTAGCAAGATGCTGTCTCAAAATTAGGCTCAAAATGTTTTTTATTTATGTTAGGTATATAGATGATGATTTAGTAAATTACTGGTTTATATGACATGAAGATTACTCCCACGGAAGTTTAGGCCTAGCATCATTGTAAGTGGCTGCATATGATTCCATTGTGCGTTAATAAACGAGAAAACTGAAGAGTGGCTTGGCTATACCATCGTCTTCCTCAGAAACAGTCTTAAGTAAATGTAGGCTTGAAGATAGAGCTGTTTCTCTCTACCTTCTTAATTGCCAGCCTTGGCTTCTAAATACTGGCGTCACCTCTGGTTGTTAGGTACTTCACTTGATGCTCCCACTATCTTTGAAGTTTTATTCAAAGTATCTTTAAAGGGGCCTGTTAAGCTGGTCAAGAAATTTGTTTTACAGCCAGACGTATCTCATTTTAATAGAAGTAGAGGGAATGTATTCTAAATACCCTTAGGTAGAAGCCAGGAATGATTGTCATGTTCTCAAATTCACACAGAGGGTCAGGGTGGAGGTCACCTCTACCATGTTATGGCCATAATAATTGTGGATTAGATATTAGATACCAGAAGGAGAAAATGTCTAAGGAATAGATAGCCTCGGGGAACAGCTGAAGTTTTTCATGGGAGGGGAGAAAGATAGGATGGCAAATGAGACTGAGGAGCTGAGGACCTGAGAAGGACCACCAATGTCATGATCAGGAAAGTCTAGTACTCTGCCAGGTATATTATTCACAAGGTCAGAATTGCAGTAGGAAGATTGTTCTGTTTTGTTTCTGAGATAGGAGGTGACTAAGTTGCTCAGGCTGACCACGAATTCAGGATCCTCCTGCCTTGGCCTCCCAGTTAGCTAAGATTACAGGCATGCATTGCCTCCCCTGGCCTGCAAAAGGAAGTTTGAACAGTTACTGTACTGAGTATTGTTGCTGTCTAGCCACTGTAGGGGGAGACAAGATATGTGTACTTGATAATTTAGAACATTAAACTTTACATAAAGTGACAATAATTCAGCAAAAGGAAAGATAAGGGTACCTTGAAAAAATGGTAGATTCTGATTCAAGTCAGTTCAAGAATAAAGTAATAAAAATTGACATTAAAAAAACATTGTAGGGCTGGGCTGGGGCTCATCGGTAGAGGGCTCGCCTAGCACGTGCGAGGCCCTGGGTTTGATCCTCAGCCCCACATAAAAATAAATAAAGGTATTGTGTCCATCTACAACTAAAAAATATTTTAAAACAACAACAAAAAAGACATTGTAATCAGGAGCCCTGACACAGGTGCCTTTTATTCCAACATTCAGGGGGTTGAGGCAGGAGGGGGAGGATCCTTTGAGTCCAGGAGTTTATGGCCGTCCTGGGCAACACATTGAGACCCAGTCACCAAAAATGAACATTATAGACAGTCTTAAGATGATTAGATAACACTGATATAACTGAAGAACCAAAGGTGTAGTTTTTATATTTTCCTTTTATAACAGTGACAGATACATGTTTGATGTTAGGGGACTAATTCTATTGGATTCTTTGTGTCAGACTTTGAGGCTGGTACTAAGGAGATACTTTAACTCTGATACGAACCATGGACGTAGTCTTGCTTTCCTCTGTGGGAATGAAAATTTTCATTTTGAGAGCATTTTTGTAGTGTGCTAAAGAATTAGCAAATAAGCCGGGCATGTGGTCCCTGCCTATAATCCCAGCGGCTTGGGAGGCAGAGGCAGGAGGATCACAAGTTCAGAGCCAGCCTCAGTAACTTAATAAAATCCTGTCTCAACATTTTAAAAAATAAAAGGACTGGGGATGTGGCTCAGTGGTTAAGTGCTCCTGGGTTCAGTCCCTGGTACCAAGATAAACAATAAGCAAAATCACATTTTCCAAAATCCTTTATTTGCTTACTAAAGGTACACTTGGCATAAATGCTAATTTGTATACTTTGGTCCCAGAAAAATCTTAATTGTGCCTTCAGCCCTTCAGGTCACCCTTTTCTCTGCATTTCAGGTTATGTCAGCTTCTCTTCCTCTTGTCAGTTGAGGTTCTGCACTAGAGGCTGAACACCTACAAATAATCATGCTGCTGTTACATAGCCTACCAGTGTATTAGATTTTTTTGAATTTTCTTTTTGATGTCCTGAGGATTGAATCCAGGGCCTTGTGCTTGCTAAGCAAGAGCTTTACCACTGAGCTCCATCCCAGCCCTTTAGTTGATTAATTAATTATTTAAGGTACTGGGATTTAACTTGGGTTTGTTTGTTTAAAAGACCACTGAGCTGTACCCCCATTCCTTAAATTTTTCATTTTGAGGTGGTGTCTTGCCACGTTGTCGGGGTAGTCTTGAACTTCAACTTTTTAAGGAATGAAATCCTTTTTTCATATGAAGTCGAGTAGTAGTATTTATCTATAAAACAGATAAAAATCTTCTAATCTCTTCACACGCCTTTCTTTAAGCATTGAGGCTTCAAAGAAGTTAAGTGACATAGATAAGCATTGTTACAACTAAGGATTTGGACTTATATTTTTCTTGGTAGTTCTTTAATTGAATTCACTTGTCTGCTTTTCCAATAGTGAAAAAGAAGAAGATGACAATGAAAAGAGAGAAGATCCAGGTGATAACTGGGAAGAAGGAGGAGGTGGTGGAGGTATAGAAAAATCTTCAGGTCCCTGGAATAAAACAGCTCCGGTACAAGCGCCTCCTGCTCCAGTAGTTGGTAATCTTCCTGTTTCTGTTTTAGGAGATGTCTTATTTGTGTATAATTTTACATGTGGTCTCTGCTCAACTAAATATATGTGAGATAGGGTTAACAGCAGTGGTGTTTCTTTTCCTGGCAGAGGGGATTTGTATATGTGTCTTAAAGAGTTTTAAATCCTTAACAGAAGAATTTGGAAATTAAGAGACATTTCTGTGGACTGCTAAATTTTATGTATTTTGCTTATTTTTGTGTTTTCACAATGAACCTAGAGCCTTGTACATGCTTAGCAGATGCTCTGCAGTGAGCTGCACACCTAACCCTATCATCATTTTTTTATGTGGATTACTGAAGTAGCACTTCTTGTCTGCTTGCTTCTCCCTGCAATCCTCCCACGCCCATGTACACACAGACTCCCAGCACAGCATCCAGTTCCTTTTAAAATACATCAGAGCATATCACTATGATTCACAGTAGAAGCTAAAAGTTATCAGTGACTTACAAGGCCTTGTGCGTCTGCCTTCTCTTCTTTTTTAAAACTTGATCCTCATTGATGCTGTTCTATAGATGCACTGAACACATTGCTACTGCACACCCTTTGTGCTGTGTGTTCAGTCTGGAATTTTCTTTCCTTTGTGTCAGGAATCTGCAAGCTTTTTCTGTAAATAACATGGGGTGGAGGGCCATGCAGGCTCTGATGTGATTTCTTGGCTCTGCTGTTGGAGCTATATTTTTGTAGAACTTTACAGAATCACTTGGGTTGGCTTTGCTGGTTTGCCAGTGCTGGCTTTTTGTGTGTGTTTTGCACTTGCTCTCAAGTCTTAGCTTAATTTTCATCTTACCACCCTCCCCCATTCTTATTTAAAATCATAGTTCCTCCCGCCACTACCACCTTACCCATCCTCTACTCCCTCACTAATCCTTCCTTGCTATAGTACCTATCTCTTCATAGTTGTTTCCTTCCTTTAGAAAACCATGTTCAATAGAATTTTTACAGTGATAGAATAGCACTGTGTGGTGCAGTGATTATTTGCTACATGTGGCTTGTTGAGTACTTAAAGTGTGGCTGATGTGGTCGAGGAACTGAATTTATTTTATTTGACTTAAATAGTCACATGTGGCTAATGGTTAAAATAATAAGGCTTGTGGGTTTGTTTGTTTGTTTTTTTTTTGTTTTGTTTTGTTTTTGTTTTTGTTTTTGTTTTTGTTTTTTTGATGGTGCTGGGTATTGAACCCAGGGCCTTGTGCATGTGAGGCAGTCGTTCTACCAACTGAACTATATCCTCAGGCTCTTATTCTGTTAATGTTTGTATCTGAGTGCAGCTTAGGTACTCAGAAATAATGTATGTATGAGCTTTCACCCACAGAGTCAAAAGACTACAAAACAATAATCCTATTATAGTAGTACTCAAATGGCAACCTGGCATGGTGGCATGCATCACATCTGTAATCCCAGTGAGGGAGGCTGAGGCAGGAGATTTTCAAAAGATATTCAAAGCTAGCCTCAGCAACCTAAGTGAGGCCCTAAGCAATTTAGTGAGACCCTGTCTCAATTAAAAAAAACTAGGGAAATGTTTCAGTGGTTAAGTGCCCCTTGGTTCAATCCCCAGTATGCTCCCCCCACCAAAAAAAAAATTTCTATGTTAAATGGCTATATTATTTTTCAGCTAGAGAATGATAATAGACCTTTATTTGAAATTAAGGGTCAAGGTTTGTAGTGCCAGGGATCTAACCCAGGGTCTTGTACATAGTAGGTCAATGCTCTGCCACTAAACTACACTGCCAGCACAAAATTAAAATTTTAAAAGGTGGCAAACATGAAGATCCACTCTATATACATATTGAGGATGGAGTAGGGGTTATAGGGAAAACCTATGTCCCTATAATGTTAGCCATAGTGGAAAATTTGGGGCTACTCAGCTGCTTAATTTTTTCCTGTTTTTTAAGAGGGGAAAAAAGGCAAGAACCTTAAAAGTCATTGTGGAAGAGGATTAAATAAATAAGGATATCTAGTTCATTATTTTTAATATAACTTTTAGATTTTTAACAAACTTTGCAAGCATTTTAAGTCTTTTACACCTGGCATCTTGTTTAGCCTGTGATCCAGGTAAGGAAGTGATCTTTCACTTTTACTAATACGAAATTGAGGACTACAATAGTCATTCTGAAAGGTAATCCCAGGACCAGCAAATTCTTTCTCATATTCCATAAAGAGGCTTATAGAATTTGTTTATATATAAAGAATTAAAATTGTACATGGAGGCTGTCTTTCCTCCAGAGATGGCCTGAGTTCTCCCTTGAGTTTATATCTACTTTTCCCACATAAGCCTGTTTATGCGTTTGAGAGAAAAAAAAAATGTACAGGAAAAGTTAAAACAGTACACCATGTATACCTGTAATCCCAGTTTACTCAGGAGGCTGAGGCAGGAGAACTGCGAATTCAAGGACACACCTGAGCAATTTAGGGAGACCCTATCAAAACCAAAAGGACTGGGTTAAGTTCCCAGTTAGGAAAGAAAGAAAGAAAACTACCCTAAAAAGATAACCATTCTTTTTACTTTAAAACATTTCCTCAGGCTGGGTGCAGTGGCATGCACTGCACCTGTATTCCCAGTGGCTTGGGAGGCTCAGGCAGGAGGATTGCTTGTTTGAATTTAGTCTCAGCAATTTAGCAAGATCCTATCTCAAAATTTTTAAAAATAAAAGGACTGGGGATGTTGCTCAGTGGTTAAGGGCCCCTGGGTTTAATCCCTGGTACCAAAAAAAAATTTTTTTTTTTTTCCAGATAACTTTGTTGTCTAATCCAGAGACCTTTTCCATATCAGGGTTTGCTTTTTTCCATAACTGTTAAATGGTTGAGGATGCAGGAATAGATTATTAAAACACTATCCATGTAAATGATTTCTCTAAGCTCTTACAAAATATTAGTTACAGAAACCCCAGAACCAGCAATGACTAGTGGTGTGTATAGGCCTCCTGGTGCCAGGCTAACCACAACAAGGAAAACACCACAAGGACCACCAGAAATATACAGCGACACACAGTTCCCATCCCTGCAGTCCACTGCCAAGCATGTAGAAAGCCGAAAGTAAGTACTGTAATTATTGCATTTCACGTGGGATCTCGGGCTCTTGTCAGGGAGTGGGGTGTAGGGGAAATGAAAACCCGCTTGAGGGAGACTACTCCCTGTTGGTAAGGCCCAGGCTGCCACTGACAAGCAGCTGAGAACCAGCTGGGACTAGAGGCCCAGGAGGGAGGGCAAGGGGGAAGAGCATAGAAGACACTTTGCTGTCACAGATTCTCCGATGCTTGGTATGTTTTGTGGCGGTGACAAGTCTCATTTAAAATTTTTTATAAATACATTATTACTAGCTTATGTTCCTTATAATATGGAAACTAGAAATGTAAGAGCAGTATTTCATTGTATTTCCCAGTAAATGTGAATAGATGAAAGATGTTGACATTTATAAATCTAATATTAAAATAATCTTATTTCAGCAGGTACTTAAAATGAATGCTACCTGGAGTTAATGACCACATATGGCACATCTACATCTTATTTAGGGACATGAATTTTAAAAAATAAATAAAATGGGAAGAAATGTAAATGACATCAGATGGAAATTTTTTTTGGGTGGCTTTTAAAGTAAATCCCAGCCTTTCGCCTCTTTGAGAGCACAGCTGGCTTGAATTTAAACCTCCACTTGGACTTTGCTCCTCTGCTCTCCTACAGAATGCGTAAGGGACTCTGGGAGGGGAGTGACTCACCACACTCAGCTTTCTTTGCCTGATCTAGTCCAACCCCCACAAACAAAAGTGGGGAGAAATCATTGAATGATGAGAACTTTACTTGAATGAGAAAATTGTTACCCTTACCTTATGCATAAAGAAAGAGATGTATTGTCTACTAATTGCTAAATCTAGAAGTGAGTCCTAGGAGGAATCTCATTGCACAGCTTCTTTCCAGCTGTCTTCAAATGGTCCCCAAACAGGTTTGCAGTTAATGCTATTCAGTAGATGGGACCATAGAGCTTCAGTACAGTATTACCTTTTCTGTTCAATTGAAGCCTTAAAATGGTTTGATAAGAATTTTATATACCAGTTCTCCTTTTCTGTCCCTCTCCAAGATATTTAGGGGTGGCCTTTCCCCCTACCCCCAAGGAAGAATATTTTCAAAAAACCCTAGTGAAGAATATTTACTGATTACATTTCTTTTCCCTTAGGGATAAAGAAATGGAGAAGAACTTTGAAGTAGTAAGACACAAAAATAGAGGTAGGGATGAGGTTTCAAAAAACCAGGCCCTTAAACTTCAGCTAGACAACCAGTATGCTGTGCTTGAAAATCGCAGCCACACACAGTACAATTGAGGAATGGTCTTTGCTAACCCTTCTGAGGTAACTAGACCACTGCTAATCACCATGAACCTTTCATCCGATCTCTGTTGGACCTACAGCAGCTGATGCAGACCCCTCGGTTTAAGTGACTGGCTCTGTTGCACTGTGGAAGTTTAAAGTGTCACAACTGCTCTTTATGTATACTGGATTTAGGAGAGCTTCCATTGTTACATAAATGTGTGGACTAGATTCAGCAGTGTTATTTCATAATTGCTCTGCAAATACGAAAAACCAAAACCTGCAGCAGTGGTCATTTCAAAAATCTTTTTATGTTCAGATACTGAGCCTTCGTAAGGGTTGACTACCTCAGATTTGCTGCACTCATTGTGGACTTCATGTGGATCACAACTTCTGGATAAGAAGGTTACAGCTATTAAGGTGTCGATATGAACCTTGAAACCAGCTCTACTGGATTCCTATCAGAAATCCTGCAGAAAGTCAGCCATCTGGGTTCTGATCTGCTGTAAAAGATGAAGATTTAAGTGACCTTAATTAACCTGTCCTGTCCCCCACCCTAAGGAATACTCTGTAGTAGGCTGTGGCTATATTATACTTCCTGGAACATGCCGCTCAAAAGAACTGTGTTCAGATCATCTATGTAGGGCTGTGAATTATAATTTAAGTTTTTAGTTATAGTCTGAGGTAAACTACAAATTGAATTCAACCAAACTTGGGTCCACCAAGTGGGAAAAGGGGTGGGGGAGGGAATAATCTCGTTTCTCTTAGTCATTTTTTATTTGGATAGTGCTTTTTCTGTGTTCCACATTAAGGCCTTTTTTGCTTTGACTTGGAATAAGTTCGTTGACAGCATATTGCTTGGTTAGGTAAGTAACCTGAAATATGCATTAGAATTGTGAAATGTCTCCTCAATTTGCCAATCCCTGGAGTGGAACCAAATAGCCTTTGACATAAGGGGCAGCAAATGCTGGACACTCTACTTCAGGTGCTGCTAAAGCCTCCAATCAGGTCTAAATTTACAGTACACTGCTGTGGAGACAGCGGTTTCTACTCAAACTGAGGGATTCAAGCAATGTGAGCAAAACCACCCACAATCCATTTAAGTGTCCTGGATCTTGTATGGGTGTTGATAAGAGTTCCTTACATACCTGTGTCCAAATTTTTAAGGTATTAAAACATTCTAAAGATACAGTGATTGTCCCCACTAGCTCTGTTACCAGCCTTTTAGAGTGTCTCTAATAGTGTTCATTTGGAAAGGCAGGGCAAAAGACAGTGATATAGCCCTGCTGTTTTTAATAATTACAGCTTAAGCTATCCACTAGTACTTAGTTCTTAAAAGGGACTTGTGGAAGTGCCCCAGGATTACTGAGACATTTCTTTCTACCTAATGAGACAGTCTAGCAATTTCCTAGTTTCATATCTGTGATTCAGTAGAAATATTTGTAGTGGTGTGTGACCACTTGGTGCAGAGCCTGGGTTTCTCTGTAATAAATCCATTCACCAAAGGCAGGAGTTGTGGGCTTGCTGCTGGCAGGTGTGAAGTACATGAGTGAAGGCAGCTGTCCTGGTGTGGGGCCATTCTCTGTAGGAGTTTGGTCTTGGTGAATATGTTGGTGCAGGAATTGGACTTCTAGGAGGGCTATAGTATCTCCTGACAGGACCTGCCTACCACTTCTGGGCAATAATGTTGGTATTTGAGATGGCAGGTAGGACAGCCTGCCTTCTGATTTATTTGGATGAGTAGCTGAGCCAGTTTCGGGGAGGTAGGATGATTAAAGGAGAATTTTTAAATTCTTGGTTATACTGAAGACATAATTTGGGAGCCAAAAACCTTAACAAGTAATCTCTTGGACCCTGAGCCACATATTTTCCTTAAAGTATGCGTTTTTCCCACAAACTTTTGTTGGGTTATATTGTTGAGGAATGAACTGAGATGAATATGAGGTGGTTTTATTTAATGGCATACTGTACTGGAAATTTTGAAGACCTGCAGTAGACTTAAATTCCAACTCTTGTTATAATTTTATAAAAGATTGTGAAATTCTCAAAATGAATATGAATCAAGTTTTAATATACTGTATGATGGGTTGATGAGGTTGTCCATTATACCATTTCCTTCTTTGGATTCTCAGGCATGGTTTGGCAGTGCAAGAACTCTGTAACATTAACAAATTCAATAAAAAGTAAATATATGGATCATGGGGTGTGACAGTATTTATTCTAAACTGTCTTGGTAAACGGTGAATTAATGTCATGCCTCCTTGCTATGGGAGAGTGACCCTTGTGTTGGAAGAGTGCTTGCAGAATACTCGATGTTAAAAAGATGGGGAATGAAAATGGCTGCAAAACCGTGATAAATGTTCTTTATCTTTGGAGAAGTATTGGAATCTACTTGTCTCTTGAAATATTAAATGTTAGGTTACAGCAAGGAAATTCATTCCATACACTGCAAGTTTGACACTTTACTTGAAACGTACATATTTCTCTAGAGCAGCAGAGTTTGAATTATAGTGCCTGAATTTCTAAATCGGCATATTTTCAGTCATTTTTGGTAATAAATATTTAAATATTTGTTAACAAGTTAAGCACTTGAGTTTAAGGTAGGGTCTTGCTAAGTCTCTGAGGGTGACCTTGAACTTGATCCTCCTATCTCAGGCTTTGTTGATTATTATTTGATTGTACTCAGTTGAGGCTTTTTTCTTGGCCACCTTATAAACTTACTGATTTTTTCCCCCATAAGTATAGTTATTGATGGACCTTTATTTTTATGTGGTACAGAGAATCGAACCCAGTGCCTCTCATGTGCTAGGCAAGTGCTCTACCACTGAGACACAACCCCTGCCCTCTCCATAAGTTTTTTTAACCCCGCTTTTTAAAAGTAAAAAAAAAAAAAAATACAGTTCATGTAGTTTTTAGCATATTCTGAAGGACATGCAGTCACCTTCACTCTTCATTCCTGAGTGTTTTCATCACCCAAGAAAGAAATTCCCCACCTCTGAACTGTTACTTGTCACCCCAATCCCAAATCCTCCACCTTAGGCAACAGAGGATTTTTCAGTTTCCCTATTCAGGATATTGACATCAATTTTAACTGACTTAGCACATTTTTCAGGTTTGCCCATGTTGTGTTGTAGCATGTATCAGATCAGTGGTTTTAAGTCAATTTTATAAATATACCATGTTTATACATTCCTGGGTTGATGGACATTTGGATGGTTTTTGTTTTGTTATGATCAATGTTAAATTAAATTTTCAAGGTTTTTTTTTTTTTTTTTTTTTTTTGGTATTTGAGAAAGAGAACTTGTTTTCAATTATCTTGGATATGTACCTAGATATAAAATTGCTGGGTCATATGATACTTTGGGGAACTACCAAATTCCCAAAGTGGCTGCACCCTATTAAATTCCCAACAACCTAGTCTGAGGAATCCTACTTCTCCGTATCCTCTTCAGTTGTCTGAGAATCTTTGATTCTAGCCTCCCTAGAGGGTGTAAACTGGAATCTCATTGTGGTTTTGGTTTATGTTTCTGTAATGAATAATTATGTTGAACATCTTTTCAAGTGCTCACCAACCATTTGTCTTTGGAAAAATATTGAGATCTTTTGCCAGTTTTTAAATGGGTTATTTGTCTTTATTGACTTGCCAAGAATTATATATTCTAGGTCCCTCCCTTATCAGATACACAGTTTGCAAATACTTTCTCCCATGTGTCTGAAGCATGGAATTCTCCATTTTGAGTCCAGTCTGTTTCAGCTTTTTTGTTTAGATCTTTGAGTCATTCTGGTGTGTGAATTTTGTTGGTCCGGGTTCATTCTGCAAGTGGATATCCAGTTGCCCAGCACCTTTATTGATTTAGTTTCTTATGTGGTACTGGAGATTGGATCTGGTCTCCTAGGTCTCCAGACCTTTTTATTATTTGAAGAATGGCCTCACAAATTTGTTCCGGCTGCTGTCTAATTTTCGGCCCTCCAGTCTCAGCTTCCCAAGTACATGGGATTTCAGGTGCACATGACCACATTCTTCCTTTTAATCTGCAGTTGAAAACAGCATATTCTGCCCTAAGAAGCCAATCTCTAAAGGTTTTTACCTGTGTGAGAAGTTTTCTTCATGAGAAGTGGTACAATTCTGCAAGATCATGTTCATGATCTCAAACCTGCATTTTGGAATAACTTGAAGATCCTTAAAATGCTGTTCGACTCCCACCTCCAGACATGGTTTAATTAGCATGGGTATGGCCTGAGTTTAGAGACTTTCAAGTTCTGAAGTTTATCCTAAATTACAGCAAAGTTTAGAAATTATTATGTCAATAAATTATCTTCCTTAGAAGGCATCAGAAAAGTGTCATGGGACTAATTTGAGAACATAAGAAATCACTTGAATTGCATCAGTAGCCCAGAAAGGGTTGTTTCTAAATGCATTTTTGAATACTGCTAAATATGTGGAAATGGATAATAAAGCCAATGGGGGAGACCTGTAACTAATACTAAATTCTTTTGATAGGTACACATGTCTCTAGTTAGTAATTATCACTATAAAGACCATTGGCAAAAATTTGTCTTAATTTCTAGATCACTTCTTAATATAATTTCTGTAGCTGCTCATTTCCTCTAACAATACTTTTATTCTGTTTGGCTTCTGTCTTGACAGTAGATCTGATCATTGCAGACTTCACTTACTACAAATGTTTATCTATCTTACACTACTCCTGGCTACTTGTTAATTCTGCATTTCCCCCTGGTGACTGTGAAATGACCCTTATTAACTATCAGAGACAAGCATGAGAGCAGCAGAACCCTGTGACCATCTAATTCCTCAGCCACTTGCACCACCACAACTGGGCATGCAGGTCACTTTTTACCAGTCTCTGCTTTTTTAAAAGTCATGTGGGGCTAGATGCAGTTGCTCAAGCCTGTGATCCCAGCAATTTTGGAAGGCTGAGGCAGAAGGGATGACAAGTTCAGGGCCAGCCTCAGCAATTTAGCAAGACCCTTTCTCAAAAGGGCTGGGGATATATAGTTTAGTAGTAAAGCACCTCTGGGTTCAATCCCCAGTACATTTTTTATATTATTATTAAAAATCTGAAACTGAGTAGAACTTTGGAGGTCAAGGACTCCCAACCTCAGTGGTACCATAATAGTGTGGGTGAAGAGCAGGTTGCAAAGTTCTATTCCTTCATTCTCCCCTAACATCTTTTTTTTAATACCTTGACTCCAGCCTGACAAGAATGTTGTATCAGACCTTGGGGTTTTGTTGATTGATACTGGAATTGAACCCAAGGGCACTTAACCACTAAGCTGCATACTTTTTTTTTTTAATTTTTAATTTTGAGACAGTGTTTCACTAAGTTGCTGAGGAATTTGCTAAATTGCAGAAGCGGCCTTGAACTTGGAATCCTCCTGTCTCAGCCTCCTAAATTGCTGAGATTATACAGGTGTGTACCACCATGCTTGGCAGTCATTGGAATTTTTAAAAATCACTGCTGCCATGATGATGCACACTAGTAATCCCAGCAGCTTGGGAGGCTGAGGTAGGAGGATCACAAGTTTAAAGCCAGCCTTGGCAACTTAGCAAGGATGGCCCTGTCTCAAAAAAAGAAAGGGTTTGGCATGTGGCTCATGGCTCAGTACAAAATAAATAGAGTATTTTATCTTGGGCCAGGTACTGTTCTAATCAAGTGAACAGGTAAGGAATGTTGACTGGTTTATCCCTGACCTCCTGACTGCCCCGTAAAATAGGTCCTCAAAGGTTAAGTAGTTTGCCGAAATTCAAGCTAGTAAGGAAGGAGTGAGGCTTGCCACACAGGTATTTTGACTCAGTATATTCTGAACCATAAGGCTTTGTTCCTTGCCTCCCACCAGATTTAAAGCTAGTGAAGGAAAAAACTCCTTTGAGTCTGGCTTGAAGGAGCCCTCTGTCCTGTTCACCCAAGGTCAGTATGGATGTTTGGGAGTCTGCCCTCTTAGTCTCTCAAAGTAGCATAAAGTCCCTAATGTTGGGGCGAATTATACTACTCTGTTTTTAAATGGCCAACGGTGAAATTTTAGTGTCTATAATGTTTTACGATGAAAAATTACAAATACAGGGGAACAGAGAATGGTATTGTTGAGAACCTGGAGCCGCGGGGCGCTAAGAGGCTACTGGGTTCAGCTGCAGCGGCGACCCGGGAGAGGAAGGGACAGGATCGAGGCGGAGGAGGCGATCCCTGCGCCTGTCTTCCTAGAGCCTTCACGGAATCGGTCCCTGGGCGCGCTGCCTGGCCTCTCCTGCCACAGGCCGGGAGCCGGGTCGCCTCTGCTTCGCGGCGCGGCGCTGTGCTGCTGCGGGGCGGGGCGTTGGCGGCCACCGCTACGCCCCGGCGCCCGCGTCCGAGCAGCGTTGGGTCTCGCACCCTGCAAGAGGGGGCTGCGAGCCTGCAGCTGCTCAGACGCAGCCCTCGGCGAGAACTGGGGCCTGGAGTTGGCACTTCCTCTCCCCTGCCTGTTGAGAGCCGAGTCGGGATGGCGCCTGGCGTTTTGCCAGGGTGGAGTTCGCGGAGTTCTGGCTCCAGGCTCTCAACATGGTATATAGTAAACGCCTGTGCTCCCTAAGCCAACTTACCAGTTTTGGCAACTCAGCCTAGGGCACCTTCCCTGCCTCCCAGATTATTCTGTTTCATCCATATTTCACCAAATCAGCATTTTCATACCTTAAAAAAATTTCCATAGTGTCACATATCCCATTGGTGTTGCTATTCTCCTTTTTCTCCTGGTGCTGTTTTGAATGAATTTGGTTTGTTGGCAGTGGATTGCAATTCTTCCAGTCTTCCCGTTAATTTCTCCACTTTTTCTTCCACTGAAGTAATTGAAGAAACCTGGTCATTCTGGAATATTATAGTTACAGCAAGGTGCTACTGTGCCCCTCTTTTTGGTGTGTGTTTGGGGGGTGGTCATGTGGATTGATCAGGAGTGCTCTACCACTGAGCTGGGCCCGCAGCATTTTTTCTTTTCAGATGGGAGCTCATTAAAAGTTCATCCAGGGGCTCGGGGCGCGGCTCAGTGGTAGAGCACTTGCCTAGCCTGTGTGAGGCACTGGTTTTGATTTTCAGCACCATATACAAATAAATGAATAAAATAAATGTCCATCAACAACTAAAAAATATTTTAAGAGTTCACACAGGCTGGACTCAAACTGTGCTTCTTCTACCTCAGCCTCCTGAGGTGCTGGGATTACAGACGTGCACAACCACGCCTAGCTAGCTACCGGTGCCACTGAGATAGGCTCTGATTGCAGTGAGGAGGTGGGATTTCAGAGCAGCCCTTACCTGGAGCCATCATCAGTACATTGTCAGTAGAGGGCACTATAGAGACACCAGACTCCAGGGCTGGACGAAGGACTATTTCCAGGCGTGCTGTATTCCACAGTGGCTCACCTTCATGATTCGGAAACAGCCCACACCACCCCTCCCCTGCAAGGTCCCCCATTCGTAGAGCGGCATGCTTGGTCAGCTGTGACCCCTAGAAGTTTTTCTGCCTCCATTGTCAGGATGTTACTGCTGTCATTTGAGGCCTGAAGCCTTAATTTTCTGGACTCCACCCCTCCAGTCCCTTCTCAGGGTTAGGGAAGTAGTTGCTTTCTGCACTTGTGTGTGTGTGTGTGTGTGTGTGTGTGTGTGCACGCGCGCGCACGTGCTGGGGATTGAAACCAGGGGTGCTTTGCACTGAGCCAGATCTCCAGTTCTTTTAATTTTTGAGACAGGGTCTTGCCAAGTTGCATAGGACCTTAGTAAATTTCTGAGGCTGGTCTTGAACTTTTTTCCATCCTCCTGCCTCAGCCTCCTGGGTTGCTGGGATTACAGGTGTGTACCACTGGCCAGCAGTTAAATCTCCTTGTAGCAGTTGCCTTTTACTAATTGAATAACTTCTTTTAGTGTTAAAAAAGTTTCTCCCTTTATTTTTTGTCTCCTCAGTGTTGACTGATCGTGGGTCCTAATATTTGGCGGCTTGATCAAATTCGAGCCTGATTCACAGGTGTAGGTGAAAGAATATTTCACAGGTATTGTTCTTTACTTCCTGTTGTATTACTTCAGGGCCACACACCTGGTTGTCCTGAGTAAGCAATGAGCTCAGGAGTCATCAGCTTCATCTAACATGAAATTCCCCACTTGCCTTGTGTGCAGCAGTTTGGGCAGTTATTGGTGATCCCTGGAGTTGTGAAATCATATGCTGCTATCATTTGTTGTCTGGAATTATTCTGTAAAGAGAACTTTTTCCTCAGCTGTCATCTTGAAAGGAGGTTCATTCTGACATAGGAAGGTAATTGCTAGATTTTATTAGTTTTTTTTTTTTTTTGGTGGTGCTAGGGATTGAACCCATGGCCTGTGCATGCAAAGCAAGCACTCTATCAACTGAGCTATATCCCCAGCCCTTAGTTTCTTTCTTTATTTTATTATTATTATTATTTTATTTTTGGTACTGGGGATTGAATCCAGGGGCATTAACCACTGAACCACATCCCCAGCCCCTTTATTTTCAGACAGGGCCTCGATAAGTTACTTAGGGCCTCATTAATTTTCTGAGGCTAGCCTCAAACTTGGGATCCTTCTGCATCAGTCTCCTGAGTTGCTGGGATTACAGATGTGCCCCAGGATTTTCTTTTTAAGGTTGAATATTCAATATTCTTTTATTATTAGAATTTGTGTTTTTTGGGTTGGGGTTGAGGCTCAGTGGTAGAGTGTTTGCCTAGCACGCAATAAGGCACCAGGTTTGATCCTCAGCATCACATAAAAATAAAAATATTGTGTCCACCTAAAACTAATATACACACACGTATATGTATGTGTGTATGTATATAAATATATATATATATATACACACATACACACATACATACACGTGTGTGCGTGTATGTAAAAGAATTTATGCTCTTCCCTGGAAATTTTGAGTCTCAAATTGCTAGGAGCCACAAGCAGATAAATGATGCATGGCACCTTTGGTTGTAAAGTGACGCCAGCTAGCCACTGAGATGATATGATTGTTAAGATTTACATTCATATGGAAATTGGGCTCCTGCTGTTCACCTTGGCCTGCTACCGGACTCATGTTACGGAAGGATAGTAGGAGGAAATTCCGGGGGAGGTCCGGCCCCGTTCTGGGGGACACGCGGTTCCGGCAGACTCCCGAGTGGGAGGACCCGGTTTGGCTTGCAGGCGCCTACGGAGTACTGGCGGCTTTTTCAAAAATAAAGTTTTGTTCCTGCTTGAGTGGCTCGTGATTCTGTGCCCAGCCAAGACTGCGGCATCAAATAATTTTATGTATAACTTGACATAGTAAAACAGAACACATTTTGTTCATTTATTTATTTATTTGATGGATATTTGTGTTTCTTCTACTTCTTGGCTGTTTCATTTTTTGGTATTAGGGTTAAATTTGAACATTTTGACATGAAAATGCATAAATAGATACCTGTACCAAGGTTCCTTCCTCCAGTAGATACCTCAAATTAAAACAATTTTCATTACACATCCTCAAATGCTAAGCTTGAAATTGTTCTGCAAAGTGGTTAATACTAATCATAGTGTGGCAGCAAAACAGTTGGGCCAGGCACAGTAGCATATGCCTATAATACCAGTGGCTCAGGAGGCTGAGGAAGGAGGATTGAAAGTTCAAAGCCAGCCTCAGCAATTTAGCAAGATCCTAAGCAACTGAGTGAGATCCTGTTGCAAAATTAAAAAAAAAAAAGGATGTGGTTCAGTATCTCCGGGTTCAATTCCTGGTATAAAAAACAAAAACACTGTGTGCCTTGCTTGTTGACCCATCTAAATTTAAGAACATTCTTAGGGAGAAAGAAAAGGTTGATTAAATGTGGCCTAATACCTATTTTTGCAAAGCCTCAAGCTAAGAATGGCTTTTACAAGTTTAAAAAATTTTTTTAATTGTAGATGGACACAATACCTTTATTTACCTAATGTGGTGCTGAGGATTGAATCCAGTGCCTTATGCAAGCACTCCACTATTGGTCCACAACCCCAGCCGGGTTTTTACATTTTTGAAAGATTTGGGGATAAATGATACAAAGACCCAGTCCACAAAACAAGATATTTGTTCTCTTTGTAACATCAGCAAACTGTGTATTTAAAAACCTCCAGGCGAGAGGCCTGTGAAATAATAGGCATGGATTTGTGGCATATTGGGGTGGGGAGTCACATGTCTAGAATCTAGCTTTATGACAGCTCTAACCTCAAAAGGAACATACAAACCCGTGCCTGCATCCACCCCAGGATGTCGTGCGCTGTAATGTAGTTTGCTGGGCCTGCCATAATGCAAGTCCACAGGGTAGTTGGCTTAAAAAGCAATTTATGTTCAGGAGCTGCTTTTTCTAACATATGGATGTCTGCCTGTCCCTGTCCTCAGTTTCCTGTGTACATGCAGGTGGGAGTTGGGGGTGATGGTGGCAGGAGAGTTCTAAACTCTCTTGCCCTTAGTATCAGGGCACTTTACCACCAAGCTATATTCCCAGCCCTTTAAAATTTTAACACAGGGTCTAGCTAAATTGCTCAAGGTGGCCTTGATATTATGATCCTCTTGCGTCAGCCTCCCGAGTAGCTGGGATTATGGGCATGTGCCACCATGTTCCCCTCTCTTCTTATGAGGACACTAATCCTGCTGGACTAGGGTCCCACCCTCTGACCTCATTTAACTTTAATTATTTCCTTCAAGGCTTTAGTTATACACAAGGTTGGGCTGACTTCAACCTATTAACATTGGAGGGACACAATTCAGTCCATTACTATAAATGCTGAATCTGGGCATAATTAAGTAGGGTCTGCATTCAGGGTTCCCACCTCCAAGTGCTGAGAGCATGTTTCTAGGTGGTTTACTCCTGAATCCCAGGCTCTACCTTGTGGGCTAATGAGTACTAGTTATTGAATTAATGAGTGCTGAGGAGATCAGACTAATGCATGAAAAAATTCAGAGGACTATAAGGTGCTAATTTAAACATCACATTAAAATTCTGTAACAATTCTGAAGGTAAATTAAGAATAAGTATTTTTTATTTTAAAAACAGACAACTACCTATGCTTGGTACTCCTTGCACATGAGAGGATATTTTTGGTGGCATCAGGACATTTACAGATAAAGAACCACAGCCAGGGCTGGGGATGTGGCTCAAGCGGTAGCGCGCTCGCCTGGCATGCGTGCGGCCCGGGTTCGATCCTCAGCACCACATACCAACAAAGATGTTGTGTCCGCCGAGAACTAAAAAATAAATATTAAAAATTCTCTTTCTCTCTCTCTCTCTCCCCCCCTCTCTCACTCTCTCTTTGAAAAAAAAAAAAAAAAAAAAAAAAGAACCACAGCCAGAGCTGAAGTGGTTCATGAGGGAGGAGATGGGCAGATGCTAGGGAGGAGACACCATGTCTGGAGCCTCAGCTGTGTCAGATGTAAACAAGAGAACAGTACAGTTTTTGCAGAAAGAGTAGATTAGGTAATTTTATCTGGAATGGAAAGAAACAGTGTGATCATCAAGAAGTTCAGGTTTAGGATGTAGCTTAGTGGTAGAGCATGTGAGTACCACAACCAAGATGGCAGCAGCGGGGGCGGGGGTGGGAGGGAGGCTCAGCTGCCCCCTCAAGAAGTAATATCGATTCCAAACTTAGTACAGGGGTTGGGGCTGTAGCTCAGTGGTAGAGTGCTTGCCTAGTGCATGAGGCACTGGGTTCGATCCCCAGCACCACATAAAAATAAATAAATAAAGGTATTGTGTCCAACTGCAACTAAAACCAAACCAAACCAAAACAAAAACACACACACAAAAAAACCCCTACAATCTACAAAGTGATTTAGCTAACTTAAAAATGGTTCTGATAAAACTAGGCCCATGTGGTTTTGGAGCAGGGCAGGAGTATAGTTTACATTAAGATGCTACCTCCTTGTGTCAACTGTGATGAAACTCAAAACTTAAGGGGCAGGGACAGAACTCCTTCCTCCTCTGATAAACACAAAAGGGGTTCATGTCCAAGTTGAGACTCTTCCCCTTTGCTGTTTGAGTTTCCCTTTCAAAGACTCATTAGGAAACAAATAGTTAACATCAAAATTACAGTCCTAACTTTCTCATTTGTTCTATGACAAGATGAGGTGTTTTTATAGTTAGAAGGTGGTGCTAATGCATATAGTATGTGGTGTTCCGGTCTAGCATCATAACAGCTAATGCAGTTTTACAGTTTCAGCAGAAGGTTTTTTTTTTTTTTTTTTCAATCTAATAGAACAAAATTCTGCATAAATAACAAATATCAGAAATGTAATTAGCAATTTAATTTTTAAGCTAAGTTTTACAACTCTTTTAGTGCCTTAACAGAGCTAACAGAACACATCTTAATACTAATTTGAGTCACTATTTTTATTCTTTATTGTCACATTTTCCAAGTTTTGGTGCCCAAACTTGGCAAACATCATGGAGATCTGTACACACATACATATACATATATATATATACACACACACAGAAGTTTAAAGCCCCAGTTTCCTCGTTAAACCTTATGCTCAGGCTCCTGTTAAAAAGAGGTAAAATGATAAGAAGATAAAAATCAGGGAAAACATGAAAAGGCCCAATTGATAACTCTTTTTACAGATCAAGGGAGACATTATGAAGCAAAATCCATCACCTTGCTAAAATTCCCACTGAGCTACAGCCTCATATATTTACAAGAAAGATAAACAAAAGCCTTTTGCACACATCCACAAGGTTTAACAAGCCAGCTGAGGAGTTGTATTTTCTTGCTGTTATTTCAGGAACTTTTCATTAAAAAACAATATTTCAGTGATTAAAATTTCAGATGTTAAAAACTTCAGGCGGGGATCATCTTTACATTCCAAAGCAAAATTCTTCAGGTAGGTACATATCTTCAAATTGCTACACAATCCATCACAGCAACATTCAGGCTTTTCAATTAATATACATTTCCTGTTTGGTAACTAAGGGGCAGACTTGACTAGTGTATTCGAGGTCGTTTGACCTTGCTCTTCTCCGCAGCAGCTCTCCTCTTCTGTGGTGACAGTGGTGCAGGCTCCTTATTATTCTGAAGAAATGCAACAGCTCCTGGTAGACAGTAATTTTCCACAGGAGGAGGAGATTCCTATAAGAGCAAAGGAAATGTTTTTTCTTTTTTTTCTCCCCAAGATTTCAAACTTTTAGGCAATCAAGTCAAAGACTCCTTCACTCTGCCTTTTGAGGAGAAAAGCTTAAAAAGGAAAATGCATATTCTTTTCTAGGTTCTTGCAAAAACCTGTCTCTCATGGTATGCTGGATCAGCATACACCTTTTATCAGAAAAATGAGAGTACAGCTCAGGTAGAGGAAGAATCCCTGTTCAGAAATTCATGGGGATTACATGCCCAATAGCTATCATAACACAAGTTGTTAAGCTTAGCATAACATCCTCTCTATATTCCAATTTAAAAAGTTAAAAGACAACCAATGTTACTTAACAAGCAAGTGGAAAGCTACAGAGTTCCTTCCCTTCTCAAACCCACACATTCTTCTCCTTCACAGCCATTTTACAATACTGAAGAAAAGATTTCTTCCTTTATTCTAAGTGTAATAACATCAATTTTTTTCTGGCAAATATGGTAGACTGGGTGACCTGAAAATAAAGCTCCATAAAATTGGTGGTCATTCCATATATAACAACTATAAATTCTGACTAAAATAAATTAAAGGCAACTACCAGAAAACTGGAGAATAAACAAATCAAGAAGAGCTGACATTCAGAAGAATAAATAGTATGGAGCATTTTTCTCTTTTTTTATGACTTTGAGGAGAGGGCCCCAGACTGTTGTGCAGCCTGGCTAAAATTAAAAAAAAAAAAAGGCTTGAAGAAAGACACAATGAGAACCACACCCCCTGGAAAGTAAGGTGGGGAAATCCCAGAAAAAAACAGCAAGCGGGGGACCCAGTTCAGGGAGGAACCCTGCCCAAATCTTCCCTTGACCTCTAAATCATGTCATGTGTGTGCTAAGACCAAAGACACTGAACTGAGATTTAAGCTGCGGCTGCTTTATGTCAGTCTAGTAAACTGCCTGCTAAATAAAAACAGTAGTTTTCAGAGGGCTACAGCAGAATGCAGAGTTTCTAAACTTATTCATAACGTGCAGGACAGATTCAGAATTATTCTACATACGTAGAAGCAGAACATAATTCATTCTCAAGAAAAAAAACAAAAATGAAATACTTATATATAAATTTAACAAAGTGTTCATGAAAAATCAAGGAACTAAATTAATAGACAGGCCATGTTCACGGATGGAAGACTCAAAACACACTTAAAGAGATCAATACTAATGAATGCAATTCCCATCAAAATTAAGATTTTTTTATGAGTATAAACAAGCTTATTTTAAAACTTTATGGAAAAAAGATACAACTGAAAGAAAAATGTAAAGACACCTAAAGTAGCTAAAACAATCTTTAAAAAGAGGAGTAAGTAGAAGCTATCACTGGCTGATATCAGGGCTAACAAAATAAGAGTTGTAGGATCACAGCAGCAGACCACCACAGAGGGGAAGACACAGATCAGTGAAACCAGAAACAGACATACACAAGTATGCCCAACAGACTATGACAAAGGTACAAAAGGAACTCAACAGAGGAGAGAAGGTTCTTTGAACAAATGACAAATGGAGCCACTGCACAGTCTTAGAAGAAAGAAATCCCAGAACAAACTTTGACCTAAACTTTACATCTTATGTAGCAATTAGCTTAAAATGGATCATAGACACGAAACTTTGAAGACTTTTAGGAAGAAACAAAACAATCTTTTAAGACCTAAAGCTAGGTAAAGGCTTGATATGAAAATCACAATCCACAAAATATTGACAAATCAGACCTCATCAAAATATAAACTCTTTGGCAGAGGAAGGAGCTCAGTGGCCAATAAATTTACTTCACATGCGTGAGGCCCTGGGATCCATTCCATACCACAAAGCCAAAGAAAACCTCTCTGTCTCTGCAAAAGTCTCTTCTAAGAAGATAAATAAGCTGGGAGAAAATATTCACAAACCACACATGCAATTAAAGACTATCATCTAAAACAAGAAACCCTTAGGGCTCAACAATAAAAACAATTCAATTAGAAAATGGGCAAAGGAGGGCTGGGGATGTAACAGCTTAGTGGTAGAGTGTTTGCCCAGTATGCACAAGGCCCTGGGTTCAGTCCCCAATACTAGAAACAAACGAAAAACAAAATGGGCAAAATATATGAACAGATATTTTAATGAAGACTATGTAAACATGCAAATAAGTACGCCAAAAGATGTTGGACTTCATTAGTCACGTGAGATACACAAATTAAAACCACAGTAAGATACTTACTGAAATGGCTAAGAGAAAAAAATAGTGACAACACTAAATCTTGAAGACAGAAACTGGATCACTTACATTGCTGATGAGAATGTAAACCAATATGGATCTTCTGGAAACATCTTGGGCATGTGTCACAGTCAAATGAAAACATATTCACATAAAAACAGCAGCTCTATTCATGGTAGTCCAAAACAAAACAACCCAGATGTCCTTCTCCAGGTTAATAACTCAAATAAGACCCTATCTTCAGCTCTCTATATCTTCCTAACCCCCGTCATTTTCCCTCATTATATAAATTTTTTTAACCTCACATGTCTCAGTAAATTGACCTTTTTAAATACAGCGTCTCACATTGCCTAGGATGGTCTCAAACTCCGGGGCTTGTTACACTAAGAATCTTTAAAAGTCTCTTTACAAGTTGCTCCAGGAGTGTTATTAATGGTTACTAATTCCTAATCAGTATATCCACTTTATAACAAAGGCTTCAAGCATTCCTGCTGTTAAACCCTGAGCAACCCCCATACCCAAGCAGCAAGATCACGAAGCAGGCTGTTTTGGTTCCCCTTATTTCTATGCCAATCTATTCTAAAGACTTTGTAATGAAGACATTTAGGATTTTATCCATCCTTGTTGATTCCTGACGGGCTTACAGGCACTCTACTGTCAGGAAGATTTTTCTTTGTCCATTTAAATCTTACACAGTATAAGCTGATTCTGAACACAAAATCTGCCCTCCAGATAGCAAATGCCTAATTATTACCATATCTAACATAGGTATTTACTGAAAATCAACACAAAGGTCAAGAAAACTAAGAAGGACCTTGGATAAACGATTTTCCTTGGATTCCTAAATCAATTTCTACTTTCTTTATATCCCAGTATTTGAAAGCACGCTAGATTTGTATTACCTTGTCATATTTAACTCTCATGCTAAATGTTTATGTGTCATTATAAAAAACAGAACAAAATTGGAGGAGGCTAAATCAAGACTAGCAGAAGATTGATCTTCCATTAATAACAAGCCAAAGGTTCTGAGGTACAGATAAGTATATCTTTGCTAATGAGAAAATCAAGGACACAATGTCACCAACCTGCATAAGATAATCAGCAATGTATTCTGTTCTTAAGCAGTACACATTCTGGGCAGCAGCTTCTGCTATATTAATTCCTGAGTCATCCGGTTTCTGTTTATTTAAGTCAGAAAAGAGATGTGTGGCCTCTTTAAATAAAGGAACAGAATGACCAGGTAGCACCTAATGAAAAATACAAAAAGAAACTTAATCTGCCAGTGTTCCCAAGCAATTCAAATAGATAATATATACTTAAGCATTACCAACCTGAAAAGTAGAGGAAATGAAGAATTGATCACAGCAAGCATGGATGGATAATAATTCATGTAAGACACTTAATAAATTGATGTGAAACAAACCTTTGCTCCTCCAGACTGAAGAAGACGCTTGAATCCTGCTTCTCGGGATTGGTCAACATGTAAGATAACCTTCCAACCACTGAATGCTCCCTGTAAACAAAAACTATTCATCAGTGTTGAAATGATTTAGAAAATAACAAAATAATACTGATAATGTATGATTTTATCTGTAGACTGTTTTAAGTCAGCAAATAAAATTTTGGGGGTGGGGCGCCTTAGGGATTAAACCATGGGCACTTTACCACTGAGCCACATCCTCAGTCCTTTTTATTTTGAAACAGGGTCTCACTAAATTGATTAGGGCCTTGCTAATTTGCTAGTTGGCCTTGAACTTGTGGATCCTGTCTCAGCCTGTGAAGTCACTGGGATTATAGGCATATGCCACTGAGCCCAGCTAGTAAATAATTTCATGACCTTTACTTTTGCCACAACGTGATAATCTCTGGCACATTCCTCAGTAGACATTTGAGCTGAGCCCAGGTCTTTGTGCATGCTAAGCAAGTGCTCAATCACTGATTTTTATCTCCAGTCCTTTCTAAATTTTATTTTCATTCTGGTCTTTCTATGCTGCCTAGGCTGGCCTCCAACTTGGGATCCTCCCTCCTAAGCTTCCTGGGCATCTGGGATTACAGGTAGATGCCTCCATGCCCAGTATAAATTACTTTTAAAAGAGTTTTCAAGATATGTATCTTACTGTCAAACATAATTAGAAACACTAGAAATATACATTAAGTGCAATTTAGAATGTCCAAATCAAACAAACATATCAAGGGATAAAAGAAGTAGAATTATTATTTAGTTAAGCATATACTCTTAAAAAAAAGAAGCCACATGATTGAATGCCCTTTACATTACTTATATAATTATATACATACATGGGATTGAACCCAGCAGTGCTCTACCACTGAACCACAATCCAAGTCCTTTTTTCACCTTTTGAGACAGGATCTCACTAAATTGCTAAGGCTGGCCAAGACCTTGTCATCCCTCTGCCTCAGCCTCCCAAGCCACTGGTATCATATATGCTAATACCTCCATGATGCCCGATTCTTGTCTTTGCTGGATTTTTTTCCTCCATCTCATTGCTGCGAGTGCTAGTCTCCGTTGCTGTACACTGATGCCAGTCAAAACATCGAGTATGGAACTACTTCCCCATTCATAGTCTTCTTCCTAGAGAATGAATCCAATATACTTTTGAGCTCCTAAGCCCAGGGAATCTGTGCTGCAGACAGAACATGTGTTTCTGACCCCAAGAAGCCTTCAATCAGCGAAGATTAAAGCTAAACACTGAATTGTTATAATCTGTTTTTTTTTTCCCTCCTTCTTCTTTTGGTGGTACTAGGGATTGAACCCAGGATCTTCCACATGCTAAGAAAGTGTCCCACCACTGAGTTACATTCCCAGCCCATCTGAATTGTTATAAATACAGAGAGCAGTTAAGTAAATATTTTGTGAGCAGGGGGTAGGTAAATACTCTAGAGTCAAATGTATCCTAGCTTTTAATAAAATCAGAAAAGATATTGCACTCATTTCTAAGAAACATAACTACACCTTGGCAATATTTAGGTTATTGGGCTTCACCTGATGTAAGAGTTACTTTGTACAAGGATAGTCTCAGAGGAGCATGTAATGAGAACTTGATTATCTGTCTGTAGAAAAGATCCCTAAGAGGCTCTTATTGAAAACTTCAAAAACTACATAGTAGATGCTATGGTAATGGCCAGTTTTCAATAATTAGTTTAATGGGCAAGTAATAAAGATAAAAGCTTACAATGAGATAATTTTGAAACTTTCTCATTTTATTTCAAAGAAAAAAAATGACATTCAAATTAAATAATTCAAAAAGTGAATAAAGCTAGATGTGGTGTTGCATGCTTGTAATTCTAGCAACTCAGGAGGCTAAGGCAGGAAGATCATGAGTTCAAAGGTAGCTTCAGCAACTTAGCAAGGCCATGTCTCAAAAAATAAATAGGGCTGGGAACATGGCTCAGTGGTACAGTGCCCCTGGGTTCAAACCCCAGTATCAAACAAACAAAATAAACTGAATATGGCTGTATAGTATCTTTTTTCTTTTTTTGCTTTGTTACCAAGAACCTCATACAGCTGATACAATCTAACTGGCCATGCATGGTGTTCTTTCTCTCTTCTGGTACTGGAGACTGAACCAAGAGGCACTCTAACTCTGAGCTACATCACTAGGCCTTTTTATTTTTTGATAAGGTCTTGCTGAGTTGCTTAAACTGGCCTTGAACTTGTGGTTATCCTACCTCAGTTTCCCAAATTGCTGAGATTACAGGTATGTGCCAGCAAGCCTGACTCACATGTGGTTATTTCAATTACGTGTATGGTTGATGTATATACTGGGATCTCTACCCCTGACCCTGGCCTGAGGACTGAACCCAGGGCTGCTCTACCACTAAGCCACATCCTCAGCTCTTTTTATTTTTAAAAAGGGTATTGCTAAATTGCTGAGGCTGGCCTCTAATTTGAGACCCTCCTGCCTCAGCCTCCAAGTCACTGGAATTACAGGCACATATCATAGCACCCAACTGAAACCTTAAGATATTTACTTTTCAAGAAAAACAAATCTTCACATGAATGTGAATACACACACCTGCACGAAGTGTCCTGCAGTCCTGCATGCTTCCAGGTAAGAGCGATGAAGCACCCACTTCCCAGCTGCCACGGAGGCCAAATACTTCTCATTTCGAAGTGGCTGCCCCACAACAATGTGTGTACAGCTGGGATCAAAGCACTGCTTCTCTATCACCAGCCCACCTTTGTGAAGAGAAATTGTTTGCATTTTTATTCTTCTTTCTAGGAAAAAATGTAATCTCAACTATACATAAAAATTGTTTATAAATAAAATGCACTGAACTATTTAAATCACACAACTCTGACATTAATATATATATATATTGAAATTCATTATAAAAATTTGAATGTAAAAGCAGTTAAAATAGTAAAATTAATACACACACATTAGCCACCTAGGTTCTAAAATTATCAAAACCTCACCATCCTTACTTCAATCTTCTTTCTGCAGTGCTGGGGAATCTAGCTGGGCATGTGCTCTACCACACTGAACTATTTTCCTATCCCCAGTATTTCTTTCTTTCTTTCTTTCTTTTAACTCTGTGAGTTGGCAGAGTTTTACTATGATGCCATGTGAGTTGGCAGAGTTTCAGAAAGTGAAGGCACAGAGAAGAGTATTTCTCTCTCTTTTTTTTTTTTTAAAGAGAGAGAGAGAGAGAGAGAGAGAGAGAGGGAGAGGGAGAGAGAATTTTCTTTTAATATTATTTTTTTAGTTTTGGGTGGACACAACATCTTTATTTTTATGTGGTGCTGAGGATTGCATGCTAGGCGAGCGCGCTACCAACTGAGCCACATCCCACTTAATGTTCTCTTTCCATGTCAAGCTGTCAGACTAAGTTCTCTTATTAAAACGTAAAATGTACATCAAAGCTTTAATATAAAAAATGTAAAACATTTCATTACATGCTAAATGACACTATTTCACATATACTAGTGCAAATAAAATTACATTTAATCTCTCCTGTTTCATTTTATTTTTTAAGTGTGGCTACTAGAAAATATAAAATGACATGTGGGGTTCATGCTGTATTCCCAGTGTGCTGCTACAACACACCTGGACTGCTTCCAGATGTCAGACGGGCAGCCCAACGACCAGGGGGGAAACTCAGGGCAAGAAGTCTTCACTGGATGTTACACTTTCAACTTCACCTATGTGTGGTTTTATTTATACTGTAGGCCTGCAATTTAATTGATTTCGTCCAAGTTTTCATCAACAAATGCTCTAGTGCAGATTCTTAAGTGTTGGTTTCAATTTAAACCTTTAGGCCCATGATCTAGTTACTTTAGATTCAGATCAGTTAATAAAATCAAAGCTCTAATGCTCACGTATAGCCTCCGATAGACTACCCATACTTTTTCTCAACTTCTACATCATAATATCAATATTGACAACATCTGACTTCCAACTAAGGTAATTATAATGGGACAGTTTTAATTTAAATATTAGTACCTAGTTTTTCAATCAGATGACAATAATCAATACGTTCCTGAGGGTTCAGAGACGACAGCTGAAATATGTATTTTTTTAATTCTTCACGACTCTCCTCTGTCG
The DNA here is from genome assembly GCF_964194105.1 of Spermophilus citellus. Lineage (NCBI taxonomy): Eukaryota > Metazoa > Chordata > Mammalia > Rodentia > Sciuridae > Spermophilus > Spermophilus citellus. The sequence goes on from NC_138188.1 coordinate 31,474,553, forward strand.
TTACAATCTGGAATATAAGAATTTTATTTTAGAAAAAATTAACAAAAATTATCATATACAGTTATTTTTACATTGACATTGTTCTTAGTCTTCCAAGTTATCAAATACACAAACAGTACAATGCAATAAAATGCAGTTTTCACCATTTGATGAACCTTTGATATTGATATCAATAAATTTCTACTATAACACAACAGCAAAATCCAAAAGCCATGTCACTACAATAGGATCAACCCACCTTTTCTCCAGGGTGTGGAGCCACAGGTGGATTGGCTAGAGGGAAGGCGATGCTTGGGGCTTGAGGAGTAGGGATCAGGTGACTGTCTTTTGTTGGAGTTTCCAGTTCTTCAGAGTTGGGGTGTTTGGGGGCTTCAGTCCCACGTCCATTTCCAGGATCACTGACAGCTGAGGGCAATAAAATGCTGTAATGTGATACTGCCCAACACACTTTTCCTCTGCCTTGGCTGAAATCAGATTAAACACAAACTCTGCAATGTAAAAAGTACATGCAAAAGAAAATATCCTATTTCTAGATCTTATAAATAAATGCAATTAATGCTTTAAAGGGCGTATGTATTATCTGGGTTTCTCCAACCCTTTCTTTAAATACTAAACTTACATCAGTAAAATGTAACCCAAATTCATAAAATGAAAGCAATTTTACATTTGGAGAAAATCACAGGCAGAGACAAATCTACATGTCTAGTTTAGGGACATGGTCATAGTGTGTGAAAAAGAAAAGGGAAAGATGACAGGAAGCATTTCATTTTCAAGGTAAAGCTCAAGGAAGAAAAAAGTAGGATATGTTGGAAAGGAACTCATATAATCCAAAGAACAAAGACAGATATATGCTGGGTATGATTTAGATTAATTAAATAAAAATGAGACAATATGGACCAAAGAACAATGATAAGCCGGGTGTGGTGGTGCACACCTGTAATCTCAGCAGCTTGGGAGGCTGAGGAAGGAGGATCATAAGTTCAAAGCCAGCCTCAGCAAAAGTGAGACTAAGTAACTCAGTGACACCCCATTTCTAAATAAAATACAAAATAGGGCTAGGAATATGGCTCAGTGGTCGAGAACCCGAGTTTAATCCCCCATACCAAAAAAAACAAAAAACAATCCCCCCCACCAAAAAAAACCCAACCAAACAAAAAAGCCCCTGAAAGCCATGCCTGGAAAAAAGTGCCTACTCCCACATTTCCAAATTTAAAGAAAATATATTTTCAACTTATTGGACAACAGTATCTCAATTAAAAATTCCTTCTTACTCAAGTTTAGGCCCAAATCAGAAATGTCAGAACCACGATGTACTTATATTTAACAAGTTCAACATGCACCTAATACAAACAAGTAAACAGATTATTTTCTCATTACCCTGTTCAGCAATTTCTGAACCACGTAAAGGCTCTTGAAAAGAATCCTCCAAATTTTTAATGTCAACCTGAAGCTCAGAGTACTGTGTGGGACAACTAGGCCACTGCAAATTGCTGGCAAGCCTTGCTCTCTCCTCTCTTGCCGTAGGGTCATCCCAAATGATCTGTTCATTTTGGGAGGGCTCTGTGTTGACATCAGGTACTATCTGTCGAGACTGCCTACAAAATAAAAGTGACAATTTTAAATAATGAATAGTCAAAACAAAATCCAAAACACAAACTCCCTGAGATTATAACACCGAGGTTCACATTAAGTGACCACCCTCAAGCATCAGACAGGCACTTGATAATAGTTATTGAAAAAATGAGCCTAGGGAAATTCTTTTTTCTTTTTAAATGTTTCTGCCAGAAATTTAAACAAATATTTTGACCAAATACTTACAGATATAAAATGTCAAAGGTAAATTTCAATAGTAAGAATTTTTTTTTAATTCAAAAATAATTACTATATTTGAACATGGGATTTCTCTTAATTATATAGGTTAAGGAAACATGGTCATGTATAGAAAGCTGGTTACTCTGCTTAACAGTTTTGCAGTGCAGGAAACCAAACCCCAGGCCTCATGTGTGCCAGGCAAGCACTCTATCTCTAAGCTATACCCTCAGTCTAACAGTTGTATTTTTAAAAATTGAAATTATAGGAACTATAATTAAATGGGAAGCTTACTGTAAAGGTTGCCTCCTAAGAAGGTATTCTGATCAAACTTCCCAGAGTAGAAGGCAGACCAACCATTTACTAAATTATAAAGCACATTTTATGGTAAAATCATAATCATTCCATCTGAGAGTAAACAGAACCCTAGCTACGTTTTTTCATACATACGCATTCTCAGCAAAAATAGTTTATCCAAACATAGTATCCCCAAAGTCCCTTTGCCTCAAAAACAAAGAAGACAGTTTTTATTCTGAGTATATTTATTTACTCCTACTTGGCATAGGATTTGGGTTCGCTATAATGACAAAACATGATCTGCAGTATATTAAAAAGCCATTTATTCATTATTTAAAGACCTGGCCTCATGAAATAAATAGTATAGGATAAATGAATAGTTCCATTAATCAATTAGATAATATAATCCCATAACATTCATCCTACAGTTACAGATTTTTCTTCTATCTGGAAAAGGTTAGCTATGCTACTGAACTTAAATCAAACTGCCCTAAGAACTACAATCACCTTTCTAGAAAACAAATTCATAAGGAGTAGAAATTGCAAGCAAAGCTCCGATAAAGAGCTGGGCATGGTGGCTCACACCTGTAAGCCCAGCAGCTCAGGAGGCTAAGGCAGGAGGATTGCAAGTTCAAAGCCAGCCGCAGCAAATTAGCAAAGACTAAGCAACTTCGGAAGACCCAAATAAAAAATCCAAAAAAAATTTTTAAAAGGGGGCAGGGATGTGGCTTAGTGGTTAAGCATCCCTGGGTTCAATGCACTGGTACCCACTCCCCATGGCACACACAAAGCTCTAATAAGAAATAACTATTTAGGGCTAGAGGTGTAGATCAATGGTAGAATGATTGTGTGACACAAATGATGAAGCCCTGGGTTTGATCCCAGGACTACCACCAAAAAGCAAAACGAAACAAAACAAAAACCCCAAACCAAAACCAACCAACAGAAAACATTTAATACTGTTTAATACTAAAGAGGAGACTGACTGCCTAGTGATTCCACTTTCAAACTGAATTTAAAATCATTTCTGTCTTAGGGGTGGCAATAAAAAGCATTAATTGTGGTCTCCCTGAAGCCAGTGCTTGCTGGGACTAACCTCTGTGCTGGCTTCCTGCCTTCAAGAATTCTCAATTCTTAAATTGCTTCGAGTGAGGAAGGGAAAGAGGGGAACACTAGGAAGGAAGGAGAAAAACCTAGGCAGCAGAAGCCAAAGCCAACAGATAACAGAATATGACACATTTGTGATAAATAGGCCTAGAAATACAATTCTTTTATTGGTCTTGATATTCTAAACTTCTGCTTTATCACTAATTTTAAAACAAAAAGGCAAAATTAGCTTAACTCATTTTCATGAGTCACCAGGTACCTAAATGAGGACTTCCCTTTCTCTCAAGTCACCAAATCTTTCTGCCCTCAATGACAGGCACACACCTCAGCGCCTCTAGGACTCTACTTCGTCCACTTCGAGCGGAGCGCGTGCTGTCAGGGGTTGAGGAGGCACTGTTACAGCCACTTCTTGAAAGGGAAGTCCTCTGTCCCTGGGGTTTCACGATGGAGGTGGCAGACATGATCTCCTGCAGTTGCTTTTGGAAATTTTCTCTCATCTCCAAGGTCTGTGTGAGAACTTGAAACAAACAAGTACACCAGTCAAGGTCAATTTCCCTATCTATCACATCCCACAATATTCTGTCTAGATCCAGAAAGAACCAGAATTAGAAGTGGAGCCTAAAGACGGGTCTGAATTGCTATGATCTTATTATAAAACTTTAATGGATGAGGAGTTGCTTCTCATGAATGATCAAAGAAGTAGCTTCCTGAGATGAAATCTACTCTGGTGATGTGAACATTGGGAAGACTGGCTCCAGTTCTGAAGAAGTTCTACTCTGGGTAAAAAGGAATCAAAAGCAGCATGTTACAGAGAAATATTTCATGAAACAAAACAAAAAACAAAAAAATCATTATGGCAAACCTCACTGCTGTGTTATTTTAAGAGATTGCCAGAGCCAACCAGAGCTTTAGCAACCACCATCCAGAGCAGTCAGCAGCCATCATCAGAGGGAAGACCTTCTCTCAACAAGATTATATCTTGCCAAAGATTCAGATGATCAGTAGCATTTTTTGCAATAATGTATTTTTAAATTATAGAGTACACACTGTTTTTGTTTTTTAATTTTTTTGCAGTTGTGGATGGACAGAATGCCTTTAATTTTATTTGCTTATTTTTATGTGGTGCTGAGGATCAAACCTAGTGCCTCACACATGCTAGGCAAGTGCTCTGCCGCTGAGCTACGGCCCCAGCCCCAACACATTGTTTTTTAAAGACATAATGCTTTTGCACAGTTTACAGATTTCAATATAATGTAAACATAACTTTCATAAGCACTGAGAAACAAAAAAGTCCATTTGGCTCACTTTATTGTAACATTTGGTTATTGCAGGAGTCTGGAGCCAAGCCTGCAATATCTCCAAGATATACCTGTACTAAGATAACAAGGCCCTAAGGTGAACCATTAAACAAAAAGAAAAGCATGTGGAATAGTCCAAACTTTCGCATTTTAAAAAGTGAGAGAAAGAAAACACACACACACACACACACACACACACACATTTATAATTGTATATGCATGCAGAAAACAGCACTAGAAGAATACATAAGAAACTAGTACCAAGCTGTGCCCGGGGCACACGCCTATAATCGCAGTGGCTCAAGAGGCTGAGACAGGAAGATCTCGAGTTCAAAGCCAACCTCAGCAATGGCGAGGGGCTAAGCAACTCAATGAGACCCTGTCTCTAAATAAAATACAAACTAGGGCTGGGGATATGGCTCAGTGTTTGAGTGAGTTTAAATCCCAGTATCAAAAAACAAACAGACCAAAACTGGTAACAAAGGGAAACAGGGGCAGGATAAACTCTTCCAGACCTTTAAAATCATACGTCAAGTATACTGTACATGTAATAAAACTGTTCGGAAATCACTGAAAAAACTTGAACCAAAGAGCATTTTTGGGGGGTTACTGGGGACTGAACTTGAGATGCTTTACCACTGAACTATATTCCCACTACTTTTTATTTTTTAAAGCAAGGTCTAAGTTGCTTAGGGCCTTGCTAAATTGTTGAAGCTAGCCTCAAATTTGTGATCCTGCTGCCTCAGTCTCCTGAGTCACTGGGATTATACGCATATGACACTGCTTCTGATAAAGCACAAAGTTTTAAAAAATCATCAATTGCCTGTAATCCCAGCAACTGTGGAGGCTGAGATGAGAGGATTCCAAGTTTAAGGCCAGCCTCGGCAACTTTGTGAGACCCTGTCGCCAACTAAAAAACAAAAAGGGCTGGGGATGTAGTTCAGTGGTAGTGTCCCTGTGTTCAATCCCCAGGACAAGAAAGGAAAACAAACAACTCTTCCTATCTTTAATGGAACAATTATATCACAGTGACTCTGTAAAATACCTGGTTCCATTCCACAAGTCTCACTCTTAAATCACTTAAACTTCATCAAATGGCATAGAATCTTGACTTAATCTTCAAACACACTCACACACACACATGCTTTGCCAGTATTCAGTAACAGAAAACAACTGTGTCAAACATGTATTTTTAACCTTTTCTTTTTGTAATTTAAAAAGCTTTACCTCCTTTAGAATCATCCTTTTCATTTCCATCTGAAAGTGCTGATTCTTTATTACTGGTGGTCATGTTTTCTGTACCATTTTCTTCTACAGGCAAATGATCTGGCTGTTCAAAGAGAGAAATTATAATTGCTCAAATGAAGCCACTGGATAAGGTTCCACAGCAATCTATGATTACATATACAGCTTGGGGTGGGATGTACTGTGCACATTGCCTACCTCTTCATCCTCTGCTGCAGAGACAGCTGAGGGCACTCGGCTGTTACAGAGTCTGCCATCTTGCACGGTACTGATATCCAGGCTCATTTTGGGATTATAAGTATGTGGATAAAGAGATTCAGGAAGACGCTTATATTCCTGGGCACACTGCAATACAATAGTGTTTTGAAACAGAATTGACTGAAAGATGTTAAGGAGGAAAAGAACAACCAATACAGCCTGTGGTAAGATGGTAAAAGTTCACAATATTACAGTTAAAAAGAAAGCAGTTTATGGCTGGGCACAGTGGTACATGCCTGTAATCTCAGGAGGATCACAAGTTCAAGGCCAGTCTCAGCAACTTAGTAAGACCCTGTTTCAAAGTAAAAAAATAAAAAGGACTGGGGATGTAGCTCAGTGGTTAAGCGCCCCTTAAGAAGGGGTGGGAAGGAGAGTTTACAGTGAAAAAGAAAAAACCTCTACCAACTGAGCTATCCCCAGCCAAACTGTCCTTTTTAAATGTCATGGCCACTAAAGTATAAAATCTAATTCTATTTTTGTGCTTTTGCTGAGGTATCAATTACTTCAGGGAATACAAAGAAAGGAAAGGAAAAAGAGTGTTCTAAATTGTATTACTCTGTTAAATTAGTTGCTCTCAAATTATTATAAAATTTTCATTCGCGCACACACACACACACACATATATACACATTTGGAGTGGGGGCAATCCTAGGAACAGAATCCATGCAGAGTGATTCTGTTCTACCCTTGCCTTGCACATGGAGGTTAAGTGCTCCACCACTGAGTTATACCCCAACCCCTTTGATCTTTTGAGATGGGGACTCCTAAGTTGCCCAGGCTTGCCTAGAATCTGTGAACCTCCTGCCTCAGCCTCCCAGGTAGCTGGGATTACATGTGTGTACCACCAGGTCCAACTTATTCATACTGTTTTTAACTAGTGAAAAGAATCAGAATAGAAAGAGTACCCATGGAAGATTTGTTAAATAATAAGGCAATAAAAATCAAATAAAAATAAAAAAGTTTTTGACGCCAAAGAGATGAAACATGTATTGTGGTCTGGACTTCAGTGTCCCCAAAAGGTGGGTATGTTAAGAGGCTTGCTCTCCAGCTTAGCTCTATTGAGAAGTGATAAAAACTTTAAGAGCTGGGGCCTAATGGGAGGTCTTTGGTGGGGAGTAAGGGATATGCCCTCAAAAGGGAGAGTGGGACTCCAACTCCTTCCTTTTTCTTTTACTTTCTCTTTTTTTGGCTACTGGGGATTGAACTCAGGGACATTCAACCACTGAGCCACATCCCCAGCCCTATTTTGCATTTTATTTAGAGACCAGGTCTCACTTGAGTTGCTTAGCCCCTTATTTTTGCTGAGGCTGACTTTGAACTCGCCATCCTCCTGTCTCAGCCTCTCGAACCGCTGGGATTACAGGTCTGGACCTCTCGGCCTGGCTTCTCTTTCACTTTCTGGCTACGAGGTGAGTGGTTCTGCTCTAACACATGCTCTTGCCATGACATGCTGCCACACACAGCTTACCAAGATTACCAAACTTGTTTACAGACATGGAAACTGTTTTGTGCTCTGAAATGTTTGTAAATACATTTTTTTTTGGGGGGGAGTAGTTATTGAACCCACAGATGCTTTACCAGGAGCTATATCCTCAGCACTTTTTATTATGAGACAGAGTCTTGCTAAATTGCTCAGACTTCCCTAGAACTTGCAATCCTCCTGCCCTAAACTTCCAAGTTGTTGGGATCATAGGCATGAGCCACAGTGCCAGGCTATAAACATTTTCAATTAACAGAGAAGGGATACAATAAAGCATTGCTTACTTCTAAAAGCCAGTGCTCAGAAACAATGTGTATTCCTCTTTCTTTTATAGACTTATACTCTCGATTACTGTCATTTGGTCGGCCTTGATAGATGAAATGAGTTACCGTGTCATCAAAACTCCACCTGAAACAATCAAATGCAACAAAGCAAATAACTAAAAGAAATATCCCATTAGTTCGAGGTGATCATTATTCACTATGAACAGAATATTCTAACCAATAGAAAATATTCAGAACTAGAGTAAGCAATAACATTAAAACTTTAATTTTTAACAAATTTTATGTATCTCTAGCTATATAAATATGGAGAAATGTTTAGAAGAACATCCTTTAAAATTTTACTGTATGCTGGGTATGGTGGTACACACCTATAACCCCAGCAACACAGGAGGTTGAGGCAGGAAGATCCCAAGTTTGAGGGCAGCCTTAACAACTTAGGGAGACCCACCTCAAAATAAAAAATGAGGACTAGGGATGTAGCACAGTGGTAAAGTGCCTCGGGTTCAATCCCTAGTACTAGAAATAAAATATATTAGTCTATACTTTTCTAATTGTTTCAATTTTGTTGTCATAATATGTATCACTTTATAGTAGCCATAAAGGTATTTTCAAATTCATAAAATGTTGCAAAACATCCAAGTCTGTCTTCCAGTTGTTAGACTTCACTCTTCACTGTGCATTTGATATGCCTCACAACAGATGGTGTACTCTTCCTACTTCCCAAAAATCCTAAAACATTGGAGGAACACAGTAAAATAACTTGTCCAAGAACATTCAATAAGTGGTAGAGTCAGGTTTGACTTCAAAATCCTTGTTCTTAACTCTTGTGCCACACTAAAATCTCCTGATTCTCCTAATCTGGGAAAATCTACAAAACAGTCATCTTTCAAAAGCTTAAGTAAAACCGAAAGAGAAGAAAATACAAATTGGGTTTCTAAATACAATCACCAAAATAAATCCTTTTCATGGATGCTTGATATTTTCCATTTCCTAAATAAGAAATCTCTGAATCTTTTAAAATAGCCAAGTTAAGCAAATTAAGTAGTATTTCTCTCTAAATGATAAGCATCTCTCTTTCCTACTGATCACAGACACACATCTTCCCTAATTCAATTGTAAGTGCTCCTAGCAACAACCTCTAATTCTGCTGTAGTGGTAATTAATTATATATATTTAAAAATATTTAGCTGGGCATAATGGCATACAATTGTAATCTCAGCTACTTGGGAGGCTGAGGCTGGAGGCCAGCCTGGAAATTTAGCAAATTGTGTCTCAAAATAAAATTTTAAAAAGGGTTGGTGGCGGGGTGTGTAGCTTAGTGGTATAATGCTTGCCTATCATGGATAAGGACCACTATTTAATCACTAGTATGTCAGCAGAGGGAGAAACAGTAAAATAAAAATATCTAAATAAACTATCAAGATAATTCAGAAAAAACAGAATCAATCATCTTGGGTTTACCATTCAACTCCACTGTGATAATATAGAAACTACGAGTTTTAGTCCTCAGAGGCCCTTTAAGAAAGAACAAGTAGCTATAGATAGTTCCTATCATTTTTTTTTTTTTAAACAGGCCAGATGGTAAACACTTTACGCTCTACAGGCAAATGTCTTTTGCAACTACTCAACTCTTGCCTTGTTATGTGAAAGCAGTCAATGACCACTTACAAATGAACAGGCATTGCTATGCTTCAATGAAGCTTTACTACAAAAACCCAGATGATGGGTCACTGACCCTTGGTCTAGACCAGTATTTCCACTGACACTCATGCTATTTGTACTTGGGACCTGTCAGCAGGTGCTACTTTAAGAGGTATGAAGAAAAACTTTGGTTGTTACAATAATATATTCATATGCTGGAGGGTGCTAGTATTTTATGGGGGGTAAGGAACAGGGTGCAGGGATACTAGAATTCTGATGAACAGTTGCGTACACAATTATTCCATATTCTGTATGATTTGTAATGTCTCCACAAAAATCATATAGGCAAAATTAGTTGTTTATAATTAGATGAAATCTAGAATGTTTTATATATAAAAAGTTATGCTCTCTATATAAATAAGTTATTTTCTGCAGTTTTAACTAAAATTAATACAACTGAACAGTTAAATTCTGTTTAGGAATTTCAGCAATAAATTTTATCATTTTTTTAATACTGAGAGGGACTAACATTTCAAATCTTATAAAATAAAAATATATCAACAGGTGAACAACATAACAGATAATACAAATAATAAACAAGAAAGTTCTACTATTTCACAAGATGTATTAAATACTAAGAAGCTTATAACTATTACAGATAAATTAAAAAAAATTTTTTTTTAGTTGTAGGTGGACACAATACTTTTATTTATTTATTTTTACATGGTGCTGAGAATTGAACTCAGTGCCTCACACGTACTAGGCAAGTGCTCTACCATTGAGCTACAACTCCAAGCCCCTATTACAGGTAAATTTTATTTTTATATTCTCCTGACTTAATTCTTTATCAAATGGGAAACTAATTAAAAGAAGAAGATAAAACTAATAATCATATTCCTCAAATTATTTGTCATTTATAAAACCAACCACTACCCATGAGTGGATGAACACAAATGATCAACAAAGCCAGCACAACAGTAGCTGGGACAGTTAAGAGTCTCTTAGTCCCTGATACTCAGGTTATTTGTACTTGGGACCTGTCTCTAGCTTAAGACTTTTAGGTTGAAGGCACATCTGACAGCTTAGTCTCCAAATTCCTAAAAATGACACCAATTAGCCAGGCCTCAGCCCCAGCTACAGGGGTGACTGACACAGGAGGATCACTTGAGCCCAGAGTTTGAGGCAAGCCAGGACAACATAATAAGTCTCTCTGTTTTTTTGCATTGCTGGGTTTGAACCCAAGCCTCCTCCATGGTGGGCAAGCACTCCACAACTGAGGTACATGCCAGCCCAAGAACCTATCTCTTAAGAAGGAGAAAAAGATACAAGGGGGGGGGGGGGTACCAGGGATTGAACTCAGGGGCTCTTGACCACTGAACCAACCCTAACCCTATTTTGTATTTTATTTAGAGACAGGGTCTCACTGAGTTGCTGAGCGCCCAGTTGCTGAGGCTGGCTTTAAATTTGCAATCCTATTGCCTCATCCTCTGGAGCCGCTAGGATTACAGGTGTGCGCTACGAAGCCTGGCTTGAAAGTAGGAATTCTGGGCTGGGATTGTGGCTCAGTGGCAGAACACTTGCCTCCAATGTGTGAGGCACTGGGTTCGATCCTTAGCACCACATATAAATAAATAAAGGTATTGTGTCCAACTACAACTAAAAAATATATATATAAAAAAAGAAAGAAAGTAGGAATTCTTTTAAACTGTATTGATCATTCATGTATCCCAAGTTTCTATTACTATTATAAGTGACACAAAACAGGCTCTGAAAAATTTGTCTAATATCTCTAAAAAATATACATGGATGCTATCGTTTTTTCTACCCCTATGCCCCTCCTTCCCCTCCCTCCCTTTTCCCCTTTGCCCTATCTGGAGTTCATATCATTACCCTAAGTACACGTATGAAGACCTGAAGGATGTGACTCTATTTTGTGTACAACCAGAGATATGAGAAATTGTGCTCTATATGTACAATATGAATCATGATGCATCCTGTTGTCATATATAACAAATCAAAATTTAAAAATATATATACATGGAAGAATGAATTGATATGTGAGATAATATTTTCAAAAGATGTGGAAATTTGAAAGTCATTTTGTAAATGTGACTGAAAGGTGAAATAAACATTTTCTTGTAAATACTCATGATAACTTTTAGAATCCCTCATAAACACAGTCCATGTCATCACCAAAAACAAAGATGGGCAACTACCTGTAATCTGCTCCTAGGGAGGCAGCAATTCCATTTAGTTCATTCTGCTTCTTATTGAGCTTTTTACTAACATACACCACAACTTTGTGAAGGGGTTTTGGAGTGCCTTCCTATATGTAAAAGATAAAAGAAAATATCAGCCACTATTATTCTAAACATTTTAGTTGAAAACTTCTAGTTGATAAGAAAACTAAGTCTACCTTCTTTGATTGGGCATCCTTCAGTTGAGGGCTGGCAGAAAGAGCAACTGAATTGCGAGAACTATTTGCCAAAGCGAGTTTCAAGTTTCTGACAATGACTTCTGAGAGTGGTGTACTCAGTTTCCTTTTCTGTTGGCTGGGACCTCCTGGAGTTTCCAAGGCTGCAAGTGCATCCTACATATATACAGAAAAGGGAAAGTTAAAGAAGAAGAGAGAAGAAGAGAGAAAGGAAGAAAGAGCAAAGACAGAGAAAAAGGAGAAGAATAAAAAGAAAAACTAAGAAAAAAGGGAATTTTTCAAGTAAAATTAATTCACCAACACTGACATTCTCATGACCAAAGTGTGAGAATGTTTCCAAACATGCCTGACAGTACAGAACATAATCACATTTTTCTCTTTTTTCAGTAAGATGCAGTCTTATGTGTGGCCCGGTCTGGCCTCAAACTCCTGGACTCATGAGATCCTCCTGCTTCAGCCTTACATGTAGCTGGGTCTACAAGCACATGCCACCCACACCTGGCTTAGATTTTTCTTTTTTGCCAGTCTAATAGGTTACATAATTTTATCTGTATGCTTTAATTTTCACTCTTTATACTTACTAAGATTAAATATATTTATGCATGCATAATTTAATTTTTTGTGAGAACTATGTGCCCCATCATAGCCCATTTTTCTATTGGGTTGTTAGTCTTTTTAATATTCACATATATGAATACATTGTCACATTCCTTCATGTTCATTTATAAATGTATATATCTACTGTGATATACTTCCCACATATTCAGTCCCAATTCATCATTTATCAAATTTTGCCAACTGCAAAAATTTTTAATGCTGTCAAATTCATGTGAATCTTTTATTTCCTTTGGGGCATATGTTAATTATTTTTAAAAAAACTAACTCATGGTTCATTTTAGAATTATTATTATTATTATTATTATTATTATTTTAGTTGTAGTCGGACACAATGCCTTTTATTTATTTTTTTTTTATGTGGTGCTTAGGATTGAACCCAGTGCCTCACACATGCTAGGCAAGCACTCTACCACTGGGCCACAACCCCAGCCCTCATTTTAGAATTTTTATGGCTTCATTTCTTGCATTTAAATATCTGACCATCTAAAATTTATTCTGATGTAAAGTCTGGGCTTTAATCTCAATTGTGTTTTCAGATGGCTGCTCTCTGTCTGATTTGAGCACCATCTTTATCACATAATAAATTTTCTAATCAACAGGGCATAATCTTGTATATTTGTTTGAGTATTCATGTGACAATAACATGCTGCTTTAGTTACTACAATTTTATAGGTTTATAACCAGCAGCACCAATGGCTACCCTCAATCGTTCCTTTCAGATTTTTTTACACTATTTCTGCCTATGTTTTTAATAGGATCAACATTATTTCTATATAGTTTTAAAATATTTAATCTATATTCCAAAAACAATGATAAATCTTTCTAGATGGTAATTATAAAATTTTTTTCAGGAAATTTTAGAGGACTCTTTATACATAAAAGAAATTAGAGGCTCCCATACCATAAACACCTGGCTTCAGTACCTATGCCACCAACACTACTGCCCTCCTGGTATTTTCCTTGACCAAAGCACCGGATTTTGACCCCTCTCACCAACTCAAGGATGTGGCTCCACCAATTCCACCTTCTCTCATTTGCACCATCACCTGGCTCTCTACTAGATCAGTCACACTGGCATACGTAAGTTTCTTCTATATTAAACACAAAACAGTCTTTTAACAGTTCTTTGCCCTAGTAAATATAATCTCATTTCCTGGCCCCCCTTACAATGAAGACTTCTTAATGGCACAATTTATAGTCCATAACTCCATTTTTTTCCTTTGGAGACAGGATCTCCCAATCATATTGTTCAGGCTGGTCTTGAACTCCTAGGCTCCAGCATGCTCCCAACTAAACCTCCAGAGTGGGTGGGACTACTGGCATATTATATTACATCCCACTTCAATGTCTCCAGTTCTTAGAAACCCATGAGAGATTTCATACCTATCTACCATACCACCAAAATCTTTACTGTTGAGCTCATCATTGACCTTCATAATGCAAAAATCTAGTGATAAACTTTCTGTTCTTACCTTTCTTATTCTCTCAGTAGCATCAGATATAGTTAGTACTCTGATTCCCCACCAAACCCTGCCCGCTGTGTGCCTTCTCAGCTTTCTTTGCTGGTTTCTCTTCTAAGTTGAACACTTTGAGGTGTTCTTTCTTTCTTTGTCTTCTCCTAGTATATGTATATGTTTCTCTAGGCATATACTATTTTCATAGGGTTTGAAATATTATCTATGAATTCATCTTCCCAAATTTCTATCAAGTCCAGACCAACCTCAGGCTCTATATGGAATTGCCCTGAAAATAGTTCTTGGATATATACAAGTATCTCAAATTTCGGGTATCTAAATGTGAACTCAGAATATTTAGATGGCAGTTTCAACCTGTTTTACTCACTCAGTTGATAGGTAGCTCCATTCTTCTAAACTCTCAGACCAAAAATTTGAAGGAACCAAATTCTTTTTTTTTTTAATTTTTTTTTTATTGGTTGTTCAAAACATTACATAGTTCTTGATATATCATATTTCACACTTTGATTCAAGTGGGTTATGAACTCCCATTTTTACCCCGTATACAGATTGCAGAATCACATCAGTTGCACTTCCACTGATTTACATATTGACATACTCATGTCTGTTGTATTCTGCTGCCTTTCCTATCCTCTACTATCCCCCCTCCCCTCCCCTCCCCTCCCCTCTTCTCTCTCTACCCCCTCTACTGTAATTCATTTCTCCCCCTTGTATTATTTTTCCCTTTCCCCTCACTTCCTCTTGTATGTAATTTTGTATAACCCTGAGGGTCTCCTTCCATTTCCAAGCAATTTCCCTTCTCTCTCCCTTTCCCTCCCACCTCTCATCCCTGTTTAATGTTAGTCATCTTCTCATGCTCTTCTTCCCTACTCTGTTCTTAGTTACTCTCCTTATATCAAAGAAGACATTTGGCATTTGTTTTTTAGGGATTGGCTAGCTTCACTTAGCATAATCTGCTCTAATGCCATCCATTTCCCTCCAAATTCTATAATTTTGTCATTTTTTAATGCAGAGTAATACTCCATTGTGTATAAATGCCACATTTTTTTTATCCATTCGTCTATTGAAGGGCATCTAGGTTGCTTCCACAGTCTTGCTACTGTGAATTGTGCTGCTATGAACATCGATGTAGCAGTGTCCCTGTAACATGCTGTTTTTAGGTCTTTAGGGAATAGACCCAGAAGGGGAATAGCTGGGTCAAATGGTGTGAAGGAACCAAATTCTAAACATTTGAAAACCTATCACATCCTGGGAAGAACTGATTGAAATTAATTAATATGGAGACATATTCTTGTAACCAATAGACTTTGAAGATAAAAGAAAAATTCATATGGCTTCTAGGCAAAAAGATACATAGTCACTATTATAAGTGACACAAAACAGGTTCTGAAAATTTTGTCTAATATCTCTAAAGACACGATATGTAATTTTTTCAAAATGGATTTTGTTGACACATACAAAGCAAGACAGTAGTAGAGGAACATGTACAGGAAACTCCAGAAAAAGTTGCAAACCAAGAATGGTACATCCAAGCAAGCAATCTGTTGAAGAATTAAGGCTATAGCAGAATCTGTGAACACGCCGAACATAGAGAATATTGTGCACATGTGCTAATCTTGAGAGATCTACTAGAGAATGAACTTCATCCTACCAAAAGATGATGGAAGACTTCATAAAGGACAGTAAGCATTTCATATATTTGAATGTAGAATTAGGACCCAACAACCATGAGGTCCATGGGTTGAAGAACACATAAACACTTTATTTTCTGACAGAGTAGAAAAATGCAACAACAACAACAAAAAAAAGTAGAACAGAGCTAGGGGAAAAGAAGAATAAGATCACTGCTACAGAGGCAACAAGTGGGAGTCAAGACACAATTGAAAACCGACAAATAAGACAGCGCACGCCTAAGATCCCAGTAGCTTGGGAGGCTGAGGCAGAAGGATAGTGAGTTCAAAGCCAGCCTCAATAAAAGAGTGAGGCAGTAAGCAACTCAGTGAGATCCTGTCTCTAAATAAATTACAAAATAGGGCTGGGGATGGGGATGTGGCTTAGTGGTTGAGTGCCCAAATTCAATCCCCAGTACTCATCCCCCCCAAAACTGACAAATAATTAAAGAAAAGGGTGACTTAAGGGTACTTTATAAGGTATTAATATAAAAATAACCAGGAGAAGAAAAAATGATCTACCCTAAATACCAAAAGGAAAAATAGAGAGGTCATGCCAAGCAAAGACACATAATATGTATGCATAATCATAAATTACATCAAATTATGACAACTAAGATCAAGTTAGTCATCTTGAACATGAATAGGCTTAACTTACCTAATTAGAAGATTTTTAAATTGGCCATAAAGCAAAATCCAACTAAGTCAGAGGAGATATACTTAAAATGCAAGCAATCCAAAAAGGCTAAAAATTTAAAAATGCATATTTATTTATGAGGCAAATGTAAAAAGGGAACAGGGAATGAAATCCTAATATCAAAGTTGATTTCTATAATATTGAAAGGCACATTCCACATTCCAACTAACATAATTTATGAATTCTATGTATCAAAAAATACAGCAACTATTTATTTAAAACAAAACCAGGGGCCGGGATTATGGCTCATTGGTAGAGTTCTCGTCTAGCACATGCGAGGCCCTGGGTCAATCCTCAGCACCACATAAAAATAAAAACAAAATAAAGGTATTGTGTCCAACTACTTCTAAAAAATAATTTTTTTTAAATAAAAAAATTAAACAAAAACCAGATGAGATTCCAAAGAAACAAAAATATAAGAAACTTGAAAACATTTCTGTGTATGAAATGAACAAATAGGAAAGGAAATAAAAGATTTAAACAATATAATCAATAATTTAGCTCTCTGGATATATATGATATGTATCAAACACCGTATCTTTACATAGAGAATGTACCATCTTCTCAAAAATCCATCAAACACCAGAGCACAAATACCAGAGTAAGTTCTATGAAATAAAATATTACAAACACTACTCTGAACACAATGTAAAAGAACTAGCAATTAAGTAGGGGACAGTGGCACAAGCCTGTAACCCCAGTGACTAGGGAGGCTAAGGCAAGAGGATCGCAAGTTTAAGGAAAGCCTCAGCAACTTAGAGCTTGTCTCAAAAAAAAAAAATATAAAAGGGCTAGGGACATAGCTCAGTGACAAAGTATCCCTTAGTTCAATCCCCAGTACCACCCCCTCTCCCCAAAAAAAGATCAAGCAAAGTAAGTCCTTTCATCTGGAAATTAAAAGACTTTATATACATTCAAAATACTACATGTTAGTAGAATACATGTACTTTTTGTGCTATTTTAACTTCTGTAAAATTAGAAATTATTTCCAAGTAAAAAACTGGAAAACAAAACAATTGATGATATTAGGTATTTGCAAGAATGAGCTATACTGAATACCATCAATACCCCATTGGTGAAAGGATTATCTGGTAAAACCACTTTGGCAGTTTGTCATTTTCTACTAGAACTGAAATGTAGCCCAGCAACTTTACTTCTAGGTATATACCAAATAACACACACACACACATACATATACACACACACATACAAATGTTCACAATAACATCATTTTGCAAGATATTACAAATTATTATTTTGGAAAAACCTAGTAATCACCTACTCTTCATTACCAGTATGCTGGAAATGTAAATTGTGCATGGCCACACAATGGACTAAATAAACAAACTACAGCTACACCAACAGCATGGACAAATCTCCTAAATGGAGGATGAACAAAAACAATAAAACAGACTGAAAAGAATACATGCTACCATGCCATTTATTTAAAAGTGAAAACAAGCATAACACAACTATAGTGTGAAAAGCCAGGAATGCTACCTCTGGCAAGGAAGCAGCAGTGGGAAGGGAGCATGAGGAATGTTCTGCGGTGTTGTCAAGGGTGTGTATTTGAACATGGATGGAAACTTCCCCATTGTTAGCACTGGTATTTCATTTAGCAATACATTACTATGTATTTTGGATGTATATCAACTCAACAATTAAGTTTAAATAAGAGGTGGGTCTTTTGTTTTGCTGTCTGTGAGGACTGATAAATGTCCATTTTCTTGTTTGTGATCATTCCATAGGCCCTTTTTGTGTTTTGAGTCAATAATTCAATATATGTATTACATCAGTTTGGCAAAGCAATGCATGTAATCCATTTCTTTAGTTTATGTATCACCAAAAAAGGAAAAGAGGAAATACTGCTAAATAAACTATGGGTCTAAACAATGAAAACTCTTTTGTGTTTTGTACCATTTTAAGTCTATTTCAGAACTACAAAGCTTTTACTACAAGGAACCTATAAGAGAATTTTGATTATTTTCTTGCCTTCTAATATTATTTCATTTAGTCTTCAAAAAGTCTGTGAGCTGAGAGACTGTGGAGATTACCTGGATTCACTCCATTATTTTACAGGCAGGAATAATGAAGCCCCAAGAGGTTAATGTGCTGTAAAGGCAACAAGAGGCAAAGAAGAGACCTGACCTAGACCTCACAGTTCCCGAGACAGTAATTTCCCTCCATTTCTTAAGGTACAAGGAGAGTATAATCACAATTTACAACTTACAAAATATTACTTTAGAGGAGATTTCACATGAAAGCTTAAGATTTTAAGTCTGCTGTTAGACTTTTTTTTTCATGTGGATCATTGAAACTGATCCAAGATAAAGATATAAATTAGTTCGGAGAATATCATAAAATTTATTTATTTATTTATTTTTTAAAGAGAGAGTGAGAGAGGAGACAGAGAGAGAGAGAGAATTTTTAATATTTATTTTTTAGTTCTCGACGGACACAACATCTTTGTTGGTATGTGGTGCTGAGGATCGAACCCAGGCCGCACGCATGCCAGGTGAGCGCACTACCACTTGAGCCACATCCCAGCCCTATCATAAAATTTAAACTGTTCATGTTTGAAAAATAAATTCTCAAACATGAACAATCTACTTTGAAACACACTAAGCAAAAAATTATTAAAATGTAGCTTATTCATTCCTTTTGAACAAAACAGCAAGAGATGAATGAGTATAATATTTTGCAAAGCTTCCTGGATAAAAATCCATAAGGCCAGGCACGATGTCGCACACCTATGATCCCAGCGGCTCAGGAGGCTGAGTCAGGAGCATTTCGAGTTCAAAGCAGCCTCAGCAAAAAGTAAGGTACTAAGCAACTCACTGAGACCCTGTCTCTAAATAAAACACAAAATAGGGCTGGGGATGTGGCTCAGTGCAGAGTCCCTGGGTTCAATTCCTGGTACCTCCCCCACCCCACCCCCAAAAGAAACCATAGGCAATACTTTGAACAGCCACTTGAAAGGCCAAAACTACTAAAGGAAAAATGAAGAAAATTATCTTTGGAAAATAAAAAGAAACCATTTGAAAAGGTTACATTAGTCTTTGATTTCCAAATGAAGTTCTCAAAAAGAGAACCAGACTACCCTGTTCAGATCAAAGAAACAGACTTAGCTTTTCTCCTCTAAAGAAACCAGCTAAAAGGTGATACTGCAGACATTTGGAGAATCCAAGCCTTGGGTGCACTAGTGCACAATACACAAAGTAGCATATATTTACATTATTGTAGTTTATAAAAATCCTCTCATCATATTATTTCAATTGATCCTTAAAGTAAACCTGTGGATTCTCAGAGCAAGTGCTATTATCCTCATTGTATGAAAAGAAAAAATGAAACTCAGATAGGCTCAATGATCTGCCTGGAGCGAGAGATCTGAGACTTGAACCTGATGTCCTAGTTTCACCTCATGGCTCTATACCTGCCACCCAGGTATATATTAGGATTCAATACTATGTTCTGGAAAACTTACTACTGCAAACTTCAGAGGTGATATAGAATTTGGACCTTCACGAACTATAATACTGGTAACTTGGAGGCCACTTCCTTTACACCTTACCTTTACATCAAAGGAAGGCTTGAAGAGTTTGTCTTTGGACAGAAATTTTGATGGTGTGTCCAGGTGCAATGAGGGCTCCTTCTGCAGTGGCTGTTCTACTGCTGGTGAGGCTGAGAGCTGCCCAGCATGTTGTGAGATCACAGCATGGAAAGCTTTGCTCTGAAAGCGGTTCATATCCAGTGGTGTAATGGCTGTTCTTCTGTGAGTTTCCACATGTATACAAGGATATGTAGGAGTATCTGGATTTGGATTCTCCCCATTTGTTATTTTAGTTTCCAATCTTTGTTCTAGAAAAGATACAAATATGAGCTACCCAATATCCCTCTTTTTCCTCTAAAGAGGTACACCAGAAGTGATTCCTTTTTTCATGTTAAGACTCAGGTAGTTTACTTTCCAAAAAGCAAACCAGATGATGTAGTAAACCACATGAGTTAGACAGGCACACTAGTTGAAAACAAATAATTAATGAAAACAGATTTCTTATTTCATCTTGTTAGATATTAAAATGGTCTCAATAGCCCACTTGCCAAGAATATCAATGAGTTATCAAACCAGTGAGTGGTAGTATAAAAAGAAAATCCAAGTTACATGTACTCAAGTTTTGAGAAAGTCCTTAATGAAATTTTCATATGACCTAAACTCATTTTTGCCTCAGTTGTAAGTTTCCTGTATGTCTGGGTAAATAAACAATGGGTCTGAGAGGTACCCAAGCTGCCAATTTGTTCCTGAAGTTTGTCCAGGGATGCCGCCATGAAGAGGCTGTGTCCTCCCACCCCTGCCTCACTGCATCATTCTTCAACATGAAAAGTAGAAATGGTCTTCCTTAAAAGCAGCTTTGGAACATTCATATCCTAGAAACCATCAAGTTGAAAAATACACATATATGTGTGTACATATAAACACATGTATATATATACACACATGTACAAACACATATGTGCATATATATGTACATACAGAGAATAAAATAAAAGCATATATATGTATATATACAGAGAGAATAAAAGTATTAACCTTCTTCAGGTGAATTTTCAATCAGAAAGTGGCTTTCATCTGCTCTCTTTCCCATTCTAGCAGTCTCCAAAAGCCAAGCTATAGTGACTGCTGGCAAATTCCACTTCTTTGCAGCTTCATATTTAGAACCAACAGGCTCTTTTAATATAAGATGTGTACTGGCAAACATGCCTTTCTTTGCATTGGATTTGCGAACAAAGAATTCTTGAACACTGAAATTTATATTTAAAGAAAAGCAAATGGTCATACTCATAATAAGTCAGCAAACTAAGAACAAATCTCTAATACAACAGTATCGTTAAAGTTCATGTAGGTTTAAGAAAATACACACTGACTAAAGTTAGCCTTTTCTATTTTAAATTAAGCTAATTCCCTCACAAGTGCTAATTCTAGGATAAAAATGTACTATTACAATAATTAAAAACTTTTAAAAAATCATAAGCAAATTAGACTTTCAAAGGACAGAAAAATTACCTCCTTAGTCATTACCCACCCGTCCTTTCATTCTAAAAGGATACACAGAACAAATAACAGGAGCAAACTATTAATAACACTATTTCTTTTTCTTTTAAATATTTATTTTTTAGGTGTAGATGGACACAACACAATGCCTTTATTTTTATGTGTTGCTGAGGAACAAACCCGGGTCCCGCCCGTGCCAGGTGAGCACTCCACCACTAAGCCACAATCCTAGCCCCAATAACACTATTTATTTATATCCACTATAACTTCCCAAAGCATTTTTATACATAATCTCAATTGATTTTCTCCATATTTATCAATTAGCAATATTTTAGAGACATGGAAAAAAATAAGAATCTAAGCGAGTAGATCAAGATAATAAAATATTAAACAGGGAACAAGGGGAAGAAACAGAGGTCTATCATTTGAAATAGAAATGATTCGTTTTTTTTTCTGACCTGAATCTTTATGCTCTATTTATTGACTTTTAAGATTTTTTAATCTCCCAAATTTTTCCTAGTACTTTTATGGTTCTATTTTTTACTTTAACTCAGTGATCCATTATTTTGATGTGAAATATGGCTCCAAATTTATTGAATCCCATTTACTAAAGAAGTCATCTCTTCCTTAATAATTTGAATTTCACTTTTGTCATAAATTGCTAGTTATGTTAGATCTATTGCTAGTCTTGTTAATTCATTGAGATTTTTGCTACTTAGAACTACGCTGTTATTTAGTGAGATATTACAAAATATAGTTTAATAACTGTTAGGGCTAGCCCCAATTTTTCTATTTCAGAATTTTTTACTTTCTTGCTTACTCATCTTTTCATAAGATTTTTAGAATTAGTTTGCTTAGTGCCCTCCCTAATTAAAAAAAGAAAAAAAAAAAATATATATATATTGTTGGTAGTGCCCCCTTATCCAGTTTCAGTTACCTAGTCAATAGCAACCTGAACATATTACATGGAAAACTCCAGAAATTAACAATCCATACATTTTAAATTGTATACCATTTTGAAAGCATGATAAAATCTCATACTACCTCACTCTGTCCCACCCAGAGCATGAATCATCCCTTTGTCCAGCATCTGACCATTAGTCACTTAGCAGTCACATCAGTTACCAGATGAACTTCGGTGGAATTGCAATTATGTTCACATGTGAGAAACCACACTGACATAATCTTAATTACGATATGTTGTTATGTTTGTTCTATTTTCTTATTATTGTTCATCTCTTCCCTAAATCATACATTAACCTTAATCACAGATATTCTGTATAGGAAATAACAAAGGTCTTTGTACTATCATAGTTTTAGGCATTCATTGGGGATCCTGGAATGTTTCCCTCAAGGACAAGAGAGAATTACTGTACATTTATTGGGATCATATTAAATTTACACATTAGCATAGAAGATAACAGAAATCTCATGAATATTAGTCTTCCTTTCCAAGGACATGTAATCTTTCCTTACTATTCAAGACTATTTTGTTTCCCTCAAGGACATCTTATAAGTTTTCTGTAGCTCTTTCAAGTTTTATGTTAAACTTGCCTTTTTTTCCATTAGCTCTTCTGTTTGTTTATTTAAATAAAGGTCACTGATTTCTGTATATTAATTTTCTGCATAGCCATTTACTGAACTTTTCTTTGAGCACTGCTTTAGCTGTATCCAATGGAGTCTGTTGTCATGTTTGTTATTGTTATTTTCTGTAATCTCAGTTTTTAAAAAACACTTTTTATTGCTTAATTCAAATACAGATCATAGAAAAATATATATACATATATATACATACACAGCTCAATGAAATATTTTAAAGTACAAACCCTTAGATCCAGCATCCATGTCAGAAGACAGAATCTTGCAGTCTATCCCTGAATTTCTCCAGTGTGCCATACAACCCTCTTTCCTCACCTCTTAATAGTAGCCACTATTTGGACATTTATGATCATCACCTCTTTACCTTTCTTTAATCATATAAGAATCCTGAAACTGTACATTCAGTTTTTTATATCTTAGCTTACAGGATCCTCCCTTCTTTCTTCACCACTTAGTATATATTAGTTGAAGACACTGGAATCTTTATACTGTAAAGTTGTTCTCAAATCTAGATTTTGCTGATTTTTACTGTGGTACAGTTTAACATGTTACTCTCCTGTATTTCCTATAAATCAGCAGTTCAAGTGAGCAGCATTATCGGATTGAGGTTTGATTATTTTGACAAGACTACTTCAAGTTGCTTGTGCTTTCTTGACACATCAGGAGGCACATGTCTGGCTATCTCTTTGCTGAATAACTCTGGATGTCCAACGCATAGATTCTTTCATTCACTTGGGGTCATAATTCCATCATTCCTTCTCCATTTGTTGAGTATTTCTAAAAAAAGGAAACTTTGCCTTATCCACTCACATGTTCCCAATGTTGTCTGTACAGGAAAAGCAGGATAAATAGCTGATTCTTTCCCCTTGCCAGTTTTCGGAACAAAGGGCTGCTTCCCTAGCATTTTAAAGAGGTGATCAATTACCTTAGATTCTTTAGTACCATTATGAAGCCACGCATGCATTCTCTACATGCTATTATCTTTAATGATACTTACATAATCCTATTTTGGTCAATGGAGATACTCTGAATATTATCCTTCTTGTTATCTTTAATAATGTTTTTGCTATCTGAATGAAAAAAATGTTCTAGATTTATACACACATTTTTTTCTCCCAGATCTGGAGTTAACCATTTCTCCAAGCTTTCTTTTAGTGGGGAAATAGCACTTTAAGATTACAATCAAGTCAGGTGCAGTGGGACATGCCTGTGATCACCACGGGGGGTGGGGGGGACACGACACGGACACACGTAACCACCAAGCCATATCACTAGCCCTTTTTTTTTTTTTGTATTTTATTTAGAGTAGGGGTCTCACTGAGTTGATAACTGCCTCACTAATTTGCTAAAACTGGCTTTGAACTTGGGATTCTTCTATCTCAGCATCCTGAGTTGCTGGGATTACAGGTGTGTCCCACTGCACCCAGCTCAATTTTCTATTTTTGCTATTCACTTCTACTTTTTCTTTGCACTGTGATAAGAAAATGCAGTCTGTAGTCTTCCTACTTTAGGGAATTTACTGAGGCAATGATGTGGTAAATCTGTCTTACAAGCAATATTCACAAGTGCTCCACGGGACTTACAGGTATGTTCAATACTCAAAGCAATGGACAGAAAAGTTTCAATTAACATAATTAAGACCAATATTCAAAATGTCAATTTTGTTCTTACATGCTATGTTCATGGTAGATATATAATTAACTATGCTATTTAAGTCTATGTCTTTCCTCATATCGTCTATTTGACATGTCATGAAGTAAAACATGAGAATTAAAGACTATAAATGTTTCTGTTAATTCCACCTCAAGCTTCCTGTTGGTTCTGTCTTATGATTAATGATGCTCCATACATTTTATCTTTAGTGTCAATAGCACTGTTTACTTACAGTGCTCTTCTTTTTTCTTGTTTAATGCATTCTGATTTGAATTTGAACCTGTCTGATTGTAAAATTGCCACTCCCTTCTCCTCCTTTTGTTTGAATTTCTGTACCTTTGCTTGTCATCTCCCCCCAACCAAAGTCTGAATCAGTTTGCTTTAGATGTCTTTAGAAGTATAGTTGCCTTATGATCTAATAAAATAGTGTTCTTCTTTTAACATAAAGTTTAGTTAATTTACATTTACTGATAAAATGGTTTGGTATTTCTATTTTAAACAATCATCATCTAATGATCAATTAGGGATTGGGCTAATATGGATTTTGGAAGTAACTTAAATTCATTTCTTGTCCCTCTAAGTACTCATTACTCCTGCTTACCATTTGCATTTCTGGCTGAAAAGACAAATGTACTGAAAAAAATAATAAATCACCCATATGACACATGGAAAGGTGTATAATGCTTAGACAAGGACTACTCAATAATGGCCCATGAATCAGTCTTAAATATTCCCTTTCTTGGTGGCTAAGTAAAGAAAGCATTAATGCCTATAGTCTTAAAACAGGTTTGCCAAACACCCATCAAGTACCATCTCCACCTTGAGCCATCACAAAGATACACCACCCACCCCACAAATGCAGCAAAAATGCCTGGCCAAATTTTAATTAGAATGCCTTCCAGTAAGTCAAAACAAATGACAAGATATACCACGACAGCAGTTACACTGAAAATGTTACATACCTTGCTCCAAGGTGATTTGCTAAGAATATCAAAGAATCTTTTTCTGCTCCAACACACTGGCTGAATGAAATAACACAATCTTCTAAAGGAGTCACTCCTGACATTACTGGGACTGGTGTGAAGAGAGGATTTGACCTTGGATCAATTAAAGTCTGATAGTCTATACAAGTAACCTTTTAAGACAAGAGAAACAAGAAAAACAACCTGAAATAAGAAACCAGTGGTTAACACTGGTTCAGTTATAGCAGCAGTAATTTTAGTTTATACACAAAAAATTTTACTTTAATACAAACCTGGATATGTTCATTCTCAATTCATTTCAAATACCATTTAAAGAAATTTAGACATCAATTAATCATATTCAAATACCTAAAATCAATAAGATTTATTATTGGAGTTACTGAAAGTTGCCTTAAATAGCCTTCCTTCACATTAGAATTCTCTTAATTCTAGAGAAGTTTAGAAAGTGCATGTCAGGCTCTGGTTGTTAAGAAAAGATAAACTGTATGAGAGAGCTAACCAGGAGTGTCCTCCTGTGAAGCAATGTTGTTACTGAGGCGCTAGAACAGTAACCTCTACTCTACCAGAATTAGAACCAAGACACTTGCATATTTTCCTATTTTACAATTTCCCCTGGCTAAAAGCAACATTCAGACAGTAGTCAAAACTAAGTGCTTTAAGAATAAATAGCATTCAAATATCCTTCAATATCATGTTTCAGCTGTGAAGTGTTTTCTTACCAGCCATGTATTTGTGACCACTTCTCCCACAGTTGCTTCTACTTTACATCCCAGCAGAGGAACCACAGCATAATCAGCCACAATTCTGCTCGGAAGGGATACAATCTTTCCAGCATGTTCTCTTATGATATTTCCAATATTACATTCATTTTCACTACTAAAACCCAAAACAAGGAAACTTTTTTGGCTAAATAAGCCTTCTTCGGTAATCGTAGAATTGTCAGGGAGGCAATGAGTGACAGAAGACTGGTTTTCTTCTTGCAGAGAAGTGTGAGTAGAATCATTAAAGGGCTCAACATGAGTAGAACCATTACAGGGCCCAACTGCAGACTCTGCAGCTTCCGTCATTTTAGCTTCAACTAGAAGAGAAAAAGATAATTTATCTTATAGTCACAGCTTACTTCCTAGCAAGGATATTAATGTTACATGGAGTCTGATAATTCTGACACATAGAAAACTCAGGCTTAAATGTACATAATGAAGAAGGGATATGTACCCACCCCATCTTCCAGGTTACCAAGAATGTTACCAGCATCATTATCTTCCATCAGGAAGGACAAAAGCAATCACATTTATTTTAAGTATTCCTATAGCACTAGAATCGTGAATTAACTGAAAATTATGACACTCCAATAGGCCTGCCTTGGTTCCCAAACTGGTTTAGGTAATTTACAACGGAATTGAGAAAATATTTAGAGAAAAGCAAAATTCACAAATCTTAGAGGTCTGTCAAGCACTTAACATGGTTACAATTTTTTTTTAAATTCTTAAAATGTTACCTATTGAACTTGAAGCACATGTACAAATTTCTTAAAGAGAATAAGTGATCAAGGACTCAAGTAAATGACCTCAACTATTTCATTTTAAGATAAAGTTGACTGATGAGTAGTAGAAAAAAAATACACCTATATAAAAACATATCAGGCTGGGGTTGTGGTTCAATGGTAGAGCACTTCCCAAGGACATGTGAGGCACTGTGTTCGATCCTCAGAACCACATAATAAATAAATAAATAAAATAGAGTTATTGCGTTCATCTACATATAAAAGACTATTTTAAAAACCCATAAATGTCACTAATTAAAATATACAGTCCCTAATATGTAAAAAAATTGTCAAATTCAGGCTCAAACTACAAGAAATAATAATTTGGTATGTTTTGGAAATCTTTAACTTGTGCCACATTGGAAAGTAACACTCTTCAGAGAGAAGGTTTGCTCTGACAAGCTGGAAGTTTGTCAAGGACTCATTCTGTATTTATACAGGTGCTGTATTGCCTGTTGTACATGCTCACACAATGCTAACTGTACAGGTAATACTTTCAGTAGATGCCCTTTCTTCTAACAGAATCTCAGGGTTCAAAGAGGTTATATGGCTTTCAGTTATACAGTGGCATATGAACCAAATATGACTCTAGAGTCCTAACATTATTAATAACACCTCCTTCCTTTACCTCTACTTTTTCTTTCTTTCTTTCTTTTTTTTTTTTTTTTTTTTTTTTTTTTTGGTGTGGTACTGGGGATTAAACCCAGGGCCTCACACATTCTAAGCAAGTGCTCTACCATCAAGTTATATCCTCAGTCCAAGGTCTGTTTTTTAAGAGTTAAAAGGTAAACAGCTTATTTTTTTTTATTTTTAATTTTTTTTTTAGTTGTAGTTGGACACAATACCTTTATTTTTTATTTATTTTTGTGTGGTGCTGAGGATTGAACCCAGGACCCTGCATGTGCTAGGCAAGCCCGCTACTGCTGAGCCACAGACCCAGCCCAAAACAGCTTTTTTTTTTTTTGGAGAGAGTTTTTGTTTTGTTTTAAAGAGAGATATTTTTTTTATTGTTCAAAACATTACAATGCTCTTGACATATCATATTTCATACATTTGATTCAAGTGGATTAGGAACTCCCATTTTTACCACATGTACAGATTGCAGGATCACACTGGTTACACACTCACATTTATACATACTGCCATACTAGTGTCTGTTATATTTTGCTGCCTTTCCTATCCCCTACTATTCCCCTCCCCTCCCCTCGAGAGTTTTTAAATATTTATTTATTAGTTTTCGGTGGACACAACATCGTTATTTTTATGTGGTACTGAGGATCGAACCCAGCTCCCTGCGCATGCCAGGAGAGCTCGTTACCACTTGAGCCACACCCCCCAGCCCCCAACAGCTTGTTTTAAATGTAAAATCAATTCTTTTTGCAATTACAACAAATTTTGAAATCACATATAGGAAAAAATAACAGCTTTGTTTGATGTCTATATATAGCTGATGATATGGGACAAAGGAAGAAAACTAATGGAGTTTTAATCTACTACTAAAAATATAAACCAGGGGATACCGAAGATGGCGGCGAAGGGAGTGCATCACCCCAGTGCGCCGTGTCACTGTGCGGGAGAAAGACGAGGTGAAACAGCTGAAGGCTATCTTGTTGGGAATTTCCAGTGAAATTGAGGTGCTCCAGAATCTAGTGGACGGATTTCCATCGCGCGAGGTTCGGCTGCGGGGGCTCGGATGCAGGCGATTTCTCCGCACGGAGGGTCACGCCCCACAACTGGAGTCTGCGGCGCGCGCTGGGAAGCGGCGAGGTGCCGGAGCAGGGGTGCAGCAATGCGGATTCTGGGGGCTCCTGCCAGTGGTGCAATGGCCGTGCTTAGTGCTGAGTTCCGGCTTTGAGACAGAGGAGAGAAGCGGTCCAGTTCGGTTCTTGACACCGGTCGGACCACGGAGGAGGACAGCAGCCGCCATCTTGGAGAGCTGATGTAATCATCCCTGTTTTCTACTGATCTCAGCTCATTCAGCTATGGAACAGGTGATTTCAGGCTGGTATTTGCCTGCGTCTCGCAGACAGATCGCTCAGGCTCGGGGCTGGAGAACCAGTGGAGAATACTCCTAGGGGCTCGCTCCTGGCTTTGAGCGGCCGGATTCTGGTTCCCCGGGCTGCTTAGGCCCAGGGCTGGGGAACCTGCGGAGACTGCGGGTTGAGGCCAGCTCCAAGTGGAGCGTGCGCTGAGCTCGGGGCGGCTGGGTTCTGACTCCCGGAACAGTTTTGGCCCGGGGCTGGGGAGCCCGCGGGGACAGAGTCTTTGAGCCTGCTCCCAGCAGAGTGTGCACTGAGCTAGGAGAGCTTGGAGCGGCCGGGCTCTGGCTCCCGGAGTTGCTTTGGCCTGGGGCAGGGGAACCCGCGGGGGTCGCTCCTTGGAGCCTGCTCCTAGCAGAGCGTGAGCCGGGATCGGAGAGGCCGGGTTCTGGCTCCCGAAGCTGCTTTGGCCCAGGGTTGGGGAACCTGCGGTGACTGCTTCTCGGTCCGGGTCCTGCTGGGTGCTGTGGGGGCCAGGGGGGCAGAGTGGAGCTGCCGCCTGCGCCCAGAGCAGGCCAAGTGACCCGCCGGCGTGGTATCACGACACCCCAACTGCAGCTGGGGCCGAAGAAAGTAGCCGCCCACACCTAGAACAGGACCAGCGACCCGATGGCGTGGTAGCCAAGTCACCCCATTTGGAGTAGGGGCTGTGCAGAGCCGCCGTCTGAGCCTGCAATGTAGGCAGACCTGCGTCCCACTGGCAGGACAGGCCTGGTAGCCTGCCAGCGTGGTGGACACGTAGCATCGAGGCAGTCACGTCACACTGGTTGGAGCAGGGATGGAACAGAGCCGCCACCCGTGTCCGGAAAAGGCCCAGCACCCAGCGACCCGTTGGAGAGGCAGTCAGGTACCCCCATTGGGAGTGGGGGCTGAGCAGAACTGCCGCCCGAGCCCGCAAGGTACACAGACCTGCGACCCACCGGCGGAACAGGCCTAGAGGCCTGCCAGCGTGGTAGACACGTCACATAAATTGGAGTAGGGGCCGAGCAGAGCCGCTGCCCACATCGGGATCAGGACCAACGACCCGAGGGCGTGGTAGTTACGTCACCACAATTGGCATGCGGACAGAGCAGAGCCGCCACCCGCGCCTGCAGGGTGGGCAGACCTGCGACCGACCAGAGTGGTAGACAGAACACCCTAATTAGAGGAGGAGCACAGCCACTACCCGCCCTGCAAGGGAGATTTTCCAACTATACAAGAGCAATATAAATAAATAGGGGGAAAATTTCAAAAACACAACAGTTTCACCAAGCAGAAAGAAACGCGAGCAGTATGAAAAGACAAGGAAACAAAGGACCACAAGCAATGCAGGTCAACTCAACTTTAGAAGAGGTAATAGCTGCAACAGATGGAATGTCAGATAAAGAGTTCAGGATATACATGCTTCAGATGATCTGGAGTCTCAAGGAAGACATGAGACAGTAAAATCAGACAATGAAAGATCACTTTGACAAGGAACTACAGAAACAAATCCAGGAAGTAAAAGATCAATTACACAGGGAGATAGAGGTAATAAAAAACAAACAAATAGAAATCCTAGAAATGCAGGAAGCAATAAACCAACTTAAAAACTCAATTGAGAATACTACCAGCAGAGTAGATCACTTAGAAGATAGAACATCAGACAATGAAGACAAAGTATTTCAACTTGAAAAGAACATAGACAGCTCAGCAAGACTGCTAAGAAACCATGAGCAGAACATCCAAGAAATATGGGATAACATTAAAAGACCAAACTTAAGAGTCATTGGGATACAGGAAGGCACAGAGCTCCAAACCAAAGGAATAAACAATCTATTCAATGAAATAATACGAGAAAACTTCCCAGACTTGAAGAATGAGACAGAATCCCAAATCCTAGAAGCCTACAGGACGCCGAATGTGCAAAATCATAAGAGATCCACACCTAGACACATTATAATGAAGATGCCCAACATACAGAATAAGGAGAGAATTTTAAAAGCTACAAGAGAAAGGAAGCAGATTACATTTAGGGGTAAACCAATCAGGGTAACAGCTGATCTTTCAACACAGACTCTGAAAGCTAGAAGATCCTGGAATAACATATTTCAAACACTGAAAGAAAATGGGTTCCAACCAAGAATCGTGTATCCGGCGAAATTAAGCTTCAGGATGGAAGATGAAATTAAAACCTTCCACGATAAACAAAAGTTAAAAGAATTTGCAGCTAGAAAACCATCTCTTCAAAAAATCCTTGGCAAAACATTACAGGAAGAGGAAATGGAAAATAACAATGAAAACCAACAGTGGGAGGTAGGACAGTAAAGGGGGGAAAGTAATCAAAGAGGAAAACAAATCAGGTTTAGTAACATTAATAAACAAATATGGCTGGAAGAACAAACCATATCTCAATAATAACCCTAAATGTTAATGGCTTAAACTCACAAGACCCAACAATATGCTGCCTACAGGAGACGCATTTGATAGGAAAAGATATACATAGACTGAAGGTGAAAGGTTGGGAAAAATCATACCACTCATATGGACTGCGGAAACAAGCAGGAGTGTCCATACTCATATCTAATAAAATAGATTTCAAGCCAAAGTTAATCAAAAGGGATAAAGAGGGACACTGCATACTGCTCAAGGGAACCATACACCAACAAGACATAACAATCATAGATATATATGCCCCAAACAATGGTGCAGCTATGTTCGTCAAGCAAACTCTTCTCAAGTTCAAGAGTCTAACAGACCACCATACAATAATCATGGGATACTTCAACACACCTCTCTCACCACTGGACAGATCTTCCAAACAAAAGTTAAATAAGGAAACTATAGAACTCAATAACACAATTAACAACCTAGACTTAATTGACATATATAGAATATACCACCCAACATCAAGCAGTTACACTTTCTTCTCAGCAGCACATGGATCCTTCTCAAAAATAGATCATATATTATGTCACAGGGCAACTCTTAGACAATATAAAGGAGTAGAGATAATACCATGCATCTTATCTGATCATAATGGAATGAAACTGAAAATCAACGATAAAAGAAGGAAGGAAAAATCATGCATCACTTGGAGAATGAACAATAGGTTACTGAATCATCAATGGGTTTTAGAAGACATCAAGGAGGAAATTAAAAACTTCTTAGAGTTAAATGAAAACACAGACACAACATATCGGAATCTATGGGACACATTGAAAGCAGTTCTAAGAGGAAAATTCATTGCTTGGAGTTCATTCCTTAAAAAAAGAAAAAACCAACAAATAAATGATCTCATACTTCATCTCAAAATCCTAGAAAAAGAAGAGCAAAACAACAGCAAAAGAAGTAGAAGGCAAGAAATAATTAAAATCAGAGCTGAAATTAATGAAATCGAAACAAAAGAAACAATTGAAAAAATTGACAAAACTAAAAGTTGGTTCTTTGAAAAAATAAATAAAATCAACAGACCCTTAGCCATGCTAACGAAGAGAAGAAGAGAGATAACTCAAATTACTAACATACGGGATGAAAAAGGCAATATCACAACAGACACTTCAGAAATACAGAAGATAATCAGAAATTATTTTGAATCCTTATACTCCAATAAAATAGAAGATAGTGAAGGCATAGATAAATTTCTTAAGTCATATGATCTGCCCAGATTGAGTCAGGAGGATATAGACAACCTAAACAGACCAATAACAATAGAGGAAATAGAAGAAACCATCAAAAGACTACCAACTAAGAAAAGCCCAGGACCGGATGGGTATACAGCAGAGTTTTACAAAACCTTTAAAGAGGAACTAACACCAATACTTTTCAAGCTATTTCAGGAAATAGAAAAAGAGGGAGAACTTCCAAATACATTCTACGAGGCCAACATCACCCTGATGCCTAAACCAGACAGAGACACTTCAAAGAAAGAAAACTACAGACCAATATCTCTAATGAACCTAGATGCAAAAATCCTCAATAAAATTCTGGCGAATCGAATACAAAAACACATCAAAAAAATTATACACCATGATCAAGTAGGATTCATCCCTGGGATGCAAGGCTGGTTCAATATACGGAAATCAACAAATGTTATTCACCACATCAATAGACTTAAAGATAAGAACCATATGATCATCTTGATAGATGCAGAAAAAGCATTCGACAAAGTACAGCATCCCTTTATGTTCAAAACTCTAGAAAAATTAGGGATAACAGGATCATACCTCAACATTGTAAAAGCAATCTATGATAAGCCACAGGCCAGCATCATTCTGAATGGAGAAAAATTGAAGGCATTCCCTCTAAGATCTGGTACAAGACAAGGATGCCCTCTCTCACCACTTCTGTTCAACATAGTCCTCGAAACACTGGCCAGAGCAATTAGACGAAAGAAATTAAAGGCATAAAAATAGGAAAAGAAGAACTTAAATTATCACTATTTGCAGATGACATGATTCTATACCTAGCAGACCCAAAAGGGTCTACAAAGAAACTATTAGAGCTAATAAATGAATTCAGCAAAGTGGCAGGATATAAAATCAACACGCAAAATCAAATGCATTCCTGTATATCAGCGACAAACCCTCTGAAACCGAAATGAGGACAACTACTCCATTCACAATATGCCCCCCAAAAATAAAATACTTGGGAATCAACCTAACAAAAGAGGTGAAAGACTTATACAATGAAAACTACAGAACCCTAAAGAGAGATATAGAAGAAGACCTTAGAAGATGGAAAAATATACCCTGTTCATGGATAGGCAGAACTAACATCATCAAAATGGCGATATTACCAAAAGTTCTCTATAAG
The DNA here is from genome assembly GCF_964194105.1 of Spermophilus citellus. NCBI lineage: Eukaryota > Metazoa > Chordata > Mammalia > Rodentia > Sciuridae > Spermophilus > Spermophilus citellus. The sequence continues at coordinate 31,508,503 of NC_138188.1, forward strand.
TTCAATGCAATGCCAATCAAAATCCCAACAGCATTTTTTGTAGAAATAGATAAAACAATCATGAAATTCATATGGAATAATAAAAGACCCAGAATAGCAAAAACAATGCTAAGCAGGAAGTGTGAATCAGGTGGTATAGCGATACCAGACTTCAAACTATATTACAGAGCAATAGTAACAAAAACAGCATGGTACTGGTACCAAAACAGGTGGGTGGACCAATGGTACAGAATAGAGGACACAGTAACCAATCCACAAAACTACAGCTATCTTATATTTGATAAAGGGGCTAAAAGCATGCAATGGAGGAAGGATAACATCTTCAACAAATGGTGCTGGGAAAATTGGAAATCTATTTGCATCAAAATGAAACTGAATCCCTTTCTCTCGCCATGCACAAAAGTTAACTCAAAATGGATCAAGGAGCTTGATATTAAATCAGAGACACGGCGTCTGATAGAAGAAAAAGTTGGCTATGATCTACATACTGTGGGGTCGGGCTCCAAATTCCTCAATAGGACACCCATAGCGCAAGAGTTAACAACTAGAATCAACAATTGGGACTTACTCAAACTAAAAAGTTTTTTCTCAGCAAAAGAAACAATAGAGAGGTAAACAGGGAGCCTACATCCTGGGAACAAATCTACTCCATACACTTCAGATAGAGCCCTAATATCCAGAGTATACAAAGAACTCAAAAAATTAGACAATAAGATAACAAATAACCCAATCAACAAATGGGCCAAGGACCTGAACAGACACTTCTCAGAGGAGGTCATACAATCAATCAATAAGTACATGAAAAAATGCTCACCATCGCTAGCAGTCAGAGAAATGCAAATCAAAACCACCCTAAGATACCATCTCACTCCAGTAAGATTGGCAGCCATTATGAAGTCCAACAACAACAAGTGCTGGAGAGGATGCAGGGAAAAGGGTACACTTGTTCATTGTTGGTGGGACTGCAAATTGGTGCAGCCAATTTGGAAAGCAGTATGGAGATTTCTTGGAAAGCTGGGAATGGAACCACCATTTGACCCAGCTATTCCCCTTCTCGGTCTATTCCCTAAAGACCTAATAAGAGCATGCTACAGGGATACTGCTACATCGATGTTCATAGCAGCACAATTCATGATAGCAAGATTGTGGAACCAACCTAGATGCCCTTCAATAGATGAATGGATAAAAAAATGTGGCATTTATACACAAGGGAGTATTACTCTGCATTAAGAAATGACAAAATCATAGAATTTGGAGGGAAATGGATGGCATTAGAGCAGATTATGCTAAGTGAAGCTAGCCAATCCTTAAAAAACAAATGCCAAATGACTGCTTTGATATAAGGGGAGTAACCAAGGACAGGGTAGGGACGAAGAGCTTGAGAAGAAGATTAACATTAAACAGGGATGAGAGGTGGGAGGGAAAGGGAGTGAGAAGGGAAATCGCATGGAAATGGAAGGTGATCCTCAGGGTTTTACAAAATTACATATAAGAGGAAATGAGGGGTAAGAGAAGAATAATACAAGTGGAAGAAATGATTTACAGTAGAGGGGGTAGAGAGAGAAATGGGGAGGGGAGGGGAGAGGGAGGGGAGGGGGGATAGTAGAGAATCGGATAGACAGCAGAATACACCAGACACTAGAAGTGCAATATGTAAATCAATGGAAGTGTAACTGATGTGATACAGCAATCTGTATACGGGGTAATAATGGGAGTTCATAACCCACTTGAATCAAACTGTGAAATATGATATATTAAGAAGTATGTAATGTTTTGAACAACCAACAATAAAAATAAAAAAAAATAAAAATAAAAAATAAAAAAAAAGAAATTCCAATCTACCTCAAAAAAATATATAAACCATAAAAATTAAGTTCTTAAAAATTATAGGTAAAACCTAAAAAGACTCAGTAAGTTAAAAAGCATTTTGAGATTTCCATTTACTTTAGCAGTAGAAATCCTTTTTCAAATAGATCTCATCCTGAAGCCCAACAGACAATACTTGATAAGCCTATTATTGAAAAAAAGCTCTCTTAAATCAAAAGCAATTTTGCTTTAAGAATTAATTGTGCACTATCACATCATTTCAAAGGTGCTTGAGGATCTACGAAGATTTATTGTCACGAATCCTCATAAAATCAGTAAACCAGCAGCTGCCTTGCAGGAAGCTCTGAGAAGCTCATCACCTCCTCTCTACAAGGTAACTGAAAATGGTTTAACAGTCAGGCATGGTGGTGCATGCCTACAATCCCAGCAGCTCAGGAGACTGTGGCAGGAAGACAAAAATTCAAGGCAAGCCTCACCAACTTAGGGGGGCCCTAAGCAACTTAGTGAGATGAAAGGAAAGAAAGAAAGAAAGAAAAGAAAGTGAGAAGGAAGGAAGGAAGAAGGAAAGGAAAGAAAGAACGAGCGAGCTATGTATGTATTTGCAAAGGGCGATGATAAGTACACTCAGCTTTGGTTCAAGGGCAAAAGCATCACTCCTGAGAATTTGTTATCACAGGCTAGTCCTCAACTAGGTTAGGGGACAAATTTACACTTGCCTGATGGTCCAAGAAATCTCCAGCCAATAAAATTTAGAGATGTAAAGAGCTGGAAAACTCCTGAGCACTCAGGAGACCTATCCATGATCCTTTTCTAAAAGAACAAACCTTTAACTGAGGTTTGTTATTGTTACTAAAATGAGATTCACAATTAAAAAAAATCTAAAATCCATGAGAAAAATAGCCACCATGAATAAAAAACAACACAACTAACCCCCTACCTACTCAGATGTTGGAACAGGTTTAATGATTCAAGAAATAAAGAACAGGGATGGGCATATAGTTCAGTTGGTAGAGTGCTCGCCTTGCATGCACAAGGCCCTGGGTTCAATCCCCAGCACCACAAAAACAAAAACAAAAAAAAGAAATAAAGAACAAAAACAAACATGAATACAGCAGGGCATGGTGGTGCACACGTGTAATCCCAGCAGCTAAGGAGGCTGAGGCAGGAGGATTACAAGTTCAAAGCCATCCTCAGCAAAACCAAGGAGCTAAGCAACTCAGTGAGATTCTGCCTCTAAATAAAATACAAGTTAGGCTGGGAATGTGGCTCAGTGATCTGGAGTTCAATCCCAGGTACCAAAAAAAAAAAAAAAAAAGAAACAAAAACATGAATACAGAATACAAGACTATGAAAAGAGAGGCTGGGGCTGTAGCTCAGTGGTACAGCACTTGCCTCGTATGTGTGAGGCACTGGATTCGATCCTCAGCACCACCTAAAAATAAACAAAGACATTGTGTTCATCTACAACTAAAAAAATTAATTTAAAAAAAGACTATGAAAACAACTATATAGAATTGAAAATTTTATCATTAAAACTGAAAATGTGGGCTAGGATGTGGCTCACTGGTAGAGTGCTCGCATAGCAAACACGATGCCCTGGGTTTGATCCTCACACCACATAAAAATAAAATAATGATATTGCATCCAATTACAACTAAAAAATAAACGTTTTTTAAAAACTGAAAATTTAATGAGCAGTTTAAACAGATTACATAATAGCTGAACAAAGAATTGGTGACCATGAAGAAAAATCTGATGGAATTACATATAATGAACCAAAGGAAGATAAATACAGAAAATAAGGATGGTTAAGTGACCTTGCACAGAGCAAGTAAGAGAATGGAGGCGAAATGATATTCAAAAAGATAATAGACGAAAAATTTCTAGAACAAAGGAAAAAAACAAAACCCCCACTCATTCTCAGATTCAAAAACAGTAAATTACAAGTAGGAAAAATAAATGGTAAAACTCTAGACATTAAAAACAAAAGGAAGGTATTAAACTGAGGGGGAAAAAATGGAATGGCAGAGCCGGGTGCGGTGGCGCATGCCTGTAATTCCAGCGGCTTGGGAGACTGAGGCAGGAGAATCCTGAGTTCAAAGCCAGCTTCAGCAACTTAGTGAGGCACTTAGCAACTCAGCAAGACACTGTCTCTTAAAAAAAAGAAAAAAAAAAAGGCTGGGAATGTAGCTCTCCTGGGTTCAATCTTTAGTAGCAAAAAAGAAAAAAAAGAGGGAATGACAGGAATATAGACATCTGATTCATATTGCTAAAGTGTTTAAACAAAGTCAATTGTCTAGAACTACATAACTAGCAGAATTGTCTTTTAAGAACAAAGGCAAAACAAAGGCATTATCAGGTGAATAGAAACTAGTGGAATTTCTAAAGAATATTGCAAGAAGAAAGAAAATTATTTCAGAAGAGAGATGTCAGATGCAAAAATAAATGGGGAACAAAAAAATAAGCAATTAAGTGAGACCCTGTCTCTAAATAAAGCACAAAATAGGGCTGATGTGGCTCTGTGGTCCGAATGGCCCTGAGTTCAATCCCCGGTACCCCTACCCCCAAAACAGGCAGGGGAGCATAGAATATGGGGAGAATAACACAAAATGAGATGGTACAAAATAACCTAAATACATAAAAAATAATAATAAATATAAAATGAATAATTACTAACTCTTTCTGAGGTTAAGGGAAAGACTTACCAATCAATTTTACGAATAACAGACAACAGAAAAGGAAAATATATAGCCAGTTTCACACTGAATAGATAAAAACTTACATAATGAGTAAACTAACTACAGTAATGTATCAAAGATGAATACACCACATCTAGAAGAATTTAAAGTTAATTTTGTGGTATAAAATCTATGAGTATAATGTATCACATTAAAGGAGAAAAGAGATGATCATTCTGTCAAGTGCAGGGAAGAGTACTTAATAGAATTCAACACTCAGCTCAAAGACCTAAACACAAAAACTCTAATACTTGAAATGGGACATATTCTTTAAAATCCAATACTTAAAGCAATCTTCAGAAAAGTTTACACAAACATAATTAAGATCAATATTCAAAATGTCAATTTTGGTTTTGAACAACTAATAATAAAAATAAATAAATAAATGTAATTTTTGTTCTTATATACCTATTATTAAAAAATGTAATTTGAAAAGACATAAATTAAGATTGCTAAAACAATGAAAAACACAAGAAATTATAAATAAATCTCACATAGCATGTCTTGGATTTTATGAATATATTATAGTTATTGGAAGATATTGAAAAAGATAAAACTACATAGCATATCTGTGGATAAGGAGGTATTCTGTTTTTTTTAATTGTAAAGATCTCAATTCTCCAGATTACAAATTCATAATTGTAGTCTAAATACAGATCCCACTCTACAGCATATGACAGAGATGGCATTGCAACATAGTGGAGAAAAAATGAACTTCTCAATAAAAATTGTAGGAGAATTGATTGTACATCCACAGAGATTAAAAAAATAAAATTAGAACATTTCATATCAAACATCAACAATGAACTCCAGGTGGATAGATTAACGTGAAAAAGCAAAAGTTTAATAAGATTCTAAAAAATACAGCCAGGTATGTTGGGGCATGTCTGTAATCCCAGCGATTCCAGAGGCTGAGCCAAGAGGATTGCAAGTTCAAGGCCAGCATCAGCAACTTAGCAAGGTCCTAAGTAACATAGTGAGACCCTGTCTCAAAATAAAAAATAAAAATGGCTGGGGATGTGGTTCAGTGGTTAAGTGCCCCTAGGTTCAATCCCCAGTACCAAAATCAAATTAAATAAAACATATACAAGATAACTTTTGACCATGGAGTAGAGAAACTTCTTATATAAAATAGAAAAGCAAAAACCACAAATGAATACACTGAAAAACTATATATACAACTACAACTAACATTATAATCAAATAACACTAAAAAAATGCTCTACTGGGGATGGGGTTGTGGCTCAACAGTAGAGCACTCACCTAGCACGTGCGAGGCCCTGGGTTCGATCCTCAGCACGCATAGAAATAAATGAATAAACAAAGGTATTGTGCCCAACTACAATTAAAATAAATAAATAAATAAATAAAAATGCTCTACTGTATTACTAACAATAAAATGAAATTAAAACCATGACAGGATCCTACTTTACACCTACCAATTGGGCAAAAATTACAAGCATTATAATACCATACCCTGGAAGGATGTGGAACAACAGGAACCTTTTCTCACTGTTAATGACGTATAAATTAGTAAAATAGGCCAAACACTTCTGAAAACAATCTGCATTACCTAAGAAGGTTAAAGATGTATATATCCCATGAATTAACCATCTTATTTTTTGGTTCATATAAAAGAAAAATAAAACTTCAGCAATACTGATTATAATGGCAAAAAAGAGTCATGACAAAAATGTCTATCAGTGAAAAAAAGAATAAAATACTATAGGACAAGAGTATATTATTCTGTGTATATAGTATTCTATACCATAGTATATTTGTATCACTGTGTTATATTCATAACTAGATAACTTGGATTACATGATGTTGCATATTGGGTATGGGGCTCAGCATAAAAGTACATATCATTCAAACACATTAAAATAGTTATAAAATAATACAAATATTGTTTACAGATAGACACACTTAATACAAATTACAAAGAAAATGAAGAGGAGTCACAGAAGGCTTTTGGTATAGTGGTAATGTTATCTCTCTTTTTTGTACTGGGGAATTGAACCCAGAGGTGCTCTACCAATGAGATATAAAGTCCTTTTTATTTTGAGACAGGGTCCCACTAAGTTGTCTAGGCTGGCCTCAAACTTGTGATCCTCCTGCCTTAGCCTACCAAGTTGCTGGGATTACAGGTATGTGCCACTGTGCCCAACTCATGTTCTATTTTCTAAAACCAGATACATGATTATTCATTGCATTTTTCTTTATGTCTTTTTGGATACATAAAATATTTCACATGATTAAAAAAAGAAAGGGGGTTCATTAATTCTTCACTCGTAGTTTACCTTACCTCCAGATGAACAAAACTACACAGCAGTGGTGGTTCACAGTACAGCACAGCATGCATTAATTAAAGACATCAATGACCCAATAAGAGGTATTTGTTAAAGCCCATGCCAAGTCACGCATGGCAGTGCATGCCTGTAATACCAGCGGCTCAGGAGACTGAGGCAGGAGGATTCTGAGTTCAAAGGCAGTTCAGCAAAAAGTGAGGCGCTAAGCAACTCAGTGAGACCCTGTCTCTAAATATAAAATAGGGCAGGGGAGTACCCGAGTTCAATCCCCAGCGCCCCCACTACCCAAGCCCATGCCATTACTAACTCACAAACAAAGCTAGCAATGCCAGCATATGTAACACATCAAAATGGAGCCTGTTAGGGCTGGGGTTGTGACTCAGTGGTAGAGCACTTGCCTAGCGTGTGTGAGGCACTGGGTTCGATCCTCAGCACCACATAAAACTAAATCAATAAAATAAAAGTATCGTGTCCATCTATAACTAAGAAAGAAAAAAATGTAGCCAGTTAGTGAAAAGAGAAGATTAAAGGACTCATGGGACTGGGGTTGTGGTTCAGCAGTAGAGCGCTCACCTCACATGTGTGAGACCCTGGGTTCAATCCTCAGCACCACATAAAAATAAATAAGTGAAATAAAGGTATTGTGCCCAATTACAACTAAAAAATAAACATTAAAAAAAAAGAACAAAGATTCAAAGAATGATGATCTCATTTGCTCAGAAAAGTTACAAAAAAAATTTTAAGTGAATAAAAAATTTAAAAAAAACTTAAAATCTATAAAATTTGATAGAAATCATTTATGTATATATTCAGCTACTAAATATTTACTAACTGCAAGCACTAATCAAGAAGTTCTTACCTATTGAGGAGTTATTATTTACATATTGAGAAAGCAGATCTTCATCAGCTTGTTCATGCTTTTCATTAGGAGCAGAGTCTTTCTTGGAAAAGCTACTGTTGTTCTTTTTTGAAAGAGCTGTTTTGCTTTCAGGCTGATCTGAAACTGGAATTTCTACTGGCTGGTAGTTAGCATGAATATATGGTTCTTCAGGAAGCATATAACCTTTACTAAAACACTCTAGCAACCATTTTGCTCCCACTACATGCGGCCTACAAAAACAGCACATAGTTATATATTAGTTTAAGCCACGAAGACCATCATCCCATTTGCCACGTAGTTCCCATAGTTGCATGGACATGCATTTTTTTTTCCCCCTAATTTTATTTTGAGACAGAGTCTCGCTAAGTTGCCCAGGCTGGCCTGGAACTTGCAATCCTCCTGCCTCAGCTTCCTGAGTCGCTGGGATTATAGGTATGCACCACCATGCCCAGTTTCAGACATGCAATTTTAACAAAAATCATTACATAGTAGAAATTGTTTTGAATTAAAAATTGGCAAAACCTGTGGGCTGATTTATTCCAAAACTGCTTCAATTCATCATCATAATCTCCCACAATAACATGAGTTACATCTTCATTAAGTTGATTAAAACGAACTCCACCTCCACTGTTAATAAGTCTTCTCAGTTTATCTAGCTTTCTTCCACTAAAACCACAAAGATATATCTGTAAAGAAAGAAAATATTTGTTTTAATGTATTCAAGATGCTTTATTTCTTAAGAGGAAAAAACTTCTCAAAAACATCTAAATTCACAGTGTATAAATAAGACAACTTGTGTACATTTTAGGATCCATTAAAAAATGAAGTATATTATAAAACTGATTTTTAAAATAATTTCTTTATAATCCCACAGTATTATTATATTAGTGCAGAAAAATTTCTACTATTCAGATAGCTTCTTAAATTGTGAAGGTCTCACTACATGTAGGTTTTAAAGTAATTATAGAAACAATCTGTAACTGCTTGTAAATTCAGAAAATCTAGATTTAAATTCTTGTTTTCAGATGCCACTGATTATAGACTTGTGGAAAGTTCCTTAAGCTGTTTTGTCAGTTTACTTACATAAAAGTTGAGGTCCTCCCTCCCCACATAGAATTGATTAAACAAAAAATAAGTGTCAAAGAGCAGAATATAATGCTTTGAGGATACTATGTATGCGATAATTGATTCTAATTTATTTTTAGGATATTCATATATTTAAGCCTATTTAATCAATATAAAAATCTTTTCTACCTCTATTTTATAAGAGATGTCTTTCTTAATTTAAAATTTTAAGGGATTGAAGTCAGGAGCATTTTACCACTGAGCTATAACCCCAGATTTTTAATTTTGTGACAGGGTCTCACTAAGTTGCTGAAGCTGGTCTTGAATTTGCAATTCTCCTGCCTAAGCCTCCTGGGTTGCTGAGATTATTGGTGTGTGCCAGCAAGCCTGGATAAAATATCTTAAGAAATTAAAAATGACAAATCTATTCCTAACTGTGTTTATATACAAACTAAATCAGCTGCATTACAAGAATCTATTTTAACAAAAATCAAGAAATATATACTTCCTATGTGTAAATCATATCTAACTTAGTATAACACAGGCTAAAAGAATACCTAAAAAACTTTCTGTTCACCAATAAGCTGGTAAGTTTTTTTTTTTAATGTAAAAATTTCTGTTTAATAAAATATGCCATGAAGAAAAAGAAAAGACACATTCCCAAATGAGAAATAATATTTGTTACATAAATAGCCAACAAAGGACCTTATCAAGGATATATGAATATTAATCACACTTTCAAGTTAATAAAATAAAAACAACCAATACCACAGAAAAATGGTCAATAGACATTATCAAACATTTCAGAAAGAAAGGAAAACAGTGATACAGACATAATAAAATACTAAGTCTCACAAGTAATACAAGAATCCAAACTAAGCTTAATGTCATCTTATACACAAATTATAAACAAAAATTAGGAGGCCTGGCCCTGTCATATGATGTTGAGGTTTCTTCTTTCATACTACTATAACTACAACCATTTTGAAAAAAAAAAATTAACATTTTATAAAGCTGAACACTGTGACTTAGCAGTTTCTTGTTCTTTGCAGTGCCCATAATAAGCTGGTAAGTTTTAAAAGTATAGAAGGGTAAGGTAATTTGCCCAATTTCCCTTCTTAACAATAAAATATGGTAAATTTTTGCCACTCTGTGAGAAATAACACAGAGCCAAGTCATTCTACAAATAGAAATACATTAAGTAAGCATTCAGATCAAGAAAATCTGAAAAAGTAAAACATGATATAATGCTTCCCTCAAGGAACTTACAAGATAGTTATTCATATACTAAAACATTAAATAACCTAAGAAGTACTAAACAAAGTAGTGGCTTTAATGATCCATGTATGTGACTCTGAACAAGAATTTTAAGACTCTAAGTATTAAGCTCAACATAATATACACCTTAAGAGTTACTTATGAGAATTAAGTGAGAGTATAAACAGCATATTAACATATATAAAATGATTAGCAGTATTAATACACTGTAAACACTTAACAAATGAGTTACAAATGAAAAGTAAATAGTTCAGATAAAGCCTCAAAATACAGTAAACACAAAGATAAATGTAACTGGAAGGGTTCAGAGACGAAAAATGAAATAAACTTCAAAAAGTGAAATGAGGGTAATTAAAAAAGAAAAAGAAAAAAAAAGTGAAATGAGGGTTGGGATTGTAACTCAGTGGTAGAGCACTTGCCTAGCATGTGTAAGGCACTGGGTTCAATTCTTAGCATAGCATATAAATAAATAAAGGTCCATTCACAACTAAAAATAGATTTAAAAAAGAAAATAGTGAAATGAACTTCAAAGGATAAAGAACGAAGGTACAGGGCTGGGGATATGGCTCAGCTGGTAGAGTGCTTGCCTCGCATGTACAAGGCCTGAGTTCAATCCCCAGAACCACAAAAAACAAAAACAAAAGCAAAAAGGTACATCCCAGACAAGGGGATGAGGGGATGTTCACAACCAAGGAATGGGCATGGCAAGTGTATCTTCTGAGTTTACTAGACCATTTATACAGATAAAGAGCAAGCCCAACTATGAGGGATCTTCAAAGTTGAGCTAGAGCCAGGCACAGTGATGCATGCCTATAATCCCTGAAAATTCAGGAGGCTGAGGCAGGAGGATCACAAGTTCAAGACCAGCTTCACCCACTTACAGAGGCCCTAAGCAACTTAGCGAGACCCTGTCTCAAAAAATAAAATGAGCTGGGAATGTGGCTCAGTGGTTAAGTGCCCTGGTTTTAATCCCTGGTACCAAAAACAAAACAAAACAAAAAATCAAAGTCAGGCTAGGGAGTGCAGAAGTATGTTATCACTTTGCATTTATTACATACTAAAGACGTACCCGGCAACCATCTAATAAATCTTCAGGTGCTTGAAATGCACTGACATCCAGATTTTCTAGACTGTCAAGCGAAGACTCCAATTTGCTATTAAGAACTGAACTGCATATTGATTCATTTATGCAACTTCCATTTATGTTTGAAATATGGCTAACATCTGAAAGAGTACGACCTACATATTAAAAAACAACAACAACAAGAAAAGATAAGTTCCTGGAGATAAAATAATTGATTAAATATTTTCTTATAAACTATTTTTTCCTATAATCAAAGGATTATTAACAATTCCTAAAGAATCAGGTTTTTACTGAAATCTTGTGTCAAAATATGAAAAGAAAAAAATGAAATTAAGTCTCCTACTTTATTTAAATGAAAAAATATTTAAATATGTGTTCATAATCATGGTTTCTTTCCCATGAAAATGTGAACCTGCTGGCCTTAAGGTCCAAACAGCTTACATCTGAAAAAACTTTATAACAATATTTTGCCAACATGGAGCTTACAAAATAAGAGTTGTTTTAAGGTTTAGATAGATAGATAAATAATCTATAACAATCACAGTAAAAAAAAAAATTTAATTATCTTATTTTAAGTCTCCATCCATTGTGTTCTTAATGTTTTTGCATTATATTAGAATACGGAAGAAAGCAATCATTCATTCTAAAAAGAAATAGGAGTGGTTCTGAACTCATTTTTTTATATAATTTGGCTATTTTATTATACCATTTTTGCCTAGGTGCATAGGGGAAAATATAAAAATTTCCTACCATATTTCAGGGATCCTATTAACCAATCTTTGTTGGGGACTGAACCCAGGTCTCCTGCATACTACATAAGCAACCTACCACTGACCAACATCCCCAGCATGACATATCAATTCACACATGGAAAAATGATCAGACTTACTATCAATTGTATGGACTTGGCCAGTGGGAGTTGAAGTGTCAGGCATACTCTTTGTTTCTGGTCTAGGTTCCATCTTGTATATAGATTCGTCCTGACAAAAACCTTTCTCAATGCTGTCAAAAAACCATTGTGTGGTGACACAATGTACATTCCATCTCTTGGCACATTCATATTTCTGACCTGTTGTGTAGGGAAATGCAAACCATTAAAATCCGTTTTTGCAGAAATTTTCGAATTATAATAGGTAATTCAAAAATGTACCTGAAACAAAATTAAGGGTTACCAGTAATTACTCTTACTTTTCAGTATGCCAATAATGTGTTAAAAAGCAATATTTCAGCTGGGCACTGTGGTGCATGCCTGTAATCCCAGCAACTCAGGAGGCTGAAGGAGGAGGATCATGAATTCAAAGCCAGCCTCAGCAACTTAGCAAGGCACTTAGCAACTCAGCAAGACCCTGTCTCTAAATAGGTCTGGGGTTGTGGCTCAATGGTCCAAGGTGCCCTGGAGTTCAATCCCTGGTACTCCGCCCCCCAAAAGGGCAGTATTTTAGGTTATTACCTAAACATATTCTTTAGGTGTTACATAAATAGAAGTGTTACATGAAGGACTTTATCTTTTAAACAAATTGCATGAAAACAATTATAACTGTGGGGCAAATGATAATACTAAATTGTTTGCATAGAGACTCCCTCAATTTCTTTTTTTTTTTTTTTGTAGTTGTAGATGGACATAATACCTTTATTTTATTTAGTTATCTTTATGTGGTGCTGAGGATCGAACCCAGGGTCTCACATGTGCTAGGCAAGCACTCTACCATTGAGCTACAACTCCAGCTCCAGACTCCCTCAATTTTCTTCAACCAGTTTCTTAATCTATAAAATGGGAATACTAAGAATTACTATGTGGCTTTTTAAACAAGAATGTATCAGACAACTGGGAAAATTACAAATGTATGCGAATTAATAAATACCAACTTTGAATTGAATAGACTATTCCAGTACTGACAGGATTTTACTTAAAGTCAAGGAGAAGCAGATACATGTTACGTATATACCTTTTTATTACCTTAAAAAACTTTAACACGATATATTTTAAAACAGCATCCCAGAAAAACTAAGGTCAATACCTAACATTAGAGTCACCACATGAACTTCCTTCTAATTCATGAGGAGGCAGCAGCATCAACTCTCCTCACAAGCGCTCCACAGCTGCCATACCCAAAGTTCTGAAAACTACCAATTAATCTTAATGCTTTTTCTCAAATTTTTTTCCTATCTATTTAGTCTAAACAGAGTACAAATATAAAGAGATAAAGCTGAGTACAGTGGTGTACACCTGTAATTCCAGCCATCTCAACAGACTGATGCAGGAAGAGCACACGTTTGAGGTTAGCCTGGGCAACTTAGTGAGATTCTCAAAATAAAAAATAAAAACAGGCTGGGGATGTAGCTCAGTGGCAGATCACTCCTGGGTTAAATCCCTTGTGCCACAAAAAAATAAACAAACAAAAAACACATTAACAAAACTCTTCTCCATTCATTTGTACATATTTTTAAAGTACTAGTAAAAAATGTTCTCCAGAATAGATTGGGGGGAGGTAGGAGGGTAAGAGGGTTAAAAAAAATTCTCCAGGATAAATATAAAGGTTACAGAATATAAAATTTAATGTAAGTTTAAAAATTTCTTCCTATAAGTAATTAAGTAATGTTTTTTATTCTTTAAACTGCCTCATCATCTGCAAGATATATCTTTTTTTTTTTCCCAATACTGGGACTTGAACCCACAGGCACTCTGCCACTAAGCTACATTCTCAGATTTTTGTTTATTTTTTATTTTGAGATGGCGTCTTGCCATTTGAACTTGAGATCCTCCTGTCTTAGTCTCCCGAGCAGCCAGAAATATAGGTGTACATTACCATACTCAGCCACCAGGTATTTAAGATACCTGGGGCTGTACCTCAATGGCAAAGCACTTGCCTAGCACAAGTGAGGCACTAGGTTCGATCCTCAGCACCACATAAAAATAAATTTAAAAAAATAAATAAAAGTATGAGGGGGAGCAAACTAGATCAATGACATCAGAAGCAAAGCCTGTTCTAAAAGATTGTAAAACATGAGATATTAGAGAAAATTGTGAATTTGTCCATTTATAAAAGTTTTACCTTTCGGTTCTTGCACAATGAGGTGTGTACACTCATTCATTTTCAACTGTCCCATGTATTGGCCTCCATGCTTAATGGTGAGTTGCTGGACTGTCCTCCTGTCTAAGCCACACAAGCCTGTCACACAGATTATGCAACCAAGAAAAATAGGGCACTTGAAATCTTCCATGTTCACATCAGTATATCTAGTTATTTTTCTGGAGAAATTAAATGGTAAAAAGTAATAAAAATGAATATATTAAATATACCAGGTAGTTTTACATTTACTAGGAGCACAACGACAAACAGAAATATCACCTTTCCTCATTTTAGAATTTATAATCATTTTAAGAAAGGGAGAACTGACAAATACTTTAGAATTATACTAACTGCTCATCTAGCTCCATACATATTGCTAATAAAAAGTGATGTTTTTAGCTACTGTCTGTATAAGAGAAAAATATGTATTTCAGTACTCTTAAACCCTTGCTAGTCAAAGTGGTACATTTTCCAAAATTAAATGCCAAAAACACTACTTAAAAACCCTAAAGTTTGGATGGGGATATAGCTCAGCTGGTTGAGTGCTTGCCTCACATGCACAAGGCTCTGGGTTCAATCCCCAGCACCATACACACATACAAAAAAAGCCATGTATGAAGATGTGAGGAAAAAAAAAAATAGTGTTACCTTAGATTAGGTAGAGAGAAGTGATGGGAGGGGAGGGGAAGGGAGGGGAGGGGGGATAGGAAAGATAGAATGAAATAGACATTATTATTACCGTGTGTATATATGTGAATGCATGACCAATATGATTCTGCAAACTGTACACTCAGAAAAATGAGAAATTATATCCCATCTGATTCAAATGAATGATATATCAAAGTCATTGTACTGTCATGTATAACTAATTAAAACAAATTTAAAAATTAAAAAAAAAAAAGCCAAAACAAACCTAAAGTTATTTGGCTGCCTATGATAAAATGGACTTTTAAATTCTATTATTCAATATAAGTAAAACAATTATTTTTGGCAGAATAGCAACAAAAACATCATTATTATTCTGTTGTCATGCCAGGCAGATGGACTGGGAATGCAGGAACTGACATGGAGACATATTTAGATGTGTTGGATGATGTTGAAAACAATCCCAGAAAAATGCCAATATAATTCTGTGGTGCCTGGGCTTACAGTTGTTAATTTAATTTCAGGAAAAACTTGCATGCTTCCTGAAACTGGCTCTAAGCTCCCCAAGGGAAGGGACACATCCTGCTCCCGAAGTCTAATGTCTCACGCAGGCCAGATGTGCAAAGGATCAATTTACCTTTACTGAGTGATCACACCTTCTGATGGCTTACATATACCTCCTTTAGGAGGGACTAAAACTACCTAAATATTTCATTTATTCTCAGTCTTAACATATGGGCACAGTAATGAAGGAAAATGCAACAAAAAAGCTACAAAGTTACCAAACTGATTTTCTCAGTTTAGAAATATTTGCTGCGGAAAACAACTTTAGTATCAAAGCATTTACATTCTACTAGTGTTAAACCCACAGCCCATTTTACTCAACTTATACCCTGATAACAATCCCCTGTAGATTCTCCTAGTTTCCACTGGAGAAAAGAGTAATGACCCCATTTCCCTGCATAACAAATCTAAAGAGGATGCCATAAAGCTTCTCTTTAAAAATACAGAGTACCCCAAAATAATTGAATGCATCAGTTTTTCAAAATCTTGAAAATACATAGTGCTTGTCTTACTTCTCTTGTGACTTTTCCCAAAGTGTTTTTATCCAAGAAGGAAGCAAAATAGGTTTCTTCAGATTTGCAGCAACTAAATATTTTTTGCTACCAACTTCTCCTGCAATAAGGTGAGTTACTGATATATTAAGGTCTCTGTATACTCGTCCACCCATCATTTGTACATACTTATGAACTTCATCCTGCAGCCCCAAAAGAAAATATGTTAATATAAGAGCAAATATTAGCTCTTCCATTTTTATACAATATACCATAAATACCTTTGTTATCGATAACCTGAATACATAAGTGTTTCTTACTTTATAAAGTCAAATAATTAACTTACATTTAGAAGATGAATACAAATTATAAATTTAAAATAACCATTTTCACTAGGTGTGGTAATGTACACCTATACTTCTAGCTACTTGGGAGGCCAAGGCAAGATCACAAGTTCAAGGCCAGTCTCAGCAACTCGGCGAGACCCTGTCTCAGAAAAGGTTAATGGTAGAGCACCCCTGGGTTCAACGCCTAGTACAAAAACAATAAAATTCTATTTCCGTGAACAGTCACACACTGTATGATGATGTTTTGGTCAACAACAGACACATATTCAATAGTGTGGGCTTATAAGATTGTACTGCCTCATGACATTATAGCCATTAAGTTTGTATAAGTATTCCCAATGATATAATTACCTAAGGACACATTTAGGACTATATTCCCACTGTTAAGCAACAAATGATTGTATTTACTCTTTTCAACTCCATGAATTTATTAAACTATATTGCTCCTATAATAAACATTACATTCTACATGCTTATACACATCATTTTAAAAGTCTAAATTATATCCATGTAAAAAATATTTTACACAGTTCTTAGAATCCTGCCTTAAAGATTATCCATCTATGATGAAAAAATATTAAGTAAACATTAGTTTCCTTAGTAAAGAAATTCACTAAGGAAAAAAATGAGATTTATTTTAGTTGCTACAAATCTGTGAACATTATGGACACCTACCCTTTTTTCTTTATCCAGGCTTGTACAAGATACAGTTACATCAGACATTACCATATTATAAACAGGATGTTCAGCTCTTGGGACACATCGCTGGTGATGCATGCAAAATATGACTACTTGAGGACCAACAATTCTGCAGCCAAGCTATAAAAAAAGAGAAGGTTTTGTGAGCTGAGAAGGAAAAGACCACCCATCTTACAAAATTACATTTGGTAATATTTACCAATTATTTACAAAAGTTGATGACTATTGCAGAAAAACCACCAAATTTTAGAAAAAAATCATGACCATTATATAATTTCTGAGACACACTATACATTAAGTAAATAGGCAGATATAAAACCCAAATAAACAATACAAGTCAAAAGAAAAAGCCTCCAGGAGACCTTCACTCAAAACTGCTATCAAAATTCTAATCTCTGAAATATAATCTTAATACAATAATCTTATAACAACTAGGAAACATCTACATATGCTTTTCAAATGAAGCACTAAGCCAATGAAGCAATTTCAGAGTGTAAGAGCCTATAATAATCCTAAGAAATCCACTATCACAAAAAATGAACAACACTAGGCAATTTCTACATTGGGTTTTATATACTTTGTACCTCAACATCCTTTCAAGGAAGAACCACAAAGATTTACAATTTAAAAAAAAAAAAACAAACTTCATTTTTCAAAGATATTGAGTTCATAGAGTTGACAAGTCTTGCTCAACAACATACTCAAGTCACATTAAAAAAGCCTACTGTTGCCAAAGTCATCACTGCATGACTGATTTAAAAATCTACAGAAAAAGCATTAGCACTATCTTTTTTCTTTGGGTACTAGAGATTGAACCCAGAGGTGCTTAACCATTGAGCCACATCCCCAGCCCTTTTTAAAATAATTTTTTTGAGAAGATCTCGTTAAGTTGCTCAGAGCCTTGCCAAGTTGACAAAGCTGGCTTTGAATTTATGATCCTCCTGCCTTAGCCTCCTGAGTTGCTAAAATTAGGTGTGCGCCATGGCACCTGGCTGATGTTACTAATTTCTACCTGATGAATAGTGTTTTTTCCAAAGGAGACTAACAGCAACAGTGCTCTGGGCGAGATGTGCACTGACCTTCCATAAATGGTACAGATACTGCATCGACCTACTCTTCTATGTTTTCTTCTTCAAACAAAAATCATATCGTTGTAATCTGGATGAAATCACAGCCAGTTTAATTTTATTTCAATGCTTGTCTCTTGTCCAGACACCAAAAGGTAATGAGTCAGTAGACTTTAGAATAACAACGAAAAAAAATAAGATGGCTCATTGGTATGTTAGCAGTAGTAATACCCAAAATGCTCCCTTCTAAGATAATTTATCAAACTCAGTACAGAGTAGAGGTACTAAAATTCTATGTGCACGAGCGCACAGAAAAGACAGGAAGTTACCACACATTCTATTGGGATCTTTTCCTACTCTACTATTTTCCCCTAAATGTTTTGCAACCTAAATTTTTAGCACAATAAGCTCTATCACTAAAATTCTTCATTACTTTAGATTTGCTTATACTAACTGAAGCTATATTCCCCTTAAAAACAAAAACTACATACAATAAAAGCCTACAATAACAAAATTAGCCTTTAAAAAACATTATTCTGGTCTCCCAAACCAAAATAATACCAATGTATTTATGATTTGCATAATACTTCATAATCAGTAAAGAATTTATGAAGCAAAAACAAACCAAAACCATCTACCATATAAGTCAGCAAACCTTTTTAAGGTGATCGAAAACAGCACCACTAAAAGGGTCACAAATATAAAGTGATCTGTCATTCTCCTTTATCTTCAATGCCTCTTCTTCTGTAATAATCTGAAGATATTCTTCTGATTGGAATTCTTTTATAGACTAAAAGAAAAAAGTAAAAAAGAATAAACCCCAAGTCAGCCCCCTGTATTTAAGTCCTACCAAGTCTTTGAAATCCACCTCAAACTACCTTTTCTTTATAGACAGCAACTATCATCTCTCACCTAGACCACTGCAGAAGCCTCCCAAGTGGTTTTTCTCTCCTTCCTTCAGTATAAATCTACTCTGCACACAGCAATTAGTAATCTTTTAAAAAAAACAAATTAGATCATATTATGTTCTGCTCAAAACCCTCTAATAACTTCCCATCATACTCAGGATAAAATCCTCGTTCCTTACCACAGCCTACAGGACCACCTGATCCTGCCCTAGTCTATCTCCCCACACTCATCTCCTACCTCCAATCTCCCTGGCTTGCTCTTGGCACACCCACTTCCTTGCTAAGCTAAAAAAGGCAAAGCATGACCCCATTTAGACTTAGCTTATACCTGCAGCAGAGAATATTCTTCTGCCAGGTCTTCACCTGACATGATTCCTCACTTCAGTCAGGTCTGCTTAAACGCCACCTCCTTAGAGATGCCTTTCCTAATCATACTTTTTCTTTTTGATGCTGAGTATTGAACCCAGAACCTTGCACATGTTAGGCAAAAACACTCTACCCATTGAGTTACATTCCCAGCCTCCTGATCATACTTTTTAAAATATCCTTCCTCCATCCCTTTAGTCTATTTTATGAAGAAAAATAACATTGATATTTTATGAATGCATGTATTTCTTGTCTTGCTTTTAAGAAAGTAAGTTTCATGACGTATCTTGTTGCCACCATATTCTGAGCTCTCTTTCCCATTTTCATTTCCTTCTCCTCCCCAAAATATCCTCTAGAACTCCTTAACCTGTTTTGCTTTTCTTCTCTTCCCATATCAATCAATATTTTATAATATATTATGTAGTTTTCTCATTTATCATCTGATTCATATTTATTTCCTGCTGCTAGAATGTAAGCTCTGAGAGAGGAGAAATCTTTCCTTGCTCTTGACCACTGATGTATTCCAACTCCTAGATCAGATCATAGACACTTGATAAATATTTGCTGAATCAATGTACTTTATGGAAAACCCTGGTACAACTGCCTATCAAACTTTAATGTGTACTGAGGGATGTTGTTTAAAATGTGAATTCTAATTTCAAGTCCTGGTTGGGGGCCCCTATTTTTTGCAGTATGGGGAATTGGACCCAGGACCTCACACATGCTAGGTAAGTAGTCTTAACTATATCCATATCCAAGCTGTATCCATAACTCTTTTTGGTTTTTAATTTTGAGATTTTAATTTTAATTATGGGATGGCACTAAGTTGCCTAGGCTAGCCTTGAACTTGTGATCCTGCTGACTCAGCCTCTAAAGTGGCTGGGATTATAGGTGTGCATTACCACATCCATTTTATGATTCTACATTTCTAAAGAGTCCTAGGCCAATGCCAATGCTGCTAGGATCTGTGAGCAGCAAGGCTCTGTACCATCGTATTTTATACAGTGCACAAAGAAACATACTTTTAACAACCAAAACTACTGAAGTGTGAACAGTATAGGACTCAATTTTTTTTCAACACGCAAGAGACCGCTCTGATTAGTAGACAAAAGAAATCTTATTAACTTTTAAGAACTTCAGGTTAGCCATATGAAACCAAAATGTCATAATATATTTCAAGCTCACCAAAATGCACAGATAATACTTACATCGATTCAAAATTACACAGCAATGATTTGTCTATAGTAGCACAGACTGTAGCAAAACTATGCAGAAATTATTTCTAAGACATAAAGCCTAACAGATCAAAAATACTTAAAAACAAGCAAATGAATTCACAGCATCAGACAAATTTTTTTCAACTATTCTTACCTCAAGAGCTTTAAAAAAACATTCGGAATTTTCTGAAGACTTTAAAAACTTCACAAAAAACGGTTCTTTGTCATTTCTGGACATTTTTGAACTGTCAAAATAAAGGAACCATTAACAAGAACAAAAATGCATTGTGTAGAAGTTAAAATGTTCAACGCACCTATTTTTTTTTTTCTGTGCAGACAAGAATGCCTAAGGATAGACATTCAGGCCTTGCTCATGAATTCGTCCATGATGTTTGCAAGAAACCCTGGAATGTGGGCGAAGTCAAGGAAAAAGATGACACACTAATCTTGCAAATCCGAGAAGGAAATTAATGTCCCTGAACTGAATACAGTCAGGGCCAGCGGACATTCAAATGCACTTGGCTTAAGGATACACAGATCGCATCTGTGGCTGCTGATACCCACGGCCCGCGAGGTTTGTTCACCCCTAAGTAAATAGATTTTTAAATATAAACCTGGCAGCCAGCTGACAGGTCGTGCCTCCCAAAAGGTTGGATGCTCCTGCTCCCCAGCTCCCAGACAAAGGCCTTGCTGGAACACCGTAGCCTCGTTCTTTCTGGCGTCAAAGGCCCACCCGCGGGTCCCAGGGCCGGTTACAAGGGCGGGAAACCACGGTCCCCCACGAAGGCCCCAGGAGAGGTCGCGACCCCCGGCTGCGGCAGGGAGGAGCTGGGTCCTCACTCACCTTGATGGAGCCTGGGGGTCTTCGGGAAGTGAGTTGGGGGGCGCGCAGCCCGCAGGACAGCGGCTGGGGTCGGGCGCCAGCCCGGCGCACAGCCCCCACCGCCACCGGGCGGCGCCCCCAGGCCCAAGCAAAGGCTGGAGAACCCGGAAATTGCAGAGACTAGGAACCGACTTTCGCGCCAACCGCGCGGACGCGCTACCTCTTCCGGCGGAAGTGACGCCATCGGCGTCTGGACCGGAGGGCGGGATCTGCGAGGTGGGAGTAGGCGGTCCACAGATCCAGCGGCTCGCGGGAAGGTTGGGCCTGTTTCGCGTTTTATTAAGGCTTAGAGGGGCGACCTGGCTCCTGGGCTGGAGTCGCAGGCCAGGAAAGGTCCTGCACGTTCAAAATAATCCAGGGTGGGGCTGGAGATGTGGCTTAAGCGGTATTGCGCTCGCCTGGCATGGGGGTTCGATCCTCAGCACCACATACAAACAAAGATGTTGTGTCCGCCGAGAACTAAAAAATAAATATTAAAAATTCTCTCTCTCTCTCTCTCTCTCTCTCTCAAATAAATAAATAAATAAAATAATAATCCAGGGGCAGAGGGAGTTACTCTTCCTGGTGCAGGCAGTGTAGCAGAAACCCTATATTAACCAAAACGTGTTTGGTGTGATTTGATAATTCAATTTACCAAAGCAAGTCGTCCCATCTCCACTTTAGAGAGGTACGAAAGCGAGGCCTAAGAGAAGTTGAGTGCCAATCCTTTTTATTATTACTATTATTTATTATTTTGAGACAGGGTGTCACTAAGTTGCCCAGGCTGGCCTTGAATTTGCAAATCTGTGTCAGCCTCCACAGGGTCTGGGATCCCAGGTGTAAGCCATGGTGCCTGGCTCTGCTAATCTGCTTTCAACCCCTTCCTAGAAAGACCTGTCAGTTGCCTCCTATCTGTTCAAGATCAAACAGCTAGTAAATGGTAGAATTAAGTTTGCATCCAGGGCTTCCAGACTCCACCGCCTGGGTGGTGGGCTGGGGATGGGGCTCAAGTGGTAGCGCCCTCGCCTGGCATGTGTGAGGCACTGGGTTTGATTCTCAGCACCACGTAAAAATAAAAGATATTGGGTCCACCTGAAAATACATACATATATATATATATATATATATATATGTATATGTATATGTATATATACACATACATACATATATATGATATATATTATATATGTGGATTATATATAATATATGTTATATATATATATATATATATAGAGAGAGAGAGAGAGAGAGAGAGAGAGAGATTATATATATATGAATCTTATCACTGGCTATCACAGCCAGCAGTTCTGAAGGAAAGAAAGTCAACGGGATGTCCTGAATGCCTGGGCTAATGCCTAGGGATCTGCTGGTTTCTGCCTCTTGACCCATTCAGTGGATATCCCCATTCTCTTTATCTGCATCTGCCTGTGTATTGGGGGATTTGGGGATGGAACCTAATGTTCATATGGCAAAGAGCAGGCAGAAAGAGGTTAAAATGGGCCTGTAAAACCTCATCCCATTGAAAGCCAAAGATAAACTGCTTAATGTGTCTTCTCATTTTATTCTTGAATTTTGAAACAGAAAATGACTTTAGATTGAATAATGCATTCAATGCTATGTGCCTTCATTGTTTTTCTTTTTAAAGCCTAAAGATGGTAATGAGCAGGCTGGGTGTGAGTGTGCACATACACCCATGGGAGGTGACAGATTGTTTGCTTGGCCAAAGTTTAGTCAGGCTACTGAAACTTCTCCTGGGTTTGTCAGTGAACTTCCTTGTAAAATCAGGTCAGACTTCTCTGTCCTTGATATATGATCAAATTCCCCATCCTCCAACATCCCCAGGTGATGTTTGATCTCTCTGGCCTATCTTCAGCAAGAATCCTGTTGGGTTGGTTTAGCCAGAGTCCCCCTTACTCTTGATGTCACCTCTTAGAAGATTACTAAGACTTAATTACTAAATTATTAGCCAAAGACCCCCCACTCTGATCTTTGGCTAAAATTACCACTTGCCACACTGTGTTTAGTTGAGCCCGGAGTCTCCTCCAATGCAAAATCCCACTGCCATGGTTGCTGGTGACTGTACTTATCCTGTTGATCCTGAATAAAGTTGGCTGTGCTGTGCTTTAATAAGTATCATTGACTTTTTTTTTCCTTTAACAAAGGTGAGTGAAAATCAGTAACACCGAAGCTCAAAGGTAGATACCTATTGTTAAGAAGTGGAGAAGGAAAACCTTAAGAACAAACCTACTAGAGCTGGGTGCAGTGGCTCACACCTGTAATCCCAGTAGTAGGGTAGGCTGAGGCAGGAGGATCACAAGTTCAAGGCCAGCCTCAGCAACTTAGGCCCTGAGCAACTTAAGACTTTGTCTCAAAATAAAAAGGGCTGAGGATATGGCTCAGTGGTAAAAGCACCTCTGGGTTCAATCCTCAGTACCAAAAAACAAAAAAAAAACACTAGAATTAAATGAAAAAAAAAAAAAAACACAGTTCATTGTCAACATGCAAATCTGTCCTGAAGCTGTCATAATAATACCTCTGGGTACTTCATAGTTGACAAAGGACTCCTGTTTGCATTACTCCCATTCACTCTTCTCAGCAACCCTACAGTATGGTGACATAGATGAGGTGAGTGAAGCCCTCCTGACACAGCACGTGGCCCTTGTCACATATGGCCTGCCCATCTCTACATGAAGGTCAGCACTGGGACAGGAGCCTTCCTGGCACTCCTGGGGCCAACTAGAGACCTCAAGGGATGATATTCACAGGTGCTGCTAATGAAGAGGAGGAAACTAAACCCTGCCCCTTGGCTTGTAGTAAACATGAGCTTCCTAACAGAGGAGTTAAGCTGATCTTTGGAACAGTGCACCAGCAGGGGACAGGTTCTCCCTTTTTATGTCTGCAGATAGAGTGGGAATCTGCCTCCTGAGTAAAAGAGCAGTGGTCCTCAGGAGTGGTCTCTAGACCAGCAGCATCAACACCACCTGGGGATTTGTGCAAGTGCAAATTCCTGAGCCTGAGCTCAGACCTGCGGGCCCCAGCATTGTGTCTTAACAAACCCTCCAGTTGGTTCTGATGCACCATGAAGTTGACTTAAATAGCAGTCCTTTGGGGAAAGGTGAAAAGTGGTTATATAAGTTTGTGATCCATAAAGATTTTGGTGAAAATAAGAAATGGTTATAATGTGCCCTGGGAAGCTGGAGCTTTTTTTCTCTCACCTCCTTGATACTTAGGGTCACGTCCTTGTTCCTCTGACATTTCTGTTATTTTATATATATATATATATATTAGTTGTTGCTAGAGCTTATTTATTTACATGCACTGCTGAGAATCGAACCCAGTGCCACACTCATGCCAGACAAGGGCGCTATCACTGAGCCCCAGCCCCAGCCCCAACATTTCTGTTATTTAGAGCCAAGTACTCCAGACTCAGCTTGAGGTGCAATTAAAGGAACTTTATATTCATCTACCTATAAAAGGATACAAACACAGGGAACAAATATGACAAAATAGTTATTTTAAAAATATGAGTGACGTGAGCCAGCTGCAATGGCACATCCCCATAATCTCTGTGACTGGCGAAGCTGAAGCAGGAGGAACACAGGTTCAAGGCCAGCTTCAGCAAGACCCTGTCTCAAAATAAAAAATAAAAAGAGCTGGTGAAAGGAAAGTGACCACAACCCTCGGAGTGACCAAGAGATCTTTATTGCAGCAGTGCAAAAGAGGAGAAAAAGAGAGAAAGAAAGAGCGGGGGAAGAGAGAAGAAAGAGGGGGAAAGAGCAGAGAGAGAGAGAGGAGGAGAGGAGAGGAAAAGAGAGGAGAGGAGAGAGGGAGAGGGAGAGAACAAGATCAAGAGAGCAAGAGCAAGAGAGCAAGAGAGAGGGGCCTGGCAGAAGGGAGTTTTTATAGCCCAAATCTAATGGGGTCTCTGGGTCCGCAAGCTGCCTTGTTGGCACAAGGTGGGTTAACTGTTCAGCCTTGAGCGGGGTTGAGTGTTCAGACTTGAGGCAAACAGGTGATAAAGGACCAGACAGAGGGGGTTTGAGTGGCCAGGTCACCCTGCAGTTAACTTTGTTTGGCATGCCCTGTAGACAACTTAATTCAGCCTGTCCTGCACCTAACAGTTGGAATTGTGAATAAATAAATGTAAATAAATTAAAAGAGCTCAGTGGTAGGGTGCTCCTGGGTTCAATTCCCAGGACTGAAAAAAAAATTATATCTTTGTAGCTATCTATATCTACAGATAGAATATATCTCTAGATAGATAAAAGGGAATTTAAAAATAAAAAAATGTAAAATTTTACAATGTTGGAAAAACTAAAGATGAGAAACCTAGCTGGTCATGGTGGCACACACCTGTAATCGTAGCCGCTTGAGAGGCTGAGACAGAAGAATGGTGAGTTCAAAGCCAGCCTCAGCAACTGTGAGGCGCTAAGCAACTCAGTGAGACCCTGTCTCTAAATAAAATACAAAATAGGCCTGGGGATCCCGCTGAAACAACTGGTTGGCCCTTCTGAACCTGCAGAGGTTAATACCAACCGAGCCTTCATAGGCAGTGGCCACAGGATTGAGACGGGGCTTGGGAGAGCCAGTCAGGACCTACCCGTTGCATTGGTCACCCAGCAAAGGGAACGAACTGTCGCCATTTGCATGGGATACCACCATGGCAGAGAACTGACGTCACCAGAATGCGGCGGAGGAGATAACTTCATTGAAACTGGAGGCGACAGTGACTTCTTCCCTCCCCTTCTAATACCTTTCCTCCCAAGCATCAAATAAATTTATAGGAGTGAACAGTAACTCAGCCGTCAAACAGAACAAGAAGCAACATGAGCAGCATGAAAAAGCAAGGAAGAAAAGGAGTACAAACAATGCAGGCAGCCTAAATATTCAGGAGGACCTAGAGGCATCAGAAAAATGGTCAAATAAAGAACTCAAGGAACACCTTAGACAGATGGAATGGAACCTTAAAGAGGATACAAGACAGCAAATTCAAGCAGCGAAAGAACACATTGAAAATGAATTACATAAACAGATAAAAGAAGCAAATAAGCATCTTTATCAGGAGATAGAGATTATAAAAAAAATCAAACAATAATTCTAGAAATGAAGGAAACGATAAACCAAATTAAAACTCAAATGAGAGTATCACTAACAGAGTGGAGCAAGTAGAAGCCAGAACGTCAGATAATGAAGACAAAATATATCATCTTGAAAAGAGTCTAGCCAACTCAGAAAGGCTGGTAAAAAATCACAAGAAAAACATCCAAGAGATATGGGATAACATAAAAAAACCAAACTTACGAGTCATCGGGATAGAGGAAGGTATAGAGAGAGGTTCAAACCAAGGGAATGAGCAACCTGCTGAATGAAATAATCATAGAAAACTTTCCAGAAATAAAAAAGGAAACGGATATACAAATTGAAGATGCATACAGGACACCGAGCATACAAAATCACAGTAGACCAACGCCAAGACACATTGTTATGAAGATATCCAATATACAGAACAAAGAGAAAACATTAAAAGCTACAAGAGAAAGGAGGCAGATTACATTCAGGGGTAAACCAATAAGGTTGGTAATGGATTTTTCATCACAGACGCTGAAAGCGAGAAGATCCTGGAACAGCGTACTTCAAACACTGAAATACAATGGATGCCAACCAAGAATTCTGTATCCAGCAAAATTAAGCTTCAGGTATGACAACGAAATAAAAATCTTTCATAATAAACAAACAAACAAAAAAAAAAAAAGAATTTGCAGCCAGAAAACCAGCATTGCAAAGCATCTTGAGCAAAACACTACACGAGGAAGAAATGAAAAACAATAACCAAAACCAACAGTGGGAAGTACCTCAGAAAAGCCAGAGGGCGGGGGAAAGCTAATCATGGAGAAACAAACCAAATTAAAAAAAAAGATAAATAATCAAACATGGCTGGAAGTACAAACTATGTATCAATAGTAACTCCAAACGTTAATGGCTTAAACTCTCCAATAAAGCGACATAGGCTGGTAACATGGATTAAAAAAACAAATCCAACAATATGCTGCCTCCAGGAGACACATCTGATTGGAAAAGACATACACAGGCTGAAGGTGAAAGGTTGGGAAAAAATATACCACACACACGGTTTTCGTAAGCAAGCATGTGTGGCCATCCTCATATCGAATAAAATCGACTTCAAGACTAAGTTAATCAAAAGGGATAAGGAAGGACATTATATACTGATAAAAGGAACCATTCACCAACAAGACATAGCAATTATCAATATTTATGCACCAAATAAGGGTGCTGCGACGCTCATAAAACAAACTCTCCTCAAATTCTAGAATCAAATAGAACACAACACAATAATTATGGGTGACTTCAACACACCTCTCTCACCATTGGACAGATCCTCCAAACAAAAGTTGAATAAAGAAACTATAGAACTCAATATCACAATCAATAACCTAGACTTAACTGACATATATAGAATATATCAACCATCATCAAGTGGATATACTTTTTTCTCAGTAGCACATGGATCCTTCTCAAAAATAGACCATATATTATGCCATAGGGCAACCCTCAGTAAATATAAAGGGGTGGAGATAATACCATGCATTTTATCTGATCATAATGGAATGAAAGTGGAAATCAATGATAAAATAAGGAAGGAAAAATCCTACATCACATGGAAAATGAACAATATGTTACTGAATGATCAATGGGTTACAGAAGACATAAAGGAGGAAATCAAAAAATTCTTAGAGATAAATGAAAATACAGACACAACATATCGGAATCTATGGGACACAATGAAAGCAGTTTTAAGAGGGAAATTCATCACCTGGAGGTCATTCCTCAAAAAAAGAAAAAACCAACAAATAAATGAGCTCACACTTCATCTCAAAGCCCTAGAAGAGGAAGAGCAACACAACAGCAAATGTAGCAGAAGGCAAGAAATAATTAAAATCAGAGCGGAAATCAACAAAATTGAAACAAAAGAAACTATTGAAAAAATTGACAAAACTAAAAGTTGGTTCTTCGAAAAAATAAATAAGATCAACAGACCCTTAGCCATGCTAACAAAGAGAAGAAGAGAGAGAACTCAAATTACTAACATACAGGATGAAAAAGGCAATATCACAACAGATGCTACAGAAATACAGAAGACAATTAGAAATTATTTTGAAAACCTATATTCCAATAAAATAGAAGATAGTGAAGACATCAATAAATTTCTTAAGTCATATGATTTGCGCCGACTGAGTCAGGAGGATACACACAATTTGAACAGACCAATATCAATGGACGAAATAGAAGAAGCAATCAAAAGACTACCAACCAAGAAAAGCCCAGGACCGGATGGGTATACAGCAGAGTTTTACAAAACCTTTAAAGAAGAATTAATACCAATACTTTTCAAGTTATTTCAGGATATAGAAAAAGAGGGAGCTCTTCCAAATTCATTCTATGAGGCCAACATCACCCTGATTCCGAAACCAGACAAAGACACATCAAAGAAAGAAAACTACAGACCAATATCTCTAATGAACCTAGATGCAAAAATCCTCAATAAAATTCTGGCAAATCGGATACAAAAACACATAAAAAAAATTGTGCACCATGATCAAGTAGGATTCATCCCTGGGATGCAAGGATGGTTCAATATACGGAAATCAATAAATGTTATTCACCACATCAATAGACTTAAAGATAAGAACCATATGATCATCTCGATAGATGCAGAAAAAGCATTTGACAAAGTACAGCATCCCTTTATGTTCAAAACATTAGAAAAACTAGGGATAATAGGAACTTACCTCAACATTGTAAAAGCTATCTATGCTAAGCCTCAGGCTAGCATCATTCTGAATGGAGAAAAATTGAAGGCATTCTCTCTAAAATCTGGAAGAAGACAGGGATGCCCTCTATCACCACTTCTATTAAATATAGTTCTTGAAACACTGGCCAGAGCAATTAGACAGACAAAAGAAATTAAAAGCATAAAAATAGGAAAAGAAGAACTTAAATTATCACTATTTGTGGACTACATGATTCTATACCTAGAAGACCCAAAAGGGTCTACAAAGAAACTACTAGAACTAATAAATGAATTCAGCAAAGTGGCAGGATATAAAATCAACACACATAAATCAAAGGCATTTCTGTATATCAGCAACAAAACTTCTGAAATGGAAATGAAGAAAAACACCCCATTCACAATATCCTCAAAAAAAAAAAATAAAATACTTGGGAATCAACCTAACAAAAGACTTGAAAGATTTATACAATGAAAACTACAGAACCCTAAAGAGAGAAATAGAAGAAGATCTTAGAAGATGGAAAAATATACCCTGTTCATGGATAGGCAGAACTAACATCATCAAAATGGTGATATTACCAAAAGTTCTCTATAGGTTTAATGAAATGCCAATCAAAATCCCAATGGCATTTCTTGTAGAAATAGATAAAGCAATCATGAAATTCATATGGAAAAATAAAAGACCCAGAATAGCAAAAGCAACTCTAAGCAGGAAGTGTGAATCAGGCGGCATAGCGATACCAGATTTCAAACTATACTACAGAGCAATAGTAACAAAAACAGCATGGTACTGGTACCAAAACAGGCGGGTGGACCAATAGTACAGAATAGAGGACACAGACACTAATCCACAAAGTTACAACTATCTTATATTTGAAAAAGGGGCTAAAAGCATGCAATGGAGGAAGGATAGCATCTTCAACAAATGGTGCTGGGAAAACTGGAAATCCATATGCAACAAAATGAAACTGAATCCCTTTCTCTCGCCATGCACAAAAGTTAACTCAAAATGGATCAAGGAGCTTGATATCAAATCAGAGACTCTGTGTCTGATAGAAGAAAAAGTTGGCTCCGATCTACATATTGTGGGGTCGGGCTCCAAATTCCTTAATAGGACACCCATAGCACAAGAGTTAATAACAAGAATCAACAAATGGGACTTACTTAAACTAAAAAGTTCTTTCTCAGCAAGAGAAACAATAAGAGAGGTAAATAGGGAGCCTATATCCTGGGAACAAATTTTTACCCCTCACACTTCAGATAGAGCCCTAATATCCAGAGTATACAAAGAACTCAAAAAATTAAACAATAAGATAACAAATAACCCAATCAACAAATGGGCCAAGGACCTGAACAGACACTTCTCAGAGGAGGACATACAATCAATCAACAAGTACATGAAAAAATGCTCACCATCTCTAGCAGTCAGAGAAATGCAAATCAAAACCACCCTAAGATACCATCTCACTCCAGTAAGATTGGCAGCCATTATGAAGTCAAACAACAAGTGCTGGCGAGGATGTGGGGAAAAGGGAACATTTGTACATTGCTGGTGGGACTGCAAATTGGTGCAGCCAATTTGGAAAGCAGTATGGAGATTCCTGGGAAAGCTGGGAATGAAACCATCATTTGACCCAGCTATTGCCCTTCTCGGACTATTCCCTGAAGACCTTAAAAGAGCGTACTATAGGGATACTGCTACACCGATGTTCATAGCAGCACAATTCACAATAGCAAGACTGTGGAACCAACCTAGATGCCCTTCAATAGATGAATGGATAAAAAAATGTGGCATTTATACACAATGGAGTATTACTCTGCACTAAAAAATGACAAAATCATAGAATTTTCAGGGAAATGGATGGCACTAGAGCAGATTATGCTAAGTGAGGCTAGCCAATCCCTAAAAAACAAATACCAAATGTCATCTTTGATATAAGGCGAGCAACTAAGAACAGAATAGGGAGGAAGAGCATGACAAGAAGATCACCATTAAACAGGGACGAGGACGGGGAGGGAAAGAGAGAGAGAAGGGAAATTGCATGGTAAAGGAAGGAGACCCTCATTGTTATACAAAATTACATACAAGAGGTTATGAGGGGAAAGGGAAAAAAACAAGGAGAGAAATGAATTACAGTAGATGGGGTAGAGAGAGAAGAGGGGAGGGGAGGGGAGGGGAGGGGAGGGGAGGGGAGGGGAGGGGGGATAGTAGAGGATAGGAAAGGCAGCAGAATACAATATACACTAGTATGGCAGTAGGTAAAAAAGTGGATGTGGAACCGATGTGAATCTGCAATATGTATACAGGGTAAAAATGGGAGTTCATAATCTGCTTGAATCAAATGTATGAAATATGATATGTCACGAGCTTTGTAATGTTTTGAACAACTAATAAAAAAACAGAAAGGTTTTCCATGCAGCCTAAAGCACCTAAAAAAATAAAAATAAAGAATATCTGAAAAAAAAATAGGCCTGGGATGTGGCTCAGTGGTTGAGTGCCCCTGAGTTCAATCCACGTACCGAGAGAGAGAGAGACAGAGAGAGAGACAGAGAGAGAGAGATACCTGAATGAGGTTTTGCATTATAATCCATCAATGTGGGAAAGATCTGATTGAAGAGTATGGTCCTCTCACCCAGGCTGAGTCGCCACTATCAAACATGTTAGAGAGAGGTATGGGGCCAAGAGAAGGAAGTGATGGTTCAGGCCAGTAATCCCAGCAATAGGGGAGGCTGATGCAGAAGGATCACAAGTTCAAGGCCAGCCTCAGCAACTTAGGTCCTGAGCAAAAAACCCACTAGAATTGGAGGTAAAAAAATCACAGGTCTGAAAATTATGTCTAGGAAAGAACTGTGGGGGCCACCACTGTAGGGGATCTGGCTCTATGCTGGCTTCCTGGCAACATTGTTCACAGCCATATAATCAAAACTTGAATTGCAGCTTATCTGAGCCTTAGGAGAACACCCTGTGACTCCAAGGAGGTGCTAAGAGGCCTGGTCAGGAGTTGGCTTCTCATGAGAAGGTTTCTCATCACCTCCTGGGTTTCGATGAGGTATAGGGCTTTCTGGATCCATATCTCTGGCTAGAACTTGGAATATAAAAGCACTTAGCTGCCTCTAGATTTGGCTTAGCACTGGAGTCTCCCACAACTCACACTGCAGTCATGTTTCCATGTCATCTTTTTTGTTATATGGGACAAGGACACAGGGAGCTGGCATCTTTGAACTTTTATAAACTCCTCAAGACTGAAAAGCAGGAAGTGCAGCTTCAAGAAACACAAACTCCTTAATACCCCTTTCAGATGTTACAGAGAGAGAGAGAGAGAGTAATTAAAAGGCAAGACCCTTCCAAGAACTGCCTGGGACCTTGAAGAGCAATGAGCACCCTTCCTATATCCAGGTGGGGGTCATGTGACTGAATTTTGGCCAATAGAGATCAATAGAAGTATTGTTTATCATTCCCAGCCCTGGTTCAGGAAAAGTTGTTGCACTTCTTGCATGAATCCTGTCATGTGGATGTCAGCAAAACATCTTAGAAACTACATGTTGAAAATGGCAGAGCTTCTTTCAGCCTGGATCTCTGAAGATTGGAGCTGTGAAGATGAATGGCGGAGGTGGCCAGTTGGACTTGATGTTAGTAAGAAGTGAACTTCTGTGCTAAACCCTTGAGATGTCAGCCGTTGTTATGGCAGTTAGTGCTAACACTACCAGCTTTGAATTCGTTGCTCTTGCAAAAATTGTCATTATTACTAGCAGGGTCCTTGGAAGGGAGAAATTATTCTGGGGACAAATGACAGAGGCCACATGGAGAAGAGCATGGAATGTGGAATCAAGTACCTAATTTGAATGCCTTATTTAACCTCTCTGTATTTCACTATTTTTCCTGGATGAAAAGGGGATGACAAATAGCATCTACTTTCTGGGCTTAGGTTAATTTATATAAATAATTGAAAGCACTTAGCCCGGTTACACACTTCCACACTTCACACTGGTACGCAGTTCATGATACGTTTACAACTCTCTAGTTTTCCAAATATCCTTCTTGACGTGAAGTTTTTAAAATGGTTTTCCACAATACAATCTTTTAACCTTCGGTTCTGCTATTTCTGCCTGACCCCTGAAGGTGACTTTAGCACTTTGGATGTCCTTTCATTGCAATATGACTTTGTCCCTGTACATAAGAAGTTTTCAGAGTTTGCTCTACTCTGGGATACTTTGGCCCTTTTGGATTTAGGGTATATTAGCTCTAGGTGGATCATTAACTTTAGAGGACAGGTCACCCCTGACCCTGTTGGGTTTTGTCCACAGGCCTACAGAGGAGATTACTCAGGATACTTTTGAGAATTTTTTTGTCCTTTCATTCATCTATATGATAATCTACTTTCCAATTTAGGATTAGAATATTGAACAAGAAAATAGTGGCATCGATCCTCATAGACCCTGTTTTCTCAAGGGAATGAACAAGTGAAGGAAGAACCAGAAATTACATTATGAGCCACTTCTGGGCACAAGGCAGGAGGCATCAGGCTTCGCCTGAGCCCAGCTGGGGTGCAGAGAAACCAGCAGTTTATGGCAATCTTGGGGCTGGAAAAACACAAGTGGAGGCAAGATCCCAGTAAGAAGGGAGGTGCAGAGAAATGAACTTGACAAAGGGACTTGGTACAATTGAAATTTCCATGGAATGAGAGATAAAGAAAAAACACCATGATTTCCTGGTAAATGGGTAGAACCGGAGAACATCATGCTAAGTGAAATAAACCAGACTCGGAAAAGTCAAGGGTCAAACGTGTTTCTCTCATGTGCAGAAGTGAGACCAAAATAAGGGGTAAAGGGGGGAGGGACATGAATATCCCATGAAAATAGAAATCAGTGGAGTAGAAGAAGGGGATTGGGGGGAAGGAGGAGGGACTGGAAATGGGAGGAACAGTGGAATGGAATTGACCAAACTAGTCTATGTACGCAGATGAATATACCCCGGTGAATTTCACCTTTACATGTGTCTATAAAGCACTAATTAAAATAAATAAATAAACAAACAAACAAATAAATAAATAAGAAGGAAGACCAGTAGAGGAAAAGGAACGGGGGGAGGGGGGAGGGAGGAGAGGAGGGAAGTACTGGGGACTGCATTGGAGCAAATTATATTCCATGCTTGTATAATTACGTCAAAATGAACCCCAATATTATGTATAACTATAAAGTACTAATGAAAAAGGAATAATGCCATGCCCCAGAAAGGCCCCAGTAAGTACCCCAGGTCTATTCATTTCCTATAAACGGTTGTACTGAAGTAGCACAAACTTCTCATCAGCTACAGTTTTGAAGGTCAGAAGTTTGAAATTGGCCACACTGGGTTGCCATCAAGATGTCAGCAGGGGACTGGGGTTGTGGCTCCATGGTAGAGTGCCTGCCTAGCAAGTGTGAGGCACTGGGTGTGAAATCCTGGGTTTGATCCTTTATAAAGAAATAAATAAAATAAAGGTGTAAAAATTTTAAAAAAAGAGAGAGAGAGAGAAGATGTCAGCAGGGCTCTGTTCCTTTTGGGAGGTTCTGCAGGAGACTGTCTCTTGCTGTTCCATCTTTAGAGATGCACCCATTTCTTGGCTTGTGGCCCCATCCTCTTCAACCTTTGGAGCCAGCGATGAGAAAATCTTTCCAGCATTGTGCCACTGAGACACTACTCACTCAACCTTTCTCCTTCACATTTTATAAAGGACTTTGTGGTTATAGTAGGTTATCTGGTTAATCACTCAATACCTACCTACCTACCTTTCTTTCTATACTGGTGATTGAACCCAGGGGTGCTTAACTACCTTTTTATTTTGAGATAGGGTCTCACTCTAACTGCTGAGGCTGGTGTGGACTTGGGATCCTCCTGCCTCAGCCTCTGCAGTTGCTGGGATTACAGGTGTGCACCACCACACACAGCACACAGTACATTTCTAAATAAATCATGAGTTGAATAAAAAAGTCACAATGAAAATGAGAATATTTGTATGTTTGTTTTGGAGATAGGAACTGGCTAGGCTGGCCTAGAACTCTTGGGTTCCAACAATCGATCTTCCCACCTCAGCCTCCCAAAGGGTGTGCATTACACCCAACCAGAATCTATTTTGAAGTGAATAATCATAAGGTTATAACATATCAAGAAAAAAAGAATTCTTTGGGGAAATTTATAGCCTTCATCACATAGAGTGGAAGAGAGGCTGAAAAATCAATGACCTTCTCAGGGCACAACTGCATAGAGGAATCTCACAAAGGTGATCTTGAATCAAAGAAGCCAAATACAAAACTGTACATATGGTAGGATTCCATAGCTGTGAAATTAAAAAACCAACAGCCTTGGCATATGTTGTTAGAAGCCAAAACAACCCGCAGGAGAAGGGATGGGTGGTGACAGGAAGGGCCCCCACAGGCTGGCTGTCCCAGCTCTGCTGATGTTCTATTTCCTGATACCCGGGCTGCTTGTGCGGGTGTGTTCACCCAGCGATAATTAATCACGCTGTACACTTAGGTTATGTGAAGTTTTATGCACTTTAATAGAAAGTTCTTTAAATTTTATTTAAACTTAGCTGACTGTCCTCAGACAGAAGTCACAAATCTGAGGAAGGTCGAGCTGCAGCAAGGTAGCAGGTCTCCAGTCCACCTGACTTTGGCCTCTCAGCACAAGAGGGATGCAGGAGCAGTGCCATTTAGGGACGCTTCCAGGAGGACCTTGCAGTGGTCTACGTGGACGCTTTGTGAGGACTGAGAATTCCTGAAAAATGCGTCCGAAACGTTGTGTATATGTGGGCACGCTTCCCTGCAGGAAGGGGCCACCGTTTTTCATCCCGAGGATGTCCCCCAGCCTCAAGGAGTCCGTGGTTTTTGAGACCTTTAGGAGCTGCTAGATAAGGGTGGGACAGGCTGCTGAGCCGCTGCCCCGGGGGAGGAAGGAGGGAGTGGCGATGGCCCTGTGCCCGGGCCGCCAACCTTTCGGAGTAGGCGGATCCACCCGGCTCCTGGGCTGGTAGAGCAGGCAGGACCCAGGCTCGGGGTGCAGGACCCAGGCTCGGGGTGCCAGACCGTGTCGCGCGCCCGCAGCGGAGAATGAGGCTCGCTATCTGTGCCCTGCTGTGCGCGGGGGCCCTGGGTGAGTGCGCACCGGGAACCAGAGGAGGGACCTGCTCTGGAGGGTGCTCTGCGGAGGGGACCGGGTGACAGACAGCAAGGGTCAGCTACAGCGGAATCCTACAGCCCGCGGGCCAAAGTGTGGGGGTGGGGGGAGAGAGATCACTCTAGAAAGAATCCAGCTGCCTCTCTCATTGCTGTGTGACCCTGGGCTGTCCCTTGACCTCTCTGTGCTGGTAAACATGGTCCTTTCACAACACAGAGTTGTGGAAATGCGAAAAGGGTGTCTGGAGGCAGGTAGAGGTCCAGGCATAGGTGAGTGGTGACTGGTAAAAACCCTGCACAGAAATGCCACTGGGTGACTAACTGTGAGGAAGAGCCTCAGGTGAGAGCCCTTGGGGCTCAACAGCTGCCGCTTCTGTCCTCCGGGAGTCCCGACGCGTCTCAGGCTGTCATCAGTAAGTTTCAGGGAGGGCATCTGACTTGGGGGAAGGGTGACCCGGGCTGGGCAGAGCAAAGGAAGGGCAGGTGGTGGGCCCTGAACTGGCCACATGAGGCCACACAGGGAGCTCAGCTCTGGCTGGGACCGGGCAGGCTGGAAAGGTAGCCACAGAGGTGACTCAGCTGGGTACTGCTCCTGAGCAGGGCCTGTGGCATTTGCCCTTCCTCTGACTCCTCTCCTGGCAATGCCGGGCACTGGCCAAAAGTTCACTTCCCCCACTGGCTCTGTTTACAGATGGGAGGTGAGAGGCGTCCCTCTGGGCTCCGCCCCGCAGGGCCACTGGTCCAGGAAGGAGCCTGGGATGTATCTTCCTCAAAGCTCAGCTCTCCAGTTGAACAGGATGACCTTGTCCTTTGTGGCAAATGACCAAGAAGCAATCCAAGTGGCTTAAACAGAAAAGACTGAGGGGAGAGGCATACGGCCTGCCTTTGGGGCTCAAGAGCTTCCTCTACCTAGTGAGCAGGTGGCCACCTGAAGACTTCTCCCCAGTGGCTAATTGCCCTTTCTTTCAGTGATCAGATATCCAGGGGTAGGGTGCCATTAATGACCCTCCTGGGTTCCTTGACTCCAGCCACCCTTTGCTGGCTTACCCAGGTTTTCTTCCTCTTTCCTTTAAAAATAATTTCTTCTTTTTCTTTTAATTCTTTGTTTTGGTACCAGGGATTGAACCCAGGGGAGTTTAACCACTGAGCCACATCCCCATTAGATTTTTTTTTTTAGATTTTTATTGGTTCATTTTAGTTATATATAATATTATAGTTTCTTTTTTAAAACATTTTTTAGTGAAAACCATTTAATTTATTTATTTATTTATTTATTTATATGTGGTGCTGAGAATCGAACCCAGTGCCTCACACATGTGAAGCAAGGACTCTACCACTGAGCCACAACCCCAGCCCCAATATTGTAGTTTCTTAACATAATTATAAGAGCATGGAATATAATCTGCTGTAATTCAGCCCCAGTGCTTCCCTTTTCCCTCACCTCCTCCCTCTCTCTTTCCTTTCCTTTAGTCTACTGATTTTCTATTTATTTATAATCTTTAAATTTTTTTGTACTCTTTCCTAATCCTATCTCCCCTCCCTTTCCTTTCATTCCCCTTTGTCTAGTCCAACGAACTGCTGTTCTTCCCTCTTCTCCCTTGTTGTGTGTTAGTTAGTGTCCGCATATCAGAGAGAACACTCAATCTTTAGTTTTGGGGGATTGGCTTATTTCACTTAGCACAACAGTCTCCAATTCCATCCATTCACCAGCAAAAGTCATAAAGCCATTCTTTTTTATGGCTGATTAATATTCCATTGTGTATATATACCACATTTTTCTTTATCCATTCATCTTTGTTTCATAGCTTAGCTATTGTAAATTGAGCTGTTATAAACATTGATGTGGGTGCATCAATCAGTAGTAAGCTGATTTTAAGTCCTTTGGTTTATACATGTAGGAGTGGGATAACTGGGTCAAATGGTGATTCCATTCTTAGTTTTTTGAGGAATCTCTATACAGCTTTCCAGAGTGGTTGCACTAATTTGCAGTCCCACCAACAATGTATGAGTGAATGTCCCCCCCACACATCCTTGCCCACATTTATTGTTGTTTGTATTCTTCTTCTTCTTTTAAAAATATTCTTTTTTAGGTATAGGGGGACACAATAACCTTTATTTTGTTTGTGGTGCTGAGGATCAAACCCAATGCCTCACAAGTGCTAGGCGAGCGCTTTACCGCTGAGCCACAACCCCAGCCCTGGTGCTTGTATTCTTGATAATTGTTACTATATCTGGAATAAGATGGAATCTCAGTGTAGTTTCAATTTGCATTTCTCTAATTGCTAGAGATGTTGAACATTTTTTCATGTATTTGTTGACCATTCAAATTTTTCTTCTGTGAAGTGCCTGTTCAGTTCCTTTGCCCATTTATTGATTGATTGTGTGTGTGTGTGTGTGTGTGTGTGTGTGTGAATGCTCTGTCTGAGGTGCTGGTGGCAAAGATTTCCTCCCATTCTGTAGGCTCTCTCTTCAAGTTCTTGATTGTTTTCTTCTAGGCCTTTTTTTATACTTTATTTTTAGTTAGGGTCTTGCTAAGTTGTTTAGGGACTTGCTAAATGACTGAGGCTGGCTTTGAACTTGTAATCCTCCAGCCTCAGCCTCCTGAGCTGCTGGGATTACAGGTGTGAGCCACCACACCTGGCTTAAAAATCAGTGAAGTGTACATGTCTATAATCCTAGTGACTTGAG
The DNA here is from genome assembly GCF_964194105.1 of Spermophilus citellus. Classification (NCBI taxonomy): domain Eukaryota; kingdom Metazoa; phylum Chordata; class Mammalia; order Rodentia; family Sciuridae; genus Spermophilus; species Spermophilus citellus. The sequence continues at coordinate 31,547,571 of NC_138188.1, forward strand.
AGACCCAGGTAGGATGATTACAAAGTTTGAGGCCAGCCTTAATAACTTAGACCCTGTCTATAAATAAATAAATAAATAAATAAATAAATAAATAAATAAATAGATAGATAGAACTGGAGATGTAGCTCAGTGATAAGAGCCCTGGGTTCAATCCCTATTACCACCCCTCCATCATTTCTATTGAATATGCTTTATATATATAAGAAAACACATCCATCTAAAATATATATTCAGTTCAGTGAATTTTGACAAATATAACAATCTATTGCAACTACCACCATAATCAAGATAAAGAACATTTTCAACACTTTCAAATCACCCCATCCCTTCTCAGCCATTCCCACTTTTTGCCATTATAATAAATGTTGTTTCTTATAAGATTTCACATAAATGGAACCATATAGTACATGGTCCTTTGGGTTTGGCTTTTTTTTCCCACTCAGTATAATCATTTTGCAATCCAAAACAACTTTGGATACATGTGGTTGCATATGTCATAGTTCTTTCCTTTTTTATTGCTGAGTACTATGCCATTGTATGGTTTTACCACAGTTTGTGGACCATTCACTTATTGATGAACATTTAGATTCTGGTTTTATATTGGTTTGTTAAATTTCGATACAAATATAAATAATTTTCTTTAGAAAGAGTTTTTCTTATTTATTATTAACTTAATTGCATATAAATCTCCTCTTTATGATTTATCCTTTGTAAACATTCTGTAATTTGCTTAGATCTTTAGTTCTGTTCCTGCTTTCATCTTGCAACAATTTAGTCATTTTAATTTAGGAGAAAAATCTCATTTTATTTATATAAAATTCTTTCTCATCTAAAAACATTTTTTAGCCAGGTGCGGTGACTCGTGCCTGTATTCTCAGTGAGTTAGTGTGAGGCTGAGGGAGGAGGATTGCAAGTTCAAGGCCAGACTCAGCAAAAGTGAGGCACTCAGCAACTCAGTGAGACCCTGTCTCTAATAAAATACAAAATAGGGCTGGGGATAGGGCTCAGTGGTCGAGTGCCCCTGAATTCAATCTTTGGTAACCCCCCCCCCAAAAAAAAAAAAAAACTCTGACAATGTTTTAAACAATTCTTTTTAAACAACACTTTATTATAAACTTTAGTACTCAGTTTATGTCTAACTTAGTGTATAACCTCATTTGTGAATTCCCAAGTTTTTGTAGAATGATTTTTTCCCCAGTAGTAAGGATTGAACCCAGAGCCTCACACATGCTAGGGAAGTGCTCTCCTGCTGAGCTATTTCCCCAGTCCTTCCATCTGTTCAGTCCATTGGTCTATGCATCTATCTATGTATCTATCTATCTATCTGGACAGGATCTCCATAAATTGCTTAGGGCCTCACTAAGTTGTTGAGGCTGGCCTTGAACTTGTGATCCTCATGCCTCAGTCTCCCATACTGCTAGGATTATAGGCCTGAACCACCGCACCTGGCTGCCGTGGTTTTTGTTTATTCTTAAGACTTTTCCTTATCCACTCCCCAACAACAGGTACCTCCCCAGTGTTATTGATTCTTACTCACCTTCGTTAAAGGTGCTACTTATTAAAGCACAGCACAGCCAACTTTATTCAGGATCAACAGGATAGGTGCAGTCACCAGCAACCACGACAGTGGGATTTTGCATTGGAGGAGACTCTGGGCTCAACTGAACACAGTGTGGGCAAGTGGGAATTTTAGCCAAAGATGAGAGTGGGGGGTCTTTGGCTAATAATTTAGTAATTGAGTCTTAGTAATCTTCTAAGAGGTGATATCAGGAGTAAGGGGGACTCTGGCTAAACCAACCCAACAGGAGTAGCTGGGATTCCAGGTGTGCACAGCCTGTGCCTGGCGGACCAATGGTGTGTGCATACTCACGTCCCTGCTCCAGACAAACTACAGAAGCCATATATGGATGCAAGCACTGCACATCATTCAAAGCACAAGATATGTGGGATGTGAAAAGCCCAAAGTTTTTGGTTCTGAATCTTTCAAGTATCTGCTGTAAGACAAAAAGTGATTTTAAAAACTACCTTTCTAAGAATCTGATGTAAACGAGACTAGATAGGGAATTAGTAGGATCCCAATATTGCAGAGAAGCAGGGAAGCCTCTCTGGTCTCTCTGATGACTGCTGTCCAAGGGTCACATTAAATGAGCACATTTCAGCTATTAATTCTGCCTGAGATAGTCTTCATTAATGGGTCTTTACAGAAAAACGAAAAGATCTTCCTCCAAAACTGATCACTACCTAAAATAGATGGTGGCTCTTTTTACAATTTAAGTATTGAATGAGTTGCCCTTTAATAAATTATTGACTTTAGGGCATTTTAAAATTATGAACAAATATGACCCTCAATCATCTAAAAAGTTTTATAGTTCAAAACTCATATCCCCACAAATTATTGGCCTTTGCTAGATGCAAGTGTACTTTAAAGTGTTCATGTCTATTAGCCCTCTAGAAGTATTGTTCTCAAACTTACTGAAAGAGCAGAAATCTCTTGGTGGTACAACACAAAGTGTTCTATACACCAACAATTTATGAAACACACTTAGTAGGTTCCAGTAGACTACCTTTTTGTAGATTTTCAAGGAGACAAGAGTACTTGAATTTCTACTTAGCCATTGCTATACTCGTATTTTAATTGACCCAGTATTTAAAATGACTCCAAAATTTTATCTCTATCATATGTATTAATAAATATTTATCCAATTTATATTTACCCCATTTATTTTTAGGTTATTTTAAAATTACGAAAATTGAGATAGCAGACAAGCAGAATCAATACTCTTGTTATTTCTTTGACAAAAGAGAAACCTGGCGAGTTGCTGTATTTGAGACACAGAAAGCAGTGTCGCATCTTAAACATCTAAGAGAGAAATGTGATCCCGATTGGCTGGCAAGTTGGAAAGATGTGAAGCTGTGAAGACATCTCAGTCTTTATCTTCCCAACAAATTAACCCATTTGTTGGAAATCTATTTATGTTAAAATTTCAGTCATAAGACAAAGCAATACCATAATATAAATTTGCCAGGTTTATAAGCAGTTAAATCTAAGTTATATTTATGACAAACTGACACAAGGCCACCTGGTTGGTTATGTGACTAAACTTCAAGATTTTTATTTGCAGGTCTAATATAACCCTTGAATCAAAATTTTTAAATGGCAATAGCTTGATTAAAAAAAAGAACAACTTTTTACCTTTCTTGGGAAAAAAAAAAGTCTGAGCATTAATTTTTTTTGATGTCCCAATTCCAGCTGGGACTAGCTGAAATAATTATCCTCCAAGTAATCTCGAATGACCAGTTTTCTTAGTAAAGGCAGCCACAGAAAACAAGACAAAACAACAACATCAATAAGGAAAGTAAAAACCTCCCACCAAAGAAAACAAAACAATATTAGTTTAAGCACACAGAACCAAAAGTGAATTCATCAGAAAAAAAGAAAAAAAAACATGAGCTAAAAAAAAAAGAAAAGAAATTCCTGCCAAAAATGAAGTGGCCATTGGTATCTTATTCAGAGTTATTTCTAAGTATACATCAGGGGCAGTTTACTCTGGTGTGTATTAACTAAACTCTGTCCAGTGCTGTTTTCAGGACTCATTTGGTTAGAGGATTATCTGGTGATTGGAGTAAGAACCAGTGCTTGGGAGGTGTTTTTTGGGGTCAACCAAACATGCTATTTGGACTGCGGCTGTGGCTCAGTGGTTGAGTACTTGTCTAACACGTGTGAGGCACTGGGTTTGATCCTCCTCAGCACCACATACAAATCAATCAATCTAAAATATCAATCAATCAATCAGTAAATGAATAAAGGCATTGTGTCCATTTATACTCTCTCTCTCTATCTATATATATTAATATCACACCTGTAATCCCAATGGCTCTGGAGGCTAAGGCAGGAGGATTGCAAGTTCAAAGCCTGCCTTAGCAAAAGTGAGGCACTGAGCAACTCAGTGAGACCCTGTCTCTAAATAAAATACAAAATTGGGCTGGGGATGTGGCTCAGTAGCTGAGTGCCTCTGAATTCAATCCCTGGCATCCCCCAACCCTACCCCTCCGAATGTGATATTTACAAGGATTCCTTCCCAGAGTGTCACTGGTGGACCAGCTATCTTCTGGAAAGCCCTCAACACTAAGGGTGTGGGATGCTCAAGGTGCAGGGTGACTACCCCATTATGTACAAACCTCCTGGATGAGTTGTTAGACTTCCTTTAAACCTAGGAACAGGGTATGTTTTGAAATGGAATCCTGAGACTGCTGAATGTCACAGGACAGTGGCCTGACACCTCCATCAAGGTCCTAGTCATCTAGGGTCACCTAGAGGGGACTCTTATCTTCAGAGTCTGGGGACACTCCTGTAAGTACATTCCCAAAAGGACCGTTGCCACCAGCCATCAAACTTCTTTAGCTTCTATTAAGACAATAAGCAAGCTGAAAGATAAGAAGAATACAAAGCCGGTGTAGAGTGCAGCTTTTAGATACAGTCAACTGAAATTCTCCCCAGGGGGCCTCCGATAGAATCAGTACTTTCCATTTCCATGTGAATCACTAAAAGAAATCTCCAAACATCTTGGTTTTCTCATATGTGTTATGCCCCTCCCCTGAAAATTAACATCACAATTTTTCAAAATCAAGACTTGTCCACTAAAAGCCAAAGCCTCAGATGGTCCAAAGAACCCCCAGTTGGCTCAAATGACAAAGAAAAGGACCAGGCCCAACATGCACTGTCTGAAAAATTCATTTCTATACGTCACCAAAAAGTGGTGAGGATAGTCATAATTGGCCCAGAAGAGAAAGAAAGTAGTCCCCTCCCCACCCCACCCCCCCAAAAAATCCTAGATATTCATAAGGAATTGCTTCTCATCCGGGGCTGACTGCCCCAGGTGAAGCTCTGGGAAATCTTATCTAAGAGATGCCACCAGATGGCACTGTCACATCTGGGGAGCTAATTGTGTTTCCTGGGCCTTTGGCCAAAGGCTTGACTGTGGGGGTCCCAACAGGCTGGAATCAGTTCTCACCCACTTCAGGAGTAAGAGAAATCCATTGGTGAAGAAAAAGTAGCATCAGAATAATCTTATGATTGAGAACAAAACCCAAGAAATACACATAGTGCATTTGTAAATCCAGTTTTTTTTTTGAGGGGGTGGGTGGGTACAGGGGATTGAACCCAGGGGCACTCTGTCACTGAGCCACGTCCCCAGCCCTTTGCATGTTTTATTTATAGATGGGGTCTTCCTGAGTTGCTTAGGGCCTTGCTAATTTGCTGAGGCTGGCTTTGAACTCACAATCCTCCTGCCTCAGCCTCCTGAGCTGCTGGGATTATAGGCGTGTGCCACCGCGCCTGGCTGTAAATCACTTCTTGAGGTTTGTCAACCCTGGGATATTGGGGCATTCACATTCACATCTCAAGCATGAGATGGAGCTTGGCAAAGAAAAAAAAAATTTAAAGTATAGACTCCCAACCTTCCTTAAAAAGTATAAGCTGAAGGCTTCCTTTAAATCTTTTAATTTTAAAAGGGTTCCTTTACAAATTTATGTTCACTTGTTAAGAAAATGCCATACTTAAGAGCTGGCGGTGTAGTTTAGTGGTAGAGGGCTTGCCTGGCATGTTCAAAGCCCTGGGTTCTGTCCTGCACCCTGCTAAGTAAAGTAAGTAAGTTAAACTTTTTGAGTAGTGTCCCACTTTAACATTCACATCAGTGATACATGAGAAGTTCATTGTTCCCCTTCCTGCTAACACTTGGTGGTATCGGTCTTTTCGCAGTTAACCAGTCTAATAGTATATGGTGGGATCTCACTGTGATTTCAGGTTTGAGTTCTCTGATGACTGATGATGTTGTGCATCTTTTCATGTTCTTAGTGTCTGTGTTACTCAGCTTTTTGTCACTGTGACTAAGAACAACTTAGAGGAAGAAAAGTTTATTTGTGGTTCACAGTTTCAGAGGTTCAGTCCATGGTTGGTTGGCTACATTACTGAGGGTCCAAGGTGAGGCAGAGCGTCATGGCAGAGGGGATAGCAGAGGAGACCTGCCTGGCTCATGGCAGCTGGTAACAGAGAAAGGGAGGGACCAAAGGGAAGATGCACCCTTCTAAGGTATGCCCTCAGTGACCCATCCCTCCAGCCATGCCCACCTGCCTAGAGTCACCACCCAGTGAGTCCACTCAAACTAGGATGGACTGATTAGTTTATACCTCTTGTAATCTAATCATTATTGAATAGACTATTCAATAATGAATATTCCTGCATTAACACAGGAGCTTCGGAGGACACCTCATATCCAAAACATAACCGTGGCCATTCCTTTAACTTCTTTGTGAAGTTTCTGTTTGAATCTTCTCATTTTAAAAAAAAAAAACATAGTACAATGATAACCAGACTTTCAAAAAAGGCCCCACCTTGATATTTTGCACAAGGGCACACAGCCTGTACAGTTCTATTCCCTATCTTTCTCTTACCTTGGTTGCTACTTTTGAAGATTTTTCCAGTATCAATTTGAGGGTCTCCATTTATCCCTCCCTATCTTTGGCATGGGATTCTGTTTTAGGTAATTGGGCATCTCTCATCTCTCAGCATTTGTTATTTCTCGTCTCTAAAACAGGGAAAACACTTAAATGGCAGAAACAATTGTGAACATTAGAAGAAGGTAAAATACTTGCACAGTGCCTGACATCTAGAGGCTCATAAAAACAAATGTAGGAGTTGGGGATTTAGCTCAGTGGCAGAGTGCTTGCCTAGCATGCCCAAGGCCGTGGGTTCAGTCCTCAGCAACAAACCAACCAACCAAAGAGCTCACTGTTCTTATTGTATCTTTTGTTCTCTATAGTTCATTTAAAATAAATGTGTATCTAAAATAAAAGAAAATAAGGTTGTGTCCAAATACTACAGATTTATAAACAGCATTTTGCCTTTGTAATGCTCTTCATTACAGCTTAAAATACAAATGATAAATAAGCACTGGTTCTAATGACCCTGCAATTACTACCATGTAAGGTTACAACAGCCAATGTTAAGATTAAAACTAAATTACCAGGTCCAAGGGTTCTACCCAGAGGCAAGAAATTTCTTCCTCTTTTTTTTTTTTTTTGTTGGGGGGGGGAGGGGGGACTGAACTCAGCGGCACTCGACCACTGAGCCACATCCCCAGCCCTATTTTGTATTTTATTTAGAGACAGGGTCTCACTGAGCTGCTTAGCACCTTGCTTTTGCTGAGGCTGGCTTTGAACTCTCAATCCTCCTGCCTCAGCTCTGGGAGTCCTTGGGATTTCAGGTGTGTACCACTGCACCCGGCTCACTTAACAAAATGTTCTTGAAGTCCACTGTGACTCAGTGATAGATTGCTTGCCTAGCATGCATCAGGCCCTGGGTTTAATCCTTAATGCTACTGCAAAATAAAAAGAGAAAAAAATTTCAATCTTTTGTGATAGAATAATATTCCATTATGTGGACATACCACATTTTGTTTATCTAATCATCTGTTGATGGCACATTTGGGTTGTTTACATTTTATTGCTGTCTGAATACCCTAGTATGACATTTGAGTCTTTGTTTTCAATACTTTGGGACTTTTGGGGATGAGGAAATACTGTCTTATAATGCTAATTTTGTTTATCTTTTGGGGGATGGGTTTTGGCTTTTTTTTTTTTTTTAATCCAAGAGACAGGACAGAAGCAGAGATATGGGCCCTACGAATTCACATGATCCAGTCCAATTTGTGTGTATCCCATCCAACTAACTTGGATCTTGTCTTTGACTTCTGCCAGCAGAGGAAAGTGATGCTGTGGTCCCCTTACTTCTCTTTCCCTTAGGGCTGTGTGTGGCTGTCCCTGAAAAAACTGTAAGATGGTGCACCGTGTCGGATCAGGAGGACACTAAGTGTTCCAGTTTCCGTGATAATGTAAAGAAAGTTTTTCAAGCAGATGGTCCCCTTGTCACCTGCGTGAAGAGAACCTCTTACCTTGAGTGCATCAGGGCCATCGTGGTGAGTCACTGCTGCCCAAAGGAGAGCGGAAGAAAGTCCATACCTAGTTTTTCTCCACTTATTATTATAGAGGAAAATGCTGCTGTTCAACATTCATGAATAGTAGAAACCATAATCGTAATTAAACCAACAACAGAGAAGGATTCAGTCTTAGTGAGATATCTATGGTGAGCAAAGCCAGCACTGAACTAGAGAGAATCTTTATAGACTCAGGATGTGGCTGGGGATGTAACTCAGGAACGAGTCCTTGCCAAGCATGTGTAAGGCTCTGGTTTCTGTCCCTGATACTGCCCCAAACAAAACAAAAACAAACAAACAAACAAAAACTCAGAAATAAGAAATAAGCAAGAAGGTCCAGTGTCACTATTATTTTTTAGATCGATACTTTATAATTATACATAATAGTAGGATTCATTGTGATTCATTCATACACGCATGTAATATATTTAGGTCAGTTTCATTCCCCAGTACCTTCTCTTTACCTCTTCTCTTCCCTGGTCCACATGTTCTGCTTTACTGGTCTACTCGATTTTCATGAGATTTTCCCCCCCCCTTTTTTTTCTCTCTAGCTTCCACATAGAGGAGAAAACACAACCCTTGGCTTTCTGAATCTGGTTTATTTTAATTAACATAATGTTCTCCAGTTCTATCCATTTTTCTGCAAATGACATAGTTTTGTTCTTCTGTATGTTATTCTGTATGAATAAAGCTCCATGGTGCATATATACCACATTTTCTTTATCCATTCCTCTGTTGATGGACACCTAAGCCAGTTCCCTAGTTTAGCTATTGTAAATTGCACTGTTATAAATGTGGGTATGCACATATTGCTATAGTATGCTATAGTTCCTTGGGATAAACACCAAGGAGTAGGCTAGCTGGGTCATGTGGTGGTTTCATACCTAGTCTTTCGAGGAACCTCCATACTGATTTCCAGAGTGGTTGTACTATAGTGTCACTGTTATTACTTGACATTGTTTTTGAAATTTCCTTGGTGATGCAATAAGATAAATACATGTAAGATGGAAACAAACAAAAATGTCAGTATTTTCAGATGATTTCATGCCTGGAAAGTACAATAGAATCAAGATAAATGCTGCTACATTTTTTTTTAATGAACAAAGTAGTTTGGTAAAAGAGAAACATGTCACAGTAATGTCATTTTCATATACCAATAGTCATTAATTGGGGAAAAATAGCTTGAAAATATGGGCTCATTATTTTTAAAATAATAAACAGAAAATATTTCTGGAAACTTAAAATAGAAAAGATCTGCATTGTTATAATATGAATGTCTATAACAAGTGAACAATATCTTTTAATAAATGAACTAAAATGCCATATTCCCAGGTAGAAAGACTAAGTATCATATACTTGTATATCTTCTCAAAGTTAATGCACAACTTTACTATTATTTTCATCAAAATACATTCTAGCTTAATTATTTTTCTTCTTCCTCTTTTTAAAATTTTTCCTGGTAGTGCTGGGGATTGAACCCAGAGCCTCACACATGCTAGATAAGCGTTCTACCATTGAACTATGATTCCCCCAAATACAATCTTTTCAAAGAAATCTCTAAAGTAATTATAAATTCTTAAAGACAAGAATGTGGATGAGATTACAACATGCCTTGAGAAATAAAAGTGACAGAGGAATGGCTGAGCCTTTCCTATAAGGATGTTGTATTTAAATAAAAGCATTATAAAGGATAGGTTAGCAGGGCTCAGTGGTGCATGTCTATAATCCCAGCAGCTTGGAAGGCTGAGACAGGAGGATCAAAAGTTCAAAGCCAGCCTCAGCAAAAGTGAGGCGTTAAGCAACTCAGAGAGACCCTGTCTCTAAATAAAATACAAAATAGGGCTGGGGATGTTGCTCAGTGGTTGAGTGCCCCTGTTCAATCCCTGATACTCCCTTCCCCTCCCCCCCCCCAAAAAAAAGAACAGGTTACTGGCAGATATCTTGAAGACCTGGAGAGAATAACACTGACATATTCCTAACTTTCTGTATGTCCTCCACCTATCTATCTATATGATATGATAAAGATACAAAGTATGAAAAAAGTTCAGCAATAGGACATCAGTGTCTTAGACTTGATAAATTTAAGCAAGAGTACATGTAGACTTAACTAGTTATGTATGATAAGGCAAACTTTTCAAACAAATGGTTGAGAAATGATTCTTTAGTTGGACAACTAGGTAGAAATTAAACAAACAAACAAACAAACAAACAAAAACAGTGAGAATCTTAATCCATTCACTAAATAAACCAGCTTCATTCAATTTGACTAAAAGAAACAGACACGATTAGATATAGTACAAAAGCAGAAAATTTGGAAATTAAAAATTTTAAAGCTTCGACTAGGAAATATTTTTAAAAGCCTTAGCATGCAAAAAATAATCACATCAGCATACTGTACTGTAAGAACTATACAAAGATGTCATTTAAATTTTATGAGAACACTTAAGAATAATAAGCAATAAATAAACCACTCACAGAAAAAAATTATACTAAACAATATAAATGATGAGGGAAAAATGTTCATTTTTCTTAATAATCAAAAAAATGTAAATAAAGCCATTCTTATAGTAACACTTTATATCTAATAATGTAATAACATTTCTTAAATGATAATATCTTTCACTGATAGGTTTGCAGTGAAATTGATATGCATTGCAATTGGCATTATAAGTCATAAATTTCTATTGGCATTATAAGTTATTTTTTTCATTTCTGGAATACCATTTGGAAATATTTAGTAAGAATCATAAGTGATATGAATTTTTAATTCATGCATATATTCATATTTATATGTGCATGTACATGATTTAGAAATGACCGTGGAATTGAGAGAAATGCTGTTATAATTATTTATTAATGAGTAAATGAGTTTGATAAAAACTAAATATATCATAAGTAATATTATTTTCAAATACCAACAGTCACTAATTGGGGAAAAATAGCCTGGTCTCATTACATTTAAGATAATAAACAGAGAAATATTTCTGGAAAAATAATACATGAGAGATCTGCAACATTGTTACAATATAAACGTCTGTGACTCGTGAGCGGAGAGATAGAGATAGAGACAGAGATGGATTTGTGATAGGAATTTGCCCTTATGTCATTGTGGGGACTGGTGAAGCATTCTCTTAAAGAATATTGTTATCTTTTTGCATCTGATATTGGAACTTGAAGAAGAAATACTTGAGAAAGGAAAATGTATATAAAGCGAGAAAAAGCAAGAACAACCTAGAATCCACAGTCATGAGGTGCAGCCCACTGGGATAGATTGAAACCCATGTCAGTTCCTGCTGCTTCAGATCTTGGCATTCACCAGGCTCAGTGACCTTCTTGTCTTTTACCTTTTATACTAAATTCATTCTTTCTTAAGTTAATTGGTCTCGAATACATGCCATCTAATAGTGTCCTTGCTTTATATGCTCACATACACAAATATGTATGTGTATATGTATATCTTTATGAATACCTATTGCAAAATATTTATAAGGAAAAAATGAGATTGGGAAAAAGAAAGGAAGTATATAGAAACAGTGCCGTCGTCCTCCGTGTACACACGTTCTACATTTGTGGATTTAAACAACTGTAGATCAACAATATTCTTAACAATTGCACCTTTACTGAACACATGCAGATGTCAGACAGCATCACAGATAGTAGCTTTGAGAATGCAGTCGGGGACCGCCTCCATGAGAAGGTGACATTTGAGCATAGACAGGAGGCAGGTGCAGGAGGTCTGAGCCATGTAAGGATCTACAGAGCGATCATCCTTGGCAGAGGGGGAGGGAAGTCTTCCTCAGAGGTGACAGGTGTCATTCATGGTCTGATCTCTTCCCTTTCAGGCAAACGAAGCCGATGCAGTGACGATCGATGGAGGTTTGGTGTTTGAGGCAGGCCTGGCCCCTTACAACCTTAAACCCATCGTGGAGGAATTCTATGGGCCAAAAGATGGTATGTTCTCCCTGGGGACCCAGGTCTGGTGGGACACCGAAGCCATCAGGGGAGGCAGGAACTTTGTCAATGTAATAGTAGTGGGAACAAAGTTGCTGGAACTCTTTGGCTTGAAGGAGGCTGTCACTGATACTAACCCTCAAAGGCTGGTAGATTGGTTACCCCTGGCAACTGCAAGCTTTATGCATCCTAACATGGAAATGTCATTGGTGCTTCAAGCTGTGGGGTGCTTTAGCCTGAGAGGAGGGTGCTGTCCAGCATCCATCACCCACCAGGGGGGCTGCACCAATAGGAAGCCATCTTTGGCGATAGGTGAGAATCTGTCTCCTACTGGGGCTACAGAACACACATGAGGACAAGTGCTGGGGGAGTCTGGGAAAGGGCATTTCCTCTTTCTCATACCTGTCCCTTAGTGCCGTTAGTGTGTATGTGCACAGCCCACCTCAATCTGACTCTGAATTGCAGGGACCAGGTTTATTTCTGGGAACCCCTGTATCCTTCCCCTCTCTCCTTTACCTTTGAGCTGTAGACAGAGAAACAGAGAAGGAAGAAAACCCCCTGCAGAGAAGTAGTGACATCATGGGGGCTGGAAGCTGACACTGTCCCTGAGAACAAAACACATGCAGGTTCTGCAATAACTGGGATCTTCAAGTTTCCTGCTCCAAGGCTTAGAGGCACGGGCAGGAAAAGAACTACAGGTGCTCCTCAACTTATGACGGGCTTATGTCCTGACAAACCATGTAAATCAAGAATATTGTAAGACAAAAATGCATTCAATACACCCGATCCACCAAACATCATGGCTTACCAACACAGTACGCTGGAGAGTATGGGTTGATTCTCCCCAGGATGGCTGACTGGGAGCTGTGGCCCATTGCTACTGCCCAGAGTCAAGGGAGAGGATCACAGGGCACATCACTAGTCTGTGAAAAGATTAAACTCAAATTTCAGAGAGTAGTTTCTATTGACTATATCTCTTTGCACCTTCATAAAGTTAAAAAAAATTAGAAGTCTAATACAATAATTAATAATATAATAAAAAAATAGAAGTCTTATAATAATGTCAGGGAACACCTGTAGTGTTTATTGCTTTGAAAATGTTCGGGTTTCTCTCTCTTGTCAGTTAAGGGTTTTTCGTTTGTTTTTTCATTTCCTTTTCCCTCTGCTCATCAGGGGATGGCACAGGTCCTAGAATCCTTCCAATTCCGCATTGCACACACTCTGGAAGTTTAGTAGTGATGATGTGGCAACGTCCTTTGGCCTTTCTTTCTTTCTGATCCTTTGCAGATCCACAAACCTACTATTATGCTGTCGCCCTGGTGAAAAAGGGCACCGGCTTCCAGCTGAACCAGCTCCAAGGCAAGAAGTCCTGCCACACAGGCCTGGGCTGGTCCTCGGGGTGGAACATCCCCATCGGCATGCTGCTTCCTTCCGGCTCTCTTGAAACAGGTAAGCCAGCAAGGGCTGGGTGCCTCCAGGTAGGGCTCCTGTACCATTTGCCCAGATGAGTCATGCTGGGATCACACAGTCACTGTCAAGTGTATGTGAGTTTCATGGTCTCCAGCTCGTTGGCAGCTGAGTCTTCTCTCGGCAAAGATGCTCCTGTCAGTTCTGCCTTCCTGGGAATCCTGGTAGCTTGGTGGAAAAGCCACATCCCCAGCTTCCCAGGAAGGTTTGCTGAGGATTTCAGCCACACACTGGCACTCAGCTCTGTACCTTGAGCGAGGGCTTGAGACAGGTGAGGAGGATGACTGGAGGCTTCTTGTTCAGTTATGATGAGCTCAGGTGAGTGCCGGGCACCTTTTCAGTCCTTAAAGATGATGGCTGCAAAGTGTGTCTTTTGTTCTTCCAACCTCTATACTACATGTGACTATGTATAGTATGTACACTGTATAGTACACTGTGATTATGACAGGGACAAGTGGCTGCAGGGACCTGATGAAGTGTTGCAGCCTGGACCACAGATCTAGCCATGTTTTGCCATTCCTTGGGCAAAGTTGACAGATGCTTCAGTGACAGTTGCTAGTGGACATCTGTCTGGCAGTTAGGTAGTGGCTGTTAGATGCTCCTCATCCTTCACTGGCAAGATAGCTCAACTCTCTCCAGGAAGAGGGATCCCTAAGAACCACCACAGCTTCTGCATACAGGCGGGGTGGTGGGACTTTCTATGTCTTGAGGTATGGAAGGGCTGATGGGGACTCCCTGACCTACAAGGTCCTGCCTGACCCCTTAGAGCCTCCATGTTGGTGGGTTACCAGATGCCATTGGCACTGGGCTATATCTTGGTGTAGTGAAGGTCACCAGCTCTTACACTGTGCAGGGGACAATCTGGAGGACATTTTCACAGGCTTGAGCACTGAACTACACTTGAGTGTGGTGCCCAAGGGCACAGGGACCCTGGGCTATCCACTCACCCTGGTGTGGGCATTATCAGTCACCGCTGGCAGGACTGCGCCCTGCTAGCCTGTGCTTCCTCAGGACAGTCCTGGGAAGCGTGGGCAGACTCACGGGCTCTCGGGTCGGGACAACCTGGAGGCCTAGTCGCTCATGCCCTGTGTGTCTGTGTTTGTCAGCAGCGGCCAGGTTCTTCTCCAGCAGCTGTGTCCCCTGTGCAGATGGGAAGTCGTTCCCCAGCCTGTGTCAACTGTGTGTGGGAAAAGGGACAGACAAGTGCGCCTGCTCCTCTCATGAGCCATACTTCGGGTACTCGGGTGCCTTCAAGTGAGTGAGATTCCCCTACTCCCCCTCCCTCTGATGTTGGCGAGTCAAAGGCACTACAAGTGGAAAGAGCCTGTCCCAGGGACCTAGAGCATCAATGTGACAGTCAGGGTCCTGAGTGTCTCTTATGACCTATGGTGGGCTCCTAACCCTCTTTTGCCTGGGAGATGTTCAGGTCTCCTCAGAACCTGGGACCTGCCCATAGTGACTCTCCAGGGCCAGGACCAAAGGCCAGGGTGTCCCATCTCACATCATCTGCTCGGCACCTTCTTGTGCTGGGACTTGTGCCAATTCCTCAGTCTCTGCGGAGACCACTCCCTGATCTATGCTACTGCTCAAAACCAGGGGAAACTGGCTAGAGTCCAAGGCTACCCAGTGTTTTTATGCTTCATGGGAAAAGCTCTAAGCTTTTATTAAACAAACAAACAAACACCCTGCCACTTTTGGTGGCTTTCTAGGAGGAAAGCAAGTGTCCTTTTTCACACCTTCCCTCCCTCCCCCAGGTGCCTGGGATGTTGCTTTCCAGGGCTCCTGCCTGCTTCAGGTTTGGGCTTGGCCGTGGGGTTCAAAGGTCGCTCAGATGAGGCCATCACCTCTGTGAGCACAAACCAATGTCTGGGAGACCGTGGGCACTAGTCATCCAGGAGCTGGAGCGCCACGGTCCCCATGAGTCCGTGTTCCGGGCAGAGCTTCACGAGAGAGAGGCAAGGCCCACACCAGGGGCAGAGCCTGACCGTGGCCTTCCTGTTCCTCAGGTGTCTGGAGGATGGCGCCGGGGATGTGGCCTTCGTGAGGCACGTGACAGTGTTTGGTAAGTGCTGGAGGAAGGGCATGTGGGCCCCAGCTGAGCCAGGGGGCTGGTTCTTGCCCCAGGTTTCCTGACACCCAGAAGAGGTGACGTGGAGTTGTTTAATGCCACAGGAGAGATTCTGCTTAAGCATTTTTGTTGTTTGTCCTTTGTTTAGGGCCCAATTTGTTCTCAACCCACCTTCTGCTGAACATCTCCCTGTGTCAGGGACCTGTGCCTCTCTGTCCCCACCTTCCACGTAGCCAACTGCAGCCACCTCTCCAGAAATCCAGAGAACATGTTTTCTAAACCTTTAAACAGAACTTACCAACTAACAAAACAAACAAAACAAAACAACAAAACAAAACAACTAACAAAACAAGTGCCCTCCAGTTTGATCCCCAGGATGTGCATTCACACAGAGGGCCTTGAGCCAGCCAGACAGGTGCTCCACACCGAGGGGGAGGGTCTTTTTTTTTGTTTTTATATTTGTGCTTTTTACTTCTTCTTCTTCTTCTTCTCCTTCTTCTTCTTCTGTGGTGCTGGGGATTGAACCCAGGGCCTCGGGCACTCTAGGTGAGTGTTCTAGCCCTGAGCCCTAACCCCGACTCAGTCTGCCTTTCTAGCATTTTGGATAATTTACCAGCAACAAACCAACCAAAGAGCATCTTGGAGAAGCTGATATGACAGTCTCTGGTCTTATAGCCAATGAAATATCTACCACATACAGAGCACACGGTTCCACATGAAATGTTTAAGACCCGAATTTCTATTCACTCTGCTAAGACCATTTTTGTAACGAATGTCTACCACCTCCAGGAGGATTTTTACGTCCTCACGTTTTCGTTGGCCTTAGTCCCTCACAACCTCGACCTCCTGTCTTTTCCTGACACAATGCCTTCAGTGTCCTTTGTTCACTTATTCAGCCATTCACATTTCGCTGTCTCATTATGATAATTTGGCCTCTTTGTCAGCGTTTTGGCAATTGATGCATGTCCTATTATCAACCATTTAAATTAGTGGGGTCACCTCCAAGTCTCACCTCCTAGAATCAAGTTGTTCCAAGTAATTATCATTATGTCCTTTGATTGCTCATGGTCTAGCACTCACCCTGAAGAATTTGAAAACACACTAATATTATGGAAACCGCAGGCTGTGCCCAGACCATCCTGATTCACTTCTGACTGCCCTCATGTACTGCTTTTTTAAAAAAAAATTATCATTATTTTGAGGTCATGGGGATTGAATGCAGGGATACTCTAGCACTGAGCCCCACCCCCAGCCCTTTTTCTTTTTTGTGGTGCTGGGGATTGTGAATGCGAGGCAAGCGCTCTACCAAATGAACTACATCCCATCCCTTACCTTGTTTTTTGAGACAGGGTCTTGCTAAGTTGTTTAGGGCCTAAGTTGCTGAGGCTGGCCTTGAACTTGCAATCCTTCTGCCTCAGTCTCCTGAATATTCGGCATTAGAGGCATGTGCCACCCCAACCACATCTGGCTATCCCCGATTACCTTTTAAGTAGAATTTTATGAGAGAGTATACACTAGTTTCAGGGGTGCAAGTGACTGTTGGTGGGTGAGAGTTTATCAACCCCAAAGTCCTTCTGTATTAATTTGCTAGCACAGTCAGGACAAAGTCCACACACTGGGTGGTTTAAGCAGCATCTCATAGTTCTGGAGGCTAGAATTCCAAGATCAGGGTTTTGGCACAGTTCATCTTCCTGAGGACTGGGGGTGGGGGGATCTGTTCCAAGCCTCTCTCCTAGCTTGCTGGCAATCTGTGGGGTTCTTCAGCTTGCAGACACATCACCCCAATCTCCGCCTACATGTCCCTGCTTGCTTGTCTCTCCCCAAATCCCCCCCTCTTTTATGACACCGGTCATATTGGATTAGGAGCCCACTCTATTCCAGTATGACCTCATCTTAACTAATTACATCTGCAAGAACCCTATTTGCAAATACTGTCACATGTGAAGTACAGGGATTAGCACTTCAACCTATGAATGCTTTGAACCCGTAACACCTTCGTGAGGGAACCAGGGAGCCTGTTTCTTTGTACTTGCAAAGTGCTTGGGCTGGTACCCCAGGCCTCCTTCCATCCCTAAGCCTTCCCCTGCCTTTCCCCAGTAGGCTCTGCCTCCAGGGAAATATGGCTGCTCTAGTAGGGACCTAGACTGTCTTGGCACAGCAGTGTGTCAGCCCAGATTGGCTGAGGCTTTGACAAGTTACCTTACCTCTCTGACTCTTTTTCCTCATCTCTACAATGGGATGCTTATATTATTGGCTTCCCCCAGTGTGGTGAGGATTGAGTGAAATGAGTGGGCCATGAATGCTCAGCTTGCAGTTATTATTCCTATGAGCAGACACAGAGAAGTGGAGCAGCTGGGCGGGCCCTGGGCTAAGCATGCCTCCAGCCATGGCTATCTGCAGTGAGACTGTGAACCAGTCATTTCACTGCCAAGATCTCCTGTTCCTCTGATGTATGAAAATGTGTATTGAAAAGATTCTGTCTTAGTCCCCTTTGGGTCACACTGTGTGGTTCAGTGAGGAGGGCACACCCCAGCTCATGGTTCTGCTGCAGTGGGCTCATCTGGACTTTCCCTCCCCAGAGAACCTGGAACAGAAGGCTGACAGGGACCAGTATGAACTGCTTTGCACAGACAACACCCGGAAGCCTGTGGATGAATATGAGAGTTGCTACTTGGCCCGGGTTCCTTCTCATGCTGTCGTGGCTCGAACCGTGGATGGCAAGGAAGATCTGATCTGGGAGCTTCTCAACCAGGCTCAGGTATCCCCACCCACCATCCTCTCCCCTGCTTAGAGCTCTCTGCTTGGATTTGGGGATTTTCCTCCTTGCTTTCTGGTCACTCTAGAAGTTCTTTTGTGTTCAAGACACGGTGGGAACCCTGCCACTTTGCCAGGCATGACCCGCTTCGCGGACAAGGCACTCGGTCTATATTTATAACAGACAACACTAAAGATTCTTTGCAGAAGCTCCCCTAACCTCATTTTGTTCTTTCCTGGTTCTAAACAAATCCTCACAGGTGCTAACCTCACCCGTCTCCATGAGTTGGTCCCCTAGGGCCTTGCTGGCCTGAGATCTGCCCTCCTGACTTCCCTTCCAGTGGGTCCCAGGACATGAGCATGCCCTCCCCTCTCTGTCCTGCATTGGTGACAATCTGTCCCAGTCAGCCCCTGTCCGTCACCCTGCTCCATCTCTCAACACTCTGTGCTCAGTACAGGGCACTGAGAAATTAACCAAAGACTTGCCCTCCAATTGCTCGCAGAGGAGTGTGGAGGAGACACAAACAAGTACGTATACCCATTATCACCACATGGAATCACACAGCCTTGGAGACATGGATTGCATACTCTGTGGAGGACAGAGAAACTGATTTGAAGGGTATATCTGGGGAGATTCCTGGGTCCTGGGGAGTGAGCTGTGTGTTCCCAGCGGAAATGGAAGGGGGTCTCTGGTGAGGACAGCAGGTGACATTTATGCAGGGCCAAAGCAAAAGTGAAAAGCAGTCATTTGAAAGAGCACGTGGATAGGCATCACCATAGCTGCTATCAGGAGTGGCTTTGGGCCAGGCAGCTGGAGTCCTCGGCAAAGGACCCTTTGTTCTTTTGGAGGCCAGAAAGGGGAAGGGACACTGTTGATGTCTCACAACTGGTCATTCAGTGGCAGCCTGGGAGAGAAGGGAAGAGGAGCCCAGGGTGCCTGGCTTCTACTCCAGGGGCATGTGACTGGACCATCAGCCACTTCAGGGTGAAGACCACCAGAGCCAATGGGGATATTAGTCAAGAACGAGGCAGCCTTCCCCACTGCCCCTGGGAGCACAGAGCAGAAGCCCATCTTGGAGAGGGGCAGCTGCTTGACACAGGACCACCTGGTACCCCTTTGTACAGATCTGGGGGCAACCCCCTGGCAGTCTCCCTGAGGCCCCACTCAAGGCCACCAGCTGAGATTTGAGTAAAGCATTTCCTGGAGATACTGGAGAACACCACGAGTCTCAAGGATGTCAGAGGTCCTGGCCACTGTCCTGTGCTCAGGCCTTCACTGTGGTCCCTCCTTATCTGTGGGGATACATTCCAAGACCCTCCGTGGATGTCTGAATCCATGAATAGCACTGAACCCTACATAGATGCTCCTCAATTTATGAGTTATGTCCAGATAAACCTGTTATAACATTACAAAATTCTAAGTCAAACTATTATAAATTGGGGACCAACTGTACTGTTTTCTCCCTATACGTTCAAACCCATGATAAAGTTTAGCTAATAAATTAGGCACAGGAAGAGATTAACAAAATAACTAACAAACCAGAATAATTATGACAATATATGTTAATAAGAGTTATTTAAAGTTTATTGTTTATTTCTGGAATTTTCCATTTAATATTTCTGGAGTGTGGTTCATCCGGCTTTGGGTTTGTTTGACCTTTATCTTTACCTCAATGCCAACCTCTCTCCTTCACTCTTTCTTTTTTTCCTGTGAACAGGAACATTTTGGAAAGGACAAGTCTGCAGGATTTCAGCTCTTCGGCTCTCCTCTGGGGAAAGACCTGCTGTTTACCGATGCGGCCCATGGGTTTTTAAGGGTCCCCCGTAAGATGGACGCCAAGCTGTACCTGGGCTATGAGTACTATTCTCTCGCTCAGCATCTAAAGGGAGGTATGGAAGGTTCTGGGAGGGGCCTGGCCATCTTGGGCAGCAAGCAGGGTAGGGACCATGGGTTGAGGCTTTCCTGGTACCTCCAGGCCTCAGGCAACCTTCCCAGCCTACAGAGCCCGTGGGAGCTACCAACTGAGCTGGGTTAATGGGTGGATTTTCTTCTAAGTTGGGAGAAAGGCCTAAGTTATATGATTACAAAAGGGTTTTGAAGATCTTCCTATTATGGACGACTTGGAGTAATGATGGTTCTGGAGACCGGCCCAGAGACAGGTCTGTTTCACAGGGAGAATAGTCCATTCTGAACGGGAGTGGGAACAGGGTCTCTACCACCATAAGGAGCAGAACTAGGATTCTGGAGGTTGTGAGTCCAGTTCCTGCCTTCCTCTGGATCCCCACAGTTGATTTCTTCTTTCCTTCTCTATTTTTGCCTCTCACTAATCAATCAATAGTCATCAAGCATCTTCAAAAGGGTTGCCACCAAGTTGGAGGTGGGCACAGGGTGGTGAGGAAAGACATTGGGCGAGCAGAGGCGAGCAAGCCCACCCAGAACAGGCGACTCCCAGCAGGGGCCTGCTCCCCAGGGAAAGTTCCAGATGGTTCTGATTTGGACTGGGGCTCTGAGGCCTCCCTGGGGAAGTGATGCTGGAGGTGAGAGCAGAAGTGAGGGAAATCTTTACCTTTGGTGCTCATCCTGAGAACCAAGCCGTGTCCTGGGATAAGGCACTTTGCTGTTGTCAGTGGGGAGTCCCTTGGGCAGCCACTCTGCCGCCATCTGGAGCTTCCTTTGGATCCCTGACTATTCTCCACCCATCCCAGGTGTGGAAGACTCCCAGAAGGTACAGTGGTGTGCAGTGGGCCACCAGGAGAGGGCCAAGTGTGACCAGTGGAGTGCAGTGAGCGGTGGTGCCCTGGCATGCACCACGGAGGACACTCCTGAGGACTGCATTGCCGCCATTGTGGTAGGGGGCCCCTCCACAGCTGCACACACTCAGACGCGGCGTGCTTCTGCCACCTGTGGCACCGAAGGCCCCCTTCTCAGCCTCCTCACCAGCCTCCACGCTAACACGCTACCCCACCCACACACTCCAAATCCCCACCCCACTTTCCCCATGGGACACTCCACCTACCAGGCAGAAACAGAGTTGGACTCCTTGGGCTCAGCTCTGGAGTCTGGGATCCTTGGGATGTCCTGCACAGGAGCTGTGGGGAGTAGGGGCGCATTCTAGGGTGTGGTCAGGGCCACTGTGGATTGTCAGTGCTGATCGACCTTCACACCTTCCCCAATTAACAAAATCATTCACACCTTCACCACTCAGAGATCATCGTCCCCTCATTTCTGAGTGATGAAACTGTGTTATAAACTTTCCATTTCTCTGTGGGCAGTTAGTATTTTTTTGCAATTTGGAAAAAAAATTAAACACAAAAGACTAAAAAATTGATACACTGAGGAGACTGTACAGCAGTCTTTCTTGAGAAGACCCTAAATTTGGTAAACCTGGTACCAACCCATAGGATTAAGATTTTGCTAGTGGGCTGGGGATGTGGCTCAAGCGGTAGCGCGCTCGCCTGGCATGCGTGCGGCCCGGGGTTCGATCCTCAGCACCACATACCAACAAAGATGTTGTGTCCGCCGAGAACTAAAAATAAATATTAAAAATTTTCTCTCTCTCTCTCTCCTCTCTCACTCTCTCTTTAAAAAAAAAAAAAAGATTTTGCTAGTTAAATATATTTATCTCCTAAATTTTCCAGTTGTAAGAATTACAACTTAAGTGCTCGGAACATTGCCTGGCATAGAGTGATCAGTCAATAAATGTTGGATATCATTATAATTTAAAGACTTGAGTTGGGCAAGGGGGCACATGCCTATAATCCCGGTGACTTCAGAGGCTGAGGCAGAAGGATTGCAAATTATTAAATTTCCCTCTGCTTCTGTTTGCTAATCTATCTGAGAAGGGAAATTATAGTACCTGCCTTATTTGAGTTTATGAGGAATACATAAGGGTAATCACTGTACAATGTTTAGGAAATAGCCCGGGACATATTAAAGGTTTGGCAAAGTTGTGCTGCTATAGTTGCTATTTTTTAAATTTCTAGGACAGCTGATATGTCAAAAGTGAACAGTGTTTATGCATCTGTGTATTTTTATCTCGATGCCTGTTTTAGTCAGCTTTTTTCACTGCTGTGACTAAAAGGATCTGACCAGCACAACTATAGGGGAAGAAGAGTTTATTTGAGGGTTCACGGTCCATAGAAGGCCAGCTCCATTCCTCAGGGCTCGAAGTGAGGCTGAACCTCATGGTGGAAGAGTGTGGCAGAGGGCAGCACCTCACACGATGATCAGAAAGCAGAGAGAGAGACTCCACTTGCCAGATACAAATATATATACCCCAAAGCCATGCCTCAATTCCCACCTCCTCTGGCCATACCCTACCCCTTCAGTTACCACTCAGTTAATCCCTATCAGGGGATTAATTCACTGATTGGGTGAAGACTCTCACAACCTAATCATTTCTCCTCCAAATCTTCTTGCATTGTCTCACACACATGAGCTTTTGGGGGACACCACACGTCCAAACCGTAACAATGACCTTATTTATGACTATAAGTATACATTTTTTGCTCTGTGTTTAGACATTTTAATTAAAATAATAAGTTGATTATTAATTAATTATTTAGAGTAATTAGTTTTTTATTGAGAACCTTTGTTGTGCCAGGGTTGTGAGTACAGTGCTAATGGGATTATGTGAACAGATTTGAATTTCATTATTGGAAGGAAATCATGCTCCATAGAAACATGCACACAGTCCCTGAGTCTGGCCACGTGGACTGATGAATTGACGATGATCACAGTGAGGTGAGGGCATGTCCAGGACTTGGCATGGGTCTCCTAGGAGCACCTGGGTCTCCTGGGAGGACAGAGATGTCCAGAGAGCATGGCCTGGCTTGGGCATTCATTCTAGGATCAATGGGCCAAAGGCATGTCCAATTTCTAAAGCCCACATATGTGGCAGAAGTATGGGTGATCCATGATCTGGTCCATCACAAGGACATGTGATGTGAAGCCAATGAGATGAAGCCCTCTGAGGGTCAGTGGGAAGGAGACAGTCTTGCTGTAGCATCATTGATTTGTTTTCTTAACTTCAGAAAGGAGACGCTGATGCCATGAGCTTGGATGGAGGATTTGTCTACATAGCAGGCCACTGTGGCCTGGTGCCTGTCCTGGCAGAGAATTACGGTAAGTGAAGGGGTGCACTTTTCTGTTTTCTACTCCCCGGGCATGGATATAAAAAGATGAAGAAGGAATGTAGTTCAGAGACAAGATAACAGTAGTTGTTGTTGAAGTATAGCTAGTAGATAAAACACCCCTCCCCAAAGTCAGAACCCTGGAAGATACAGATGCAGGACTTGAAAGGTCAAGAAAGACCTTGAAATAGTCCCTTTGTGGCTGAGAGAGCAGCATTGGAGGATGCAGTGCAGAGTCTGCCCAGGGCCGACGAATCGCCCCTGTGTTAGAGCTGTCTGCTAACTCAGGAGATGACAGGGGACTGCACACAGCTAATGCAAAGGGGTCTTTGCCGAGATCTGCAGTGGTCTCTGCCTCTCCTCCCCCTCAGTGCATCTCATTTTCTTTCTTTTGTACCCTCCTGAGTATGGAGGAGATTATGGGATGGAACCTAATGTTCAGATGGCAAAGAGCAGGGAGAGAGGAGATTAAAGGGGCTTGCAGAACCTTGGCTAGTTGACAACCAATGACAGAGTGCTTAGTTAGTGCTTTTCGTTTTATTCTTGCCACATGCATGTTGCAGAGGATATGTGTGGTCCAGGATCTGGTCCATCACGATGTGAGGTTGATGAGATGAAGCCCCCTGAGGGTCAGTGGGAAGGGGGATAGTCTTGCCTTGTTGTACCATCAAAGCTCCTAACTTCAGGTGGAGTACTGTGAAGGAGTTTAGTGCCCCTGACTATGACTGTTCCTCTTTTTCTTTGTAGAACCCAAACAGGGCAGTGAGCGGCTTGGGTCAAAGTGTGTGAATGCCCCCTTGGAGGGTGAGTGGGATAAGAGATGCTGGGACTCAGAAGTGGAGACCTGCTGTTGGGAGACACAAGGGATTATTATCAGATTTTTTTTCTTTTAATTTTTTTTTATTGGTTGTTCAAAACATTACAAAGCTCTTGACATATCATATTTCATACATTTGATTCAAGTGGGTTATGAACTCCCATTTTTACCCTGTATACAGATTGCAGAATCACATCGGTTACACATCCACGTTTTTACATACTGCCGTACTAGTGTCTGTTGTATTCTGTATTATTAGATTTGGGGAAGAAAAAGGAGCAGCAGCCGCCGCAGTTCATTGTTAGCGTGTAAAGCTGGCTTGGCCTCTGTCCCCAGCAGCACTGCTGCACATGTAGGGTGGAACCTACCCTTGCCATTCTACTGGACATATGCTCCCATTAGTGCATTGGACCCTCCTCACCAGCCCTCCAGGGTGGATTTCCCTGTCACCATTTTACTGAGGAGAAATTCAGGCTTCTAGAGGCTAAGTGGCTGAGGTCATTTAGGAAGTGACTGGCACCCTGGCCTTGTGTCTGCCGTGCTGACTGTGACTTTTCCATGCTGGAGTAGGTGGAGATCTGATCTACAGCACCCAGAAAAGGAGTGTGCATGTGTGGTTGTTTTGGTGTTGAGCCACACTATTTTCTAATTCTGAAGATATAGGATTTTTTTTTTTTTGGTACCAGGGTTTGAACTCAGGGGTGCTTAACCACTAAGCCACATCCCCGACTCTTTTTATTTTTTATTTTAAGACAGGGTCTCACTGAGTTGCTTAGAGCCTCACCAAGTTGCTGAGGCTGGCCTTGAACTCGAGATCCTCTTGCCTCAGCCTCCTGAGCTGCTGGGATTACAGGTGTGCGCTACCGAGGTCGGCCAAGATTTATGATTCCAATTTAGCCAGTTCCATTTCATAGTCAGGCCTTACTCAACAGGCACAATTCAATTATATAATATTTGGACAGGAATATTGAAATATTAACCCATTTTGTTCCATTGTACCAGATGTTGAACACCTATAAAAACTTAAATATAATATAAAATAATAATATTAATTGATATCATAATATACATAAGCTTCAGATTATTATTTCCAATTCTATTTTAATGCACCCATGCCAATTTTGTTGAAAAATTCATAGAATTGAGAACTTGGGACTTAATGATAATTTTCTAGGGCCAGGAATAAGACAAGACTGCCCAGTCCCACCAAAGATAGTCAGCATTGTTTTGGAAGTGAATACAGTAAGATAAGAAATTAAGAAAGAAGTTATTAAAGTTCTTTCTTATGAACTGCAGTTAAACAGACATACTTAAGTGCACTCTCATAGGTACAAAGAGTTATATAAATAAGTGGCTTGTGATGAGGCAAAATGGGTCTCAATGTAAATGCCCATTAGTAGGGGGACTATAACACGATAAATCCAGGTAAGAGGCCATACCTTAGATTCCACCAACAGAATGAGATAGCTGTGTCTATTTCTGTTGAATCAAAAAGGTGTTCACAATATACTACTGAGGAGGAATAAAGCAACTTGCAGAAAAGAATACATAGCAGGATTCCATTGCAACAGTAGGGTGCATGTGCAATACACGCGGGTAGTCTGGGTGTGGTAGTTTTTGTATCTTTGGCCCAGGACCTAATAATGATAGGTATTGGGAGGGTCTCTGCTAGAGTAAGACGAGGAGTTCAAGGTGTTCCCATCTCCTAAGGGGAGCAGCAGGCAGAGGCTAGCAGCAACACCTCTAGAATGCATTTTCAGAGTGTGCTGGAGTATTAAATTGTATGTCAGCACTCCCTATATACACCCCCCCCCAATTTACAATGATTATACTGAAATCCATTTCTAAATACATATACTTACATGTATATATACATATATTATAAATATGTAATGTAGGTATGTGCATAAGCATATATATAAAATTTTTTTCCCTTGAGCAAACTTGCTCAGAAAACTTGGATCTTCTCTGAGAAGGTCTGGCTCTTGGCTTGAAAGGACAGACATCAGTGAGAAATCAGTGAAGGAGTTAAGCACTATTTTAAGCAGGCAGGAATTTAATATGGGGATTTCAGTGTTAGTAAAAAGTAGGCCCTAGGTTCCTGGAATGACTCCCACCCAGAACAAATGGAACTGACTCTCTAGGACAGCTCCCACATCCAAGACCTCCCCAAGTTCAGTGATTTTACCACATGCCCTATAGCCATGAGCTGGGATGGAGACGAGAACCCACACTGCTGTTGCTCCTGCAGTTGCTGTAACAGCCTCTGCTCTATTAGTGTGGAGAAGGGAGAGATGGACAGAAAGACCCCACACTTCCCGACTTTGTTTCCTAGGAGAAAGAGTTGAAAGGGAAGGCAGAGGACCCCTGGGTCACTTCCACTCTCCCAATGTCACACATTCTGATTTCTGCTAAGGATTTAACTGCAAGAAAACATTGAAAGTGTTGTTTTCACATCCACAGCCAAGGGGGGGGGGGATGGAATGGAGATGGAGAATGTCCAGCTCACGTTGGACACCATGTGGAGATGCCATTCAGTGGCTTGGTGAAGAGGGCTGGTCAGATCTCACTTATGTCCTCCATCCTCCTCCATCCTCCCAACCTCCCTCCCCCCAAAAATAAGTTGCATGTTGGTATCTCCCCTGCAAGGTTATTACGTCGTGGTCGTGGTGAAGAAATCCGATGCTGATGTCACCTGGGACACACTGCGAGGCAAGAAGTCCTGCCACACTGCGGTGGGCACTTCCGCAGGCTGGAACGTCCCCATGGGTTTAATACACAACCAAACCGGGTCCTGTAAATTTGGTGAGTGTGTTCTGGAGGTCTTCCATGTTGGGTCTGTGCCTGGGGAGAAATTCCACTGGATGAATGGCAAGGAATTCCTTAAGTGGAGGTGGGGTTGCCAGACACTGAGAGTGCCCCTTTCTCCTCACCTGCTTGGCCCCAAAGGCAGCTCTCAGGGAAGTAGCTCTATTCCTGAAGTCTCACAAATTGCTCAGGAAACAAGCAAAACAAGAGTGGGGTGAGGGGGTGTGTGTGTGTGATTTTTTCACATGAAATCCAAATTGTGTTGCTTTCTTAATTGCAAAATGTCCACCAGTAAGTCCTTGGGGACTGTGTCTTTCACGTTCATCTCGCTTAGATTCTCACACGAGTCTTTTCAGCTTATTTTTGCCAGAACCTAAACAGCTCCTGCTCCTCTGCATTCCCCACCTATCTGACAAATCCCAGGCCTGCAGAACCCCTGCAGCATGACTTGCTATCCGGGCAGCTGACATATCTGGAGAATATCACCTGTCACAGGGCAACAGAGCAGTTCATGTTACTGCAAATGCTCCAGCCGACACTCATAAGCTCCCTCGGATTCTCTGCTCCACACTTTGTTACCCCAGTGGTCTAATGATTCACACACCTCAAACCCTCACCCATCTGCCAATCTTTCTCAGCCGATGTTGATTGGGCACCTACAGGAGATGCTTGAAGCCATTAGAAAGGTTCCCCTTCAGCTTCCCACTGCTGAAGCTAGGGGTTCCTCCTCTCTCCAGCCAGTCCCTCTGCCTGCACCTGGGTGTTGGTCACCCTACCGGCTTCCCCTCCAGAGTCTCAGACCCCCTGTTTTTACTCTTTCCTCTGGTATGTGCAATGATTTCTTTCAACAGGTCAACACACCCAATGCCTTCCATCTTTAAAACTCACCCTCTCCTCCCAATAATCTCCTCAGCTCCTGATTTTTCTTCCCCTTCCCTTTACTCCCAGGCATCTTCAAAGCATTGTCTGAACTACCCACTGCCCACCTGCTCCTCAGCAACCCGCTGTCTGGCTCGGCAGCATATTCCACCAGTGCCCTCCACGTTGTTCTCCTGGAAGGGTGTGCCCAGTTCCTTCCTCTTGACCTCTCAGCACCATTTCCTCAAGTCCCCTTCAAACATTATTTCCTGGATTTTGTGGAAAAAAACACAGTCTTGGTTTTTCTCCTACCCCTACAAGATCCCCCTTTCCCAACAAATTTAAGAAATATTTGAGATGCATAAAGCAACTCTTTCCTCCAACCCCCAAGTGCTCACATCCACCCGTGTGGTTCCATTAGCATGAAAAGGAGTGCCACAAACAAAGCTAGGCATGTGCTAAGCACAAGGTCCACGTTGGCTGCTGTTGTTATAGATAGAGAACTCTCGGGTCCTTCTCCCCAGCACACATCTCTCCAGACGTGTATATATTGGTCTGTTTGACAGATCTAGTCAGATATTTGAAAAGCACAATCACCCCATCCTGTCTAAAATGGAATGTGTCATCTCTGCTGAGCCTGGCTTTGTCCCAGAAGTGCCTAGGGTAATAGAGGACCCACAGTCCATCCACTTACCTGGCTGGAAACCTAGCTGCCACCCTCCACATACCCGTCCCTCACCAGCATGACCGTTTCTCCTCCTGCCACCCATTCCCAACCCCTTTGCTCTGTGTTAGTCCACACTGCCCTCATCAACCCTGGCCTCCTGCCCTGGGTCCCAGCTACCCCTCTGCCAGGCCTATCTTTGCACAATGCCTATTGGACTGCATCCTGCCTACTACCCCTGGCCCAGCATTGCTCCAAACCCATCAGAGGCTCCCCTTTCTCTAGGGATGAAGAACACAGCTACACAGTGATGTCAAAGTTTCCCTGGGCTCTGCCTTGCTTGCTCCCCACCCTGCTTAACGTGGGGGTCCAGCCATGTGACCTCCAGGAAGCTCTCTGTGCCCTTCCCTCCACTGCACCTCAAGACAGCCTTTTGCTGGTGCTGGCCCCCTGGTCTGGAGGCTCCTCTTGGCTGCTTACTTGGGGACCACCTCCTCACTCTCTATCTCCCACCCCTCCTCCCAGCTCCGTAGCCTCATAGAACCACATTCCTTTTCCTGAGCATGGGGGTGGGGGGCATGGATTCACTGCTGTGGTTACTTGACTTCTGGCTGTTGCCCCCCAGGCTTAAGGTTCCTGAAAGGGCAGGGCCCAGGCTAATTTCCTTATGGATGAGCCCCCAGAATGGAGTGCTGGCCTTGGTGGCCGTGCCTTCCTGACTTGGAGTCTCAAGGGCAAACCTTGAGGGCAGCAGAGAACAGCAGGTTCAATGAGCCGGGACTTCCACTTTCCCCTCTCAGAGGGCTAAGATCTGTGTCGGTCCCTTGACACCACTACTCTGTACCAGGACAGGTGGACTTCTGGGCTCACAGACCCCAATCCATCTGGAGTTGGTTTCCCTTTACTTCGTTCCAACTGGAACTTCTTTTTATATTTTATTCTATGAAATTCTTCTTTTTAGATATATATGACAGTAGAGTGTATTTTGGTGTATTATACATACATGCAGCATAACTTTCCATTCTTGTGGGTGTACGTGATGTGGAGTTACACTGGTCATGTATTCATATAGGAACATAGGAAAGTTATGTCCAGTTTATTCTACTGTCTTCCTAATCCCACCCTCTACCTTTCCTTCATTTCCTTTCCCCTTTAGCTAACCCTATAAACTTTTATTCTTCCCTTCCTCATTTATTGTGAGTTAGCATGCCCGTATCAGAGAGAACATTCAGCCTTTGGTTTTTAGGATTGGCTTATTTCACTTAGCATGATAGTCTCTAGTTCCATCCATTTACTGGCAAAAACCATAATTTCATTCTTTTTATGACTGAATAATATTCCACTGTAAATATATACCACATTTCCTTTATCCATTTGACCATTGAAGGGCACCTAGTTTGGTTCCATCACTTAGCTGTTGTGAATTGAGTCACTATAAACATTGATATGGCTGCATTACTGTATTATGCTGATTTTGACTCCTTTGAGTATATATTAAGGGGTGGGATAACTGAGTCAAATGGTGGTCTCATTCCTAGTTTTCTGAGGAATTTCCATTCCACTTTGCAGAATGGTTGTACCAATTTGCAGTCCCACCAACAATATATGAGTGTACCTTTCCCCCCACATCCTCACCAACAGTTATTGTTACCTGTATTCTTGATAATTGCCATTCTGACTGGAGTGAGATGGAATCTCACTGTAGTTCTAATTTGCATTTCCCTAATTGCTAGAGATGTTGAACATTTTTCCAAATACTTGTTGACTGATTGTATTTCTTCTTCTGTGAAGTGCCTGTTTAGTTCTTTTGCCTATTTATTGATTGGGTTATTTACTTCTTGGGTGTTAAGTTTTTTGAGTTCTTTTTAAATTCTGGAGATTAACACTCTATCTAAGGTGCAGGTGGCAAAGATTTTCTCCCGTTCCGTGGGCTCTCTCTTCATGTCTTGACTGTTTCCTTTGCTGTGAAGAAGCTTTTTAGTTTGATACCATCCCATTTATTGATTTTCGATTTTATGTCTTGCACTTTAGGAGTCCTATTGAGGAATTTGGCTCCTAAGCCGACACAATAGAGAGTTGGCACCTCTTCTGGTAGGTGCATGGTCTCCGGTCTCAGGTCCTTGATCCACTTTGAGTTTTGTGCAGGGATGAGAGATAGGAGTTCAGTTTCATTTTGCTACATATGGATTTTGATTCTTGATCTTCAAAATAGGTCACCAAATAATTCTATCCCTTTGCACAGAATTTTTAGAGAAAAAAAAAAAAAACTCCGAGGCCTTCCTTCTATCATGGGAAGAGCTGACTCTGGCTGTCCTTTGCAGATGAGTTCTTCAGTCGCAGCTGTGCCCCTGGGTCTGATCCAGATTCCCACCTCTGTGCTCTGTGTGGTGGCAGCAGCCATCCAGCCCACATGTGTGCTCCCAACAGCCACGAGAAGTACCACGGCTCCAGCGGGGCGCTCAGGCAAGGACTACCGGGGCACCGCCCTTCCCTTTGCACTAACCCCAGTCTCTCACCCTCTCCATTTCCCCAGGATCTGGGTGTTGATTTAGAAGGATCCATAATGAGAAAACACACTACTGCAGTTCCTAGTGGCCCCAAAGACTGAAGTCCAGTCCAGTTCTAGAGCACTCTCCTGCAGGCCCAGGTGGCTTAGGGCACCTCAAGACCCTGGGGATGGGTGAGAGTGATGACTGCAGAGCCACCATCCTGATTTTCCTATTGCCCCTTTCTTCTGTGTGATTGATTGTAGACAAGTCATGGAATCTGTCAGAGACTCAGTTTAAAATCACAGGAGGGACACCAGTCACCTTGCTTCTTACGCCTGGCTGATGAGTATCTTTTAAAAACAGATATTCCTGGGCTCTTCCACCCATTCAAGAAATACTTATTGAGCAGCTAATATATGGTAGATGCTGTTCTAAGTAGAGGAGTTATACTAGCCAGTTAGACACACATGGTCCTGTCCCTGTCCCTTTCCACCCACTCCTAGTCCCACATGAAGAGTAGGGCAATAAACACAAAAATAAAGGATAAGACTCTTTCCAACTGTAAGTGCTGCCAAGGAACCAAGGGAGGGGGGATTCATTAGTCAGCTTTCCATCACTGTAACAAAATGACTGAGATAATTAGCTTACATGGAGAAAAGGTTTGTCTTGAGTCGTGGTTTTAGAGATTCCAGTCCATGACTGTGTGGACTCAATGCTTTTAGGCCTGTAATGAGGTAGCACATCATGGTGGGAGCACATTGTGGAACAAAACCCTTTACCTCATGGATAGGAGGCAAAGAAAGAGGGAGGGGTTGAGGTCCATCAATCCTCTTCAAGGGCACCCCTCCCCCAATAACCTAAGGACCTCCCACAAGGTCCCACCTCCTCAAAGGACCACCGCCTTCCAATATTGTCACCATAGGGACTTGGCTTTAACACATGGCCCTCTTGGGGACAGTCAACATCCAAACTATTACAGGGTGATGTTGCAGTCATCAGGGACTATTTTATTTTATTTTTTGGTACCGAGGATTGAACCCAAAGCTGCTTAACTACTGAGCCACACCCCCAGCCCTTTTTATTTTTTACTTTGAGACAGGGTCTCTTAAGTTCTTGCAGCCTTGCTAAGTTGCTGAGGCTGGCTTTGAACTTGTGATCCTCTTGCCTCAGCCCCCTGAGCCATTGGGATTACAGGTATGAGCCACTGCCTCTGGCCAGGAGTAATTTTAGAAAAGGTGGCCATGACAGGAAGTCTTTGTAAGTAGAGGGTCTAGGTGAGATGAAAACTAAATAATGAGAGGGAATCAGGCCTGGGAAAATCTGGAGGAAGAGTAATACAGGAAGAAGGGTCAGCAAAGACCAGGGCATGAGGGTGGGATGGATCTTGCTGGGTTGAGGTCAGCAAAGAAGGTTTGTGGGTTCAAGTGTGGAGAGAGAGGGGTCTGGCATGTGACCTGTAGAGCAGCAGGTGCTGGCCATGACTCAGAGCCCTACAGGCCTCAATGAGGAGGTAGATTTTTTTAATTTGTTCTAATTAGTTGTACATGGCAGCAGAATGCATTTTGACTCATTATACACAAATGGAGCACCACTTTTCATTTCTCTGTACACAGTGCAGAGAGTCACACCATTTGTGCAATCATACATGTACATAGGGTAATAATGTCCGTCTCATTCTACCATCTTTCCCATCCCCAAACCCCCTCCCCTCCCCTCTCTCCCCTCTGCCCAATCCAAAGTTCCTCCATTCTTCCCTATCTGTAACCCCCGCCTGCCCAGTTATGGATCAGCATCAGCATTTGAGAGAAAACATTTGGCCTGTGGTTTTGGGGGATTGGCTTATTTCACTTAGCATGAGGGCTTGTGAAAGCAGATTCCAGGACCCCACTTCCTGAGTTTGTCATCCAGGTCTGGGTAAGGCCAGGCTTGCATTTCTCACAGATTTCCAGCCATGCTGATGCTGCTGGTCCCTAGCCTACAACTTTGAGGACCATTGGTCTGGCGTAGGGAAGGAACATCTAGGAGAAGTTAATGAGCAGGAAGGCCTTTCTGTCTGCCTCGCCCTGGGGTGTAGACACACCCAAGACAGGTGATCATGCCCGTTCAGGACTGTGATTCTCTGAAGGGGTCATGAAGGAAAGAAATGGGGTGAGGGAATTCAGCAAATGTGAATGGGAGTAATGGACACCCCCACCCCCTGCCAAATTTAGGTATAGAGGCACCCAAAGACAGGAGCGAGAGGTGCTCCTGACGACTAATAGCCATTGCCAACTGACCGGATATCGTAAGGCTGATTTTTGATGTGTTCAACATTTCATATTAAAGAATGTACCTTGAAATAGAATTAAGGGTGAACAAATATCTAGAGAAGCACATCTGTTCTTGTGGATCCTGAGTAGATGTAAGTGTGATCAAAACTCCTTCAAAGCCACGTCCTCCGCTCTGATTGTAATAGCTGATGCTGAAAGTTGTGGTTCACCCAGAGAGTCATGGATTGCCGCAGTCCGGCTGCAGCAAAATAACCGGGGGAGGGGTGACGAGGAACTTGTGAAGGTTGATGCAGCAGGAGTGGGAGCCGTTTATTGTAGGACCGGAGGGGTATTTATACATTCCACACAGCTTATCTCTAATTAGCATAAACTAGATACAGCAGTCAACCAATAAGGAATCTCCACACTTAATGGCTCACTGGCGTTACTTCACAAACGACTCCCTCTGGCAAAATGCCAGGCTCCATCCTGACTTGTTTACAGACTCTAACAATGGATATCCCTGTTAATAGGAGAAAACAAGCATTCCCTCTGGAGAAACTGGTCTGTATTTAGAATGAGGACCTGCACGATGGTTATGCATAACCGAAACTCTATAGACAGTTCCGTTTTTCTGTTACATCCCCTAATCTAATGCCCAGGGATGGTGTGGGTGTTATGGTTGCTTGTGAGGAAGTGTGTGCGTGTGGACAGGGACTGTGACTCCCTCTCTGTGTCACCCTTCCACTACTATTGACCCTCCTCACTGACACAGCCTTCCATGTGCAGGTGTCTGGTTGAGAAGGGAGATGTGGCCTTTGTGAGGCACTCCACTGTCCTCCGGAACACTGACGGTATGTGCCTTTTCCCACCTGAGAAAGATCTGAGTCTCTTGTGTGGAATCACCACCCAGCAGGGCAACCTTATCAGACTCCAGTGACTTCGGTCCTAACGTTTTAAATTTAGGGAATGAGACAGTTCTTCATGTCAGACCTGCTGGGGTCAGTTATCACTCAGGTCTTGAATCCAATACGCAGGCCTGTTTTCAGAGATCTTTGCCTTTAATAGGACTGAAAAAGCATCACCCAAAATGTTCTGAATTGTGAGTTTGTCCCTTTAGTTTTATTTTTGAGAGCTTTCTTACTTTGTGACTCTCCCAGGCACTGGTGGTCACTCCCATTGTCCCAGGGAGGGCATCTTGACCAAAACCATCAGCTGTGGCTGACCCACTTTTCTCCCCTCAGGAAAGAACACTGAGGCATGGGCTAAGAATCTGAAGCAGAAAGACTTTGAGTTGCTGTGTCCTGATGGCACCAGGAAGCCTGTGACCGAGGCCCACAGCTGCCATCTGGCTACAGTGCCAAATCATGCTGTAGTCTCAAGGAAAGATAAGGCAGATTTCGTCCGGAGAATACTCTTCAACCAACAGGTATGGCTATCCAGGGCCCCCTCTCTCTCCTTTTTGACTGAGTGCTCTGAATTTGCTTGTGGAGGTGCACAGATGCACCCAGCCCAGCCTCACCCTTTCTCCCTGGGCAGTGGGACCTGAGTCTCCCAGCCCTGCCTCTGATTACAACTGTTGACCATACTCACTTGCTCTGGGGCCATCTAGGATATCCAAGTAGAGTGGGAAAACCTCAGACAAGGGGCACCTGAGTGTCTGCCTAAGACTCACTTGACTTGGAGCAGATTTATGGCACCTGGGGAGTTAACCCTTTCTCTCTTCTTCTGTTGCAGAAATAAGGGAGTTGGCTCAGAGCCCTTCACGCAAGGCTGAGATAAATGTAGGAAAGGCAGAATGGAGATTAATCAAGCTGACTCGTGGGTGGATCTAAAGGTGTTTCCTAAACCTGGGCAGGCTGGCCAGGGCTTCATGACCATTAAAAAGCCAACATTCAGATACCTTATGATGGCTACAGGGAGCCAGCAAGAGCTGATCTTATGGAGTAGCAGCCTGCCTAAACCAAGTGATCTCTTACAGAAAACCCAAAGCTTCCTCTGTCTTTTGCGCTAGCGGACCCCATTCTTGGATGTTCCCCAAATGAGAAATCTGTGTCTTAGCATATACCACCCACACATCCCAGTTAAAAGATAACAATCCAGGAAAAGCTGTTAAAATAAGAGGTCCTGGGTTGTGGGCTTTCAAAAGGAAAAGTCCTACATAGGACAAGCTGTTACCTTGATCACAGAGGAAATGGACAGAGATAGAGAGGAGAGAGGAACAAAGGGATAGAAATGATTGGGTACCAGGGACAGACCCAGAGAAGAGAAGAGGTAAGGCAGCCAGGAGTCCAGGCAGCAGAAAGACATGCAAGTATGATCCAGAAAGTTGGAAACATCTCATGGTGGTTAGCCAGATAGTAATATGGTGGAAAACTTGAAATTCTTTCTATTTACCAGTTGCTTTACATACATCATCTATTTGGTGTTATCACCTTCATCTGGAAATGAGTGAACAGATTCACTGAGCTCAGTGGAACTAAGTCAGCATGAAAAAGACAGCAGGGATTTGAACCCAGAGACGCTGTCTGCTGCCATTTTACTGCAGTACCACCCCGCCCCTCCCCCCACAAACTGTTGCCTTATCTCAAGTTTCCCAGGGGCTGGAGTTGAGCAGTCCAACCGACAGAGGTCTTCTGAGGCAGAACATAACCTCTGTGCTTCCTATGGCCCATGGTCCCTCTCTGTTTGTTTGTATGTCTGACCCAGGAGCTCTTTGGAAGAAATGGATTTGAATATATGATGTTCCAGCTGTTTGAATCTTCCACCAAGGACCTGCTGTTCAGTGATGACACAGAATGTCTGGCTAACCTTCAGAACAAAACAACTTTTGAAAAATTCTTAGGGCCAGAATATCTTGTGGCTATGGCTAACTTGAAACCATGCTTAACCTCTGGTAAGTAGCATAGAACACCAAGGAGAAATTTCCTGGAGCTCAAGGTAAAGATGTTTGTATTAAAGACAAGTGTGTACCAGGCCCTGGGCTGGTATTGACAGGAGTACTAAGACCTGGAGGGCTGTTCCCTGCCCTGCAGGAGGATTCAGAATCAGTGAGGAGGAGACTCAATTAGGCAACAGTAAGAGACACCCTCCGAAAAAGGCTGAGTTGTTAGAAGGAGAAAAAAATTGCAGTAGAATTTGAGATCACTTGGGAGTTGAACTTATTTCCATGTGTATTTCTGTATTTTGGTCATAAAGTGAGAAGAATGTGTGAGCACTTCAGTGCAGGGAGAGATCTTGGGAAAGGACATGTACTGTATGCAATACCCACAGAGGACAAAGTTTCAGTGGTTTTAAGTAAAATGTGTAAATAATATTAATAGAAACAGTTAAAGCATAGTTCTGTTGTAGGCCCTTTCTAGCTATCCTTGTTTTTTAGATAGCCTCATAAAGAAATAAATTGGGGAAGTAAAACTAGAGCTGGAATAAACAAACTGCTGAGAGTTTGCCTGGATTTTTGCTGAGTTATATCATGTGTTAGAGACAATGAGAGCACGAAAAAAGGAAAATGCACAGAGAAGGCGTTTGAGCCTATTTAAAACAAATCTTTATTAAGCTGCTCATGGCAGCACCTGCCTGTAATCCCAGCAACTGGGAAGGCTGAGGCAGGAGGATCACAAGTCCAAGGCCAGCTTCAAACTTAGCAAGGCTCTAAGCGACTTAGCAATACCCTGTCTCAAAATAAAATATCAGAAAGGGCTGGGGATGTGGCTCAGTGGTTAAGTACCCCTGGGTTCAATCCCTGGTACAAAACAAACAAAAACCCAAAAAAATGAAACCACAAAACTTTATAACTATGACTTATTTTTAGAAAATAGCAGCAGGACTGTGTTTAGTAAGCATCGGCAGCGCCTGACAGTCTTTCTCTTTTGTTATGCTTTACAGAACTTCTGGAAGCCTGCACATTCCACAGGAAGTAAAAACTGCTCAGGTGGGCAACCACATGGATGCTGGGAGCCTCAAATGTGGTGGGGTGTCACGAAAGCAAAAGGTGTGACTTATGCAGTCAAGGGGGAGAAATAAAGAATGTCCACACATGTGAGTATGTAACAGAAGTGATTCTGCAATCTGTATTTGGGGTAAAAATGGGAGTTCAAAACCCAATTGAGTCTAATGTATGAAAGATGATATATCATGAGCTCTGTAATGTTTTGAATAATCAATAAAAAAAAGAATGTCCACGCACCTCTGCCTTTGTCAATGCTTTATTCACTCAAATTACTTAATAAAATTTCACTCTATAGGTTCTTAATCAAGAAAATGACAATCCTTAATGCTAGGCACTGCAGTAGACATCATCAATTCACAGCAAACAATTCTAGATTAATTCTAAGCATTCCGAACACACTGTATCATGACAGGCTCATGACAGACTCTGCATGCTAAGTTCAAGTGTCAGATCAAAAGCTCCAGCCTTAGGCTTTAAGTCCAGCAGATGCCCACTTACTCAGACTTCGGTGATCAGGTCCAGAACCAAGGCCGGCTTCTCCTGGGGTGGAGCTGACGGCCAGTTGAGGAGAGGATCCTAGGGAGAAGTTGCTGCTCTCACCAGGGTCAAGATGTAGCTGTCGAGTTTGGGAGTAGTGAGGAAAATGCAGAGGATCAGCAAAGATGAGAAGAGTTGAGATGTCAGTCCGGGTCCTCATCAGGCTCTCTAGAGTGAAGGCATCAGTGTTGGCTGGCTGAATGTCTGTTCATTTGCTCCTTCATTTATACTAAATTTGGGGGCTTTTGACCCCACCCCTTTCAATCCCCATCAGCTGCCACCGGGTTTCTTAGTGACATCATTTGCCCTAGGATTAAAGCTTCTGGTCTCATGGTCCCCACCCTGATTTTCTTGCCTTTCCCCCTTATGGGGTGAGGACAACATGCCAGAGACTTCACTCTGAGTTTGTCAGGGTGGGGAGAAGTGACTTGTTTGTGCCTTAGGGCCAAACTGGAGGGCTCCGTTAGGTGTGCCTGGTGAGACTGCAGGTTTCAAACTGGAGTTTTAAAATGGAGTTGCTTAGGCTCAGGCCTAAGGCCATCCTTACATGGGGCTCGTTCTCATTTGTCTCCGTGTGGACCTATGCCAATATCAGTGATCTTTACAATTTCTTGCTATAGCTGAATTATAACTGCAAAAAATTATGTCTTTTCAGAACAATTCACTGAAAGTTCTCAGTTTTTTTTTTTTTTTTAAACAACTATTTCAGGCTGGGGATCTAGTTCAGTTGCATGTATAAAGCTCTGGGTTCAAACTCCAGTGCCACAAAAAAAAAAAAAAAAAAAAAAAGCCAACAATTTCTTTATATTAAAATTGTGCTCTGAATTTAATATCTATTACATTGTACCTTTCCTTTTTAGAATTCTACAAGATTTGCTGGACTTCCCACCCTATACTCTGATTATTTTATACAAGTTAAGTCATTCAAATATAATCCAAGCAACAAATCTGCCCCAAGAGTCTGCAAGGCAATTATAAGAGTGCAGAAAGATGTCACAAAAAGTGTGTGAAGGAGCTGTGGCTGTGGCTCAGAGATAGAGCACTTTCCTAGCATGTGTGAGGCACTGGGTTTGATCCTCTGTGCTGCATAAAAATAAATAAATAAAATAAAGGTTTTAAGGGGCTGGGGATGTGGCTCAAGCAGTAGCACGCTCACCTGGCATGTGTGCGACCCGGGTTCGATCCTCAGCACCACATACAAAGATGTTGTGTCTGCCGAAAACTAAAATGTAAATAAAATATTTTAAAAAAATAAAATAAAAATAAAGGTTTTAAAAATGAAAGAATTTTTTAAAAAGTGTGTGAAGTGTCAAGGATTTACATAATAACAAGAATGGATAAAGAATGATTTTGCCCATTTAAAAACATTTTAACATTTAAAATTCATAATGTCAACTGGAATCAAACTCTTCACATTTATTGGAAAATATTAAGGCAACTGCAATAAATAAAATCTTAATACTTATTTAGTCCACTTCCTGAATGTGTGATGAGTGACACATGCATAGATCAGCTTCTGACCAGAGAGGTTGTGATACCTGTGGTTACAGTCCCAGCCTGTAGCAGTGCCTCAGGGAATGCTAAATGGGAACCTAGTTGCACACTATTAAAAATCAGATTTATGAGTGTGAAATTCTGCCTATGAAAGAGTAACCAGTATAGAACGTGCCTTCTTTCCATAAACAACCAAAAACCTGAGAAAAACATGAAACGAATATCAATAGCACTGTAGGACTGGGATTCTTGAAAGAAGGGAAACAGAAGAAATGAGCAGTTGGTGACTCTTCTTTCTGCCAGTAAAAAAAATCTCTAGATTTTGGTACAGGGTGAGGGATCCCACAAATGCCCTCAGAAATGAATTGAGAAAACAGAGACAGAAGCTTGGTGAGTCCAAGGTGCCTAGGATTTGTGGAGCTCCTAGCCAGGATGGATCTTGCAGAGAAACCCTCTAGAGAGCTATACAGGCATGTCCTCAAGTCTTTGGTAAAATACCAGTCTGCGTGTGTATGGACTGAAATTGAAATCCATAAGCTGGGCAAAGAAAAACTGTGACTTAAACTGAATAGGCAGTGCACGGTGGCACATGCCTGTATTCTCTGCTACTCAGGAGGCTGAGACAGGAGGATTGCAAGTTCCCAGGTCAGCCTGGGCAACTTAACAAGACCCTATTTTAAAATACAAGTAAAGAAAATGGGCTAGGGAGGTAGCTTAGTGGTACCTTGCCTAGCATGTACAAGGCTCTGAATTCAATGCCTAGTATTGAAAACAAACAACAAAACAAACAAACAAAAAATTTGAACAGTTCTCAGAGTTCACAAGGCCAGGAATTATCCCAATTTCTACCAACCAGAGTAAAGAGACATCATTGAACATAAAGTCTTCCATGGAAAGGCATGCTTTGACATGGGGCTAAAGTGGTGGTAAAGTCACTCTGAGAAGAGAAGGGCCTGACAGTCCCCAAGAGGTAATTTTAATTGTTGTTACTGGGTATTGAACACAGGGATGCTTTGCCACTGAGCCACATCCACAGCCTTTTATTTAATTATTTATTTATTTATTTTACTTTGAGATAGGGTTTTACTAATTAAATTGCTGAGACTGGCCTTGAACTTATGATCTTCCTACCCTGCTTCAGCCTCCCAAGTCCCTGAGATGACAGGCAGGCATGGACTAGTTGCCTGGTCATTTTTTTTTTCTTATATGCAGCTTGAAATTTTTCTTTCTTTGACTTTGATAGCCATGTTTGCCCCAAATACCATGAAGCACCTCAGAAGCTTATTTTGGCTGTGGTACCTTTGATCTCAGGTCCTTTCCAGATGACTCTGGCTCTGTGCTTCAGACGTCCCACTCCTTCCTACCTGTGGCTAAGCAGAACCTCTGTGGTTAACTGGCAGGACACTGTGCACACGCAAGCCTGCTATTTTGTCTACATAAACCACTTCCTTCTCACCCTTGGTGGGTCAGTGCTTTCCCTTATGCTGCAGCATAAGTCCTAAAAATGCCTGTTTTGGATAGTTTTTATTTATGCTTATTTGTGATTTCTATTCTGAATAGAACAGGCTGAGCTGGTTGCAGACAGAGCTTATAATGCTGAGGGCACCTGAAACTGAGAATTGCTAGCAGTCAGAACTGGTACCATCAAGAGGTGTTAGCCCTGAAAATGTTTAGCAGTCAGAAAACTATCAAGTGCTACTGGGAGGTATAGGAAAAGCAGCTGGGAGAGACCTTTATCTGCTAGAAGAGCAACAGAGAGAGCTGCTAACACTAACCAGAGAGCTAGTCATCCAAACTCAAAGGGAACAAAGGAAGCCACACTTTGCTTTTTTGCAATTTGATTCTGAATGGAGCAAAAGAACCCTCAGCCCACTGGGTAACAACTCTAGAACTTCCTTATCAGCTGAAACTAGTTTTAGAGGATCAAACTGGTTTGCAAGTAACTTAACTGCCTTTCAAAACAAAGCCCAAGATCATGAAAGGAAGACAAATTCTAAATACTCATTAATGCAGCATAAAAAATATCTAGTATCAAGTGAAAAACATACATTGTGTCTAGTATCAAATGGAAACATTATCAGACATGCAAAAGAAGCAGTAAAATGTGACCAAGTCAGAGGCAAAATCAGTCAATACAAGTATACCTAGAAATCACAGAGATTAACAGTTGCTGTAAACATGCCCAAGGATAAAAAGGAAAACATGAATAGGACAGAGAAAAAGGGGCTTTAGGGCTAGAAAGAATCAGTAAAATCTATAGGGCTTTAGAAAGAATAAGTAAAAATCTAGAGTTGCAATATTTGGGGTTTTTTTTGTTTGTTATTTTTTCGAGGAAAGTGATGAACCCATCTTAAGATTGGAAGCCATCTCATCACAAAGTCATGATAAGTTAATTTCTGTTTTACTATAAATTATCGTGATTTCTAAACTTGTTTGGAATTCCTGCCTGTGCCTTGAACTCACCCATGCCTGGCTTCCTGGCCAGATAACAACCCTCTCTAAAACCTTAGTGGCGCCTCATAAATCCTGGCTCCCCGGACCAGATAACAACTCTCTCTGAAACCTCAGTGGCACCTCAAAAATTCTGATGTTGGGGGATCTAAATTTATTCCCTGCCTTGAAATGTTAAGCCATTTAGATCATTAACCTAAATGATGCTTGTCAAAATCCTGTTCGCTGTACGTTCTCAAGACACCTCCCCTTGCAACTTTTTGTGCTATAAAACCTCATTCCTGGAGGCTGGGGTGCTGATCTCTAGCCTGTGTTAGGAGAGACAGCTGCTGATCAGCTCTCTTTGAGTACGCAAATACAAGCTTGCTTTAATTTGATTTCAAATTGGAGTTGGTGGTCTTTTTTTTGCATCGGGGTTCAACAGAAAGTCTCTACTTCATCTAAGTTGTTGATTTTTGCCACAAAGTTGTTCTGTATTGCTCTTTTGTTCTTTATAGGATGTATAGTGCTCCCCTTTCTTAATGCCAGAAATTTCCATTTTCTCTTTATTCAATCAGTCTAGTTACTCTATCAGTTCAATTAAATCAAGGAACAAATTTTTGGCTTTTTTCACTACTTGTCTATATTCTATTTCATTTTATGTTTTGTTCCTTCTGATCCCTTTTCTTTTAATCTGCTTTTTTCTTACATTCTTAAGGTATAAAATCAGATCGATTATATAGAACATTCTTCTTGAAATGAGAAATTTCCTTCAATTTCCTACAAATTTTGGTATGATGTATTTTCATTATCATTTGGGTCAAAAAAATTCTAATTTTCCAAAGATCTATCTTTGATGTGTTCATTTCTTAAAATTTATTTTGAAATTTCCAGATATTTGATGATTTTCCCAGATACGATTTTGTTATTGATTACTATTTTAATCTCCTCATGGTCAGAATGTAGTGAATTTTTTTTCTTTTTTATTTTATTTTTATTGGTTGTTCACAACATTACAAAGCTCTTGACATATCATATTTCATACATTAGATTGAAGTGGGTTATGAACCCCCAATTTTACCCCAAATGCAGATTGCAGAATCACGTCGGTTACTCATCCACAATTTTACATAATGCCCTATTAGTAATTGTTGTATTCTGCTACCTTTCCTATCCCCTACTATCCCCCCTCCCCTCCCCTCCCATCTTCTCTCTCTACCCCATCTACTGTAATTCATTTCTCTCCTTGTTTATTTTCCCTAGTGAATTTTTTTTTATGGCCAGCATATAGTTTATCTTCATAGATGTTCCTTGCATACTTGAAAAAAATAGGTATTTCATAATTGTTGGGCCTAATGCTGTTTATAAGAAACAATTAGGTCAACTTGATTTCTGCTATTATGCAAACCTTACATTGTAATGCACTTTCTGTTTATTGCATTACTTACTAAGAGAAGAGGATTATAATCCCTAAGTATAAGTGTGGATTTGGTTATTTCATCCTGTAGCTCTTCCTATGTTTTAAGACTCTGTCAGGTACATACACATTTAGGACATATGCCTTCTGATGAGTTGATTTCCTTATTGTGAAACACTCATAGATGTCTCTTCTCTGTTCTTCCTTTGTTTTTCAATACCTTCTTCGAGGTTTGCAATATGCATCTTTAGTTTAACACAAGATTGAAATAATGTTACACTATTTGGTGTATAGTATAAAACTCTTATAATTAATTGTACAGTTTCATGCTCCCCAGTGATGTGCTGGTAAACTTTTAACCAGATCTTGAAGGTAAAAAAAACAAAAACAAAAAACCCTGATTTTTTAGCATTGCCAGTTTAGTGGAGTTAATACACCTAACATGAATGATTTTAAGCTACTAAAGTGATGTCAATCAATGCAGAGTTGAGAAGAGAGTCACACAATCAGCTTTTGAATCAATAGAAGATGACTGGGGTGCTCCAATGATTCCCCCTTTTCTTCTTCATGCTTTTAATTATCATACATTATACTTCTACATGTGCTGGAAACTCCATAATATGTTTTTTAAATTGTTTTTAAATTGAGAAGTAAATTCTCATTTAAAGGCTGCCAAGAGACTCTGTTCTCAGTAGCAAGGAACGTGCTCATGGCTGTGACCGAATGATATGTTAATGCTGGAGATCCAGGAAGGACCCAAGGTGCAAACATTGCCCTCATGGATATCTGAAATCCTGCCTGTAGATTGGAATCCTTCCTTAGCATAGGTCTGACCCGCTTCCAGGCATTTCCTTGTAAATATGAGTGGTCCCAGAAAGAAAATGCTTGAAATAACCAATGACCATGTGCCTTTGTCAGATCACTGACCTCTGAGCTAATGAGAACACAGAAGAACAGCCAATTGAAAGAAAGGAGCAAGGCAAAAAGAGGAGGTAATAGGACCAGAGTCTGTTACTGATGCTTTAGGATTTCTAAGGAATGGGATTCTATTGGGTCAGATCTTCTGGGGTGAAATCTCCAGGGTTGGTGCCCTCCTAGCTGAAGTATTTGGGAATGGGACTGGACAGTGTCTAGCCAGGTTGAGCACATCAGCTCTGCTATGTTTTGAATGACTTTCAGGTGCTGAAACTTAGTCCTCATAATCATATGTAATGGTTTTTGAGAGGTGGGATCTTTTGATTGGGTCATAAATGGATCTCATCTGAAATCCAAGGATTCATGGGTTCCTGAAGGAGTGCCTTTGTCATAAAGGTGAGCTCTGTGTGTGGCTTGCTTGTTCTGTCTTATGCAGCAAGTACACTCTCTTTGGCTGACCACATGCTCCTGCCACGTCCTTGGGTGGCTAAGCCTCCTGAACTGTGAGCTAAGTAAAACTTTATTCCTTAGAAATGAAAAGAAGTAAATTATCTTTATAGAATTTGAAACTGAGAAAGAAATTTAAAACTATTACTCACATCTTTACCATTTTGGCTTTCTGTATACCTTCACACAGGTCAAAGATGATCGCTATTTTGTGGGCATGTCTTTGCCACATACTCTCATCATATGTAGAGATCTTGTTTTGTTCCTTTATTCTTTTTCTCATACTGATAAGGATTCAAATGGAAGTTCAATTGTCCCCAAAGTCCTGGGAAGATGGTGCAAGCATAGTTTAAAATTTTTCTCTGAATCTATGTTTGAAAAAATAAAGAAAGGAAGAAAGATCAACTAAGTAGCA
The DNA here is from genome assembly GCF_964194105.1 of Spermophilus citellus. Classification (NCBI taxonomy): domain Eukaryota; kingdom Metazoa; phylum Chordata; class Mammalia; order Rodentia; family Sciuridae; genus Spermophilus; species Spermophilus citellus. Next base: position 31,592,424 of record NC_138188.1, read on the forward strand.
AAAACAAAAGCCCACAGACAACATGTGCAATAACACTAGGTAGAGAGTTATCATCATAAACTCCTTAATAAAAGTGGGTAGAGAAAAATCACCATACCTACATGCAATTGGTATCCATGCAGAGAAAAGGAAGAAGAGAGAAATATTTGAAGGATATAAGAAAAGGATACCCCCAATGTGGAAAGCAGTTTGTTTTTTTTTTAAAGAGAGAGAGAGAGAGAGAATTTGTAAATAATAATAATTATTATTTTTTTAAAGTTTTCGGCGGACACAACATCTTTGTTTGTATGTGGTACTGAGGATCAAACCTGAGCCTCACGCATGCCAGGCGAGCGCACTACCGCTTGAGCCCCATCCCCAGACCCTGGAAAGCAGTTTTATTAGAAAAATATGACAGACCAATCTGAGATTAACAGATGAAACTGGGAGGATTTTACTTTCTACAACCATAAGACACAATAAAAATCCTTTGTTTTCAGCCTGAACAACGTCTCTTAATTTTTTTTTTCTTTTTTGTAGTTCAGATTTTCTGACAACAAATCCCTTCAGTTTTTGTAATCGGAAGAAAAGGTTTCATTTGTCTGCATTGTTGAAGGATATTTTGTGTGGGATTACAATTCTAGGTTAACATATTTTTTTTTCTTTCTTGCAGTACTTTAATGATGTCTTTCTCTTGCCTTTTGGTTTGTATTGTTTTAGATAAGAAGCCAGCAGTTAGTTATCTTTGTTTCCTTGTTTTTAATGTCTCTTTTTCCTCTGGCTGCTTTTAAGACATTTTTTTCTTTTTATCAGTGGTTTTCAATAATATGAGGCATGTGGACATTCTTTATTTCTCTCCCTCGACTGCATAAGTCACATCTTTTGCCTATTTCGACACTTGTGTAATTTTCTTTGGGGTTCTTTGTTTCGGATTTGTTGAACTTTTAGATCTGTGAGTTTATAGTTTTTGTCAATTGTAAAAAAATTTTGGCCATTATTTCTCCATGTGCTATTTGATACCCTTTCTGGGGTTCTACAGATTGATCTGTTAACTAACTTGATATCACTCCACGGGTCACAGAGGCCTTGTTGTAAGAATGGCCTTAGGCCTGAGCCTAAGCAACTCTAGTTTAAAACTCCAGTTTGGAACCTATGATCTTATCAGGCACACCAAACAGAGCCCTCCAGTGTGGCCCTCAGACAAAAACAAGTCACTTCTCCCCGTCTTGATAAACTCAGAGTGAAGTCTGTAGCATGTTGCCTTGGCCCCATAAGGGGGGAAGGCAAGAAAATCAGGGTGGGGACCACCAGACCAGATAAATGATGTCACTGAGAGACCCAGTGGCAGCTGATAGGGTCTGAAAGGGGGGTCAAAAGCCCCCAAATTTGGTATAAATAATGGAGCAAATGAACAGACATTCAGCCAGCAGATAGAAATGCCCTCGTGCTGAGAACCTGATGAGGACCTGGACTGACATCCCAACTCTTCTCATCTGCCTGATCCTCTGTGTTGTTCTCACCACTCTCAAACTCTACAGCACCTCTTGACTCTGGTGAGAAAAGGACTTCTCCTTATGACCGCCTCCTCAGCCAGCCATCAACTCCACCCCAAGAGAAGCCTCTATCGGATCCTGATCTGGTTGCTGTGGTCTGAGTAAGTGTACATTTGCTAGAATTAAGATCTAAGACTTAAGACTTTAAATCTACCACTTAAGCTTAGCATGCAGAGGAAATGTCTACAATAGGTCTGTCATGGTTAGTTGTGTTTGCAGTGCTGAGAATTAACTTAGAATTGTTTGCTTTGAGTTGATTATTTCTATTGCAATGCCCAGCATTAAGGATTGTCATCCCTTGATTAAGAACCTATAGAGTAAAATTGTATTAAGTGATTTGAGTAAATAAAACATTGAAAAGGGCAGAGGCATGTGGACATTCTTTATTTCTCCCCCTCCACTGCATAAGTCACACTTTTTGCCCATTGCGACACTTGTGTATGTGTCTCTGTCTCTCCCTTTCTCTTTGCTATGGTGTAGATAGTTTCTATTACCCTGTATTTGGGTTCATTGATCTTTTCTTTTTTAGAGTCTAAGCTGTTGATCAATTCATCCAGTAATTAAAAAAAAAAACAATTTTATTTTTTACACTAGAAGATTCATTTGATTCTTTGGCTCATCTTCCATTTCTACCCTTATCTTGTTCATTGATTCCTCTAAATCTCTAAGTAAATACTTGAAATTTTTCTCTATTAATTTTATTATCTCTATCTTATTGGGATCTGTTCCTTATGACTACTTTCCCTCCAGAATATACGCTACATTTTTCTGATTTTGTGTGACTGATAATTCTTTATTTGTTGCTGTACTTTGTGATTGTTACGTTGTTAAGTGTCTGGATTCTGCTGCCTTCTTTAAAAGAGAATGAGGGGAGTTCTTTTTTTTCTGAAAAGTTAATATATTTGCAAATCAGTTCAATGCTTTCAAGTTGTATATGAAGGTTTTTGTTAGAGTGAATATAAACTTTCCTCTAGGACTAATTTATCTTTACTTCTAACGTCTGAGTTTTCCTCTGAATTCTGTATGTGTTCAATGAAGTCTTCCTACTGCTACTGGGCAAATCTCATCTCTCTCCCTGCTCTGGAGAGTTCCAAAAGATGTTCAATATATCTTTCCCCAATAGTCACTCTTTCCCCAGAAGTTTCTCATTGTCTGGTCTCAAACTATAAAGATCTCAGGATAACTTTTTCTGCATATTTCACTTCTCTTCAGTACAGTGTCATGTGAATTCTGGTTCCCTGTTCTCTACTCCTCATCTCTGTCCCCACAGTTTGGCAAGACCATCCTATTCTGCATGGTTCACCTGCCCTTCTGCTGTGTTCTGAAAGAGTGCTTCAAGGCAGAAAGTGAGTGAGATTGTAGGATTCATTTCATCGGTCTCCTTCTCTAAAAAATCACCACCTGGTACTTTCAAATATCCAAAAGCAGTGGTTTAATGTGTTTGTCTAACTTTCTATTCATTTTATGAAAAGAGTGTTACTTCCATACTAGTTGTCAGGAATGGAAGGTGATGTCTTGCTAGGAGCCTTTTATGCTCAATTTCAATCCAAGCATCTTCCCTTCAAAGCCAACAATTTTAACTTCATACATATTGCCTTCAAGTACAAAAAAAAAAAAAATTCTTATAAACAGACCTGGGAATTCGCCTGAAAAAGGCCAGAAAACTGGATTACAACTCAGAAAAAAAAATGGGCATCTTTAGCTTTAAGGAGATGGAGTTTCCAAATGGTCTCCTTGGTTGAATGGAAGGAAACGATGGCTCCAAAATTAGCCTCACAGAAAGTGCCCCCAGTTCCTCCAGACTCAAGATGCTTGTCTATTCAATGGGCTGCCAGTTTTCTCTCTCAGTTATTAACTGTCAGGCCCAAAGAACTCAGTCAAGCCTGTGGGGACAGACCCTCTCTTCGGTCCAGAATACAGTCCCCAGAGAGAGGCCGCAGGAAGGGCCCTCAGATCAGGAGCTTCGCCTCCAGGAGTGGCTAGAGGCTGAGGTCTCACTCCTTGTGGGAATGACATTTTCTCATCTGGTCCTGCATAGGCTTCTTGCACTGTGCCCCCAGGAAGCCATGGACATGCTTATCCTTTATGCTGGGGCTTCTGGAAGATTCTCCTCTAAAGTTTCACCTGCTATAAAATCCTTAGACTTTATTGCTCAGAGGCTTAGTTACGGTTGGCTCTAAAGAAGCTTGAGTTTTGGCTAACAGTTTCCTCCACCAGGAGGGCCAAACCTGCAGTCCTAAGTTACCTAGAGCTGAAGGTTTGGGTCCAAGGGGGTCTTTCACTGGCACTGGGAGATTGCTGTCAAGTACCTCAACTCTACTTCCTCCCAATTCTAAGAACGTGGAAAGATGGCCAGAGATTTCAACATATTTACAGTACCAATGGGCCCCACTAAGGATTAATAAAAGCTAGGGACTCTCACTTTAATAACACACACACACACACACACACACACACACACACACACATTTTTGCATTCTGAGATCTCTCACTTCCTTTCCCAGGGAGAAGAAAGATAGGGATGGGGGTTTGTTAATTGTTTTGGGGCAGATGCTCCCTGTGGAGCTGGTAAGTCTTGTCAATGACACCTATAGACAAGCTGGATATATTTACATAAATGAGCAATACTTAGAACAAGTAAAAGGGTAAGATCATTCAATTGCAGAAACCAACAGTTGACATTGTTTGTAAACCTGTAAATCTGCAGAGGCCAAAGGGTTACTTTGGACAGCTGAGAAACCAGGTAGACTTTGTTCTTCTCTTTCCATGGAGAGCAGGGACATTAAACACTGGCATTGGCTCTGGGGGCAGTAGAGAGATCAGCTTCTGTTTGCTTTGGCCCCGGGAACACTGGACTCTGCTCAGCTTGGCCAGTCCTCTCGGTCTGTGTGCTCATGCTTAGCCAGTCCTCTGTGTGTCCATCTGATGATCTGGAGTCTTTGACTTCTCTCAATGAAAGAAAGTAATGAGAAGTAAAATTCTGAAATAAACTTGGAAGAAAAATATGAATTGCACTTTCCAGGTGGTTGGGACAGCTCAGGTCATTGAGCCTCAAGTCCTAGGTCCCAGTGTCCTCTGCCCTGCTAAGCAGTCTACCCGTTATGTCCACTGGCTAGGCTCAGTTTTTATAACCTGTAAAATGAGGTGCTGTGCTAGATGGTCTCTTAAGGGTGTGTTTTGCTGAAGGGAACAATAGCAAAGGAGGAACACAATGAAGGCACACAGAGATGCTTCCTTTGTCCCCTGAATGTGCATGAAGTATGTTGTCTGTGCTTGGAGTTCTGTAACAATGATAGTACTCATTACCATCAATCAGTGTCCAACAGAGCCAGCACTTTAATAGTAAAGCCAGTAGTCTTCATAATGACAGGGGAGGTACTTGTCTTCCTATTACTAGAGAGAAAACAGAGCCTGGGGAAATGGAGCCTAGATAAGTAACTTGCCCGACATCACGCAGACCCTAAGTGGCCTGAGATTCAAGCCCCATCTTGACTTCTCATGCCTATTTTATCTTAATAATTAAGATTATTTCCTTAGTCTATGGACCAGAATTAATACCAGACCAGCCTGGTCCTCAAGAATGCACAGGTGACTAGAAGGAGGGCACAGGTAACTGACATACAGAGCAAAACACTGCCAGGACCTGTCTGCTGTATCCTCTAGGGTGTATTGTCTAAGATCTAGCAGTCAGCACACTGGAAGGGATCCTTGATATGGTGGGACTTGAGGGGTTGAGATTAGAAGGAATCAAAGAGACTCAGAGGGAGAAGATAAAGAGTAAATCACAGGTAAAAATAAGAAAAAGGATAATAACGTGCTGGGTTCTGTACAAGGTGACTAACTTTAGTTCCTAATTTAGATCTTACAATAACTCTATGAAGGAGGCATTGTGATTCCCAATTTCTAGATGCAAAAACTGAGGTAGTGAGAGCTTAAGTAACTTGCCTAATTCACTGTCCAACCTGGAAGTCTGTAAGGATACGAGCAAATGACCAAATCACTCCAGCTTTAGTGGTGTCTTCAGTCAGGGAGAGCTGGGAGCATGACTTCCTCTTGTCTCAGGGTTTTGCAGAGGGAGCTCCTCCTCTGGGCACTGCATTTCTGTTTTGCATGTGCAGATGATCTCCAAATTCATATCTGGAATTGAGTCCCCTTCTGGCAGTGAACTCTTCTACCTGTAGTGAACTCTTCCAGCTTTACTTTAAAAATCCAGACTCTTTGACACCCTGTGTCCAGGTCTACTTTATAAATTGGCTCTCAAGATTCCCCTGCTTCCCTGTCCATTCTCTAGAATCCTACTTTGTCCCCTGGGAGAGAGGCCTCTGGAGTCAGGGCCTGAAGAAGCTCCTGGGACAGATGTTGCTTATTTCACAATGCTGCCTGGACCTGCCCTGCCGTGGAGCACTAAACTGAGCCCCTGGCCCTGAACTCTCATCCCGCCTTTTCCAGGCCTGTCCAAGTGTCCTGTAAACAGCATGCCCAAGAGCGCCAGCATTCCTGCATGCCTGTCTTTGGTCAGGACTTTTGTTCCTTTACACATAGGACTTCACAGAGTCCACTCAGGCCCAGGGTCAGTGTCCTCTCCAGCTGTCGGCCTTCAGGTCAGGTATGGCTGGGTTCAGCTGAACATCAGGCTGAAAGGATTACAAGAAAGGATTACAGAGTGGATATCTCTGACTTTTGAAATGAAGATAAACAGCCCCTAGTCTTTCCTAGTTCCTTGTAGAAGAATATCTGCATGGAGGAAAAGGAGCCCGTGGCTTCATGACATGGAGGGATGCAGAATATCTTTGTTCCCTTCTCCCTCCATCCTGCACACCATCAGGTCCCTCCCCTGTGCAGCACTGGGCAGAGGAAATGATAAAAAGCCTTTTCATTCCCCTTCCTTTTCCCTTCCTCCACCCTTTCCTCTCTTTTCCTTTCTATATTTATAAAACATGTATTCATGCTCTCCCTTTTCCTTTCCTTGGGGTGGCTGAGGCAGGGTAGCCTGAGAGACCAAGGAGGCAGCGGGAGGATCAAAAGGTTGCTTATGCAAGGGAGAAATAAATCAAAAGTAAAGCCAGGGCTAATATGAGGACCGAAGTCTCCCACTGCTAAAAAAGGGGGTTGCAACTATGGGATGGAAGAAAACTAGAATGTATGCCGTGGTGTTCAGTTGGAGGAATCAGTGTGAATTCACAGTTGCCAGAGAGGGAGGGAGGATGAAGGGAGAAACTGACAGACAGACAGATGGAGAAGAGAGAGGAAAAGACCAAAATAGGTAGAGGTAGATGGGTGTGTATATACACATCACACACACACACACACACACACACACACACACACACACACACAGAGGTCTTAGTTCCGTCTGTTGGAAAGTCTTAGCATCATTGACTCTTGAATAGCAGGCACCTAGAACTTGCTTTTTTTGGCAGGGGAATAACAGGGATTGAACTCAGGGCCACTCGGCCACTGAGCCACATCCCCAGTCCTATTTCATATTTTATTTAGAGACAGAGTCTTAGTGCTTAGTTGCTTTGTGCCTCACCATTGCTGGGGCTGGCTTTGAACTCAAAATCTTCCTGCCTCAGCCTCCCAAGCTGCTGGGATTACACACAGGTGTGCACCACTGCACCTGGCTAGAACTTGTCTTTTAAATATTATTATCCAGTAAAAAGATAATAGCCTCCTTAGTGAATGAGTTTCCGGTAATAGAGATCCCAAAGCTGGCACAGGGAAAGCATAAGGTAGGCCTGAATTCTGCCAGAGAGCAAAGTGCTTAGAAAACAAATTGCTAGTAAAAATTACAAAGGATCTGGCTTCAAAGGCCTCCCACTGGCCAGATATGTACCCACTGAGTGTGAAAATACTGACAGTAATGGTTTAAAATTTATTGAGTGAAATAGGAATCCAAGAATCCATGCTGAGATAGCTGAGAGGTAAATATATGAAAAAAGGGGGGCTCTTCTTTACTATAGAATGCCAACTGATAAATGTAGAAGGAATGATATAATCAGAATATCCTTTGGCAATCAGCATAGTACCAATTCATTCTGGCAAGAGTCATCAATGAATGCTAAAGCGTCAGTGGGTGAAAGTCTTATGAGGAAATAAATATTAAATACTCTCAACATATTTCCCCACAAACTACTCAACAATTAAAAAGGCAAAACAGAATTTGCAGGGGAAAAACCTGTCAGACCCCAGCACCAAGAAAAGAGTTAACAAAACCAATATGGGAGAGGGAGAGAAACCACCAATATTGGGACAAATCACCATTGAGTCCCTTATAACGTGATACACTAAGAACAGCAGCTGACCCCTGCTATTGCTGCCCCAAGTACATAACCTGAATCTAATTATGAGGCAACACCAGAAAAACCCCAATGGAGGGACTTTCCATAAAATAGCTGTTCAAATGAAATAACCTGGTAAGTCACCATGTAGACACAGATCAGCCAAATCCAGAATGTTGGGAACTACAAAGGACAAAGATCCAGTTTCTTTGACAAGTAAATAGTATAAAATGCAGGGAACTGTTTTACAGTAACTTAAAGGAGACACCGAATGTAACGGATGGATCTTGTTTGGTATCCCCTGTGAACATCTAACTTAACTTGTTCAAACAAACTGGGGATTGGTATATTGATTAGATATTAGATGGTAATAAGGGATAACTTAATTTTGATAGTATGATAGCATTGTTAGGCAAAACATTACTTCTATGTTAGAAATGCATACCTTTGTGGGGAAAATAATATGACAAGTATCATTCCAAAAGAAAAGTAAGGCAGAGAAAATAGATAAAATAAGGTCAAAAAATACTAATAATTGTTGAAAGAAAAAATACTGATAATTGTTGAAATGGGGAGAGTTGTCTAAGGGAGTTTATTATAATATTTTCTCCACATTTGTGTATGTTTGAAAACTTTCATAGGTATATAAAAAAGAATGAGGAGGAAGAGAACTATCTGAAAAGGTCTTTAAATTATAGCTAGTCAAAAATTTAGTTTACTTCCTAGTGTAGGAAATAGATATGATACAACAGAGTGGATACTAATTGTGGTGGATATATATGCACTTGATTATGTAATTTAAAAAATATTTTTGGTACTAGGAATTGAATACAAGGGTGCTTTACCACTGAGCCACATCCCCAGTCCTTTTTTATTTTTTTATTTTGAGACAGGGCTCACTAAGTTGCTGAGAATGGCCCGGTCTTGTGATCCTCCTGCCTCATCCCCCTGAGTCCTTAGGATTATAGGCATGTGCCACCATGCCCAATTTGACTATGTAATTGTTACTCTATACTATTAGTCCAATATCACGTTAAAGATCACACTTAGATAATTTATGCATAATCAACACCTGAGTTCAATGGACCTGACAATCGTACTACAGATTTTGGTACGCAGACAAAAGTTAGAAAAATTGAATTAATGCTATTCTTATCTTGGTATGCTTCACCCTATGTAACCAACCAAATGTATATTTGAGACTTTGCATTTTCGTATGAACTTTAGAAATATATTGCTAATGTACACCAGAAAGTATAAAACACTCTTTAGGAATTTGTTTGGAACTACACTGAATCAATTAATCTATTTGGGGAGAATTAAGATCTTTACAATATTGGTTCTTCCATTCTATGTTTAGAAAATAGTTTTCCATTTACTTAGGGTTCTTTGTTTTTTTTTCAATAATACTTTATATTTGATGCATAAAAGTTTTAGTTGTCTTTTTATAGATTTATTCCTAGGTATTTGTTTTTCTTATGCTATTTTAGACAGTATTTTTCATGTTTTTTTCATTTTGTAATCAGAAATATAATTGATTTTATATATTTATCTTGCATCCATATGTATTTCTTAATTCATATATCCTAATATATAAAATAGTTGAGAACTTTATAATACACAGTCATATCATATCATCTGTAAAAATGAGAGTTTTTTTCTTTTCAATCCTTTTACTTGCTATTTCATATTCTTGCCAGTGTGGACTGGAAAGAAACTCCAGTTACCAGGTTGACTAGAAATGCTACTAGAAGATATTTTGGCCTTGTTCTTGACCTCAAAGAAAAAGTTTTCAGGCCACATTTCTATACTGATTCCCATACTAACGTTCCTATGCTGAATGAGAGGGTCATGTCATCTTTCTTCATCTTTGTATTTATGTAATCAATTACACTGATTGATATTTCAAAAGATAGTTTGCACTCCTGAAGTAAACCCATTGGGTGATTATTTATTATCCTTGTTTAGTTTTACTGGATTCTGTTTGCTAATTTTTTTGCATAGGATCTTGGCCTCTGTGTTCATGAAACTCATTTTTATGTATGTCCTATTGTCTTTGGTGATTTTTTTTCCTTTCAAAGTATACCTACTACATACCATGCTTAAAACATTAGTCAGAGACTGTTGCTACTTTTTTGTTCCCTGGATGCATATGTGTAAGACTGATGTCATTCTTTCTTCTTAAATGATAGAATTCATTCTGCCTGGCCATGGGTTACCATTTTTTATGAGAAGGGTATGTTTAGGGATTCTGTTACGAAAAGGATGAAAACCTTGAGTATCTTCCATTGTCCAAGGACTTCTGAGAGATAGGACAGAGAGCAAGGGGGAGGGGGAGTGTCATATGGCATATAAAAATGGCTGCCATTTTCCTAAGAGGCCCCTGTCCTGGTTCCCACCTACCTTGACATACTTCCCTTGACTCAGCGGTCCTATTGACCTTATGAGCATGGGTTCTCAGGCTCCCCATGATGACCCAGACCCAGAATATCAGAGAAGGCTCTGGTGTCAGGCAGAGGACCCTGGGGGAGGGGGACGGCTTGAAGCAGACAGAGGCTCTTTGTTTGCTCGGCTTCTGTGTAAATTGGGCAACTTTTGTAAACAGCAAATATTGGTTCAGAGGCTCACTGCCTTCCTGCCCACCCCCTCTTTGGCAGCTGCCCCAACTCCCCTGCACGTACACATGAGTTCAGCTATTTCTGTAAGAGGGCCAACCCTCGAGTTGGAATGGAAGGGTTTTATCTTGTGTGTGGTGGGTCATGCTCAGGTTGGTTCAGAAAATGGAAGCCCCTTAGCTCCTCTCTCAATTTCTCTCTCCATTTCCTTCTCTTTCTCCCTCAAGTGCTTCCCTCCCTCTCTTCCTTTTCGGTTCTCTCTAAATAAAGAGAAGGTCAATATCAAGAAGGAAGCTGTGGTCTGAGGAAGGGTGGGGGTGAGGAGTTGTGAGTTCTGGTCCCAGAGCTCTATGAACAAGCATCCACTTCCGGAAAACCAGGGCACTGATTTCCTCTTGTAGGGACATCAGTTAAAAGCTCAAGATCTTGCCCCAGAACAGGGCATGCAGGGGAGCAAACACATATTTTCTCCCAGCTGAGCACAATACAGTGAGCCTGTCTCAGATTCTGTAGCCCAGCACCCAGACCTTCCCCAGACTGACCAAACCTTCTGACGGATGAACTTGGGGGCCGAGTATCTGGAGAGATGTCAGGGCTAGCAGTCCACATCTGTCCCCAGATTGAACCTGCCCTTGGCCTCCTTTATGTTCTGGCTCCCAGGGAGAAGCACTACTCCTGGTGGAAGGGTCCACCAAGAACCAGACCGCCTGGTTTTGCATTCTAGCTTAGCAGCTGATCTTTGGAACAAGGCATGATTCTCTCTGGTCTTCCATTTCTGTCTCATCTGGAAGATGGAAATTCTAAGCCACCCATGTCAGAGGGCAGTGGTAAGCCCATGGTGAAGCTCTCAGCAAGTCTCAGCCATCATTAAACTGCATAAGAGGGACAATGTGTGCCCAGACTCCAGAAAAAGCTGAAATAGAATTAAACACATAAGTAAGGGCACAGGTACAAGTGTCATGGGCCACCAAGGATATGGAGCACTGTGTGGTTAACCTCTTACACCACAACCCTTTACAGGCATGGTACCCCATGCAATCAAGGTTGCACACACATATACACCCCCCAAACCAGCCTTGCCACTGCCTGTCCCTCTGAAGAATGGCAGACACAGGACTCTGTTGCTGTCCTGCTCTTCAGTAGGAATGAAGGCTCTGTACCAGGTGTGAGTAGACGATGTGGCAACTCTGTCCCCCATGCCTCACACAGCTTCCTCCACATCCTGTGATGCTGTGCACACCCTTCCCAGCACATGTCTTGGATTTGGACGCAGAGGACCCCACTGAGAACAGGACCTGGGGTTGGCTGGTCTGGAGAGGGCTCAGCCTGGCCACAGCTGCTACCTGCTGAGAGGCCCTGGCTAAGTGGGAGCCTGTGGCTGCAGGAGTGAGTGTAGGAGAGATCTGGGGTGGGGTGCGGTGGGGGATCATTGTCCATCTGTATGTCTATGCCCTGCACTGAGCTTCTCTGAGTTTGGGGTATGAGCTCAACATTTGACAACTCCACTTCCTGCTTCCTGGCAGACCTTGAATGCTCATTGCTGTCAATATCTTGGCTGCATATATACATGCTGTTTTGCTTGGTGCCCTCCCCGCCAGGCCTGCTCTGGAGTCTTACTGGCTTTTATGTCCCTGCCTTAGGGTCTCTCCATGGATCCAGACTGTCCTCTAGGGTTGACTGCAGATGGCATTGGGAATGTGCCCCTCCTGCCAATAGTCTTATTTTCTCATGGCTCAAGCTCAAAGGGGCCCATACGAGAGGCAGAGAGCAGTAAGACAGGACAGCAGTAGCCTCTCTTCCTCATTAGTGAGGAAAGCCCCTGCTAAAGTAATAGTCTCTAAAGTGGAGTGCATGTAACCCCTTTCTATAGGAGACAACCTATGGGGATGTGGGAGAACATAACCTAATTTACAGTTATATTTATTGTTACAAAAGATTAACAAATCATCATTCAATCATATTTAATGTGGGGATTGGCCTTGAATCCCCAGCTGGGTCAGAGTGTTGGTCAGTAGCATGTTGAGTGGAACCTTTGAGGTGTTCTTAGGAAAGATGGAGATCACTTCACAAAAGGGAGGCCCAGAGAAGCCGGTGCTGGATGGTTGTGGCACCCTGACTCCTGTCTCTCTCTCTCTCTCTCTCTCTCTCTCTCTCTCTCTCTCTCTCTCCTCTCTTTTCTTTCCTCCTCCTCCTCCTCCTCCTCCTCCTCCTCCTCCTCCTCCTCCTCCTCCTTCTTTTGGTACTGGGGATTGAACCCAGTCCTTTTTATTTCTTAAATTTCAGACAAGGTCTTGCTAAGTTGCACAGGGTCTTGCTTAAGTTGCAGAGGCTGGCCTTGAATTTGCATTCTCCTGACTGAGCCTCATGCATTGCAGGGATTACAGATATGTGCCACTCAGCCTGTTTTTGACATTTTTTATTTGTTTGTTTCCATGCTTTTTGGTTTGCATGTGCCCAGTTAAATGGATGTACAGATTTTAAAATGTGGCTTTAACTCTCCAACCCTCACAACACACCCAAGTGCCTTAAAACTATTCCTGCAAAGAAATTGGAATTAGAAGATAATTATGATAACACAATCACAAGTGAACAAAACCAAAATGGCCAAAGTAGCATGTCAAGTAGGCCTGGTATAAGCTCTTTGTCAGCTAAAATGAGGCAGAATCAGTAATTATATGATTAGATTGGATAAGAATAACTCTTGAAAATCCTAAAATTATCTTGATGACTCTCTGAAATCTGGATTTACACTTTAAGGAACTTTGACCTTTCTCTATATACTGTGCCTTGGGGTACTGTTTACTGTACATAAAGTAGCATAGGCAGAGGGATGTTTAAAAATGAGTGTGTTCATCTTTATCCCATTCTTTTATGAATTTCTATTCTTTGGACCTGGCATGGTGGTGCATACCTGAATTCCCAGCAATTTGGGAGGTTGAGGCAGGAGGATCAGAAGTTTAAGGCTAGCCTCAGAATCTTAGGGGAGAACCTCAGCAACTTAGTAAGACTCTGCCTCAAAAAAAAATCTATTTGTTCATGATTGAAATATACAGAATTTTTAGTTAAAATACATATGCAGAAAGCACTAATTCAATAATTTTTTGTGTGCATGTGATAAAGATGTGCAATTAAAGCAGTTTAATGACTACTTAGCAGGAGGGGGACTGGAATTGTCCTGAGGCTTTAAGAACCGATCACAAATTCCTTGGGGTTGTTCTTAGTGCTAACATGGCACGTTGTTGGGAATCTTAACGTCTTGACCATATTCCTGGAAGCTTCTTGTGAGAGGGGGTTTGTTTCGCACCTGACTGGCCCTAGCCCAAGGTGTGATACAGGAAACTTGAGAGCAGAGAGTATTCAAGTCCAAAAGCCTGAGCTCAGCCACAAGGCTGGGCTTTGGGAGCCCAGGGGCAGGATTTTCAGGAAACCTGCGGGAGAAGCGAAGGGTGCTGAGGGTCTGCCTTTGACCCTGAGCCCCGCTTTCTTCCACATTCCCTATAGGAAGGGTTTTGCCTGCCTTTCCCGGGTTCTCGACGGGGTTCCAGGGCAGTGCCCTTCCCTCTCCAGGCCTGAGTCCCCATCTGTGCACGGAGCTGATGGGCCTGGAGGCACGCACTAGCCCTGGCAGCCCTGGATTCTGGAGCAGAGCCACCCCAGCCCCAGCCCGCTGAAGACGCGCTCCTGGCACTGAGTGAGCGACTCTAACAAAGAGCGGATTTTACTTTAGTTCCCTTCCAAACAGCATTTTTTGTGAGGGTCTGTCCCAGAACTCAGGAAATGAGGTGATTATCAGGGTGAAAAAGGAAGGGGGATGGGTGAGGGTGATTGGGCAACCAGCTGCGCAAACACAGGAGGTCAAAGATTGCGCCCGCCCCGCGGCCCCCGCTGGGGATAAAGGCGCCCCGGGAGCTGAGACTCAGCGCAGAAGCAGGTGGTCTTTGCTCACCGCTCCTTGCCACACCGGGAGGATGAGGCTCTCCGTGGGCGCCCTGCTGGCCTGCGCCGTCTTGGGTGAGTGCCTGCGCGGGAAGGACCGAGTCTCCACCCCAGGCATCCCTTGCACCCTGGAAGCGCGGGTGCCTTTTCCGTTCCTCCTCTTTGCCACTCCTTCTGCTGCACCCTGCTTGAGCCTCTGGCCACCCTGCTGACCCTGCTTAATGCCTCTTCCCCCTCTGTCCAGTAAATCAAATATAATAAAATAGGGCACGTCTAAGCACAGTTTATCCGGGCGCTTTTCTGCTGCCTCTTTTGTCAAGTCCAAACTCCTTGGCAGGGAATTTGAACTTCCCCTGGATCACTCATTGCCCCCCTTCATAATCTGATGACCCCTGGGTGCTCTTGGCGCTGTTGATACCCTACTAGGGAGGCAGGGCCATCATGTGTTCAGAGGATGCTACTGGAAACCAGAATTCTTGGGTCCTCATCCTGGCCAGGCTCTTCACCTTTGAGAGGGGCAATCCTAACACCTGCCTGGGAGGGTCATGCAAAGATACCAGGCAAGGTTGGAGAATGCCACAGGTGACCAATGGCTTCCCCCAAATCTGAGGTTGTTGGACCCTCTTCCTATGTCGATGCCTCCAGCTCACTCATTTTTTCGCAGGGGGAGGCAGGTACTAGGAATTGAACCCAGGGGTGCTTAACCACTGAGTCACATCCTGAGCCCATTTTATTTTATTTTTTCATTTTCAGACAAGTCCTCACTAAGTTGCTGAGGTTGGCTTTGAACTTGTGATCCTCCTGCCTCAGCCTCCTAAATCATTGGGATGAAGGTGTGAGCCACTAAGCCTGGCTTGCTGCTCACTCATCTGTCACATAGTTGTAGGCTTCCACATGGAGTTATTTTTGCCTTCTCTGAAACTATCAATTCCTCATGAGGGTGTGTGAGATCCACACATGACTGAGGACTGAGTATCCCTGTAGAAGTAGGGGGACAGGTCTGGAGAGGTGGTTTGGGGAGAGTTTGCCACTGATAGTGGTGCCTCTTGTGAATTCCCAAAGCTGAGGTGAAGCAAGGCAGGGAGGTTGGGGCGGTCATTCCCCCCATGATCCTTTCTTTTATCATCCTGGAGAACTGTTGGCTGTGGCCCTGTTGCTTTGTGTCTTGCAGATCTTCCTGAGTCAGCGAGTCAGCCTAGCTGTGTTGACCCAGGGAGGTGGACAATACTGAGGGTTTGGGGGGGGTGGAGCCAAAGCTCATGGATAGGGACATCTCTCACACACATGGATTTTAATAGCTCTGGGTGTGGCTGGAGTCAGCTTGCTTTCTAAATGGCAGTCAAAAAGAGAAATGAAAATTGGGGAAGGTTTCAGTGGAAAGAGGGAAGACTGCTGAATAGATGGAGTTTTTAGTTATTACTAAAAAGAATGGCAGACGAGCGTCACAGGCAAATTCGTGATCTTTTCATGCATTCCCCCCCCCCCCCACCAACCCACCACTACTGAGGAAGAAGGGGCCAAGTAACTAAGAATTTTGTTTTCTCTTGTGCTCTGAGCAGCGGACCAAGTGTCTGGAGACCTGGGTTCCAAGCCTGACTTGGCCACAAACAAATGGGTTGACATTGGATAAAAAAGCAATGTTCTTGGGCTGGGGCTGGGGCTCAGTGGCAGTGCACTTGCCTGGCATGTGTGAGGCACTGGGTTCAATTCTCAGCACCACATATAAATAAATAAAATAAAGGTCTATGCACAACTAAAAAAAAAAAAAGGGCATTGTTCTTTGAGTCCAGCTCCCTCATTTCTAAAAGGTGGTAATTCCTCCCCTGCTGGCCTCCCAGAGTTGTACTGAGCCAATGGGTTGAGGTGGCTAAAAATGTTATGTGCATACCCAGGAGTATGTTTTGCTGCTACCTGGGGTGAGGGAAGGAGACAAGAAGAAGGGAGGCAGCTGGGAGATGGTGGACTGAATGCCAGCATCCCTCTGAGCAGCAAAGAGTGGTCAGCAGAAAACTGGGAAGCCACTGGGGTCCCACTCAAAAAGCAGGGGAACCTGTTCTCTGAGGTGTTCATGGATAGGAGTGAGATGAAGACAGGACCGAGGACATGTGACCATCAAGGCCCTTCAGAGAATGATGCTGTCTCCCCCTGGCACAGGGAGTGGGTCCCTTATTGGTCTGGCTTCTCACCCCCAGGGCTATGTCTGGCTGTCCCCGAGAAAACTGTAAGATGGTGCGCTGTGTCAGATCATGAGGCCAACAAATGCGTGGCTTTCCGTGACAACATGAAGAAAGTCCTTCCAGCCGATGGTCTCCGCATGGCTTGTGTGAAGAAGACGTCCTACCTGGATTGTATCAAAGCCATCGCGGTAAGTCACTGCTACAAGAGAGTAGATATTTTGGAAATGCACACACATTGCTGAATCACTTCAAAAATGGAATTTGGGGAGGTCATCTTTAGACATATTCATCTAAAAAAATCAAAAGCCAATATGCTCTGAAAGTTGACTTTTTGAGGTACAAAGGTCTGTGAATTCCAGGAAGAAATAAGAAAGTGTACTATCATGATAATTATATAACCTCATTTGGAAGCTGGTGTCCTTTGGTGGCGCAGGGGATTGAACGCAGGGCCTTGCAGTGCTAAGCATGTTGTTCTACCACTGAGCTACATGGCCAGCCCTGGAAGTTCTTGATACATCTTTGGGAAGAAAATGAGGGATGCACACAGGGAGGGAGAATAGTATCCTGATTGCAGATGAAGGCTGATCCCTTTGTTCTCGAGGTCTACAAAAATATTCTTCATTCCTTCAGTATATCCCCTGTGCGAATGAATGTGTGTCACATCTTGTGCGGGGGTCATGGGCTGCAGAGGGGAATTCAACACACGTGGTCCCTACCCTTGAGGAGCTCACATCCTAGTCAGGAGAGAGGGAAAACACATGCATGAGTAAACAACTCATTTCAAAATGTGGTACAGACAAGGAAGGGAAAGAAGAGAGTGTTCTGACAGGGACTCACAGAGAAACCTGCTTTGGCCTGAGTGGTCAGGGATGGTCTCTTTGAGAGGCAAGCAGGGAAAATACACCAGGCTGTGTCTACCAGACATTGAGGGTTCTACCCTCACACAGAGATAGGGAGACAGATGCCCTATCCTTCCTGATGGTTATATCTCAAAGGAATGGCTCTCAGGTCCTTGAAAGATGCTTCCAGAGTTACAAGACATAACAGATTCACAATTGTAAGCCTTTTTCACTGATTGCTCTTAGAAAGGGAGGTCAGGTGTGTTAGTGAGAGGAAATGTGAACATTTCTGCAGTGTCGCACTCTCTCAGGCATGTTAAGAGGGCTGGGGTTGTCCTAGGGACATGGCCTCATGCTTTTAGAAGCCATGCTGGAGTATGGTTAAGCCTTTTGGTGCAGGGCTTTGGATGGGCTTGTCACGTGCAGAAAGTTCTCTAGTTCTCTGAGCAAAGCAAGCGGGTGGAGATGGCTGGAAGGGAAGCGGTGGAATAGGTAGATTCAGCCAGGTGGAAATCAGCACTGGTTTAAAGAATTGGCCTGTTGTGTCCTTCCTGTTCCTATATCAGTATCTTCTTGATGGCTTTGCCTCCCTGCCACCTGGCTTCTCCCCAGCCCACTCGCTGTGGCTCACCTTCTTCTGGGTTTGGTCATCTGAACTGTGAGGTCAGGCTTGACCTCTTACTTGTCCGGGTTGCCCCTGGGAATCGCTGCTGCTCTTGTGTTGGGGCTCCTCTTTTAGGTCTGGGCTTCCTGACTTCTAAGGCCTTTGAGGCTCCAGTGACTCCTGTCCAAGGTTTTGGTGTCCTGGCCAAGAAAGTCCAGGTCCCTGACCACTCTCCAACCCCCACTGCACTGGGCAAAGCTCTTATTTGCTATTCACTTTGAGTCAGTGGCCTGAGGGGTGGGGTGGGGTGGGGAAGGTGCCAACAGGTTTAAATAGCCACAAAGAACTTTATATCTGGAGTGTAGTTGTGTGGAACACAAGGGTCCATTGTGTCTCCTAACTGTTTATGACACTGAAAAGAGATGTATTGACAATCTAAAAATTTTTTATGTGTTTTGTCATATTAAAGATATGCTTTTATCCGGTTGGGTGTATAGCTCAGTGATAGAAAGCTTGCCTATGAGGCCTAGGGTTTGGTGGGGACCACAGCACCATGAACATATATGTGCATGCATACATGCACCCATGCACACAGATATGTTTTTACAACGCAACTGCCCATAGGTGAGCGGACAGATAATCAAAATGTGTGTGAGCAAGTGTGTATACACACACACACACACACACACACACACACACACACAATGAGTTGTTTTCAGCCTTAAAAATGTATGAGATTCTGATACATGCTGCAGCATAGATGAACAGGAAAGTAAGCCAAATACAAAAGAACAAATGCTGCGTGATTCCATTTTCGTGAGGTGCCTACAACAGTCAAACTCATAAAGACAGGAAGTGGGATAATAGTTACCAGAGCCTAAGGTGGGGGGTGTGTGGAGCGGGGAGATGGGAAGAAACTATTTCATAGGCACAGAGTCGGTCTGAGAAGATAAAAAAGTAGGGGTGATAAACAACAATGTAAATGTACACTTAAAAGGGTTGAAATGGTGAATTTTATGTTACATACATTTTATTATAATAAAACAATGAAAAAATCCAACAGAGACTGTGGCTCAGTAGCAGAGTGCTTACCTTGCATGTGTGAGGCACTGGGTTCAATCCTCAGCACCACATTAAATAAATAAATAAATAAACAAACAAACAAATAAATAAATGTATTGTGTCCATCTACAACTAAAAATATATATATTTAAAAAAAATTTTTCAACCAGAAAAAAGAGTTTGGCTTATGGCAGTTTTTATTTCACTTAGAAATACTTGTTTTTATTACTTACCTGTAACATGGCAAAGATCAAGGAGCTATGTAGTTTTGGCCTTATAATTTAATCAATAAGAACCGTTTATAGAGAACTAGCAAGTGCTTCTGGAAAAATCATTTTGATTAAAAATATCTGAAGCAGAAAAAAGGAGTGAAAATATGTTTTAAGGGTATATAAAACATGGTTTGGCTTACTGTAAGAATTCAAGAAAAAAGAAACTGTAGATGTAGTAGGAAGGCAGCTATAAAATTTCAAGTGACTTATTGATTTAAAGATGAGGATTCATAGAAGCACAAGGTAAACAATCAAAATCCCTGAAGAAGTAGTGAAGTGATAAAAAACAAATCCAAGCTGCCTGAACGCAAATCTCAGCCGCTTGACTTACTGTCTGTGGGGCCTGGGAAAGTGACTTAACCTTTATGAGCCCCTGTTTTCTTACTTGTAAAATGGAGCTGAGATGGACAGGAAAGCTTCTAGGTGTCAGAGTAGACAGCCATCCCCAAAATAAGCAAAAACGGGAGTATGATGATCACTTAGTTTAACCATGCAGCTAAATCCAAAGATAGTGCTCAAACCCTGGATGAAAGCTTCCTGCAGCTTTATGGGCCCAGGACAGGAAGGAAAATTATTGAGCCCTGAGTCGGGGGGGAAGGGCGGGGAGACAAGTGTCTTCGAGGTCTCCATCCCTGCCTAGAGGAAGGTCCCCACTAAGGCACCTGAGAAAGACCTCATGGAAGTCTCAAGACATAGGGGTCTCTGGGAAGGGAGCACGGCCATCCATAGGGTCCTGAGCTCTTTTTTATCGTTCCCTTCAGAGACTTCAGTGCAATGACTGTGCCCAGGTCTGGGATGGAGAGGGAAGATTTCTCCCACCAGACCTGCCAGGTCAACCCTTTGCAATTGCCCAGGGTACAACCACATAGGATTTTTAGCCAGGAGTTGGACACTTCACCAGGGAAAAGAGGAAAATAACCCATTCCTTCCTCTATGCAGGAAAAGGAATACGGTGGCCAAGTGCTCGTTTGAGGGTGATGGAGTCCACCAAAGCTAGCAGTGTTGTGTGTGGTCTGGCCAAGTTGAGAGTTCTTCTGGCTCTAGGCCTGTGGAGCCCCACTAGTCACTCCCTATTGGCTGGGTTTAGGCGGGCCTTCCTTGGAAGTGAGGGCTTCATCCTCAAGGTCTGGCCTGTTCTCTTGCAGGCAAATGAAGCAGATGCTGTGACCCTAGATGCGGGTTTGGTGTACGAGGCAGGCCTGACTCCCAACAACCTGAAGCCTGTGGCAGCAGAATTCTACGGGACACCAGAGAGTAAGTCCTTCTTACAGGAGGGAGTGAGTGGCCCTCACCTTCTGGTAGATAATGAGTCTTGTATTTCACAGGCAGGCATTGGATATTAAACCCTAATAACTGTTCGTCTTTGGGGAAGAAGAGCCCTGTCGGTCACCACAAGCACAGAGCACACCCTCTGTGGGCTTTGGACAGGTTGGGGGCTGGTGTACTTGATCTTGACCCACTGGGCCAATCATGTGCTCACTGGAGAAACAGAAGGCTGGGTGCAGCTTGGCCTGAGGATCATTGGGGGCTGGTGCTATGTCTAAGGTCCCTGGAGGTCCTCTGGAACCACCGGTGCCATGTGTGTGGGAGAGCCCACTCTGGAACATGCCCTGGGATCTTAACAGCTCAGAAAGTGTGTTTTGAGACCAACTTGACAGTCCATGCCAGTGCCAGGGACAGGAAATACCTTGAGAGAGGTGGGGAATGGGATTCTTTGTACCCACAGCTTCAGTTCCCTGGTAGCCTTGGATGGGTAGATGTAGGCAAAAAAACTGTAGGGCCAGGGTAGGTAGAACACTTGGGACACTTTGGCCCCTGTGTTTGCCTGGAGTGATTACAAACACACCTTCTGTCTTTTCTTTCTCCTGAAAGCCCAGGAAGCTTTCCCTGATATCCTCTTCATTGCCACCCAACTCAATATAGACAACCTCTGGATTCCCCTTCTCTCCTCAAGAGCCTGGGGGACAGGTGCAGTGTTTTTCTGTGCCGGGTTAAGGGTCTTCCACTCATGCCATCCCTTTGCAGATCCACAAACCTTCTATTATGCTGTTGCCGTGGTGAAGAAGGGCAGTGGCTTCCAGCTGAACCAGCTCCGAGGCAAGAAGTCCTGCCACACAGGCCTGGGCAGGTCTGCTGGGTGGAACATCCCCATAGGCTTGCTTTACTGTAACTTACCTGAGCCCCGGAAGCCTCTTGAGAAAGGTAAGCTGGCCTCTCTACCCTGGATATACCTACCTAGGCCACGCAGGGGTCACACAGTTATGATCAGCTGAACATGTGGGCTGAACTCCATGTTGGAAGGGGAGGTGAACCACCTTGAATCTGGCAGGTCTGTTGCACCAGCTGCCCTTGGGAAGTGGCGGCTAAGCCTTTTCTGCTCTGAGCTCCCAACATTTCAGCAGAGGCTTTTCTGAGAAGGGGAAGAAAGAGAGCATCAGGGTCCTCAAGGGGTTTAGCCTGGACCGCAGGGCTGGGCCCTCTTGTTTACTTCCCTAGAGTTTCTGTCTGGGATGATGTGTGCCCCGTTCTGCTGGAGGCTGCTCTGGTGACTGTCTGCTGGCCATGAGGTTGGCCGGCACCCCTCTGGGAAGTCCTCCCATTTCTAGTGTATGGGTCCCAGAGGAACCTCTGGAAACTGATCCAGCCTCTCACAGGGCAGGGAAGGGGCCCAGGCCTGTTTCCTTGGTTGGGTGGTTGCAGGACAGGGGTTCACTTGTTTCCTGTTTGAAAACCCTGGATACTGACAAGTTAACACAAGTAAGTCTGAGCTGGGACTGGGATGGTTGGTTTTATTTTAACCCCCTTCACCCTGTTTTCTGATGAGTCGGGGCTGGGAGACGTCATTGGCTTTGGCCAGCCTCGCTTATGCCTTGTGGTCCATTTCTCTGTGTTGAGCAGCAGTGGCCAGTTTCTTCTCGGGCAGCTGCGTCCCCTGTGCAGATGGAGTAGCCTTCC
Source organism: Spermophilus citellus (assembly GCF_964194105.1). Classification (NCBI taxonomy): domain Eukaryota; kingdom Metazoa; phylum Chordata; class Mammalia; order Rodentia; family Sciuridae; genus Spermophilus; species Spermophilus citellus. The sequence continues at coordinate 31,614,697 of NC_138188.1, forward strand.
CTCAACTGTGCCAGCTGTGTCCAGGGTGTGGCTGCTCCTCTGCTCAACCATACTTCGGTTACTCGGGCGCCTTCAAGTGAGTAAGACTGACCACTGCCCCCTGCTGGCCAAAGTGCCAAATGTCCTCAGAGTTCTTTGCTAGCCCCAAGTAGAGCCCTGATTGCCTATTAGGAAGTCCCAACTGCTCCCAGTGAGATGGTGGTACCTCTGGGATTCCAGAGGCCAGGACAGCCCCTTTCCCTGATGATCAATCCCCTCTTTGAGGTTCCTTTCTTTCTCCTCACAGCCCTGAAGCCTGGCTAATGTCTCCTCTTGCTGGACTGAGCAGAGTCTGAAGGGACAGGCACGTCCCTAGTGACAGGCAGGCAGGCTCACCATACAGTGACCACCTTACAGTGACTCACCATGCACCAGTATAACAGGCTCCAAGCACCTACCTCCCCTACCTCCCCTTAATTCCCCTATCTAGAAGCCCATGTGGCTGGTTTCTTGCTCCCTGATTTTGCCTTGGCTATATCCTAAAGTTTTATCATAAACCAAGGGCACTTTTCTACCCTTAAGAGAAGGTAGACATACCAGGACTCAAAGAATATTTTTTTACATTAAAATACCTTCAATTTGTTCTTGTTGCTTTTGGACAACATAAGGTAAAGGACCTTTCATCTCATGAGAATCAATCACCCCTCCCATCCCATGGGTATCCTGAATATCAGCACCCCATGGTGCTGCCTCAGAGGCTTCTCCAAGACTCTGTTTCCATTTGAGGGCTGGACAGTGGGATCAGACCCTCCTGGTGCCCAAGAGTGTTTTGTAAGAGTGTTCTAATGTGTTTCTTTCACACAGGTGTCTGAAAGACGATGCTGGGGAGGTGGCCTTTGTCAAACACTTGACCATATTTGGTAAGTGATGGAAGAAGAATCTGGAAGTTCCTCTCTAAGGAGTGAGAGTTCTTCTTCCTTGCCTGATTTTCCATGCTCACTAGGTAGACAGGGGCATACAGTGTTTCTTTTCTATCATTGCTTGGGTTTCTTCCTGTGCAGAGGTCGGTACTTTTGGGTTCCCCATCTGGATTCTTGGGCCCTTTTGCATTATACAGCCTCTTTACACAAGTTAATCTGCCTCTGGGGCAGTATACCTGTATCTAAGGATTGGGAGCTAGTCTGGCTGACCTTGACCTGTCAGTCATCCTGATGAGATCAGATGCATAGGATGTGGGACAGTTTTGCTGCATGAATATCAGAAGTCTGCAGGCCTTCATCTGGCTGCGCAGTCATTTTCCTGCATGTTCCATGGTCCTCGGGGTTCACTCAAAGCCTCTCAGCTCCCACTTTCTGTTATCAACAGGATTGCAGGGGAGAGTAGGGGGCACCCTAGTTCTACCAGCAGTTGGCTCATCTGGACTTTCCCTCCCCAGAGAACCTGGAACAGAAGGCTGACAGGGACCAGTATGAACTGCTTTGCACAGACAACACCCGGAAGCCTGTGGATGAATATGAGAGTTGCTACTTGGCCCGGGTTCCTTCTCATGCTGTCGTGGCTCGAACCGTGGATGGCAAGGAAGATCTGATCTGGGAGCTTCTCAACCAGGCTCAGGTATCCCCACCCACCATCCTCTCCCCTGCTTAGAGCTCTCTGCTTGGATTTGGGAAATTTTTCTTCTCACCTTCTGGTCACTATGTGCCAGGACACAGTAGGAACCCTGCCACACATAATCAGCTTCTCAAGAAGCCCCTGAATTGGGACTCCTCACACGGCAGCAGGGAACCTCCTTTGGTATTACCATCCACCACCCTTTGCCTTTTTGACTGGTGACCTCTGAAGAGGGTCCTGTTGTTCTAGTTCATTCCCTTCCCTCTAAACCAGGCCTTCAAGGCAAACACCAACACCTCCATGAAGACTCTCATGACCCTCCTTCTGTAAACAACCTCTCTCCCAATGTCTGATTCCCTGATTCCACATCTCCAGCCAGTACTTTGGCCAACATGGGCCATAATGAAGTTGGAGTTCTAGAAAGGTGAATCCCGGTCCAGAATTTTCCTTGGGTCACTGAGGTTTTGTGTGATCATTCATTCACTCAATGGAAGCTGCTTGCACTGCTCATTTTACCCCTCTGGAGAGGTGGTGTTCAAGGTCAAGCCAACCTCCTCTCCTTCAGCCCTCGCATCTGCCCATGGAGGGTTTATACCCTGCCAGCCTTTGGATGAGATGCATTTCTTGTTCTCAATGAGCCTCTCTCAACCATTCAGGGAGACAGGCCTGAAACCCACTCAGGGAAACAATGTGGCGTGGTCCTAAGAAGGCAGTGAGCGGAGATGATGCTAGGTGGGCAACAGCACTCCTGACTGTCCTCGCTCCTGACATCTTGAAGTTTCTCTCTCTTTTTTTTAAAATTTTATTTCTGAGGTGTTTTTTTTTTTTTTGTCTCCTCTTTGATTCCATTTTTTTGGCTTCTCTTTCTCCCTGTGGCCATTCACTATTCATTTTACTGTGAACAGGAACATTTCGGCAAAGGCAAATCTGGCGACTTCCAGCTGTTCGGCTCTCCTCATGGGAAGAACCTGCTGTTTAAGGACTCTGCCCTGGGTTTCCTTAGGGTGCCCCCTAAGATGGACTTTAGACTGTACCTGGGCTATAAGTATGTTACTGCCATCCGGAATCTACGGGAAGGCATATGTAAGTACTCAGGAAGGACCAGCTTGAGAAATTTGGCAAGGGCAAGGGTTAGGGATAGAATCTTTCCAGGGACCAAAGCCTCTCCTGGTGTTTCTTTCTTCTGCCCTTCCTGTGAGCTAAATGGCCTTGGCCATGATGGACCGGACATCATCAAAGGCTTTAAAAGAAATTCATAATGTAAATGACTTGGGTTGGCACTAATATTATTTCCCTTGCATAAATCAGAATTGCCCTATTCATTTTGTGAATAGGCACAAAATAAGTAAAATAAAAATGAAGTTTCTACAGATTCCACATCTCCAGCCAGTACTATGGCCAACTTGTGCCATAATAAAGTTGGAGTTCTAGAAAGGTGGATCCCGGTCCAGAATCTCATTGGGTCACTGTGGTTTTGAGTGATCATTCATTCACTCAATGGACATGCATCGAATATATAGCCATGGGCTCTGCTAAGTGCTGGACATACAAACATATATTAGATTCTGCTGCCCTAGAAGTTTCAGACCAGGGAGAAGACAAATGTTGGATGAGTAGTCCCATAATTGAATGATCAATTACAAATGAAAGATCTGCTTAGGAGGGGAGTGCAATAATAAGAAATTACTGTGGTCCTAAAAAGAATGCAAAATAAGTCAAAATAGGCCCTGGCCTGGGGGTGGAGGTGAGGCCCCTGAGGAAGTGACTTGGGGACCGAGTCTGAAAGATAAAAAGTTGTCCATTTTTTTTTTTTAATTGCACTGACCGTGTGCTCCTGCTGCTTCAATAGACACCAGGCAACAGCAGGGGGCCTCTCTCTTCTGAATTCTGGTTCTTTTTCTTGTGCCACAGGCCCAGAAAGCCCAGTGGATGAATGCAAGACCGTGAAGTGGTGTGCACTTAGCCATCACGAGAGGCTCAAGTGCGATGAGTGGAGCATTAACAGTAACGGGAAAATAGCTTGTGAATCGGCAGAGTCCACTGAGGATTGCATTACCAAGATCATGGTATGTCACTCTCCCCTCCCTAGGGCAGCCTCCCTGCTGTTGCTACCTGCTGGGCACTACTAAGGCTGAGCTGGGAGGGATGAGGAAACCCTGGTTTCCAGGATCCTTGCACTGACTGTATGAGCATGGCAGCCCCAGAAGGTTCAGAACCTTAGTTTGTGGATCTGAAGGATGCCTGTAGGACTCAGGCAAGCTAAGCCATGTCCTGCTGATAGTGTGGGTGTCTGGGGACCTATGGGCTGCCACGATGAGTGCGGTAGGATTCTGTATTGATTTTGTAGGCAGATACAAGTTGCTTCATTGATTACAAGAGTATTCCATGTTTGCTTCTAGAGAATTTTGGAAAATCCTGAATGATATAATGAAGAAAATCAAAAGTACTTATCATCATGTAACTCAGAGAAAATTATTGAATTGGGATCATATCATATAGGTTGCTTACAATCTTTTACTCACCCTATGACATCTAAGTAGCTTTTCCCATATTATCAATCATTCTTTAAAAAATGTGATTTGGAGCCTCTGTGTTGATGCATACATCGAGGTGCTAGCAGGGTGGCATGTTTGGTGAGGGCAAGAGAGCTCCAAGCTTCTGAATCCCCTCCACCCCCCAGTTCTTTGCCCTGTGCATCGCTTCCTTTTGCTGTTCTTGAGTTAGATCTTTTATAATGAATCGGTAAGGTGCATACCTTAAAGGCACTAGGACTTCTTTCCATCATCACTAATTCTTGCTGAAATCTGTCAATTCTACTTTTGAGCACTTATGAATAACCACATAATTTTATGTGAAATTATGAAATGAAAACCAGACTATCAACCTCATTCTTTTACATTTCATATATCTTAAAATATTGCTTTATACTATTTTAACATATATTCCATTTTATTTATTTATTTATTGTCTGATTCAAGACAAGAAAAATCAAACCAAATTAAAGCAAAGCCAACCATCTCAAAACCTGAGTCTATCTACCGATCTGTTAACAGCTTGGATAATTTGTCTTCAGTATTACATGTTGGATCGATGCACTAGCTGCAAAATAAATTCATGTATGCAAAAACAAATTTAAGTAATGCAAGACTCTTGGGAATACATGAAATCTTAAATAAGGAAGACAAAATTCAACCAAATAGAAACATTTTTTAAGAGTTATTCTTGGACACTATAATTTGTGCTTTCCTAAAATGTCATCATGAGCCTTTACTTTTGGAGATAATTTACAGATGTTGGGACGGAAAGCAAGGACCAAAATCAGCATATTTGCTTAGAGAGCTCAGTGGCTGATAGCTGCACAAGTGTATTTCCTGGGTAACAATCAGCTTATTACATGATATGCTACCTTAAGAGGTCCAGGATTTGTTCATGGATTAGATGAAACAGAAGTGACCAACATCAGTGCTAGTAAGAACTCTTGCAAACAAAATTGAAGGACATAGTTTATTAGGTCCCACAACTGTGACACATCATCACTGTTGATGGGAAACCACTGCGCTGGCCAAGTTTTACGAAAATGTTACCATGCATGTCATGACTGCAGGAGAAAGTGAAGGTGAGCATGGAAAACAGATTTCACAGGGAACCAGATTCTTTAGACATTGCAGTAACTGTGCACATAAGTGAGTGCACAGGCTTCTTTAATAAGGGATCCATGATCTCCCATCGTAATGTTACTGTTATAATCAGAATGATGGAACAAATTCTACGGCCATGAGAAGATGTTTTCCTTGGATATTTGCCTGTTCCGCATTCTAGAATTAATATTGAGCTTGTCTGTCTTTCTTATGGATGTCTAATTGGCAATTCCTCCAGACTTTTAGTGAATCCATCTTTACAAATAAAGAGAGGAAACCAGGCGTGGTGGTGCATGCCTATAATCCCAGTGGCTTGGGAGGCTGAGGCAGGAGGATCGTGAGTTCAAAGTCAGCCTCAGCAAAAGTGAGGTGCTAAGCAACTCAGTGAGACCCTGTTTCTAAATAAAATCCAAAATAGGGCTGGGGATGTGGCTCAGTGGTTGAGTTCAATCCCTGGTACACCCCACTACCAAAAAAAAAAAAAGAGAGAGAGAGAGAGAGAGTGGAGGAAAAGGGGCTATATCTAGGTTGAAAGCAACACTGATGGCAGCCGTTCTAGAAATCATAGCTCAGACCTACAAAAATATCATGAAGAAAGTGGATGAAATGATTACTTTTCAATATGATCTGTTTATTATGGCCTACGAGTATAAAATGGAACAGACTTCAAAAGGGCACAGCACTCCACTGTGTAAGCTTTGTTTTCTGGACATCTCAGTGCTCACTAGGTGGAAATAGGCTTCTTTTGTGTGGAGGTGCTCCACTTTCTGCAGCCATGCAGATTCATGCTGTCTGGTTTTGCTCTCCTGCTGGTCAAGGCCATGGACTCGCTGGATCACTTGGACAAGGGTGGTGGGCTTACAATATCGGGAGAAGTGCGAGTCCCATGAGTTTGCTGTGAAATGAAAGTAAAGAACTGGAAGGAAGGTGGACACCTTAATAGTGGTAAACCACACCCCAGAGGTGAAATTCTTATTGGTGGCCAACATGTGACAATGAGATTTTTTTTTTTCAAAAATGGAGCAAAAACAAAAGCAGATATTTCTGAAGATGAACACGGACAGAAGTGGCTCTGTACTAGAGATCTTGGAGAATTTGACAGTTGTTGAAAGACCATTGATCATGAAAAGGACTTTAAAAAAAAAAACTACAGGCAGGAGAATATGTTTCTCTTGGTAAAGTAGAAGCAGCTCTAACACTCCCACTAATAGATGACATTTGTGCATGTGCAAACAGAGATCATTCTCTGTCGGTGGATTTCTGGTGCCAAATCCAAAGGAGGAACTAACAGGACTACCTCAAGAGAAAGGACTTAAAGGGACTTGGGAAGAACTCACAGTTGCCAAAAAGACAATGAGATACAGGTACTCTCCGAAGCTGCTATTTCAGCAAATCTGGAAAAGTTTAAAATGTGTTAAAAATTAATATGAGCCCTGATTTGTGAGCTCTGAAACTGTTCTGGTGACAGAGCCTTCAAGCTGAAATGCAAAGAGCTTAAAAGGAAGAAAGTGAGCAAATGTATGGAAGGAAAGAACTCTGCTCCTTCAGCACTATTTGCTACATTGAGCTCGGATCAAATGGGAAAATACTTGCAACTCTAGTCTTAGCCTTCGAGGTACACTCCACTCTTCACCTTCAACCTAATCCATTATTGCTAGAGACATCACCATTTTTAACCCAAAGGATAGGCAGTAGATATTAAGAGGGCATTTTTTGGTATATCTCTTCTTTCTTTTTCCCCTCGTACAATATGCCACCTATAGTTAGAATAAGGATGTTTCTGAGATGTATTGGGAAAGCAGTATTTCAAAACTTCAAGTTTTCAAACACTATATATGTTGGTCATGTTTTAAAGTTTAGATGTGTAGAGGAAGATTAAAAAAAACATGAGCTGGTTACTTACAGTATTTATATATTAATTTAAAATTATGTAAATTTCAAATGCTTATGAATCAAATCATTGTTGAGAAGGTTTTTTTTTTTTTTGCTGTATAATGATTCTTGTCTGCATTGAGAGAAACAAATATGCCCATAGTTGTCTTTTAAAGAAAAAACATGATATTTTCATGTTGATAACTATTCTATAGTATGGATAGGCTGCCATTTATTTAGCCATTTCTTGTCACTGAGCATAGTTTGGTTCTTCTTTTTGCTTTATAAATCACATTTGTTATTTTTCTCACTTATACATTTTGCCCAAATAATTGTCCACATATCTGATTATTTCTTTATGGTATATTGCTATGAAGTATTTAGCCAGGGGAATATTCCAAGGAAAGTGTTGTAAATCTTCTAAAAATTTTTTATTGGTGCATTATGATTGTACATAATAGTGGGATTCATTGTGATATGTAGGTACATGCATATAATTTAGTCAATTTCCTTCCCCAGTACTTCTTCTTTCTCTCCCCTCACTCTTCCCTGTACTCCACTGCTCTCAGTTCTATTTTTATGAGATCCATCCCCTCCCCCCACTTTTTTCCCCTCTTTCTAGCTTCCACGTGGGAATCTTGCAAATTTTATTAAGTCCAAGCATCTCTGAAATTTGGGACTTATTAGCTCTGAGTACTAGATTATTTGCAAATATTTGACTCACTCATCAAACATCTATTGTGCACTCAGCACTGAAATAGCACCCTGTCAATGTGACTAAAATGAAAAGTTAGAGCTCCATCCAGAGGTGCTTTGTTCCACAGACACATCCCCGACTGCACCCCTCCATCTCTTAGGGTCAAAAAGGTGTTGTCAGAACATCTTGGGGACAGTGAGTCCTATGAGAAGACAGGAGGATTGAATATGGGTCTTTGTTCTTGAATAAACTCAGTGAGACATGTGGCCTTGATCATCAGTTCATGATGCTTATACTGGTTGGGTGAACATGAGCGTACATTTTATTTTCTATGTTGGGCCTGCCTGACTGATCCATTTGGGGTTCAGTACCAGTACCTGATGTTTCTCTGGCATTCACAGCTGTGCTGGGAAAGCCCTTCAAGGAAACAGCTAGAAGGGCAGGTGGCACAGAAAATGGCATCTTTTCATCTGTTGTGATTTATTGTGTCTTTGCAGAATGGAGAAGCAGATGCCATGAGCTTGGATGGAGGCTATGTCTACATTGCAGGCCAGTGTGGTCTGATGCCTGTCGTGGCGGAGAACTATGGTAAGTACAGAGTGCTGTTTTTTGTTTGTTTGTTTGTTTTGTCTTTCATTTCTTCAAAGCACTTTATTTTTTTTCCCGATGTTCTTGTCTACCATTAACTTTTTATTATTTATTTTTATTTAATTCATTTTAATTTTTTTTAAATACACAACAGTGGAATGCATTATAATTCTTATTACACATATACAGCACAATTTTTCATATCTCTGGTTGTATATAAAGTAGGTCGACACCCATTTCGTGCCTTCATAAATGTACTTTGGATAATGATGTCTATCACATTCCACCATCCTTGCTAATCCCCTGTCTCCTCCTTTCCTTCCATCCCCTTTTCCCTATCTAGAATTCATCTATTTCTCCCATGTTCCCCCTCCCTATCCCATTATGAGTCAGCCTCCTTATATCAGAGAAAACTTTTGACGTTTGTTTTTTGGGGGATTGGCTAACTTCATTTAGCATTATCTTCTCCAATGCCATTCATTTACCTGCAAATGCCATGATTTTATTCTCTTTTATTGCTGAGTAAAATTCCATTGTGTATATATGCCACATTTTTTTTTATCCATTCATCCACTGAAGGGCATTGAGGTTGGCTCCACAGTTTAGCTATTGTGAATTGTGCTGCAATAAACATTGATGTGGTTTTATTCCTCCTGGACCATGGAGAGGAAAGATGAAAAAAGGCATAGACTGATTCACATCATGGCTATCTTAAAGCTCTCCTCTCCCGAGTGCCTTCTACTTCCAAGTTGTTGGATTCCCTCACATAGGATCCCCACAGTCATCTGAAAAGATGACAGCTATCATACCCTCCAGCTCTATGGAAGCTCTATGCTGTGAAGTTTCTGCTAAAAGTGACCTGACTGCACAGAGCAGGTGGGATTCTTGGCAGGTCTTTCAGTTTCCAGAACTCATGCTTCTTACTGCTGCCTGGTTGCAGGGATTTAAATATAGTCAGCAGGCACCCCTTTGCGGTCTCTGTTCAGACAGAGCAGGAAATGTGAGATTCACAGTTTGTGGATAGATTTTGGAGGCCAACAGCTGAATGAACTTGCTGGGGATTTGGTGACATGTATAGATTTAGCTGACTCTTTTTTGTTCATAGTTGCTGCATGAGAAAGGCATGATTTTCTAATCTATATGTGCTTAATGCCTTCTTCATTTTATTTCCTGCAGAAAGCGCCAATTGTAAATCACCGGAGGAAGGTGAGTTGGAATTGGTACCCTTGGGGATTATAAGGTAAATTCCCCTGTTTGGGGGAAGGGGTTGGTAAGTTTGAAATTTAAATCACAAGTAGATAAGGCAATGGAAGAGATAAATTTTTAGAATGCAGAAGTGTTATGGAAGGTAGTAATTAATAATGCTGGTTATTTCTTTACACTTGCCATGACTTGTACACAGGATTTCTCATTTAATCGTATAAGGCAGGCATCTTCTAAGGATGCACAGAGGACCCTGGGGCTCAGAGAGCTTACAGATTGTTTAGGACATATATCTAAAAAGCAAATCCCACAGCTTCCCACCATCTTGAATTACATGAGACCTGCACATTTTTAGATAAGAGAACTATCCAAGGAACCTTGCTTATGTGCTCCTTAAAGGGCTGAGAGTCTTACAAAGATAGGTATGCAGGAACAGGAAATTACCTGGCCCCAGGAACCCAGGCCAACCTGGCTCTTGCCGGGGCTCTGGCTAGAGGTGAATCAAGAAAGATGGGGCAGGCACAAGTTAGAAAATCTTATACCAAAGTGAGTACTGGGCCTTGTGCTCAGGTCCCTGAAGGTCATATTCCAGATGGCTGTCCATATGTGAGTCTGTCCTTGTCCCTTCTGCTGAGTACAACCTCCTAGTCCCTCCCATCACTCAAGGAGTCAAGCTCTTTAGCAGATCTGGAAAGAGCCATTCTTATCCTGTGGATAGTAAATATTATGTTTTAATTACTGGTCTTTTATTACATTCTCCCAATGAGTGTTAATTTGTGAAATGTTGGGCATTACATTAGCTGTTCAGTTTCCACTCCTCTGATATAGTACATTGGAGGGTGAACTGCTGTTTTTTCACTTCAATGACTTCGTGCATTTAGGAAAGGGTTGTATACTAGCTATTGCTTTAATAATAATGTATTCTTAGTATTTGAGGGTTTGTGTTTATTTTTTAACTGATACCTAAAAACATAAAAACTCTACTTAATAATGGGGTGTGGTTATCATAGTATTTTGTTTTTGAAGTTCAGATTCAGCTTTTCCCTACAGAATGCCTTGTCCTTCACCACAGTCAGTTATTGCAGAGATCCTTTCAAGATACTCTGAACGATTCAGGCCATCTTTGCCACCATAGGGAGATGGTGGCTTTAATTGGAAGCAGACACTTTGGAGGCTACACATCCTTTTTGGTGTCTTTCTTATAGGATATTATGCTGTGGCAGTGGTAAAGAAATCAGATGCTGATATCACCTGGAACTCTTTGAAGGGCAAGAAGTCCTGCCACACTGCAGTAGACAGGACAGCTGGCTGGAACATTCCCATGGGCCTGCTCTATAGCCGAATCAACCACTGCAGATTTGGTGAGCAAATCCAGAGAGGGACACACTGGAAAGAAGGGTCCTGGGGAAGAGGGATGCAGTCCAAGATGCTGTGGGCCCTGGTTCTATGGAAGTAAAATTTGGTAAAAGTAAACTTTAAGGAAATATCAGAAAGGACTAGGAGAGCTGAAGGGCTGGGGAGCTGGGCCAGGATGGTGCATTTCAGTCATACATCATGGCTTCAGTGAATCTATGTTTACTTTTATCCCTCCTGAAGGGGACCAGAGGAGTGCAGACCATGGTAGGCATGGTCAGGAGGGCTCCTTCCTTCTTTCTGTTCCATTATTCCCAGGACGAGGCTTCCATGTTCAAGGCCACCCTATGATCCATCACATTCATGATCCAGGCAGCCCCAAGCACCAAGGAGTTAGAGCCAGATGCTGTTGGAAAGAAGCCTTTTAGGATGCCTAGTTGATTACTTCCGCTAACTCCCCATTGCTCAGAACTTGAGTACATCACCACTCCTAGCTTTAAAAGAGAAATATAATCAATCATTGGGTGTGTTCCTATATCAAATAAGACTAGATATTTGTTACTAAGAAACAAAGGGAAATGAACATTGGATAGAGAGCTAGCAATCTTTGCCACAGGGGTTTTGGACAAGTGTGGGTAGTCCTAGGTCTCTGAAGGTGTTAGCAGTCTCACTGAGTCACTGACCAGCTCCTAGGGTTCTCCTAAGGGGTAGATCCCAGCTTATTCTCTGTGTCCTCTGAGCATCATTAGGTAGGAGTTTATTTCTATCTCCTTAAACTTTTCGGTGTAAAGATCCCCAGAGCAAATGCTTTGCAATGCTTTTGATTTGCACTGTCTTCCTGAGTACTTCCTCTCTGCCGCCTGCAAATTTGGGCAACTCCTTAAAATGGAGAAGCCTCTAAATCTTGTATGTGGGGACTGGAGATAGGAGCACATCTCTGCACCGGGGTGCTTTGGGACACCTGTTTGGCATGAAGCAAAGTGCAGCTGTGGCCACATTCAGAAAGCTTGGGCTCCCTATCAGCAGAGGACTACTTACACTCTCTTGAGCCTCCTGGTGCATTTACAGTCATGGGTGAGCAGCTGAACTGCAAGGAAAACTCTCCATCCCTTTCTTGAGCTTGAAGACATAGGAAAGTCTCTCCTAATGAATAGCAGGGAGAAGGGATATCTGAAAACAGATGGCACAAGCTCATGAATCCCATTTCTTCTCTCTTAGGCTGGCGGTGACACCATCAAGGTGCTCAAGGGCATCCCCTCCACCCTGAAAGGCAATATTCATAAACTCCTTTTCCCAACCTCATTAAATTTCCTTTTAAAACCTATAGCCTAGGGGCTGGGGACGTGGCTCAAGCGGTAGCGCGCTCGCCTGGCATGCGTGCGGCCCGGTTCGATCCTCAGCACCACATACCAACAAAGATGTTGTGTCCGCCGAGAACTAAAAAATAAACAAATAAATATTAAAAAAAAAAAAAAACCTATAGCCTAGCAATTCTGAGTTGGTGGGTGGCAGATCACAGAATGAATTAATATGTTCTCTCTTTCCTAGACCTTGTGGCCCTATTATGTGTTAGATAAGAGCTATTTATAGTGACTCAAAAGAGCTGATTTCTTCTTCTTTTTTTTTTTTGGGGGGGGGTGTTGAGGATTGAACCCAGGGCCTGGTATATGTGAGGCCTTGTATATATAGACCAACTGAGCTATATCCCCAGTCCTGATTTCTTATCCTTCTTTGCAGATGAATTTTTCAGTCAAGGCTGTGCCCCTGGGTATGAGAAAAATTCCAGTCTCTGTGAGTTGTGCATTGGCCCAAGTGTTTGTGCTTCCAACAACAAGGAGACATATTATGGCTACACAGGGGCTTTCAGGTGAGTCTTTTAATCCTAACACAACTATAGCAACATCCCAACCTGACCAGACTCCTTTTAGGAACTAAGGCGAGATTCTCAAATATTAGTTCATTAAGTACCATATGTATTAGGGAAGAAAATTCTGCAACCAAATGTAGAACTGTTTGTGAAGGGGCACCAGGCTTCTCGAGGGCACTGTCTGCCAGACCTGGCTGTCTATGACTTCTAGGTCTGGTTTATCAGTTCTCACTTAGAAGTTTGTCCTCCAGGAGACATTTGGCAATGTCTAGAGACGTTTTTGATTGACAATGTTGGGAAGAGTGTGCTATTAGCATCCCACGGGTAGCTAAACATTGAATAATGCATAGGACAATACAATAGAAGAAAGAATTATCTAGTTCCAAATGTCACTACTGCCAATGCAAAAATAAACCTTACTCTACACTGAGTCAGGAGTTTGGCTCAAGCTCTTCCATGCACCTTGGGGGAAGCCTAGTACTAGACTCATCTGAAAATACAGAATAGTGAAGTACATAATTTCTAAATTTCCTCACTACATTCATACTTTATAGAATGTCTATCATTTTTTAAAAAAATATTTTTAGATGTTGATGGACCTTTATTTTATTCATTTATTTATATGCAGTGCTGAGAATCAAACCCAGTGCCCACCTGTGCTAAGTAATCACTCTACCACTGAGCCACAACCCCAGCCCCAGAATGCCTGTCATTTAAAAAGAGACACCTGTGTACCTTACTACATTACTACTTTTTAGCTATGCTTTCTGCTTCAGGCCTCCTGTCATCTTGGTAGTTCACAAATCCATGAACTACACATAATGGTGGTATTATACTTGAATTTCCCAGTAGTGGAGGGAAAAACAAAGGTCATCCCTATTTTCCAGTTACAGCTACTATGTGAGTTAACAGCAAGTTCTATTCACACTCCAATTATTCACATTTCTAATTGTACAAAATGGAGTGCATTGTTTTTATGGGGACTTAAGAGTTTGGGGGGACTTAAGGTATAGTACCCCTTTGACAATTACCTTATCTTTTTCTGATGGTAACATGTTTGAGAATTATAGGTCAGGAGAAATGGCTCAAACTTTGCTTACATAATGTGCCTTGAAGGCTTCTTTGTTCTATAAATAGCTTATAAAACATTAAGTTATGATATAAAACATATCAAACTAACAGATTCTGAACACAAAAGAAAATGAAATGCAATTAATACAGGGCACAGCAGATGCCCATTTTTTCAGCTAGTTATCCCCCAAACTCTTAAACAGCTGCAGGAAGAATCAGGTTATTTCCCTGAGGAAATAGGGTCAAGGAAGCTGGAGAGCAGCACTAGGCCTATCATATAGGAATCTGATCCATCTGTATCTTTTGAGTAGGGCCTTGTGCAGATGCTGGAGCACACACTAGTTTGTCGTGTGCTGTGCATTTTCAGAGAATTGCAGTAAAAAGCAATAACATATCCACATCATGCAGAGTTAATTTTGTTAGTATGTTTTTGGGGACTTAGAACTTCTTGGGGACAAGAAGCTTAGAAGCTCAGACTTGTGGTTCACAACCTCCAATACCTTGCCCAGGGCTATGTGGATTGAGATTTAGTCGAATTGAGTGCCTTCATACCAGGTTTTGCCACATTCTCTGTATTTTTCAAATAAATGAAAACAAAATGTCCAAAAAATGTCCAAATTGCTCCCCGAATATTAATTTTTTTGGAAGGGATGAAGGGTATCCCAAATTGAAATTTCTAATGGTTTCAGTTTCTCACAAATGTAGTATCAGCATTTACATCTTCCAAAATCTGAAGTAATGAAGTTTTTTGCTCACATTTCATATACTGGGGAGACATTACCTCTCTGGAAAACCAGTTCTCTCTTCCTTGTGTGGAAATTAGGAAAAGGATGCAATCTGTTGAAGAAACTGTACTAAAAACTCATGCTTAGTTGGTGGATCCATGGTTATATCATTGTACAGCAATTTAGAGCCTTTTGGTTTTTCATTCCTTATGTTGCTTAGCAACAGAGAGGAAGTTACCATTGCTGGTATCAGCTGGCTATCCTGGATCTATAATGTGAGTGACATGGGTCGGTCTGACCACCTCTCTTCTCTCTCCCCTTGTCTGGACCTCTGCAGGTGTCTGGTTGAGAAGGGAGATGTGGCCTTTGTGAAACACCAAACTGTTTTGCAAAATACTGGTGGTAAGTGCACATACTTTTGTGTCCCCATAAAATCTGGATCACTAGAAAAAAAATTGATATGCAGGGATGACTTTGGAGAAGTATTATAGACACTGACAGGATGCAAAGCTTTAATACGTAACCTGGGTCTTCAGTGAAGAGAGAAGCATTCATCTGGATAGCACAATAATAAAGCCCATAGTGTTCCCAATGGCCCTAAATCCTCCCTGTCCACAGCTTCAGGCCTGGCTCTCCTTTTCCCTAAATACCTTAGTGCCTATTTTCCAAGAACAAGGCATTCTCTTAGATATCTATTGTACAGTTATCAGGATCAGAAATTTTACATTACGTGGATTTCATCCCATATAGTACATATTCAGGACTTGTCAATCATTCCAATAATGCCCATGATAGCTATATTTTTTTATATTTTTCTGCTCCATGCACTGAGAAGGCCTAGAGATAATTACATACCAGTAGCAATGAGCATCAAGATATTGGCTTCTAAATTCTATTCTCTGCAAAAAGGAACCAGAATTCCTTGGAAGGACTCAAAAAATGACAGATGCATATCTCTTTCTCTCAAAAAAATAAAAAAGTGATGGCATGAAGCAAAACTTCAGGAGACAATTGGAAAGACCTCCCACCATCAGATCCGGGAATTTTGAACATTCTAATAAATAATAATAGCAGAAGAGGATAGTAACACACAGAGAATGAGGTAGGAATCAATGAAGTGAAACTGCTCAGACAAAGGAGGGAAAGCTCTTCCTCATCATAGAATGCTAATTAACAAATGTAGAAGGAATAGGAAAGACAGAAAAGCCCAGTATCTCTATTTCACAAGGTTTCATTTTCAGGCAGAGTACCCCAGCCTTGTAGGCTCAACTTGCATAAATCCAAATTCCTTGTCCTTCTCTCAGAGTTCCCTTCTCTTCTCATAGTCTCTATCCCTATAGAGAATCTTGTTATACTTCCTGCCAATCACAACCAGATTGAGCCTGTCAGTCAGTCTTATATTATCTCTCAAAAAATGTGCTGTGGTAGGTTATGGTATAGAAGAAGCAAGACACAAAACCACATGGGCTCTTGATTTTATGTGTATATGTGTGTATATGTTGTAATCATGTGTAGTAAAAAGACTAGATGAAATGTAATCATTTTGAAGGAATATGCTGTGGAATTATAAATGTTTCAAAATTTTCTTCCAGACACCATATAGCATTCTACAAATTCTTACAGACATGCATTACTTTGATCTTTCTAGAAATAAAACAAGTCTTCACAGACTCATGCTGAGCACCTCACTCACTGCCCTTTAGAGCTTGGCCATCTCATCTGTTTGGCCACACTGCCCAAGATTCTGTTCCGGAATCACCAGGCACACACTTGTTCCTGAGTCTTCCCTGTGTTATCCTTTCCTTCCACATAGAAGGATCCTTTCTCCACCTCTCATCGTATGCATTATACAAAACACACCTAAAACCTTGCCTCCTCCGACTAGTTTCCCTAGTCGATCTACTTTTGAAGCCCTGGTTCTGAATTTGCACAGCATTTAGAGTGTGCTCCACAAAATTTAGTGTCTGGATCTTCACTCTGGATTATTTGCCTTTGGTATGTGTGTTATTTTCTTAGCTCCAAAGACCGTTCCTTGCAAAGGGCTGAGACTATATAGTATTACTCAATAAATACTTGAATTTCCAAATAGAACAGAACAGATTTGGATGGAAAGCTGATGGATTCTATTTGAAAGATGTGAATTTTGACCAATAGGCAAGAAAGGGAAGGAGAAGTGTTAGCAAGTGCTCAAAGGTGTTTGTGTATCTTAGGGTTGTGGTGAGGAGGGCATTTGGTTCATTCAACTAACATAAAAATGCACAAATCCTTTGAACTAGCTATTCTATTTCCAAAGTAAAATCAAACAATATTACTCATTTTAACCCAACTGTAGTGGCAAAAAAATAAATCATAAACACCCTAAATGTCCATTAATAAAGGAATAGTTTTTAAAATTACTGCCCCTTCCTCTCCACATTGCTGTAAACCCAGCAGGTGCAGGGGCGCATGCCTGTAATCCCAGCAACTCCGGAGGCTGAGGCAGGAAGCTAATGAATTCAAAGCCATCTTCACCAACATAGCGAAACCCTGACTCTAAATAAAATATAAAAAGGGCTGGGGATGTGGCTTAGTGGTTAAGTACCCCTAGGTTCAATCCCCAGTATAAAAAAAGAAAACAACTACTATGCTACATCCATACTAAGGACTAGGATATGGTAGTTAAAAAGAATGAAATTGATTAACATGCTGACACAGATGAAGCTACCAGCTGTCAGTGGCTTATATTTGACAAGATCTAATGCAATGAAAAATTATAAATATGTAACATCTTATAGACACAGTAGAGGTAAAGACATATAACAAGTATTGGATTGAAACAAAGTGATATAAAGGATTAGAGCTACAGTATATATATTCCAAAACATATGAGCATGATCTCTTGTATTACTTGCTCAATGAAACAAAGAAAATTAAATGAAAATGAATGAAATTTAAAAAGGTTGCAATCCCATATTATGGAAGGGAAATAAAAGTTGGTAAAACACATTTGAGAATTACCTCAGGAGAAGAAGCTGAAACCTTGAGAATGGTGTGTGTGTGTGTGTGTGTGTGTGTGTGTGTGTGTGTGTTTCAAAGAGAGTACAGGAAAGATTGAGGCAAGAGGCTGAGATAAGCCAGGACCTGCACCACATACGCATGTGTGAATTAGAACAAGTTACAGGGGAGTCAGATGGAAAATGCTGGTGGAGATTGCAGAAGTGTCCCCTGGGGAAGAGTTTCTGTTTGGAGATGCCATTTATAGCACAGATCTTGCTAAACCTGGCTCAGAACATCATGTTCTTCCTATGCTAGAGCAAGAAATATTGAAGGCTTTGGAATTTAATAAAAATGAGGACTTTTTTTTTTTTGGAACCACATCTTTCTCACCTGGCTGGGGAGGGAAGATCAGAAGAGGGTAGTCATAAGTAGGTCCTGGTGTGAGCCGAGTATCACCTTGTAGACCAAGTTGAGTGTCCCTTCCTCTCCACATTGCTGTAAACCCAGCATGTGCATTTCTGCTGGCCAGAGGGTCCAGATCCTCCCCACCCGAGTGGTCAGTAACATCCTCCCAGTGACCAAGGCCATCAGCTCAGGCTGATCCACTTTCTTTCTCTATCCAGGAAATAACCCTGAGGAGTGGGCTAAGAATCTGAAGGAGGAAGACTTTGAGCTGCTGTGCCCTGATGGTACCAGGAAGCCTGTGTCTGAAGCTGAGAACTGCCACCTGGCCCGAGCCCCGAATCACGCTGTAGTCTCACGGAAAGATAAAGCAGCATGTGTTCGCCAAGTGGTATGAACCAGCCAGTCTCCTGCCCTTAACTCCTACATAGATACAGATTGTTTGTGGGAGTTCATAGCTAAGTACAACCCTGGCTCAAGCCTTCTATTTCTGAAAACTAGAATTGAGAGGCCATGAATTATGGACCAGAATCTCAGTTTGGTAGCTTCCTGGCTGTGCCATCTTAGTTATATGGTTTAACCTCTCTATGCCTCAGTTTCTTCATTGTAAAACAGGAATAGCAATACTTAAGCCTGCCTCTCAGTTAATATGAGGATTAACTGTTAGATCCAAAGGGTTTAGGAAAATGTGTGATCCATGGGAAGTGCTCCAAACATGCTAGCTAAGCAGTTATACAACTGGACCTCTCAGGACTGGCACTTCTGTCTCTCGATCACTGGGAATAAGTCCCTGTTTGATCCTTGTGTCCTCAGGACCACGAATATGCCTTCCTGCTCCTCTTAGCCTTGCTTAGGGTACCCTTCTTTTCCCCACATCTGTCCTTTATAAAAGTGAAGAAGATTGATCCTGTTTCCTAGCAAGACTCTTCAAGTCTTGAAGAATAGATTTCAATTGCTTTTATTTAGGCAGACTGGGCATGATGCTCGATAGTGTGAAGAGCACAGGACCTCTATGCTTAGCAAGCCTTCCCTATGGGGAGGAAAACCATGTCAGGGCCATTCTCAGAGAAGAGAGGGGCTGCTTGAGTGTTCTAATCCTGAAGACCCCTCTATAAGTAAACATCACCTTCCTCTTAGGTGATGAGTCTTCAGTACTTTTTTCAAGAAAATTAAGAGCATATCTTGAAAAGTCCTAATGTTCAGAAGTGCATGAAAACAATACTGAGTATGTAATAATGACCATCCCCTGGGTGCTATATGGAATTCTAAACTTTTTATAGTCATCATTTTACTTATAGCCTTAGAAGGACTGGAGAAGTTAAATGGCTGGCCCCAGATAAGACTAGAAATGCAATCAAACATGAACTTTGAACAATGACCTCTACTACTCCTCTAGGAGGGGTCATATTGAACAACTTCTTGGGCATTGAAGAACATGTTATTGTCCTCTCATTTCCTATAAGCAGCCCCCAAGGGACTTGGGCAATGAAGCAGGGGAAGAGACCAGAGAAGGCAAGAGTGGGTGGGTGGAAGGAGGGACATCTCAGAAGAAGCTAGACAAGGCCCCTTACAGAGGACTTGCATAAAATCCTGGAATTGGGACTTCAAGTGGATAAATGGTGGATGAGGGAGGTGGAAATTCCCGAGGCATATCTGTAGCTTCCCTTTGTTGCTAGGACTGATTCAGAGCTTTGAACCTCCTCTGATGCATGTTCCCAGCTGCTCAGGGCCACAGGTCCTTCCTCACGTTATTTTCTGTCTTTTGACAGGCTGAGTTTGGAAGTCATGTATCGGACTGCTCGAACAAGTTCTGTTTGTTTTCATCGGAAACCAAGGACCTCCTGTTCAGGGATGACACAAAATGTTTGGTCATACTTCCAGATGATACCACATATGAAAAGTACTTAGGGGCTGAGTATGTCACAGCTGTTGGAAACCTGAGAAAATGCTCCACCTCACGTGAGTAGGAGGAACAGCATGAGAAAGTTGCAAATAAAGCACAGTTGTGGGTCCTGGGGTGGTGGATGCAAAGGAGAAGTGGAGTCTGGCCCTCAGGATGTGTCCCATGGGAAAAATGAAACAGTAAGAGAGCAATCTAACCTAAGCCCAGAACATATGATAGGTCAGCCTGTATGAGCAGATAGTAAGGGGGACAGAGGCCCAGGATACTAAGATAATGAACTTATTGGACATCTTACTTCTAAGAAAATGAGGAGGTTTATGGGTATGAGCACACGTCATTGCTCTTCAGTAAACTTTTTATTAGAGTTGACTTGCTCAGTATGGTAGCCAGTATCAAGATGTGACTATTTAAATTTAAATAAATTAATATTGAATTAAATTAGACTCCCCCTTTTCTTTTTGACGGTAGTGAGGATTGAACTCAAGGCCTCGTGCATTCTAGGCAAGCAGTCTACCACTGAGCTACACCCCAAGCCCCAAACTGAATTAAATTAAAAAATTATTTCCTTAGTCTTACCCAACCACATTTTAATTGCTTGGTAGCCACAGGTGACTCCCTATTGGTCAGCAAAGAGAACATCATTGCAGAAAGTACTTTCAGACAGTAAGGCTCTAGAGATAAGTTCTGGTAATACAAAGTTGCCAAACATACCACTCATCTGGAACAGGTTCTAGGAATTGAGATGGAATAAAACACACCTCTGCAGTGTAACTATCTGTGGAATAACCCAATCACTTGGAAGCATCTGGAAGATGGGGGGGGGGACGGACAAGATGTGGTATAGGGTAGTTATTCTTCAACTATAGAAAGTGAATGTATAGAAAGTAAATGAATCTTGGTCCTGATGAAAAATGTGTCTTTCCAGGCCCTAAAAAAAAAAAAAAAAAATCCTGATTCAGCAAGTCTGTGCTATTTCAGGATGACTATGCTTTAAAAATTGGCCCATATAATTCTAATGTAAGCAACATGGTCATCCAGGGCCATGGTTACAAAAATCAGGTTAACATTTACTTAACCTGTGTCCTGTTAAGGAAGGTTGTCTGGCTTTGTATTCTGCCTCCATCCCTAGTCCCAAGCACAGAAATTGGCAGATGCTTCTTGCTATGTAAGTTCCTCACCTGCTTAAAGAGGTCAGGCAGAGGGCAGACTTCCAGGGTGACCCTGCCCATAAGAAACAAGGTAGGGGGATGCTATACAGCAGGGAAACCATGTTAAAACCTTTGTAGCTTTGGTGTGGTGCCTTCCCTGAGGGAGGCATAGGTGCTGTGCAGGCAAGTGGGGAAGGGCACTGGGGGAATGGTCCAGTATGTCACAAGAAGAGCAGGGCAACCAGTCTGAGTACCTGCCTCTGTGCTATGCTTAACTGTCTATTCACTCAATGGTTCATAAAGAAATATAAGTTCATTCTGAATTTCCTATCTCTCTGCTCTGCTCCACAGGACTCCTGGAAGCCTGCACTTTCCACAAATATTAAAATCCAAGAGGTGGGGCTGCTCCTCGGATGGAGACGGGAGCTCAGGTGACCCGTGGTCTTCCCCTGATCTCGCTAGCTTGAGGGGCTTGTGTCAACCGTGTTTGTCTTCACAGCTCTGTTGTCACATGCATAGGTCACAAAATAAAGACTATTGTTGATTTTATATTTCAACAACTTCATTTTTTTTACAAATATTTCCACCAGAAGGATTTCTTTATCTATCTATGTGTGCAGCTGAACCCTTCCTTCTGAGCTCAAGTCCCATCTAGATTTTCCCTGCAGTTCTGTGTGGTGCCATAACCATATCTCTTGGGTCCACCGCATGAAGGAACATTTTCTAAAAGGGTCTGTGTGTTCATTATAATACAATCAAATGTATATGCTCCTATGTATGCGCACATATGTGTTACCAGGGAAGGACAGGAAGGATAGGGAGTGAGTTACAAAGATCAAGTGTTCAGTGAGTGTAGAAATGAGTATAGAGGACTTTACTTATTTTTTTAGGCACCAGGGATTGAACTCAGGGGCACTCAATCATTGAGCCACATCCCCAGCCCTTTTTTGTATTTTATTTAGAGACAGTGTCTCACTGAGTTGCTTAGTGCCTTGCTGTCGCTGAGGCTGGCTTTGAACTTGAGATCCTCCTGCCTCCGTCTTCTGAGCTGCTGGGATTATAGGCATGTGCCATATGCCTGGATTTATTTTTATATTTTGAATGCATCCTATCTGACATAGCCAAGGTTCTGATTCTAATTTGATTCTTTGGCTAAAAATCATCCCTTGGGCAGTTTCTGCCATCTCCTTCCCTTCTCATCCAGCTTCCTCTAAGAGGGAGGCTCATTTTTCCTTGTGTCATTTATTATTATTGAATGAACACACAGAAACTCGTCTTTGGCTCCACCCACTTACCTGAAGCTACTCTGGTGAAAGTCAGCACCACCTTCTCACTGTTAAACCAACTCAGTCATTTCATTCTTGAACCTGTTTCCTGCACATGACACAGTTGACCAGACCCTCCTCCTTGGGACTCTTTCCCTTAGCTTCTTGGACATGACCTCTCTCCTCTGCTTTGATTCCTACCTCTCTGTTCATTTGTGGTCTTACTGTAGGCTCATCCTATTTATCTTGGAATTTTGGGGAAATCTTCCTGGAGTGCTTCTCTAGATCCAGTGCTCCTCTCACTTTCCAGGCCTTGCTTCAACCAATGCTAATGACTCTTGGGCACCCATATTGGGTCATTGTAACCCCAGCCTCCAGTGTCCCCCAACACACTGATTCCACCTATTACCAGTGGATCTATATTGTAGAGTCCTACGGTGATCAGAAACCCAACAAATCAAAATCTAGGCTGGAGGTGTAACCCAGTGATAGAGGGCTTGCCCAACATGTGTGAAACCCTAGGTTTGATTCCCAGCATTACAAATAAAACAAAACAAAAACAAAAAACAAGAGAATCATCTGTCCTTCTCCCTTCTGTTGCTTCCCTAAATTAACTATTCACATTGGCTGAAGACACTGTCATCTACTCAGTCATTCATGCTGCAGACAGAGGTATCAATCTCATTCACCATTTTCCTCCATTCCACATCCAAAGTCTATGTTGATTCTGACCTCTAAATAACTCTCCACTTGCCCCTTTTACCAACTTCTACCACAGCCTCACTTTCCATTCAGATGCAGAATTGCAGATAAGGGGTTTCTGCACAAAATCTTTCACACCTCTCTTAATCCCAGGAATTAGGACTCTGGGTGTGCTTTGCAGTCCAGACCTGGTGTGAACCTTTTTATACCAGCCTTGATTCACTCTGAACCTATCAACCCTCAGCCTATTGAAAAATCACCTAAAGTCCACCATTACCCCAGATCCTATAGTTTCAACTTGTCCTTTGTTGGGATGTGGTCTGTCTCATTGTAACAGGTCAAAAAACCTAATTTTGATAGACTAACAGAACTCTTAGGCATTTGGGCTAGTACAACAACTTTTAGTGTCAAGAGTCGCTCTGGAAATACACACCCTTAAGTCCTGAGCAAGAGATACCTAACAATTATTGTGTCCCACAATAACCTGGGCTTTATGCTCAGATAAAAAGGAGACTCCAGGAGTAGGTGTCACCCAGTGGAGTTGAGTTACACTTACCTGTTCCTTTGTAATCCTACCCCTTTGCCCTTCTTGGGATAGAATGTTCAATGGAATCTCCCCTTGTGTGTCCCCTGTATAAGAATAAAGAATTCCAGGGGTTCTCTCTCTTTTTCCATGGACCCCTAAGGTCAGAGAGCTGTCCTGGATTATTGAAAAGGTACTTCTGTGTGTTTGTGTGCTTTCTTTGCCATTTTCTTAAGTTATTGAAGTAGTCAGATTTGTGAACCCAGCATAGGTCGCCAGCTGGGATAGATGGCAATAATTCCGTACCCTTCCACCATCCTTAATTACTAAAACAGGATAGGCAGATGTTACTGGGCAGTGGTCTTTTATACATATAACCAAAAGCTAACATGTGCCTATGGTAAAGAAACATTAATTACTACCAACCTTAGATCACAGTGTTTTAGAGCTACTGGCCAATCCAATTACATAAGAAAACTAAATAAAGTGTAATATTTAAAGAAACATCAAAATTTCTAGTGAGAACTATATACTAGAAAATCCATAAAACAAATAATAATGTATTAAAAATAAAATTAAAAAGTAAAATAAAATTCAGTAAAATGGAAGGAAAAATTGAGATACAAAATAAATTTCCCTTACATAAATACGAGTGAGTTAGAATAATAATGTTTTGTAAGAACAAGTAAAATGCATCACTAAACACATGAAAACTACATTTAAAAGTGATTTAAACCACACTCAGTAAAAAATAATACAAAAAAACATAGTACCTTGGATAGGAAGACTCAGTATTGTAAAGATGCCAATTCTCCCTTAATCAATATACAAGCAATTTTTTAACTCAAGAAAATTATAGTACTGCTCAATTAAAAAATAAACATGAGACAGTTAAGAAAAAGTCTGAGAAAAGAGTAATGATAGTGGACCAGTTACCTCTTCCATCTATTAAAATGTATGATAAGCTCCTGGACATTTGCATTAGGGATCATTTTTTGGATATCAAACCAAAACCTCAGGGCACAAAAGCAAAAATAAACAGGGCTAGGGATATAGCTCAGTTGGTAGAGGGCTTGCCTAGCATGCATAAGGCCCCAGGTTCAATACCCAGCACCACAAAAAACAAAACAAAACAACAGAAAAAGCAAAAAATAAATAAATGGGACTATATCAAACAGAAATACTTCTGCACAGCATAGAAAACAATCAACATAATGAAGTGGCAGTGTGTAGACTGGGAAAATATATTTGCAAATCATGTATCTGATAGTTAATATCCAAAATGTATAAGTCATACAACTCAATAGTAGAAAAACAAATAGTCTGAATAAAAAAAAATGGTCAAAAGAACCAAATAGACATTTCTCCAAAGAAGAAAAATTGCCAACAGGTATATGAAAATGTGCTCAGCATCATTAATGATCAGGGAATGCTAACAAAACCACTATGAGATATCACTTCATGCCCATTAGAAGGCTATTATCAAAAAGTCAAAAGATAACAAGTGCCAGTTAGGGCATGAAGAATGGGAACTCTTGTACACTTTTGGTTGAAATGAAGATTGGCACAGTCATTATAAAAATGATAGGAAGAAAGAAAATTAAAGAATTCAAAAGAGAACTACCATACGACCTAGCAATCCCTCTTTGGGTAACACCCACTGATGGATTTTTCTGAAGAAGAACCAATGGTTATTATAAAGGAGCAAAGTGTGTATGTATGGAGTTCTCTCCTCATTATTAGTATTGCAGGGAGTAGTTAAGAGATTGCATTTTGATCAGGCAGGAAGTGAAAGAAAGATGTTAAGATCTGTGTTTGGATGGTTAATAATATGACTTAGGCAAAACCTTTAAAAACTGACCATGGCAGGAAATACAATTTTGAGCATTAGTTTGACCTTGTTTGCAATTGATGCTAAATCATCAATTACAAAATTCATAAAAGTTGGTTAGAATAGCCATTTTAGCAAGAGTGACAGAGGTAAAGCTAGGAAGGTATGTTTGTGTTGGAAAGTAGATATGGAGCGGGAGTTAGAACCATAAGAAAGAATTAGAATGTGGCAAGATCTGATATTTGTAATTGATGATGGTAATTTATAATCAAGTGATTTATTTACTTTCTTAACCCTCACATTTTAAACATCCTTCCTTGATCCAGAGTCCCCATTGTCTGTTTTTACTGAGTGAATCCTACTTTGTTTGAACATGCAGTATGTAGGAGTCCAACCACTTGGGATCCATAGATCTACAGTTAACTATGTCACCTTTAACTGCAACTTCTTATTGCATTGAGACTAAACTCTAAATTCCTGAGCACCACTGAATGCCTTCCTAGACTTATTGATTTTCCTGGCTGCTTCCTTTAGTGCAGTCGTTTGAGTCTCACGCCTAGGTGTACAGTGTAGGGGACTAAATTACTGTGTTTCCTGCACATGCCTTCGGCTCCTACTTCTTTTCTTCTTTATGGAGCTTTCTTGCCCCTTTAAGCGCCCGCAGCGGCTCACTCATCCTTCAGATGCGTGCCTTTAGTCCCATCTCCCCGTGTACATCCTTCTGTCCTATCGCTTGCCACATTCTAAGTCGCTTCAATATAGGATGCCTGAGTTCCTCACAAGCCTCATCTCACGTAGAGACCGACTAGAAATTCTAAGTGGAAATTTCGAGAGCCATACATTTCTTTGTTCTTTCCACAGTCATTTAGGCGGCGAAGAATGAGGGTTCTGTCCTTCGTAGAGGAGCTGGGTGTATGAGCGAACTACAACTCCCATCAGGCACACGGGTATCCCACAGGCCCGAAAGCGGGAACTACCACTCCCGTGAAGCTCTGCTGCTCGCGCCTGCGCAGAGCATAGGGCCACGTCGCTTTTGCGGCACCGGAGAGCACGCGCCTCATCCATGGCTTCCGCGGATTCCCGGCGGATGGGAGACACCGGCGGTGCCGGGGGCACCTTCCAGCCCTACCTAGACTCCTTGAGGCAGGAGCTGCAGCAGAGGGACCCAACGTTGTTGTCAGTACTGGTGTCGCTCCTCGTAGTGCTGCTGACGCTGGGTAAAGAGGCGGCGGGTGATTATGGTGGGTGCGGGGTGGCTGGGGTCCCGGCCTCCGCTTTGCTTCGGCAGGCCCGGGAGCCTAGAGGGCGTTTTAGTGGAGTTTAGATGTGAGATTCAATGTGTCTGTCATCCCACCCTCTTGTCTGACGCAGCCCTGCGTTAAAGGGGGATCCCGGGCGACCCCGGGAGTGACGTCCTGGTGCTTGGGACACGCGTTTCCTTAACTCCACTCCTGTTAAGCCTGGGCGCGCGGTCCCTCCTTTTCCATTCACTTACCGCCGGGATCCACGGGATCTGAAGACCAGCGTGGACATCCTATGTTTGCGAGCGGGGCTCTGAGAATACAAAAGTCATAAGATACCCCTTGAGATATCCACGCTCAGGGAAGAGGTGTAGACACAGAGAGTTGACAGTTGATAGTGGCTGGCACTCAGCGGGTGCCTAGGTAACCACCGTAAATAGTGCTAATAACAAAGTAAACCACAGGTTATCGTAGATATCTTTGTTTTATTATTACTTTCCCCTCTGTTCCACAGTGCTCTGGAAGTTTATCTGGAGCAGAAAGAGCAGTCAGAGAGCTGTTCTCCTTGTTGGTCTTTGTGATTCTGGGAAGACATTGCTGTTTGTCAGGGTAAGTGCTTTGATTTATATTTTTGTTAAACTTAATATTATGGCATCCCTGTATTCCTGTGATTTCATGTTTTATTTGGCAAAAGAAACTTATCCTGCCAAATTTGGAGTGAATTCTAGACTTTATGAAAACAAAAAGACTTGAAAATCCTATGAACTAAAATTTTATAGCCATTCCTGTTTCTTTTTTTCTCCTTACCAGATGCTGATATTTAATTCTTATCACAAGATTTTTTAATAAGTATTAAATGGCTAAGGATGCCGTTAAAGACATATAAACCTGACCTACTTAAAGTTATAATTTATCATGTAACAAACCTTTCAGAGAGCCTGTAAAAGACTTTTTTTTTTTTTTTAAATATTTCAATTTTGGGGGGAATTTTTTGGATTTTGAAAGATTTGCTCCAGTAGCCAAACTGTGGTTGTATTTGTACCATGACTTGACAAATGCAGTTACATCCCAGTCTGCTGATTCTTTCCTCTATAAATTTATTGTCATTAAATCTGACACATGATGTGAATATTGTTATTTTTGTGTTCACAAGAGGAAAATGAAACCATGAAAATGTATGTCAAACTTATTCATCGATGACATGAACAACTTTGATGAATCAGATAATACTAAAGGAACACTTTCTCAGTGTCTTGTGCTAACCACTGTAATGGCTCTAGACAACATGGTTTTAATTTTAACCTTTCTTTATCACTTTCTTAAGTCTAAACAGCCTATGAAACAGTAAA
Source organism: Spermophilus citellus (assembly GCF_964194105.1). NCBI lineage: Eukaryota > Metazoa > Chordata > Mammalia > Rodentia > Sciuridae > Spermophilus > Spermophilus citellus. The sequence goes on from NC_138188.1 coordinate 31,642,641, forward strand.
CAAAGCTCTAAATTGTGGCCTTTGCTGATTTCTGTAGTGTAAATACTCCTAGCCTGACCATTTCCAAGTGACCAGCCCAGCTTTGTCAAAATTATTTTTTTAAAGGATGATTCTTCTTTAATAGTTTATGCTAATTAGGTTTCTTTTCACTAATACTTATTTTTAATGTATACAGCATTTTTATTTTTATGTTTTTTTATTATTTTGAGACAGGGTCTCGCTAAGTTGTATAGAGCTTTGCTAAATTGCAAAGGCTGGCCTCCAATTTTTGATCCTCTTGCCTCAGCTTCCTGATTTCCCGGGATTATGAGAGTGCACCAACATACCCTGCTGTTTTTGGTATTTTTAACTGAGTATGTGTTTTACTATGAGAATAGGACAGATTTTCTGCTTTTTATTCTTCCTTTGGACAGTAGAAGTAGTTTTCCTTCCACTAAGGAAATATAATTTCAAATTATTTATGATAGTTAAAAATGTTTACAAAAGGGAAGTAAATTTGGCCACTAACTATGGTTTGAAAATATTTTTTTTCTCTTATTAAAGAGAGGGGGAGGAAGTTTGCAATTTTTCTACAGGTTAAAAAAAATTAAAATCTTCTTTAGCTGTTGCAAGCAGCATTCATTTTATTTGATCTTTAACCTGGGCAGGGTAGAACATTATTATTACTCATTAGATTTGCTATTATTGTTAATATGTTCATTCTGATCTCTCCCATCTTATTTTTTACAGTTGTTAACAGGCCATTACAGAGACACTCAGACTTCCATTACTGACAGCTCTGCTGTATACAGAGTCAACAATAACAGGGTAAGATGTGACTGCAGTGTTAAAGAGTCTGACAACCTGACTGGAATGAATTAGTCTGAGGATGTAGATACCATTTGAAGTTTATTTTTATAAGGAATATAAAAATATATTATGTGACAAATTCTGCCTTTTATAATCTGTTGGCCAATGTAGTCATTTCTACCTCTCCTTTGTAGTCACTTATGTACAGTAATGTTATAAATCATTTTATTCTTAATTTTTTTTTTGTCTTCTTTCCAAATTTACCTATTTAAGAATGGACATTAGGACTGGGTTTGTGGCTCAGTGGTAGAGTGCTCACCTAGCATGCATGAGGCACTGGGTTCTATCCTCAGAACCACATAAATGTAAAATAAAGATATTGTGTCCACCTAAAACTAAAAAATAAATATTAAAAAAAATGGACATTAAGTCTTTTTCTTTTATGTTTTAAAGAGGTAATACATGTACACGGAATAAAAAAATTGAAAAGTAATTTTTCCTTTTCTAATCCCACAAGCTAGTCTTGTTGTTGGAAGTAATAACTGCTGTTATTTTTGTGTGTAAGCTTCTAAGTGTTCAATGCATATACAGCTGTATCTATATATCCCTTAATTATATTTTTTCTTAACACACTTTTTTGTCCATATTTTTTTATTTAACAGTATGACTGATAGAACTTAACATTTTTCTCCTACATTTAAACACATAGTACTATCTTGTTGACTTATGAACTGCATAGTATTCTACTCTGGCTGTACCATATAATTAAATTTTGATGTAATCAAAGTACTGCTAATATTTAGTTTTGTTTGTGGTTAGAATCTTTTGCCTTTACAAACTGTTGCAATGGATATCTTGAAAAGTATATATGAGCACTTTCAAAAATACCCATAAAGAATCATGAGAAAGACTTTTCTAGAATGTAAATAGTGACAAGCAAGCCGGTTATGATACTTAATGAGTTTTAGTGAGTGAGTGGAATGAGGATTAAGTGACTGACTGGAAGAGTGGAAGGACAGAAGGATAGTGACTTAGAATTGTGATCTTAGGGCTCTTTTCCCTTTTCCCTTGTGCCACTTCCCCTTTGTGGTGCCTCTAGAGTTAAACACTGTAGGCAAAGGTACAGGGACTCCATTTAAATATCTAGAGATATTTTTGTTTATTTGAATGATGGCAATTTTTCTGACCAAGACCTTTTTAAATTTCCAAAGATTTGGATTTTGAAATTTCAGGTTTAGGAGATCATTAATTTTTAGGGTCCTGTACTGAATTTTTTAAAGTGGGCTATTTGAGGGTGTGTTAGACCTGTATCTCTCAGTGCAGTAGCTACTGACCCTGCGTGACTGTACAGCACTGAAATTTGACCAGTCCAAATAGAGGGGTCATATAAGTGTTAAGTACTTACCAGACTTTGAAGAACCAGTGTGAAAAAAAGGAATGTAAGCTATCATTAATAATGTGTTGGTTCCTTAGTACATATTAATAATATTTTTGATATACTGGATTATATAACTTATTATAACAAATTTTACTTTTTAAATATTTACTAGAAAATTTAAGATTACATGTGGCTTATATTATATTTTTGTTGTTTTCTCTAGGTAGTAATGTACCTAGTCATGAATCTTCTGAATTGCTAATGCTGTGTGGTTCAGTGCTATTTTTTAAATGGAGCAGTAGGTCTTAATCTGGGTTCATTAGACTCTTACCAATATTTTGAAAAGGCTAGTAGGTATTTTTATTTGTCTTTCTGAAAGATCATAATGAATCCAGCTGGAATTATGTCAGATCTGTACATGATACTGATTCCCTTCTATTGAACTGTGATCATGGTTGGAGGTAAACATGCGAGAAATGATTGATGAGTCTGATACTTGTACTAAAGCCAACTCTAAGAGTTTTGTCACTGAGTAGACACATCTACATTGATCATAAGGTCAAGGATGAAGTCCTGGAATGGTGAATAGGATTTAGTATTAGTGCATAATGTGCTAGGTCAATAGGGGTTCAAAAATTGGCAAAAAAAAATTGACAGAATTGAAACAAATAAATGGGTATCTGGTAAGCACATATTTAAGAATTAAGGGGTGGAAACTATGAAAGTATGCTTTGTTATAATGATTAAGGATCCCAGTAATGGCAACATGTGCTATAAATTCTAAGTTATTTTTTGCATTATAAGCTTGTGAATATTTATTACAGTTGTTAACATGTTTTTGCTTTTATTCACACTGGTATCTCCTAAACCTCAGATAGACCACACATTCCTGACTCCCTCGGTTAGGTTTCTTATGAAACCTAAGAACATTTATCAAAATTGTTACTTTATATGTAATTTTACATCATGCTTAATGTTAGACCGGGAACCACATCTTTGTTCACTATTATATCCCCAGAACTTTGACCAGTGTTTTATTTTTGTGGGGGGAGGTTGGTGTGGGGATTCAACCCAGGGCTTCATGCATGCTAAGTAAGCAGTCTGCCAATGAACTACATTCCCCAACCCTGGGCTGGTGTTTATTTGAAAATGTTCCATGAAAATTTGTTTGATTTATTTATTAGAGTAACACTTGTTGTATTAATTAATTAACTAGACTCCAGTATTATGCCTTTAATTTGATCCTGATGTGCACAAGGATCTGGATGGAAACATTAATCCAATATTACTGCTGCCATCCTCAGGGCAACAGCTTGACCTTGATTGACCTCCCTGGACATGAGAGCTTAAGGCTTCAGTTCTTGGAGCGGTTTAAGTCTTCAGCCAGGTAAGTAGAAAGAAATGAAGTGGGCTTGTTGAAGTTGGTACTGTGTATCCAGTCTGCACATGTGGGACTGGTGTTTTGCTCTGATGGGATTCTGGAGGCAGCACACTGTCCTGCAGTAGAAAGAACATGGAGCTTGGAGTGAGCCACTTCTGGGTTGCAAGCCCACCTTTGCTAGGATTGTGAAGATTGTATGGGATAATGCTTAAGGAATTCATCTCAGAGTGTTTGGGAAGTGTTCCCTCATTATTATTAAAATATACTCTGAAGATGAATTCAGTGACATAATACAGGATTGTTAATATTTAGGAAAAAATTTTAAAGCTCTGTTGGGTCCCAGAAATTATTAAACTCCAACATTATGTGTAACTTTATTTCAAGAACAATATTTTCATAATTCTTTCAGTGTCTGCCCTCATGTTATTAACCCTTAAATTCTTTACTAAAATTCTTATGCTGCTTTTGCAAGTGTTCTCTTCATGTGTACATCTAACGTTGATAAGAACTGGAGAGGGAAATTAGTCTGACACATTTCAATGATTTGAAGACATTTTAATGTCTCTGAATTTCAAAGGCATCTTACAGTTGCAATTATCCCAGGTGTGATAGTTTGACTGGCAGTATTTTCTCCTCTTAGTGGTTCCTGAAATGTTTCTTTGAATTGATGGCATCTTAGGTTTGAGGAATGAGTTAGTTGGTTCTTTCCTTTTTATTGAACACATGTGGACTTAGATTTTGAAATTGTTTCCTTACCCACAAGATGGTGATGATGAGCAGTTTGTTTCAGAAGAGAATGTGATTTTTTTTAATTCTTCAGACATTTTAGACAGATCTAGAATTGGGTATTAATTTACCACTGAATTTTTTTTTGTTTTTATGTTGTCAGTTATAAATATTTTATAATTTGCAGTATAATTACTCTGTGACTCAAGTATTATAGGTAAATAGAACAAACATGGGGTAGTGGTGCACACCTGTATTCTCAACTGAGGCAGGAGGATCGCAAGTTCAAAGCCAACCTCAGCAACTCAGAGAAGCCCCAAGCAAGTCAGTGAGACCCCATCTCAAAATAAAAATAAAAAAGGGCTGGAGATGTGGCTTAGTGGTTAAGTGCTCCTGGATTCAGTCCCCATGAAAAAAGAAAAAGAAGATAAAACTGAGTTCAAAGAAATCTTAATCATAATAAATGCATATTAAAGATTATTATGTGACTTTTATTACAAGTCAAATTTCCTTAATTTCTATTTTTCCCCTTGTGAAATATGTTATTTCTACTCTTTGGTTCTCCACTTGCCCCCCCCCCCTTTCCTTTTTAATATTTATTTTTTAGTTTTAGGTGAACACAATATCTTTATTTTACATTTATGTGATGCTGAGGATCAAACACAGTGCCTCATGCATGCCAGGCGAGCCACAACACCAGCCCCTTGTCCCTCCTTTTAAACATTGCACAACGTCTCATAAAATCGATAATACTAGTTCCTTTTTCCTAAAGCTCAAATGCTTTAACTCTGCTCTTCCTCATATCATTCTTTTTCACCTCCAATGATTGCTGATTTTTGCTCTTATATTCAATGATTACTGAGACATACCTGGATTCTTATGATTTCTTTCACCAAATTCTGGCATTCTGCTCTTTGCTTTTAGGATCTGTTTTTCCTCAGTGTATGTTTTAGAAATATTTCCAGAGAGTGAGTGAGTAGTAAAATTTCTCATCTTTTGTTCATTTGAAGCTATCTTTATTGTGTACTAGAATGGTGATTTTAGCTGAGTATAAAGTCCTGGGTGGTAGTTGTTTCCATGGTGACGTGGAAGGCATGACTGCTGACTTCTGTGTCTGCTGCTGCAGTCTCATTGTTTTTTTTCTAGGAAATCTGTCTGGTCTGCCTTCTGTCAAGGGGTGGATTAGCTTTGTCATGTTTGGAATTTAAATGTGCTGTTCCAGACCAGAGATTCATATCTGTCTTTAGTTCTTAGAAATTCTCATAATCTCTTCAGGCTAGTGCTGTTTCTCCATTCTCAGTTCTCACATCTTGTAACTCAGTTGACACAATTGAACCTTAGTATTTCTGCCCTTCTTGTTTCTTCTAAATTTTTCTACTTTGCATATTGTGTGATACTCTCATATTTGTTTTCTAGTTTACTGCATTTTGTTTTAGCTAAGAATAATCTCTCTTTAACTTTTTCATTGGATTTTTAATTTCATTTACTATGTATGGTCTTTACATTTTTTTTCCTGTTTCTTCTTATGATTCCTAGTATTGTGCACTTAAATAATTTTAATCATGTGTTTTGTAGATTGCTTCATTATCTCTAATTTGGGGGTGCTTGTTTTTCTCTGGCATGACTATTTATTTTCTTCTGTGGTTTGCAATATTTGATCCAGAACCCTTCAAGGGGATGCATTATTGTTGTTGTGATTGATATACTTTAGTATATGAAAGCCTCATTCGAGAAGGAGTATATTTCTATCTGTTGGGACCAGAGATGTTTAGAATATGGCCCAGTTTTTATGTAAATCTTTCTACTTGGGAATCTTGCACCTGGGGAGAGTGTAAATTCACACTCCATACCTGGAGGCCTGGTTTTTCAATTTCCTTTGGAATTATTTTCCAACCCTGGGCCTCTAGTAGACTGCTTTTAAGTTGTAGGCTTCGTGCAGCAGGTTTGGTTCCAGCTCCCCAGTGCATGTCAGCCATTGCATGTCTCCTGCCCCACTGGGCATTTAGACCATTGTCCCTAAAGCCCATCGTCTATAGTTTCCCTGGGCTGCTGTGCTTTAACTCTGATATAGCTTTGTTTGTGGCACATGAAGATTCTCACTGCTGCTGCCTTAAGTCAGGCCCTCCCTGGTCATGCTCTTCTAGTTCAGTTGCCTTCTACGATTTCTGTCATTTAGGTACCAGTAGTCTGTGCAAGACAGAAAAACGTAAACTTCATAGGTTGATGTGTCACACCCTTTGCTCTGTGACTTGGTCGTGTGTTGTTCTCCATCTCCCTATGTACCAGCTTGCCTTGACTTCTTTAATGTATGTGTTTCCCTTGTTTGTGCCTTCAATATACTATGTTCTGGACATTTTATCTAGTTAAAATTCAGCTCAACTACTCCATCCTCCTTGACTTTGACCTTGTCTTATTGAAATGATCACCTCTTTGTTCCAGTTACACCATGGGCATAGTTCTCTCCTGGCATTTATCATAGGGTTCTGCATGATTTCTTGGTCTCTGAGGGTGGACATCATTCCTCAGTCTCTGCTCAGCTTCAGGCATTGACCCACAGTATCATTCAGTACTAGTTTATGTTAAATGAAGATTAGTGTTGTGTGATTAACTCTACACAGACCTGCATATGTTTCTCTAGTGTGTGATTCACTAATCTGAATTAAGGCTAGAATTTTCAGGATCATGGTGCACTGCTGCAGACTCATGTGCGAGTTTTTCTTTTTTTTCCCTCTAGGGCTGTTGTGTTTGTTGTGGACAGCGCAGCATTCCAGCGAGAGGTGAAGGATGTGGCCGAGTTTCTGTATCAAGTCCTCATTGATAGTATGAGTCTGAAGAACACGCCATCATTTTTGATAGCCTGCAACAAGCAAGGTGCCATTGTGTTTTCTACCATAATAATTGAGATTTTTCTGAGATCACTACTAAGAATTAGTTCAGTTGTCCACAGTTATCATTATTGAGGTTTGGAGACAGTTGTCATGAACTACAAGTGGAAGGATTTTTTTTTTTTTTTTAAATTTTAAAATTTGGGTTTTTTTAGTTATACATGACAGTAGAGTGTATTTTGACATACATACATGGAGTATAATTTCCAATTCTTATGGTTGTACATGATGTAGAGTTACACCGGTTGTGTATTCATATATGAACATAGGAAAGTTATATCTGATTCATTCTACTGTCTTTCCCATTCCCCTCCCCCCATCGTGAGTCAGCATCCGAATGTCAAGAGAACATTCAGCCTTTGGATTTTGGGGGATTGGCTTATTTTACTTAGCATGATAGCCCCTGATTCTATCCATTTGCTGGGAATGCCATAATTTCATTCTTTATGGCTGAGTAATATTCCATTGTGTATATATACCACATTTTCTTTATCCATTCATCTGTTGATGGGTACCTAGGTTGGTTTCATAGCTTAACTATTGTGAATTGAGCTGCTGTGAACATTGATGTGGTCATGTCATTACAGTATGCTAATTTTAAGTCCTTTGGGTATAAACTGAGGAGTGGGATAACTGGGTCAAATGGTGATTGCGTTTCAGGTTTTCTGAGGTTAAAACTTAAAATTTATTTCTACTCCCATCTTTTCACTCATTTTCTTACCAGGCTTTCCTAAGGGTCCACAACAGAGGAATTGTTACCTATTTTTTTGGGATATAGGTTTTTTTTTTTTTTTTTAAGATTATAAATTATTTTACTTTACCAAATTAAGTTTGTCAGATTTCGATGTGTCATGTCAGTTGCACTATTTTGGAGGGAGAGGTTGGAGTCTCTCCTTCCAAATAAGTTTATCATTTAGCAAATTTTATCAATGGGAGTTTACAAGATTTTCCTTTAAACTGGTAACCATTAAAAACCATTAAAAGCCCAGTTAAACTGCCCTTCAGTTCTGTTACCAATAAAATAAGATAAACTAGTTGTCCTTTCACTGGTCTATTTCTTAAAGTTCTGTGAAGAACTTAAAGCATTTCTCAGAAGTGGTTAGATTATGATACTTAATGAGAGATGTATTTATTAGCATCATTACCTGACTTCTTTTGATTTCTCTTACTTAGCATGTAGAGGGCAGTTAATGTTTATTTGGGGTTTGTGGCCACACCAAGCATCCCTGTAGTGTGAAGGATGCTTTCATATCATTAGTATCAGCTGAAAGCATGCTGAGTTTATTTTTAAGTGACAAGTAGGGTTTTGTCTATTGGAGTGAAAGTTCTTGGTTGAGTCAGAGAACTGGTAAGGTTTTTTTTTTGTTTTGTTTTTTTTTTATGTTAAACTGACTGGACTCATATGTATTGAATTGAAAGGTCTGTAAGGTATGGAAAACTTAAGTCCATGTTAGGGTCATCAACATAACATGTTTGTAAGCATTATTTTGGGAAGTCTATATGTGCAAATCTAATGTTTACTTTGATAGAGAAAGAATTAGTGATAAAAGCTCTTTTTGAAAAGGAGTGAGGAGAAACTTGCTGGTTTACATTCTGGTTTAATCTACAACAGTGTTTTTACTTTACAGATATTGCAATGGCAAAATCAGCAAAATTAATTCAGCAACAGCTTGAGAAAGAACTGTAAGTGTGAATAAAGCCTGTTGGTTAAACACATTCACATATAGGCTTAAAACAGCATGTTCATATTTCTTTTGTCTGGTTATCAGTGATGATCACAATTATTGTCTGAATATTAGTGTGAGATATACTTACTAAATAATTTTTAGAATCACCAAAGGAATTGTTAAAAGCATTAATGGGATATTTTTAGGTTATTTTTAAATTTTTTTTAAATTTTAAAATTTTGTTCTTTTTAGCTGTACATGACAGTAGAATGTATTTTGGCTTTTTCAATTTCATGTAGAGAAGATTTATTGAAACCATTTGCTCAATTTGTTTTACCACCGCTGCTGACTCATAATTGATATGAAAGATCTTAGAAACTAAGATCAGTGTTATTTCAGAAAGTGGAAGTGTTTGTTCACCACACAGTAATGCATATAAAACTATGTTTAAAGGTGCATGTAAAAAAATAATAAGATAAAAACAGACAAAAACCAAGGATCAGGAAAAAAGAAGGAAAACAGTTTTAAAGCCACTGGAAATTATTGTTGACAGAATGAGGAATATAAAAATCAAGGGTAGCATTTTGTAGCTTCTTGTATTGTTTTCATGCTACTTGACAATATTATTTACCCTGCTTAAAAGCTACATGCACCATTTGATGCTTGTTAAATGAATAAAGAAGTAGATCATGATGGGGAAAAATGTTCTCAAAGTTGAATTTATACAATTTATACAGTTTTTCCTCATCAGATCAGGCGTACTCAGAATTTAGTCAGCTTCAGGAGTGGCAGACTCCTGCCCAGGGCCTGCAAGCTGAGTAGTTTGACATTTTTAAAGGGCAGTTTAAAAAAAGAAAAATACACAACAGAGACCAAATACGGCTCACAAAGCCCCAAATGTTTAATTTCTGGCTCTTGCTGGCCTGACCTGTGCTGCTCTCTGTGGATCCTACCCTTCTGAAATTGTGTGTGTGTCTCAGTGCTCTCTCTCTTGAGGCCATAAACAGTACTTTCCTTAGGCTAGGGACATGGGAACAGTTAGATAATTTAGTCTCTAAGATTGTATTGCATTTGTGGGGAATCATTTTGGGAGAACAAAAGCTATTATAATATTATTTGTGTTTCAGGGTTCTTTTTGCCCCCCCCCCCCACATTTTTTTTGACAGTGCAGTCCCAAGTTTACCCATATTTAAAACAGGTTTTTCTTTGGTTATTTGCTTTTTACAGTAGGGTTAGAGGAAAACAGTACAGAACTAAACACTCTGTTATAAACAGTGAAGTAAAATGTTGAAAAGTCGTAAAGGTTAACATTAGTTAAATTAGAAACCTAATTTTAATTTAATTTTTTATTTTTGAGAATTAGGCCCTATCAGTTTTGAAGGAATTTAAAGTTTTTAATTACAAGGGTTATTTTTTATAACCCTGTGGCAAAAGCTGGTTACACATAATGTTTTGCTCTTTTTTTCTTAAAAATTGTTATAACATAGTATACATATAAGAGTATATAAGGTGCATATATTAAATTTGAAGATTATAAGATGGATACTATGTACTCACCACTAAGCCTAAAAGGCCTAGCTGGCTGTGTGTTCCTCCCCAAAAGCTTTCCCTCAGAAGGTAAATGATATCCTAAGTTTTTTTGTAGCAGTTTTTTACATTTTTTATTGTTTCTTTTTTGGGTTATATATAACAGTAGGATTCATGTTGATACAATTTAAAAAGCATGGGATATAATTTGCTCAAATTCAGTCCTCAGTATTTCTCCTGTCCCCCGTCTCCCTGTTCCTTTTTCTCTGCTCTACTGATCTGTGTGCTATTTACTTTTAGATCTTTTTTTCTTTTTGGTTAGTGTCTTATAGATATAGATGATATGAGATTCACTGAGGTGTATTCCTGTATGAACATAGGAAAGTTAGGTTAGATTGATTCCTCTCTTTTTCTCTTATCCGACTCTTTTCTTTCCCCCTTAGTTCCATTCATTTAGCCTGTTGGTCTTCCTCCTTTTTTGACAGACTCCCCTCCTTCTTTTTTCCCTTTTCCATTCTTTCTCTTTTTCCTTCCTATTTTGGACTAGTTTCCACATATCAGAAAAAATATTTGACCTTTGGCTTTCTGAATGTGGCATGTTTCACTTAGCATTATGGTGTCCAGTTCCATGCATTTATCAGCAAATGCCATGATTTCATTCTTCTTTATGGCTGAGTCATACTCCATTGTGTATATGTACCACATTTCTTTATCCATTCATCTGTTGAAGGTTGGACATAGCTTGGGTATTGTTAATTGTGCTGCTAAACATTGATGTGGCTGCGTCACTAGAATATGCTGATTTTAGATCTTTTGTATATATACTGAGGCGTGGGATAGCTGGGTCATCTGGTAATTCCACTCTTACTAGTTTTTTGAGAAATCTCCATACTGCTTTCCAGAGTGGTTGCACCAATTTGCAGTTCCACCAGCAAAGTATGAGTGTACCTTTTCCCCACATCCCTTGCCAACACTTATTATTATTTGAATTCTTGATAATTGCCATTCTGACTGGAGTGAGATGAAATCTTAATGTAGTTTTGTTTTGCATTTTCCTGATTGCTAGAGATGTTAAACACTTTTTCATATATTTGTTGGCCAACTGTAATTTCTTCTTTTGACCAGTGTATGTTTAGTCTTTCCCATTTATTTAATTGGGGTTTTCTTTTTTTCGTTTTTTTTTTTTAGAGTTAAGTTTTTTGAGTTCTTTATATGCCCTGAGGAACAGGTGGCAGAGATTCTCTCCCATTCTGTAGGATGTCTCTTCATGTTCTTAATAATTTATCTGTTTTTTGAACTATTTTTATTCTGTTTTTGTTCTTAAACAACGTATTATTTAGTTTTGCCTTTGGTCTTCATTAACTTTTAAGCAACCTTATAGAACCAAGAAATGTTTTCCCTTGTAGGAAAGTTAGTTGGTCTGGCAAGCATTCCTCTGCTTCTGGGAGCAGAAAGGGAGGAGTTAGCAAATGTATTGCTCATGCGCTGTTTTGTCAGGGCCAGCAGGTGGCAGTAAGGTGACTTAGTGGAGAAGGTTTTTGCAAATGAAGAGATCGGAGAGCAGTTAATTTTGTCAAATTAGATATAAGAGTCTAGAGTTTGTGGATTTATAAGCTCCATATCCAAATAGACTCAAGGTAAAATAAATACCCTGTCTACCCGTGCTTAGCTTTCATAAATTAAGTTTTTATAACACTTATAGCATGAATTTTAAACCATAATTTAAAATGGCATCAGGAGATTCTAACAGAAGAGGGCCTTGGCTGAGAGAAAGTTGCTATGACCTGGGTCCACTACTGATCTGGTGTCACCTAGGTGAGAAATTGGAGCTCCATCTTGCAAATGCAAAGGATTGTTTAGTAACCTGAATAGCATAATTTACAGGTTCATGATTATTCTAGTCTTAAATGAGTGCTGACATATTTAGAAGTGTGATTTAATTGCTGTGTAAAGTTTTGTTGCTGACTTGTTTTCTTCTCCTCCTACAGCAACACCTTACGAGTTACGCGTTCCGCTGCCCCCAGCACGCTGGATAATTCCAGCACCGTCCCTGTTCAGCTGGGAAAGAAAGGCAAAGAGTTTGAATTCTCACAGTTGCCCCTCAAAGTGGAGTTCCTTGAGTGCAGTGCCAAGGGCAGAAGAGGAGACACTGGCTCTGCTGACATCCAGGACTTGGAGAAATGGCTGGCGAAAATCGCCTGAGCATATATCTGAAGCACAGCCATGGTTGTCTGCGGGTGACTGGCAGTTTTGGAGAAAGGGTAGTCTGGCGTTGATAAAGAAGGGGCACAAGATGTGGTTAGAAAAATTTCTTTATTTTGGAAACAAATTACTGTTGGCACCAGCTTAGATTTTTTGTTTAAATTTAGTTCTCCCGTATTTCTCCCGTTCAAAGGCATCACCTCTGTTTGGCTCATCTTCCCTCTGTTAAGGTGTGTGTAACTTCCCTTTAGTGTGTTCTTGATTTAGATTGAGGTCTATGTGACATCACGGTTCACATAGAGAGGACATTATCATGAGACTCTGGTTATCTGAAAACTCTTATCCTCTGCCTCTGTGCTTTGGTTCCTTTTTCTTGGAAACAGACCTGCCTGTGTATGAAACTAGCTGATTTCCAGTCACCTCTGACATTCACGGACCGTGCACTGTCTAGTCCTCTGTGAGTTCCCAGCTTTGCAGATGCAGTTGTGGTCGTTGCCCCACATGAAGACTGCAAGGCTGAGTGGGCAGTGGGTATGTTCTCTGTCAGCTCAGTGACTTGTCATACTCCAGCCTCAGCATTTTGGTTTTAAAATCTCATCAGTCTTTCCCAGAGGATGGAGTCGTAGATGCCAAATCTCTAAATGCCAAGGGTCTCACGTGTTCTAGTGGTCATACTAGAGATTACAGGAAGACTGAAACACTGCTCTGCTTTCTCGACGGCCGAGGGTTCCTGGGCTTTGTTCATGTGCTGCTCAGGTTATTCCTGTTTTGTACTCTTAGCTAGAATGTTATGGAACAAATACAAGTGAAAAGTTTTCTGTAGATTTTTGAAGTGCATATTCGTTCATGCTTTAAAAAAAGATAGCTTTTTCAAAGTGATGTTTTTTGCTGTCTTCTTAAACATTTGGGTTTTTATTGCTTTTTTAAGTGAGTAATACATTCCTTGATAAATAAACCGACCTGTCCAGCTCAAGGTGAAACAGTGACAACAGATGGAAGCATGTGTGGGGTTCAGGCCTAACTCCAAGTTACCTGAGCCCAGCGATCGCAGGGTACACAGGTGCCAACTCTCCTGTCCTTACCTCACATGGACAGGGTCTTACTAAGCTGCCTAGGCAGGCCTTCAACTTGTGGTCCTTCTGCTTCAGCCTCCTGAATAGTTGGAATATGCAGGCATGGCACCACATCCAGCTGGGAAGGGCTTGAGTGGAAGGCCAGAGCGTTCTCTACTCAGGTGGTATCCTCTGAAGCCATCCAACCAAAGCAGGCCCCCCCCCTTTTTTTTTTTTTCATAAGATGGGAGGCAGATGTGACCAGAGTAGAAAGTACTGTCAGGTTACAGGGACAGACTGACTGTAAGGCTTGAAATACCTTAGGAACTGGAGGTGTCCGAGCCGCCTTGTACGTGGGCACTTGATGCAGGTGCCCTCCTGTGCCCAGCTGAGGGAAAGGTGCAAGGAGGGCAGTTGCTGTGAGCAAGCCCTGGGCACTCCATTGGTAAACAGGCCCGCTTCTGGAGTGAATCTTCAGTGGTTATGGAGCACACCCACAGACTAGAGGGGTCTTGCCACTGGCTGCAGTTCTTTATTCAGGGTCTTCATTCAAGCCCAGGCCTTGGAGGCTTCTCTTCCACCATTACTGTGGGCCCTAGCTCCTGATCAACAAAAGCTAGAGCATCCCTGGGGCCTGCCACTTCTTCTCAGTGCCTATATGGTCTGCCAAGAGTGATGCACTTGGCTAGGTTCTGTTGACTTGAACATTGTTTGAGCTTTCTAAAAATATCTGAGTGTAGCATATGGTGACCTCTCTGAGCATCCCTGGATGCCACGCTGTGCACTCAGGCAGGACATTCACCACAGCTCTGTCATCACATTCATGTTGAGGGAATCCCAGCAGAGCTTCCTAAGCGTGGCAAAGGCAGGGACAGCTGGGCAGCTGTGAGTGGCAATGCCATACCCAGGAAGAGTACTCACTCCCTTTGCTGTGTGAAGTCACGTTGCCCTGAACGCCGTCACCCTGAGAGGACTGCTTGTCATGGAATAGCTTTCCTCTGGCCCACGCAAGCCTCATTGGTGGTCAGCCTCTGCCCCTTGACCTCCCTGCACCGTTTCACCTCACACTTCAAAACTGGAAACCAGAAAAAGGAAGACTTAGTGGGGAGGCACATCTATTCTAATGAGAGATGGCTTCCTTGAGAGATTGGAGGATGTTCCAGAACCTTTAGAACCTTTAAAGGGAAAGGCTCTGGTGAAGCTGGACTTCCAGCATTCTCAGGCTATGGCTATTCTGTGCCTCATTTTTGCTTTTAATTCTTTGGAATTGGTCCCAGAACTAAATGGGTTTTTAGGGTACTTTTTTGTCTGGAGATGACAGACTTGAGGGGCCTTGCAGGATTGTCGCCTGGCTGGTGTAGGGTGAGTTAGGAATGCTATTTAGTGGGTTGAATCATCACCCTTAAGTTCTTGTCTCTGAATGGTTCTCTGGAAGTCAGGGTAGGAGCTCCATTCCCTACACCCCCCCCCCCAATAACCCCTAACCCAGGCAGTTAGAGAGCTGAATGATGAAAAAAGTCACACCTGAGTCTCTGCTCTGCCTGGAACCTCCCTTTCCATCTGCCTTTAGGCAGATAAGATTGGGATTGTGTGGATGTAATCTTCCCAGTGTCCCACCCTACCCCTTCAGAGTTGGTGTAAAGCCCAGGTGAGCAGGAGAAAGACACCAGGACAGAAGAGGGCTTTTGGGAGCATGCAGTTGAGGATCTGTTTTTGAACCCTCCCCCCATGTGTGACTGACCCCCCTTAGAAACATTAGACAAGAGGTTTGTGTTGAGAATTAGGACAGTTTATTGTTTGACCAACATGCTGAGTCTTTTCCACATTTTACACAGTTTAATGTAAAGTCAATATGGCCGCTATGCCTTCTGAGCCCGTAACAGATGGAAAGGCCACCCTCTGTGCTCCTCACAGCAGATCGCTTTAAAGGGAGGGGAGAGGGGAAAGTGAGCTGGGGAGTCAACACACACCACAAGATGCAGGCTGGCCTTCGACGCTGTGGAGATTTCCCACCTCATGAAGGAAACAGCCAAAGCCCCATTGCCAGGTTTTGTTGATAAACCATACCCTGATGGGAAGGTCTGGAGTCCAGGGAGGCTGCACACTGAGGTCTCAAGACTCGGGAATACCAAAACAGTTGATGTCAAGCAGAAATTCAAAGGGTGCCCTGATGTCTGTGGTCACCCCAGATGATCTAAGTAGACTTGGGGACCCCAAATAATATCTGTATTCTCTCCTATCTCACTGAGATACACTGGGAAGAATCTTACATCCTAACCACAAAGCAGAGATGGCCTGAGGGACACACATAGGTTGGCGATGGATGAAGAATGGCAACACCTTGGTTCAGATCACTCCTGACTTGCTGGGTGATCAAGTCACCCTCTTGGTCTTATTCTCCTGCCTGCAGAACAGGAAGGGGTTATGGGATCTCTGCCTTATGCTGCTGTGGCAAGGTGATGGTGCCTCACATTCTTTGGGGAGAGGTAGTTTGGAAACTAGCACACAACACTCTGGTCAGTGCACACACATACATCTGTTCAGCTGCCCCTCACATGGCTCTGACTGTTTGCAGTCCTCAGTGACCTGGTCTCTGGTCCTGACATCCTCACCTGCTTTCATCTGTGAAGGAATGAGGCTGCTCTATCTGTAGGACACCAAAGCCAGCAGTGGCATTCCTTTGTCATATCTGGTACTTGAAGATAGGGGCTCCCGGCACTGGTTAGCCACTGGATGATAGAGACGCTGCACCCCAGATGTGTCTGCACTTGGCTACCACTTTCAATTCTTGTTTCTGTTTCCTGAGACACTAGAACTGACCTATCCATTGCTTTCCTTGGACCTGGGAACACTGCAGTATGGTGATAGAAACATAGTGGGGATAGTGATGGCAGAAGGCCTCTAGCCACCAAGCAGATTTTAATCTGGGACCACACAACTGCACACAGCGCTCGAGATACTGATGTCCCGCCTTCCTGCTGGTACATATGTGCCTTTGTAAATAAGCCATTTGCTTTTTTTGATCTTGACTTTTCTGATGCCTTGTTTTGATGTGGAATAGGCGCTTTACTGACAGCTTTTCTTTGAGTCCCCTAAAGAGAAAGTGGGCTAAAAGAAGAGGCTCCTGCCCAAATGCCAGGTCAGATCTAGGCTTTGGGGAGAGGAGCTGAATGACTAAACTGAGATCATGTCCTAAAAGGAACCCTAGGCTTTGTCCTCTGCTAACCAGTGTTGATTCAGCAAAGATGTGGAGTCTCACTGCGGATTTCAAAGCAAGTTCATGACATCATCTTCAAGAGGACTTGGCCATTTATTGTTAAACCTTAATTCTGAGACACGATCCTCCCTCAAGCAAATGGATAGTAATGGCACTGACTCAAGATGACAGCCAAGGAGCCAACCCATTTCTGTGAAAGAGGTCTGGTTACCATTACAGACCCTAGGGAGAGCAGGGTGGCATCAGGTTGAGAATGACTGGGTCATGGAATGGCAAGGCACCACTAGGGTGGGAGGATGAGAAGGGACAATTGCCCTTACCTTCAGAGGCCACAGGCTCAGGGAAAAGCCTGAACTCAAGAGAGGACGTTGTGTGCAGTCTAGGAAAAGCAGGACTCCCTGAGGTCATGTCAGTCCAAATGGTATCTGCCATTCTCTATGCCATCTGCTCCTCTGTGTCATGATGGGAAACATCATGGTGCCTTGGATTGTGTGCACATGAGAAGAGAACTGAGCATGTACTTTGTTTTATAGGATGTTTTAAGTAAAGCTACCCTTCAATGCCAAGAAAATTAAAACCCACCATACATTCATTCACCAAGACCCAGTGCAAATCCCTGTCAACGGAGCTGTCCCAGAGGCCCAAAGTGACTGTCCTCACTGCCAGCCAGGCCAGATGCTGTAATGTAGACTCCCATAGATTCTCACAAGTTTGAAAGCACTCTTCCAACAAGCACCACTTGGGGGGTGTGCCCATGGCGGGGAAGTAGGGAAACCCTGGCCCATGCAGGCATGTGCCCCCTGAATGTAAGTACATAGAGAGGTGGTGGAGATATTCCCTTGGGCTATTTTTGCCTGTAGTTTTAACACATCTATGCATTATTTTTATTGATGGCAAGACAATCACAGATTATTTGACAATATTGAATATTTCTTATTTCAACACGTCGAAGTACTTTTGAATTTCCAAAACTTTTATCACAATGCAAGTTCCAACTTGAGAGCAGGAAAGACAAGAATATACATTGATCACATGTATCTCTGTGTGAGGATGTGTCTGTGGAAGGTGTATACACAAGTCTATCTATATATATAATTATGTACACACATATAAAAACTAAACACGTGACATTTGAGTTACACTCATACATTGGTCCTTGCCCTCCAGAAGAGGTGCCCACTGGGATCCTGCTTCCTCTTCACCTGAAGATAGATTCCTCTCTTAAGATCAGCTCTTAGGCTGATGGTGTGTGGCAGACCCACTGCATAAAAATCAGCCCTGACACCTGTTGGCTGCCATTTTGGATTAGTTTCTGAGAAATTCCAAAATTCCAAAACAACCTTGTTGGAGTTCTGCCTTTGGAGGAATTCACCCTGTACACCTCAGAAGGTCATTTAGCCCATCTAGGACATGTCTATCAGCAGACTGGAGGGAGCCAAAGCCAGCTGGGTGGGAGAGGGGTTATTCTGAGTCACCACCGCCCAATTCCTGGCATCGTGCAGGACGGGTGGGGGGCAGTGGTAAGTCTGGGTCAATTTGGAGTGCCAGCCGAGTGAGTTACAAAGAGAAAGTTTTCTTCCAAGACTTTACAGGTTCTCAGGTCTAAGCCATTCTCAGGAATGAGTCAGAATGGTGAGAATGGCTCTCTGGGGGCAGGTCCCAGTGCCCTAGGCAGCCTTCTGGAGTCTTTACCTTGATCCTACCCTCAGGTGCCCACAGTGCAGCCACAATATCCACAAAGGTACGTGCACAAAGATTTCAACTGTACCATGCCAGTGGGGTAAAAACATGAAGAAATTGGCTTTTTTTTTTTTTTTTTTAAGAACAACACTCAGCTGTATTAGCAACTGAGGGTCTGAGAACATGTCTCTCTCAAGGTGGTTCTACCAATCGCCTTCCTCACCCAATCACAAATGGACCATCGGCATTCGGTACAGGCCCTATCAGCCTCCCTGACTGTTGGGAGGAGGGCTCCAGGGTGGTACGCCACCCGGAGTCACACACTGAGTTTCTATGTCAACCCAGCTTTGCGTGCTGGTTGACAGGCTGGTTAGAACATTCCAGAACTATACAGGGTGCCCTGGTCTATAAACCACACCATCTCAGCCCACAGTTGCCAACAGCACCCCGTCCTTCCGATAGCCTCTTGCTTTACTGGTCACTGAGTGGGCACAGAACACACAAAGTTGCCTGTGCCCTTTGCCCCCTTGAGGCTTTTGAGGGTAGGAAAAGGGGAGGCAGAAGCAGTTCCTTGGGGGTGCTGCCTGGCCTCCCTATGGTCTACAGCCTTTCTTTTCAGCTCAGGGCCCTGCTCATGCCCCTCGCTGCCCACAGAAGGCCCAAGCCTCTTTGGAGGCTGTTTGGTTCAACCAATGTTTGATTTAACCATGTGGGGCCTGGTTGATCTGGGCTGAATAGCCCGGGACTGGAGCCTAATTAGTTACTCAGTTAATCGTTTTAATTTACTGGGCTGGAGAGGGGAGGAAGGCAGAGGTGTTGGACAGTTCAAAGAGAACAGGAAGGAGGAGGTGTGTGGAAAAGGTTTTCTATAAGTTTACAAATATACAAAAACAAAAAGCACATCTTTCAAATAAAAATGACTACATTTTTATCTGGCAAAAAGTTGTATACACATGATTTAAATTTTTTTTTAAATTTTAACAGTTTTTGGCAATCTTAATAAAGTACAATATATTACAACCAAACCAAAAAATAGTCGTTTGAGTAACAGCTGTTAAGAGTGATGTGATCCCTGATGCCCAGCCTCCCTCCCCATCCCACCCTACTCCTAGAGACAGAGAGAAAAGAAAAGTCCTCCCATCTTGATGAACTCATTCCCCACCCCCATAGGAAGCTAACCAATAGGAAGCAACACAACAAGCGAGTAGTGTCGGAGGAAGCCGAGGTCAGGCTCCGCATTAGCAGGAACAACCGCCCTCGCTGGCCGGGGGCTCCTGGGGTTTGTCCAGCTTGATGTCGATCACTGCAGGGGTGCCGGCTAAGGAAGATGACTCTCGCTGAGAGCCCTGCAGGCCCTGTCCATCCAGAGCACAGCTTGTCCTGGGCTGTGCCATCACTGGCACACAGGCCAGGAGTCCC
Source organism: Spermophilus citellus (assembly GCF_964194105.1). NCBI lineage: Eukaryota > Metazoa > Chordata > Mammalia > Rodentia > Sciuridae > Spermophilus > Spermophilus citellus. The sequence continues at coordinate 31,662,564 of NC_138188.1, forward strand.
TGTCCTACCTATCAGCTGAATCACCAGCCAGGCCCGAATGCTCACATGTGAAAGCACAGGAGAGCACGGCCCTGCCCTGGTGGGCAGCAGGGGCACCGAGCCTGCACGCTTGTCAGAGCAGGTCACTTAGATTCCCAGGTGGCTAATGTGGGAGGCCATACCCACTGGATCTAAACATGGCCCCCTCTCCAGCCCTTTCCTTCGGTGCCTTTAGGGACCGTGGGCCAAGTAGCACTTATCAGCACCAGAAGAAAATGTTCAAAACACAACCAGGTTGTTCCTTCCTCTTCTCACCAGGAGGAATAAACCAGAGAATTTCATTATTTAGACCTTCTAATTATGGCTGACCAAGCCCTCGATACCACAACAGGATCACTCTTCTTGGGCTGGGTTTTAATGAGTTTTTTTTTTGGTTTTGTTTGTGTTTTGGTAATGGGGATTGAATCCAGGGGTGCTTTACCACTGAGCCACATCCCCAGCCCGTTCTATTTTTTGAGTCAGGATCTCACTAAATTAGAACCTCCCTAAATTGCTGATGCTGGCCTTGAATTGAGATTTCTCCTAGAATTATAGGTATGCACCACTGGCACAGACCCAGATGGGCTCTAGTTCCTGTAGGACTGCAATGGAGCTGGGGGTGGGGTTGGGGCATAGGGGGATCACAAGTCCTGCTTATCACTCATTGCTAGCATCCTGGGGAGGTTTTTGTGTCCCCTGTTTGAGGACAACAGGAGAGATTCTTTTGCTTAAAGTATCATGAAAAGCCATGTGTGTCCTGAAGATCACATTGTCGCTCCTTGGCTGTTAGGAAGCTCAGAATCAATACTGCCACCTCTAACAACACACACACACACACACACACACACACACACACAGAGAGTCCTCTCTTGTTCCTGTGTATGTATGCAGGTATGTGAACACATACATATTCTCTATTCCATGGCAGAATACAAAAAAAATGGTCAACAGGTCATAAGCGACCGCCTGCCTTCCACTGCCCGGCTTCATCCTCTCCACCCTGTCGGGCAGTCCTACTTTTCTGCTCCCTATTGTTTTTACAAATCCACAGCCAAGAAGGCCCTGCTGTTGGGCTTGGGGTGTAGCTCAGTGATAAGGTACTTGCCTAGCATGCTCAAGGCCCAGGGTTAGATCCTCAGTACTGCAGAGAAATAGAATAAAATAGAAATAAATTAAATAAATAAATAAATAAAATCATTAAAAAAAATCCAACAACCTAGCCCCTCTGCTGCTCTCTGCCACCTGTGGTTCTGTGGCCTCTGCTGACCCCAGGCCCCCTCTGCACTGCTGGCCAAGGCATCAGCCTCACTGGATTCTCCTGATCTCCAGGAGCCCCCTCTGAGCCCACCCAGCCTTTTCTCAGCATGGTGCCTTCCCAAAGCCAGTTCTGGTGTGATGGCTGATGAGTGGCCTCTGGCTTATCCCCTGCCCTTGATCCCACACCGAGGCTTGGCAGTCAGATCCTCCCCCTGTAAACATGACCTCTGTTCCCCTTCCTTCCTAGGCACAGACTATTTTTTCCCCCATACCCAGGCTTCCTTGCCTCCTCCTTTGTTCAGGGCTCCTGCATTTGTTACCTCCTTTGAGGAGCTTTTCCAGGTAAAACTGAGCACCTACTCTGTGCTGGGCACTAGGCTAGGCCCCACTAAGGCGCTGCCGCACTTCAACATCAGACTTCAGGCCGTGCAGTAAAACACGACTGTCCAGCCGGGGGACGGAGGACGGAGGAGCCTGTGCACACCAAAACCATCTGACCATGGAGTTATGCTCTTATTCATTCATTTGTTGCTGCTGAGAATGGAACCAAGGGCCTTGTACATCTTAAGCACAAGTCCTGCTGCTGAGCTACATTCCCAGCCCAGAGTTCCATTTCTGAATGACCCAGCTGTGCCACAATCCTCTTGCACTAGGTTTTCACCCTCATGTCCACTGTGGGTGCCATCCTGTGCATGCCCTCTAACCACGAGATGCCAGTAACATTGTGGGAGACCAACCTTACACGTGACTGAGTCACACTCCCTGGCTGGGTGCTGAGGTGCTCAGTCACAGAAATGTGGGCGGTGTCTCGTGCATGGGTGTGTCTTGCTACAGCCCCATGGATGAAGCTACTCTCACCTGTTCCTTTGTAATATAACCCCTTGCCCTGTTTAGGGTAGAATCTTCCATGGAAGTGCCTTGTGTGTGTCCCCTTCTCTTACTGTGCCCTTGGGTGTGGCCTACCCAGGTGTCAGTCAACCTGCTGACAGTGGACATCATGAAGATAGACTCAGCCCCCTGAAACCTGACCCCTTGCCTCATTTGAATAGCTTCTCCTCAATAAAAGGGGTCAGGGCGTGCTCTTGCTCTCTCTTCCTGTGGACCCTTAAGGTCAGAGGAGCCGTCACAGTGACCCCAAAGGAAAAGGTATTTGTGTCTCTTGTGTGGTTATTTTGTGCAGCCCAGTCAGCCCAGTTCAACTGGAGTGACCCCTGAGCCTTTTAGTCTCGAGAACAGAAACCCACATAACATGTTTCTCTTTCCCCCAACTTACGACAACCAAAAATGTCTAGAGATGTTGCCAAATGTCCCCTGTGGTTTGAGAACCACTGGATCTAGCTGAAAGGTTGGTCCCAGTTAAAGCATTAATTTCTGTCCAATATGAAAGCTACCTGACTGCCATTAAAAATAAACCTCTCCGGTGCTGCAGGACTCAGAGGGCTTTTGTACACTGCACAGCGGCAGTTCCCAAGTGGACTGCATCAAACATCTCCTGGGAAGGTTGCTAAAAATACATCTCCCTGGGCCCCACCTCCGGGGATGGGCTCAGGGTGTATATTTTGAGCGAGTTCCCTGGGAGAGTCTCAATGCACAGACACCTGGGGAACGGATTCTACAGACAGGCCCAGAACAGCACTGTTCAAAAGAACGGTTTGCAAGAGTGGACATGTTCTACGTCTGACCATCCCACATGGTAGCCATCAGCAACACAGCAACCCAGGCTAGTGAAGTGAGGAACTGAACTTCAAACTGGATCCAACTTTAACTAAATGTGTACAGCCACAGGTGGCATCAGTATTGGCAAGTACAGGTTTAGATCATCTGCCAGAGATTCCACACATACTCTTGTCACTTAATGTCACCTCTTTCTTGTAATGCCACATACCAGTGCAATACAGTGCCTGCTGAGTGGACCCGTGTCTACATGATCCCCACAAGAGGAAGCCCCTTGTGGAAGTTGCCCATAAGCCACAAGAGGCTTATGATGTGCCTTCTTGCAGAGCCCAGAGAGTCCCTCTGTTCCTCTGGCTCAAGTATGGCTAGTCACAGACCACACTTCCTCTTCCCTCTGGTCCTTGGGATAGCCATGGGTGGATCCAGACAGCCAGTTACAATCTTGCCCCAACCTGCCAGGCATGTGTCCCCCATTCCAGGTTCTCTGCCACACCTCTCTGTCTGGGGTGTCAGCTACGCTTGTGCTCTGTTTGAGAGTATAAGGACGGCAGGATGCAAGTGTTTGGAATTGGTCCCAGCCATCAACTGACCAAATGGGAGGCCTTGGGCCTGCTCTTCCCTGCTTGGGGCATGACTGTCCTGTCCCCTTAGGACCACTTCATGAGGTGCCCAAGTTACTTTGCAAATGCCAGCCTTATTCAGAAAGAGCCCAGGACCCATACACAGAGACATGCTGTTTGGGCAGAAAGCAGGAGAGGGAGCCTTGCGTACACAGACCCAACGAGGGGCTTAAGGCTTAACCACTTTGTGGCCCCTTGGCCCCACTTAGTTGAGAAAGCAGAGGATGAGTGGGGGTGGGCTGCTGGGCAGAAGGGCCAGCAGGGCAGCCCTGGGGAAGCACCCTGTCTTGGGTGTGAAGACGAGGCCCAGTAGCCCTTCATGTGGACCTGGAAGCAGCAGACGGGCCCGCCATGCCCTGAGCCAAGTGAGGGTGAGTATGAATTTTGCATGTCACAAAGCTCTTCATGCTAAATACAGTTCCAACACGACTTCCAAGAACATAGTTCCCAAACACCTGGGTTTGAGCCATCAGTAAACCCAAGTGCCAGGCCACCACCCTGGCTAAACCTCTTGGTCCCTTTCAGGATCTAGGGGGTCTGCTCTAGGCTGTTCCAGCCCCTTCCTCAAATCAGGCCCCAGCCAGAGGGCTCCTGGGCAGAGAGAGGGAGGGACTGTATCTGCTAGAAAAGGATCAGAGACTACATAGTCCTGTGCCATCTGCTTGCTATCTGCCCTGTGTTCTTTCTCCCCAAGGGCCCAGAGGTCACCTGCAGCTGGGTGAGACAGTGACAATGTGCTAATTGGAACCCTGAACTTGGACCCTGGGAGAATGTGAATGAAACACTCACCCTGACCAGTTTGCAGTGTCTTCAGAGTGGGCAGGACGTGGAGCGGGCCGTCTGCAACCCGCTCCTCACTGTATCTCGTCTCCTCCTGCCCTTGGTCCTGCTCTCACCCTGCCCCACAGGTTGCCTTCGGTATGCTCCGGCACGTCACAGGAGCCCCTGCCCGGTGACACCATGGGCTGTGCCCCGAGATGTGCAGCCAGCTCTGCTGCGGGCACTGTGAGGTGCCCCAACACGCTTCCTCACCTGGAACTGGAGTCTCACCACGGACAATCAGGTGACACTCCCTTTGGCCACTGTGCATCCTCTGGGTTCGGCGAGGCACATGCTCCCTGGGTCTCAAGACTGCTCTGAGAGTCCCTTGAGGAGGCTGGAGGGCCAACTGTCCCTACAGCCTGTCTCAGGCTTCCTCTGGCTGCAGCCTCAAGGTTCTCTGGGCTGGGACCCCACCCCCACTCTGGCACTGGGCTGCATCAGGCAGAGGGACGTCACCTCTGGTTTCTAGCATCAAGCTATTCATTTCCTTTGTTTCAACCCTCTTCAGCTAGAAGGGGCCCTTTGCCCTCTCTGGAATCCTTCTCTGACCTGTCACAGGTTTCTGCCCTTGAGGACCTATAGGGCCGAGTGGAGGATGCTGGGAAGCTGCTTTGGGGAGACACATTCTGTTCTGAAGGGTGCAGGCTGGGACATGAGTGCCCAGGTCTCTAGTGGCTAACTTGAACTGGAGCATCTGACTAGGTGCAAGGAAGGGCAGTCTGTGGGTAATGCCCTCACCTACCAAAGCAACTCTCATCTGATCCTTGAGGGAAGGTGTTTTAGAATGGAACAGAACTGGATATGGAAGAAGCAAGCTGGAGTATGAATCCTAACTCCACAACTTACATGCTGTATGACTTTAGGCAAACCAGGCTACCTTCCTGAACCCCAATGTCAGCATGTAGGTGTCAGCCCAGGTTCGGGCTGGACTATGTGAGTGGTGTATAACCCTGTTCCATACAGCAATGGGGAGGTGGGGGCTGTGCAAGCCGGGGCACAGGACATGGAAGGGGCCTCAGGTAGGGAACTTGTCGCACGTGGAGTAGCATGAGCCCACAGGCTCAGTGTTCAGAAGCCACCTCTGCAACGGAGAGGCCACCTGTACCCATGAGACACGTGGGTGTTCAGGTAAAGAAGGAACAGCCACCTCTTCTTGCTCCCCGCCCCTCACCATCACGCTTACACACCCCTTTGAAAGGTCTCCCCACGCCGCTGTGGAAGAAGATGGCCTCGACGGCTAGAGCTGGCTAGGGCTCAAAGACCATGGGCTCAGCCCTGTCCCTGGGCACAGGTGGCCCCAGAAGTCCAGGGAGGCTGCGTGGAGGCCCAGCAAGAGCTTCTCTGCTGCAGGAAAATATTATTCAGAGAAAAGGTTTCTCGGGCTCATCGTTTCACTCACTTGTCAAAGGAAAAGGATACTCCCCTCTTTGCTCTTCTCCTGGACATTCTCCATGCCGGGCAGAGCTGACGCCACACGCCGGAAGAGCTGCAGAGATGGGGAGATCAGGTGAGCCCCGGGGCTGCCCCCACCTTCGCTGGCCCAGCAATGAGCTGGGCTCCCACAGTCAGGCTTCTGTCCACCACCCTCGTGGGCACTGGGTGTGGGAAACCAGCTTCCCGCCTTCCCTTGAGACAAGTGACCCTCTTCCTTGGGGACCTGTGACCCATGGCTCAGAGGCAGCTTGGCTGGGAGCTGGGGCCTCAGTCACAGTGAGGGTCATGGTGAGTGTGAACGCAGCAAGCACTGAGATCTGTTTGGATGTGTGTGTAGGTATGAGTGTGATATGCATACTGTGTGTGTGTGCATGTGTGTGTGTGTGTGTGTCTATATAAGCAAATGAGGGAGTGAATGTGTGGGGTTTTGTGTGTTTTTGTAGGTATGGGTGTGTGTGTTGGGTGTTTGTGTGTGCATGTACTGCTTCTGTGTGTGCATTTGTGTGTGCGTGTGTGTGTGTGTGTGTGTGTGTTGGGGCGGGGCTTGGCAGTGGTCTGATGCTTATGTCCTCCCAACCTCAGATGCTGACACCTATTTCCCCATGTGACAGTATTAAGAGGTGGGGCCTTTCCGGAGGTGATCAGTCTTGAGGGCAGAGTCTTTACGGATAGCATTAATGCCCTCATAAAAGAGGCCCGAGGGACCGTGCTTGTCCCTTCCATGTGAGGATACAGTTAGAAGGTACCATCTGTGAGGAAACAGGCCCTCACCAGACACTGAATCTGCCACACCTTGATTTTGGACTTGTGGCCTCCAAAACTCTGAGAAAAAAAATTCTTTTATTTATATAAAGTCACCCAACTCTATCTATGGCAGTTCGTTACAGTAGCTCAAACAGACTAACACGTAAACATTCCCCTTCTCTCCACAGATGCTAGTTGCAGGAACCCAGTGGGCTCTGGGCTTAAAACCACTGCATGAGATCTCAGAAGACAGAGTGAGTGTTATTCAGGTCTGAGGCCAGGCTTGGTGACAAGGTGAGGGCCCAAGTGCGGAAGCTGCTGGTGGGCCCTGCAGGGTGTGGGACCCTGCCTGTAGAGGGTCAGGACAAGTGGGCAAGGACGTGGAGGGCCTGGGTCTCCCCTTGTGAGTGTTCTTCAAGGCCTTCTGCCATCTATCGGATGGATTGTAGCCTCTGCCAATGGCCAAGAAGGATGCTCTTGGGGTGGGGATGGGTCTCTGTGAGCAGATATGTTCTCGTTGAGAGCGCACAGTCTGCACTGCAGGAACTCCTTCCCTGAACCACACAGGGTTTGATGGGACCTCCTTTAACTGCTGCCTGGGTTGCAGAGCATTCTGGGAGCAGTGGGGGCATCAATGTCTCCCTGACCCGGAAGGCTGGGCAGCTGCCCCCTGCTCTAAGGTCGGCCTGGCCCTGCCCTCTGCTCCACTGTGCCCATGACTTTTCATCAGGACCCATAAGGAGCAACAGCCCAGGCTCCCCTGTGTGTCCCCAGGACATGCTTCCTCCTCCAGGGGACACCATGACAGTTCTCACTTTACACCTGTCAGGGATGGAGACTGAGAAGGGGGTGGGGATGAACAAAGCCATCTGAGATCCCGGGAGATTTGTGTCCTCCCTCAGGTCATCACAGTGCCCCTCCCACTGTCTCTTCCTGCTCCTCTGGCCCCTCCTCCTCTACCACCAGCACTGCCCGCCTGGACGGCACTCACTGTATCCAGAAGGCCATCCGTGGCTTGCCTCATGATCCCAGGCGATGCTGGGGCTGAAGAGCCAAAGGGACACCAGCCAGGTTCCTCAGCATCCCCTCACCCACCGCCGGTGCCCTGCTGCCAAGCCTCTGAGTGACCCCTCCTCGCCACCTCGCCAAGGCCCCCTGGTCCTGGAAGGCAGGGCCCCCCACCTTGGCCTGAGCCCAGGCCGCCTCCAGCAGCCTGGTTAAGTCTACGGACGCCTCCTAAGGTACAAAACCAAGTTCGTAGGTTTATAGAGGAGACCATTTGTACTGAGTGAAATATTTCTAAAATATTTAGGAAGAAACAAATTTGTGACATAGCGGCACTTGTGCTTCCTTGTGAACATATTAAACTGCAGGAACTAGCTGTCACCCTAATAACTACTACGATGTTAATAGAGCCATGCATGTAAAGTCCAGGACACCTGCCACACTCTGAGGCCATAAGAAAACACCTGTGATTCCTGAGGGGGAGAAGGAGTCACAGATTCCTGCTAATGTCATTGAACCTGGTTGCCTGCCTTCATCGCCGAAGGACGTCCTACAGTAATTTAGAGGTCAGAGACGGCACAGGTGGGATTATCTCGAGCCCAGGTCTGCCGACTGCTGAATTCTCTCTTGGGCACTCCTTGGGTTCTGTGGATCCAGGGTAAGAGTTGCTGCTCCACGGCTCAGCCCTAACTCCACCTCCTTTCTCTCCACCATGGGCGATGGGCTCCTTGCTCCAAGTCCTAGTTGCCCTCCAAGGTGCTGAGGACTTGATGGATACAAGGCAGGAACCCAATATGTCTGGCAGTGCTCCTCCCAAGTGAGCTAAGAAGCTAGGAACCCCAGCTTCCTACAGTCACCTGGGAGTCAGTGCTGGACACTGTACAGCCTGCTACAGGGGCCCAAGACTGGTCACTGCTCTGGTGGATGGTGACGGTCAGTGTCCAAATGGCTCCTGAGGTGAGTGCTTTGTCCCCCTCACATGCTTCACCCCACAGGAAGTCAGCTTCCTCCCCTACTGCACAGGTTTATGGGTGTTTTGTTGGTGACCCCGATCTAGGTACCAGGCCCTAAGGGCAGGGCAGTCCCAGCCTGAGGCTCAGCACCCCCAGAAGTCCCGGGTAGGCCTCCTGGCCAGCTGTGCTGGGGCTGGCACACGTGTGTCCTCACCTGCTTCACGTTGTAGCCAGTCTTTGCACTGGTCTCGATGAACATGACACTCAGTTCTTTGGCGCGCTGCTCCCCTTCCTCAATGGTTATCTGCCTGGAGAAGAGGGGACGAGGGGAAAATCAGTTCCATAGAGGAGCGGCTCATGGCAGAGCCAGAGGAACCTGGGCTGAGAGGGATCACCTGGCAGGGCAAAGGGAGCTACCAAGGCCCTTGGTGAGCAGAAGACAGGCTCCGAGCACAGGGGTCCATCCGAGGACCAAGCCAATCCCAGTCTCTCCAGGATGAAGAAGGCCCAGGGCACAGAGCACACCAGCCCCTTTCCCTGCTCCTTCCACGATGTCTTCTGAGCTCAGGAGCAGGCCTATCACCCACCGGCCTTTCCCAACTCTCACTGGTTCAAGAGCCTGTTTGTGAAGAGCTTCCAGCTACAAGCTGCCCTGGGTGACATCATCAGCCCCCATTTCCAAATGCAAATGCCAAGGTTGAAAGTGGCTCCCCCAAGGCCACAGAGCTTCGTAGCAAAGGAGCAAGCATCAGAGCCCATTTTCCCCATGTGACACAGGACTCCAGGAAGGCGCGCACCGGTCACATTGCAAGAGGCCCAGGCACCTTGCTGGAGTCTATGACCTGTCGCTTTATCTGTCTGGGTTGGGGTCAGGTACAATAAGTAGACAAATGTGTGTAAAGGACACCTAAGTCAGCCGGTGCACTGGAGGGCATGGAGACGCCTCTCCCATGGAAGCATCTCTCCAGACCTCAGCAAGCCAGGCTGAGCAGGCTGGGGATCAGGCTTGTTCTGCTGACAGGTTGCAGGCTCACGTCTAGGGCAAGGCGTTCACACCCCATGCACCAGTGCAGACTTCTCACAGCAGCAGACCTACACAGTATGAGCAGAAGCTCCTGGGACCAGGGGACTGTGCTGTGACCATGACGGGGGGCCAGACCACACACTGCTGGGCGGTGCACATGGCTCAGTGCCTGCCCTGCTGGGTGGTGGAAGATGGCGGCTTCAGAAATCACACACCCATGGTTGGAAAGGGTACTTCCAAGTGTGCCTAAAACTCCTGGGCCCAGGGACAGGTCAGAAGGACACACTTGCCATCCATGCATCCCCGAGTTCCTGGTCCAGAGCAGTTACCCAGGAGCAGAGGGCAGGCCTGTCCCACCAGCCTCTGTACCTCTGTGCCCCGGTACCCACCTCTTGTCAGCCAGGTCCGTCTTGTTGCCCACCAGCATGATGATCACGTCACTGCCCCTCTCTGTCCTGACGTCATCGATCCACTTAGAGGTCTGTTGGAAGGAGTTGAGGTCTGGAGGCAGAAAAAGGGACAGTGGAGAAGAGAGCCAGCCTCAGAGAGGCCAGGAGTGGCTGAGACACTCGTGAAGAGGGGAAGCCCAGCCCACACAGACCAGTCCACTGGGAACTGAGCCCTGGGGAGCCCCTTAAATGGCTCAGCCATTGGGGAGAGGAGTGGCCTCACCCAGAAAGTCACCGTCTGCAGTTTCACATGAAATAATGCCTTTAGAGGCCATCATGAGACCTGACTTTGGGGTTCCGAATAAAATGCGAGAAATGGGTGCACGGACTCCGCTGAGCCTGGAAGCAGGGAGGGGCTGAAGGTGGGCACTCAGCCCCCAGGGAAGGAGCACCCTACAGAGTGGCCTCCCCAGAGGGAGTGTAGGGCAGCTTGGGAGAGGCTAGGTGGGTGAGGAGAACCCCAGACTCTGCAGGCAAAGGGGCTAGGAAGGCAACCCAGGGCCAGGAGCACTCGGTCAGCCAGAGAGCAGGGCTGTTTCTGGGCAGCCTGGTTTCCCTCAGCAGACGTGACCGTCCTCATGGGGAGGTCACTCCCGGGTCACCGGTGGTGTCTGCCACTCGGCAGTCCACATCCCTGGTGCAGGGGAGGCAGCCTGGCCTGGCAAGCCCCCATTCCCTGCAGCCTGGTCTCCCTTCTGCTGGGTACCAGGCCATGTGGGCCCAGGTCCTCGGAGACCCAGCTCCTACCTGCACTCAGGGAAAGTGGTGGGTGGACTAAGGGACAGGCAGAGCTGGGGCACATGTGTGACTTCCGGCCATGGGCTTCCATTTTACAGGCCCAGGCAGCTCTGGCTGTGTCAGCCCCCACCCCAGACCCCAAGTTTCTCTCAGGTTTGTGCAGGCCTTGAGAATGCCTGCTTGGGACACAGAGCACATTGGGTGAGCAGGGCTGCCAGCCCCGGGATTCCCAAGGCTCCTTGGCTGCCCTGTGAGGTGCTGAGACCCCAGTGACAGATCCTACCTGCTGGGTCTGGGTTGGCACAGGCCATTGTCTTCTCCCACCCTGATAAACATACACAGACGTCATCCAGGGCAGTGAAGAGTGAGAGGGACTTGGGGCAGGGCCAACCTCATGAGCATCTGCTCCCCAGACCCCCAGGACCTACTCCAAGCAGGACTAACCAGCCCAGTCCAGGTCTGTCACAGGTGTGTGGGGGGCAGTGGAAAGCAACTCACACCCCACCTGGGGCCTCTGCCTTCCTGCAATTCAGGTCTCATGCACAGGTGTGTGTACATGCACACACGCCTGGCCAGCAAGGGTCACTCCCGGGCCCTGGGTCCTCCGAGAGCCACCCTCCATGGAGCATAGACCTTCACTCACTTGTGATGTCGTACACCACCACGGCCACAGTGGAGTCCCGGATGTAGCTGGGGATCAGGCTGCGGAACCGCTCCTGGCCGGCTGTGTCCCAGAGCTGCAGTCGCACCTGCACGGAAAGGGGCACAGGGGTGAGGGGGGCAGCGAGGTCCTTGGCCAGCCTGGGGCCCAGGCTCTATGATTCTGGCACTGCCAGGCTTGGCACAGGCTCTGGGGTCCCAGGAGATAAGCCCACGGAAACCTTTCTGTCCTCCCAGATTTAAAAACAGGTGCTCACCGTGCGGTCCTCCAAGTACATAGTTTTTGACAAGAAGTCAATCCCGATGGTTGCCTGTTAGAGAAAAGCATGGAAAGGTCAAGACAGAAAGGTCTCCGGCAAAAAAGCAAAGGTGCAGGGTCCTCAGGCAATGGCATGGCAGATAGAGGGGGGCACTGCCAACCATCCAGGAAAGTCTCCACCCACAGGCTCTTTTCTCCTCAAGCCAACAAAATGGGAGTTGATCGTTACCGGCACCCCATGTCACACCTGTGCCTCTCCTATCCTGTCACCTGTAAGCGGCAGCCAGCCTTGCAACCAGAGAGCCAGGACCTGCCACTCCCTTGCTGTGTGGCCTTGTGCAGGCCACCAACCCACTCTGGCCTCACCTGTACCCAGTACCCATGAGTAGGAGCTAAGAGACACTGTCAGTGTGAAACAGAGATATCATTGCTTCGTAATTAATAAAAGACTCTGACACGGCCTGGACATCCGGGTCCTTGACTAGGGACAGGGATTAGAATCCTTGGCAGCCATTAAAAATCTTGTGCTTGAAAAATCCTTAAGGATCTGGGGAAGCAAATTATTGAGAAGCCACACACTATAAAACATCGATTAACTGAAGTAGATACATGAGTATTTTTCATGTTTTTTCAGACACTGAAGTGATTCGGATGCACTTCATACCAGTGTCTATATAAGAACATTATGGGCATTTTTTGAGATTCCTTCATTATGTATTTTCTTTTTTTTTTGGACTGGGGATTGAACCCAGGGGTGCTTAACCACTGAGCCACATCTCCAGCCCTTTTTTATATTTTATTCAGAGACAAGGTCTTGCTAAGTTGCTGAGGCTGGCTTTGAACTTATGATCCTTCTGCCTCAGCCTCCTAAGCCTCTGAGATTAAAGGTATGTGTGCCACCATGCCTGGCTATTTTTCTATTTTCTACAAATAGTTCTGAAATTTAAAACAAAGTCTTCTGAAATAAAAATAAGTTTAAGAAATGTGTTTCACCGCACAGAAAACTATGTAGTGACTATTGACTATGAAAAACAGAACCAAGGGAAGCCCAAGGCCTGGAGGCTGACGGCATGGGTGTGCACCAGTGTTCATGAGCAGGTGTGCACGATGCCACCCCAAACTCAGTCCACAAAGCATGGAAGGTTGCTGGAACACCAAGGTGCAGAGTGCTGTTCAACCCTCTAGAACAGATGACTCTGGAACATGGGGACAGGCACACACCACAGACACAGCCTCGCCCCATCCCTTACTTTGAGGATAAACGGACAGGCCAGGGAAGTTACAGCATGTGTCTGTGGGACCATGCCAATCAGCAGCAGGGCTGTGAGACCAGTGATGAACCCTGGCAACCCTGGGCTCTTCCAGCATCGTGTCCTGCCTGGCATGGTCACTGGGGGCAAGCCTGACCGACGAGAGCTTGTGGATGTGGGGGTCACACACTTTCATTGGGTGTGATGATGGATGTAACTCGGGAATCTTCGTCTTCTCCTTCCCTTAAGGAGGAATGTGCAGAGCAAGTAGGAATCTCTCAACTCACCAGTGCTCGGGCGGGCTCCCAGGAGTGCCAAGCTCCTCTGCAGAGTGGCTCTTAACCCAAACCAGGGGCCTGGGCTCAGGATTGAGGCGGAGGCTGCCAGCCATCACCCAGATGTGTGGGGGGACTCGTGGCTGCCCCACCTAAGATTCCTTGGCTGCTGGGTGGCTAAGATGTGGTCAAAGAATGTGAAGGTCAGGTGTACATCATTGGGGTGGCTCCTCTATGGGTGGCATGCCCGCAGCCACCCACTTTACTCTCCCATTGCTTGGAATGCAATCAGGTGGTGAGGGGTCATCATGGCTCATTGCCCTAACCAACAGGGCAATGAACCATGAAGAAGCAGATCCCCCAAATGTCAGGTGGTAACGTTGCTGATGATAACTGTAACAAGGACAAACCTGTTTTAACTCAAATGCTCACAAGCTACTTACTTTTTCTTCCAGGGAGGGTAGAGAAATCGCCAGATGACATGATGAGGGATTGGAACCCAGGAAAACTCAGCTCAGTGGCCCCCATAATTATCAACACCATGTACTGGATGGACACCTACACCCACGTACCATTATCTCTATTACCACCTCCCCGTGACCTGGCCAAGAGGTGGCAATGAGGAAACCATGGCTGGAAGAGATCAGCTTCCTATCTGCCCCTCCTTTTAGTCCAGCTTCTAAGTTGCTACATTAGAGCAATCTCTGGTCCCTTAACTGTCCGCTTTCTCACACCTGTTTGGGCCACATTCTCCACCCAACCAGTCACTGAGCCACTGTGGGTCTTCCCGCATCTTTGTAGCCAGGTAACACAGTGTAGGTATTGTTTCTGGGTACAACTGAGGCACCAGCTCTGTTTGACACCACCTTCCTAAGTTCTGCTTTCAATGATGGCTGAATAGCTTGTATCTAACGACTCCAATCTCTGGTAAAATGCAAGAAATAAACAATTTCCAAGCAATAAAGAGCAATTGAAAAATAGATAGGCAATGGAGGAGTTTCGATCTCTGAAGGAACAAGGTAAATCCTACATTTCAGCAGTTTTCCTGCTTTAGAAACTACCCAGTCCCAGAAAGTCAAAGAGGTTTGGTGGATACCTGAGGCTTCTCATAGAAACCCCAGAAGAGCTGGCTTTGGAAGGAGGGCCATGATCTCAGGACTGAGTATTACATCAGAGGACTAAGGGAAAAACAGAAAGAGGTCTATCTTTGCAAAGTCTCAACATGGTAAGTACCTACCCCCTGAAAAAGATTAGCTTAATTAATCCCCTCATTAATTGCCTATTCAAATAGACCTGAATATTCTTTAAAGGAAGATACTAGAATTCCAGAGTCTTCACAATGTACTATTCATTATTTAAAAAAAAAAAAAGATAACATGATAAGAATAAAAAGAGGGTTAGACGTGGAGAAGCAGGAAGTTCAAGTCATAATCAAAAGGGAAAAAAAACCTCAACAGAAGCAGACTCCTAGATGACCAAATGTTGGATTAGCAGGCCAGGACCTTGAAAAATAATGCTTACAAATAAGTATAAAAATCATTTTAAAAGGGCTGGGGTTGTGGCTCAGAGGTAGAGCGCATGTCTAGCATGTGCGAGGTCCTGGGTTCAATCCCCAACACCACATAAAAATAAATAAATAAAATAAAGGTATTGTGTCCAACTACAACTAAAAAATATTTTTAAAAATCCTTTTAAAAAATGGATATGAGGGGTGACTTTCAAGAGATATATGTTAACTTTAAACCAAGCAGGACATGAGCAGGGAAAGCCAGAGGCAAGAGACTACTTTCTACTTTGCCTCCTAATGTCTTCGAGGGTCCCCTTCTCTCCCTCGGCACCAGGACTGCCTTCACGTAAACCTTGAACCTTTTTACCTGAATCTCTTTGCTGCCTGACTGGCCTCTTGGATTGCGAGCTTTTATCTGTGACTCTTGTTCATACAGCAACCAGTGTGGTTTTCTGAAATACACAGCTGACTACATCGCTCCCTGCTGGTCCCTAGGAAATAATCCAAACCTTTGGGTTTGGCCTACAAAGCTGTTCAGGGCTTGCCATTGCCGCTTGGCTTTCGATGGCCTTGACACCCAGCCTGACTTTGTAACGATACTGTTCGGAACTTCCAAGTCACTCCATTTACTTTTTCTAGCACCATTCTCTTCTCGGGATACTCTTGCACCTGGTTAATAGGTGCTCAGGATTTGAGATCTAGCTTCTCTGAAAGTCACTTTCCAAATCCTCAGGTTGCTCCCAAGGCCTCTCATTTAACTATCCTGACTGAATTGGGAAGACCTCATCCTGGCCAATCTCTGCCTCTGGCCAGCCAGCCAGTCAGTAATTCTCAGCCTGCAGCCAATCACATCAGGAGCTGGTTAAACATGTAGATTCCTGAGCCCCATTCAGGCAGAGGCCATCCCAAGCTCTGGGTGTCTGCCTGAGTCTGGAATCGGAATTCCAGCGAGTTCTCAGACAACTCATTTGCAATAAAGGTGGCATCTGGCAGCAGCAGGCTCCCTGCAGAGGGGCATGTCTATGCAGGGGAAGATTCTGGTCCTAGATGGAGAAGCCAGGCTCACTCAGAACCAAGGCTGCACAGTCCGCGGTTGCCAAAGCTGGGAGGTGAATCCACATCTCCCTAACTGCTGACTTTTCAGCTATTCTCTCTCTCTCTCTCTCTCTCTCTCTCTCTCTCTGCTTCCTGAAATCCCTTCAGTTTTTGAAACTGTCACTCCGTTTGCCTTTGGGTCGCATCCTGTCTGGCTCCCTGTTGTCCAAACTTGATGGTCATTAGCCATAATAGCTCAGCAGAGCCCACTTAAGAGGAAGTTAATTTGCATTTTAGCAGGAAAAAAAAATAAAGTCAGCTCTCTAAGGACAGAATAGAAGGAACTTTTTTTAAAAAGGGATTTGGCTGGCTCTCCATTTCTAGCTCCTTGGCAGCATCTGTTTTCCCAGACACAAGACACAAGCAGCTGGCTCCACATGGCTGCCAGCTGGGGCCCATCTCTCCCAGAAAGGTCAGATCTGCAGGGAGAAGGTGGACATGGTTTTCCCTGGGCACCTCCTTTGCAGCAGACAGACGAGAAATTCATACTCAGTCACTTATGACTTCTGGTGCCTATTGTGTGCTGGAATAAGCCCTGGTCCATGCCCACCAGGAGCTTCCGATTTCATGGAGAAGCTAATACAGAGGGTTGTGGCTGCCAGACAGAGAGCTTCTAGGGGTGCTGGACTGGAAGACTTTGCTTCTGGTAGAGTTCTTGAGGAATGATGTTGCAAATATGCAAGTGCTAAATATGCAGATATGCATATAAGCTTTCCAGCAGGTGAGTGTGGGGGAGTAGTGGAGGATGGAAAGACGTCTCAGAGGGAGGGAGCATGGAGCTCTGACGTTTGTCATGGTGGACAAAAATCCCCCAACCCTCTTTGCAGATGACTATTGTGAACTCTGAACAAAATAAAACCGTTGTCTGAAGTTTCTGGAAATTGCCTAAAGCAGGTAGAAACTGGAAGGGAATCGGTCAAAATCTCGTAAAAGGAAAAGCACTGATAAAATTCTGGTTTTTATGACTCCTCACCTGTGGGCAGATCCCAGGTGCAGCTGAGGGGTTGGAAGAGTTGGAAAGAAACCCACAGTTTTAGTGATGAAGAAATTAAAGGACTGATTGCAAAATTACCACAGCTGCCAGAAAATCTTGGAGGAGGCTGGGGATGTGGCTCCGTGATAGAGCTCTTGCCTAGCATGCACGAGGCCCTGAGTTCCAACCCCAGTACTGTGAAATAAATCCTGGAGACGAGAAAGCTACAGAGAAGGGACCCCAAAGTCTGCAAATAGATGCTGCCCCAAGCAGCCTACTGGAGACTAAAAACAAAAGACAATAAATAAATAAAAATAAATATAAAAAATCCAAACAGGACTTTCAGTTGCTGCCTATCACAAGGGAGAGAACTGAGAAATGGGGGGATCCAAACAATTTAACTGCCTGCTGAAAAAACCAGTTCTTGTCAAACAAGGCAAGTAGAGTTCATGGTCTTAATCACAACGTGGAGGCTATAACCTCAAATTCCTACGCGTAGCAAATGAGAGGAAAATGTGAGCCATACTCAAGAACAAAGAGAATAAATGGAGCCCAACCCTGAGCTGACCCAGATGTTAAAAGTAGCAATAATTATATTACAACTGTTAATGTTATTACACTCAAATATATGAAGAAAATTATGCTTATAATGAAGGCACGGATTCAAACATTTCAGCAAAGAGAAACTATAAAGAAGAATTGGATGCAAAATTTAGAACTGAGAGATCAATAAATGAATTTAGAAATTACTGCTGGGTTTAACAGTAAATTGGAGAGTACAGCTGTAACAGACAGAGAAGCTAAAACAGATCAATAGAAATTATCCAAAAGGAAGCACAGAGAGAAAAGAAATTGAAAAAATTCCCTCATAGAGCCTTGATAATTCGTAGCACAATATCAAACAGTTTAATTGCAGTCCCAGAAAAGGATAGGAAGGATGGAACACAAAATTGTTTTGAAGACATAATGGCCAAAAGTTTCCTAAATTCATAAATAAAAAGCTACATTTACACATTCAAGAAACTTGGTAATTAAGTAGGATTAAACAAACAAACAAAAATATAGGTGTGGTGGCACACGCCTGTAATCCCAGTGGCTGGGGAGGCTGAGGCAGGAGGACTGCAAGTTCAAAGTCAGCCTCAGCAAAAAAAAAAAAAAAACAAAAAACAAAAAAACGAAGCACTAAGCAACTCAGTGAGACCTTGTCTCTAAATAAAATGCAAAATAGGGTGGGGGATCAGTGGCTCAGTGGCCCTGAGTTCAATCCCCAGTCCCCTGCCCCCCAAAATCAATTCACATCAAAGTCCAATTGCTGGAACCAAATACAAAGATCAGATCTTACAAACAGCCAGAGAAAAATGAGACATGGCACGCAAGGGAATGATGACAGGGATGACAGCCGACAGAAAAACTGGGAGGCCAGCACAGCAGAGTGACATCACTAAGGTGCCGGCAGAAAGAATAAGTGGACTCGGATTACTAAATGCAGAAAAAATATTCTTCAAAAGTGGAGGTAAAATCAAAACATTTTTAGGTAAATGAAAACAAAGAAACTGTGGCCTGCAGCACTTCAAAAAAAAAAAAATGTTAAAGGACATGGTTCAGCCTGAAGGGAAAAGATACTAACAGGAACTAGGAATTCTGTAAGAATTAAGAGCTTTAGAAAGATAAACACCTGGGTCAAAGCTTGGTGTGGTGGTGCACACCTATAATCCCAGTAACTGGGGAGGCCGAGACAGGAGGATTTGCAAGTTCAAGGCTTGTCTGGGCGACTTAGCAAGACTCTGTCTCAAAATAAAAAGGGCTAGGGATGTAGCTCAGTGGTAGAGCAACCCTGGGTCCAATCCCCAGTATGGGAAAGAAACACAAACCTCGGCTAGGGCAGTAAAGGCAAGAGACCATCTGTTTTAGGTAAAAGCCAGGTCTTCGAGCACCCTGAGGTGTGAAGCCCCACATTTCCTTGAGAAAAAAAGAAAAAAGATTCAGGTCCGGTGGACTGTGTAGGGAAGTCGGGGAGAGGACAAGATGGAGCCTGAGAACTGGGTAAAGCCAGAGGGATTTCCTATGTAGCCAGGGTTTTAGGAAAGCAATTCTGGTTGAAGAATGGGATAAAGGCAAGAAAGATAAACCAGAACCTGCTGCAAGTTCTAGAAGATAGGCAAGGGGAGAGGTTGGGGAGGAAGGGCAGCTTGCAGATGATGCCTAGGACAGGTGGACAGAGAGGCTGGGTGCACCGAGACATGGGACCTTTAACAAGAAAGCCAGGGCAGGAGACTTGCCTGGCTGAGAACACCATCTCCATTGAACAGATGACAAACAGGGGCTTACACAAAAAGAAAGCTATTTTCCCAAGGTCTCACGGCAAGTCAGCAAAGTTGCAAGGACTACGCTGGGATTTCTTGGATGCTAACTCATGGGTTTTGGGTGGAGAAAATACAGGATGACTTTCATGGTCTGGCTCCTTTAAGACACATCCCAGCTAGGGTATCCTCTAGGGGATGGTCCCAGACGTTGCTTCTCTGGAGGCCACTGCAACCAAACTGCAAGAACTAATGAAAAGGGACTATGTTTGGATGTCGTGCATGCCACCAGAGTAGAGAGACATGAAGCTGATGATCTCACAGGGGATGGGTGCAGTCCAGGAGTGGTTTGGGGAAGTAGCTAGGCTGAGCACCCATGAGATGGTTAAGATCAAAGCCGATGGGCACCTGGGGTTCCCGGGGATGTTGGGCTCTGTCTGGAAGACCTATTCTGCTGGGTCTTCCAGGTTCTGTCTTGTGCCAACTCGGACCCTTGCAGGCTGTTGGCTTTGGCTGCTGTGTCCACTTTCTACAGAATGGTTTCAACAGGGGAGCCCGAGTAGGTTGGCCTCAAACTTTAGAGGTCCGTGAGGGTCTGCTTCACAAATTGCCATGTGAGGAGAACCTCTGTCTTGCCATGAGACACCCTACCTGCCAAGCCATTTCATGTGCCATTTTGCAGGCTGGCCCACGGAAACTCTCCATTCTAAACCTGACCATTGTCCCTGCCTTACTGCATCAACTCGCTCAAATGGCAGCAACATCTGGCTGACCAAGAAAACCCTGGAGCTTCTTATGATTCCAATGTTGTATGCCCACCAGACCACTGGGACCCAGAAGAACTGGCAGAGCACACTGAAAACAGACCAGGACCCCCACCCAGATCCACTGGAGTGTGACCCTTGGCCAGCTGCATGGTAGCTCCTCTGCATCTAGCTGTGGTTTGTCCCGGGAGGCACTGACAGGCAGCCTAGATTTGTTGACAGATGTGTTGACAGATGTGAAAGAGAATGAGAGAACGAGAGAGAGAACTAATGAGCTCCATCAACATCTCTGTGATAGCTATCTTTATTTTCCCTGCCCTCCATTCCTTATGGCACTGATTTTTTTTTTTCCTCCTTGGCCTCTGTAGTATGCTTGTATCTGTGGCTGTCACTTCAGGTCCACTTTGGAGGACTATGGAGTCACCAGACAAAAAGAACTAACTACGCGGATAGGCCGCACCCTTCCACAAAAGGCCCAGCCACCTTGGTGATTCCCTGTGATCTGTCACAGGTACCCTCCCTCTCAAAGGTGAACAGAGCTCACACAGGCATGCACTGATGACATGTGGGTATGAACTGCATGAGCAGATATGTGGATGAGTGGGGACACACAAGTTCATGTTTTATCTGCACATGGGGGCATGCATCTGTGGGTATGCATGGGTGCATTATACTTGTGTAGATATGAGAATATGGGAGCATGGGGGTGGGGCTTCTTCTTTGAAGATGAAGCCCAGATCCATGATATGCACATAGCCCCTCAGTGTACCAGGGCCTAGGTGATCAGGAGCCTTCACAGGCCACTTAGGGCAGGGAGCACATATCTGTCAACAAACCTAGGCTGCCCATCAGTGCCTCCCAGGACAGACCACGGCGAGCTGCAGAGGAGCTACCATGCAGCTGGCAGGGTGCCACACTCCAATGGACCTGGGTGGGCTCATGTGCCCACGGGCCCAGTCTGTTTTCAATGAGATCGACTGCTGCTCTGGTGGGTCTGAGTGGTCTGATGGGCTTAGAAGAACCAGATGGAGAGTATCTTGGAAAAGTGGGCTTAGCCTTTCTTGCCCTGTTTCCTCACCTCTAACAACCACAGGGACAGCTACAGCTTTCCTAAGGATTGTTGGACCAAATGAGTTAGACTACCTGACGGTATTCTGTATTCTCTACTATGCGGCATTAAACAAAAATGAAGACCTGTTATTAGTGACCAAATGACCCAGGGATTTCCAAGCGGATCTGCAAAACCCAGCCCACGGAGATCCTCCAACAACGTCTCCCAGTCTGATCATGTGTAATGGCCTTGTGGAGTGATCTTCAAGACAAGAGCAAACTGTGAGCCAGTATGTCTGGGAAAGGGTACATATTCCTGCTCCTAGTGGAGGGTCTCTGCAGTAGAGGACCTCTCCTGCTGCCATATCTAAGAGTGCTTGTCATCCCTATTAGCATCCCTCTAAACTAGTGTTCCCAGGGCTTCAGGAAAGACTTACCTTCAGAAAGATAAATCCTAAAAGAGACCAACCCCCTTTCCTAGCTTGTAGTACAGTCTTGGTCAAAGTAGTATTCTGTTTTTCATTTTTATGTTGTGAGGTATGGAGCAAATTATTTTTGCTGGTAACTATTCCACAGGGTGGAAAACACAGGATATCAAGACCACATGAGCAGGAGACTTGACTCTGAGGAGTCTCCTGCTGGTCCGGGATCCCCATGACTCTCTCCTCACCCCTCTGCACCCATGCTGCCTGCACCTGCTACCTGCTACCAGGTCTTCTGAAAGTACTGGGCTGCACTTTGCTGAAATTAGGTTGCCCCAAACCTGGCAACACTTATTTATTCCTATCCTAACTGTGTGCTTGCAAACAGCACTAAGAAAAATGGCAGCTACTTTATTTTATCCAAAATGCAGGGAATCTTAGAGATTTCACAGCTGCACCCACCTTTATCTTCTTCTGAACACGGTGTTAAGCAGTATCCACAGGGGTTCAAGATGTGCTTTGCACAGAAAGGATGGTTCATTACACACCTCCCTCTGCACAGAACTGCTAATGGCCCAGCTGATTCCTGAGCAGAGAGCTCTCGAAGGCACTGACTGAAATTTTTTGGCTATGTGCATTTATTCTGAGATATAATTTTTGCATCCCTATTCTGACAAGATACAGTAAAAAAAAAAAGTCTGCAGTGGAAATCTGAATGGTAATTTACATAAGTTGACTCAAGATTCTCTTCTTTGGAAAAGAAATGATGAAAAGGCATGTATGTGTCTTCTTTCAGCCTTGGCGAGGCCTGGGCTGAGGACTGGGGAAGCATCCATAAGTGGCGGAAAGCAGCTGGGCATGACAAGCCCTTGACAATGAAGCTGCTGTTCCGGCTCTGCACCACCAAACATCAGATGAAAGTATTCGGGTAAAGTCATGCAAAACAGCATGCAAATGAGTCTGGCAAAACTTAAGGTTTCAGACTGGCAAGTGGGCACTTTGTGGGGGAAGAGATGGCAGCCTTTGGAAAACATGTTGGGCAAGGTCTCTTCTGGTCAAAAGCTCTGAGTATGCCCTGGGGGAGGGGAGGTTGGCTCCTGAGGCCCCCCGAGCAGGTACCTGGCTTCTTTCAAAGTCTGCGGTGGCCAATTTAACTTATCGGTCACTCTTTAATTTCCTGACGCTGGTCTGAACATCAAGCAAATGATACATACTTTCAAACTTTAAACAAGGGCTTATTCACATCAAAATCAGTCAGTCCCTTCAAAGCCACACCCATGTCCAGGGATGCATGGCTTGAAGCTCCCTGAGAGCTCTCCTGAAGGGGGGACAACTGGGTCCAGGTAGGCCAGCCCTCCTTCAGCTCTTAGAGTGAAAGAGGTTCCAGGTGGTGGCTTTAAGGGCATCTGAGAACTTACCTGTGTGTAACCTGCACACTGAATTAGGAAGTCTGGGTGACATCTGGGGCAGAGGATTGCATCAGGGGTCCATTTAGCTCCTCAAATGCATTAGCTGGTGCCCCTGGCAATGTCCTATGCCCTTACTTGATTCTGCCTTAGAGACTCTAAAACTAAACTCTGCTGTCTCAGCCTCTCTAGAGGCTAAGGGTGCTCGTGTGACCTGATTCTGGCCATTAAGACAGAAGCAGCAATCGGCTCAAGGAGAGATTCCAGCAAAACTCTTGCTTTCTTTTTCTGCCCTGAATGTGGACATGAGGTCTGAAGCAGCAGCCGCCAATATGCAGGAAGATGGGTGCCCGCGTGCCAAGGAGATGGAGCAGGATCAGAGCAAGAGCCCCGGGGCCTGACAGCATCACCACACAGGGTGCCAACCCAAATTCCATCACGACTTCTGCACCCAGAAAGCCTTTCCTTGTGGAAGCCACAGCCATCTTTCTGAATTAAAGGGTGACCCACATTCCTACTTATAATGACTGATAAAAGGGAAGGAAAGGCAGAGGAGAAGAGGGAGGGAAAGGAAAGATGTTGGAGCCTGGGCAAGGTGACGTAGAGAGCAGTCAATGTCCAGAGGAGCACCTGGATGGGTGGCAGGGCACAGGTGAGTCTCTGAGGATGGGGTCATCTTTCCCCAGTGACTGGCATTTCGATTTCACTATATAAGAATGTTGCCTCACATTTTGACATTAGCACCTGGCGGAAACAGGGACAGGACCTTCTACTGCCCTCACAGAGTAAGATCGCCATGTTGCCAGGGATCAAGCACATCTGGGAGAGCTGCAAAGCATCGTACAATTGCACATGTAAGGTTTCGACACACACGCATTTCGGACACACAGGCAAGTTATTGTTAGTTTCACTCCATCACTATCAATTTAGTTTGTTTTGGAGTTGCAGTTATTTTTGTTTTGGCTTTTCCATAACATATAATAATGCACATTTGTATTGAGAGCACTCTGGCCCATACTGTTCCATCATCTAGACTACGTGAGCTATGCTTTTAATACAAATTAACCATATTCCCGTTGTGGATGTAGCTTGATGTTAGAGTACTTGCCTTGCCTGGGCAAGGCTCTGGGTTCAATCCCTAGGATTGCACAAATAAAATAACCACAATCCTACTTCTACAGTTTTGAGGCCACTGGTCTAGGTGATGTGGAGGTAAAAGGCCACTCAATTTCCAGGTTAAAAAATGCAATCCTGGAGCTGGGGATATGGCTCAAGCAGTAGCGCGCTCGCCTGGCATGCGTGCGGCCCGGGTTCAATCCTCAGCACCACATACAAACAAAGATGTTGTGTCCGCCGGAAACTAAAAAAAATAAATAAATATTAAAAATTCTCTCTCTCTCTCTCTCTTTCTTTAAAAAAAAGTGCAATCCTAAGAAACTGAAGGGCTTGGCCAGAGACTCCCAGTTTCATGACAGACCTGGGATTGGAACCTGGGCCTCCTCTGTTGGCCTCCTTGCATGCATGGTGCTGGAGACTGAACTCAGAGCCTGAATGCCTCCTTTTAAAGGAGACAAAAGAGCTGGAGTGGGTCAAGGGACACGCTGAGTCCTTTTCCTTTGTGTGCCCCTCACTCTGACCTCCTGGAATGTGGTAAGGCCCTGTTGCTGTCTCCCCAGGGTGCTGGGGTGATTATCTGGATATCACATGCAAACAGCTAGTATCTCGGGTTCTATCAAGGCCTCTTGAGTGGCACTTCACCCCCTCTCTACATCCTGTTCCAGGAAACTCATCAGTTCTTACGGTGTTTGGAGTCCACGTTCTCCCCAGCCTCTCACAGGTGGCCCCAAGAAGCCACTTTCAAATATCTTAGTTGCTGGACCCTTATTCAGTTGGAATCCGTCCTCTTTGTGTTGACATCACTGATATTCTTTCAGGGTAACCTGGGATTCACATCCAGGGCCATGTCCAGCTGCAGATCTGCTAGGAGCCAGAACCCAGGCAGGAGCAATGATGAAAGCCAGGGACAGGGCCACTCAGCCGCCCAGGGTAGGCGTGAGCTGCCCCTGAGTAGTCACAGTGCTCACAGCAGACACCACTGCTGTCACCCAGGTACCATCCTGCTCACCCGCCCCTTCCACATTAGCACCTCAGCGTGAAGAGTGCTGAGTGCTAGTGGCGGGGTCCCTTGGGTGTGAGGAGTTGCAGACAAGGTGGGGATGGATGCTTCCCGGAGAGGAGGCTGGGAGCAGGTGGGGAGACAAGGAGGACTCACTGCAGCCACTGGATGGAGGCAGGAAGGTATGCAGACGGAAGAAGCAGTATTTAGGGAGGGCCACCAGGTATCAGGACCCAGATGCTGGGTGTCCATGTGTGCACATGTGCGTGACCCCACCTTGTAGAGGAGGTGCAGTTTGTCTGATGAGAGGCCAGTCAGTGCCCAGAGGTGGGGGTAGGGGAGCTCTGTGGCCACTGCAGGGAGCCCATGGTCTGGAAGAGGCAGGAGACTCAGAGGAGCCCAATCAGGGACTGTTGTTGTGGGGGATGATGGGGATGTCACCATTCAGGGGCACAAATTGTGGGAAGGTTAAGTTCATCCCCCAAAGCCCTTGGGGGTCCTGTCTACTTCCCATACACCTCCGCTACCACACTGAGACAAACAAAATAAAATAACAGGCCTCTCCCATCTCCAGAGGATTCATTAAAACCAGCCTGTGTGTGCAGAGCTGGGGCCCAGCTTCCCAGCCTAATTACCATTTTAAAGGATGTTAGGAAAGGATTCCACCTGCGCCAGAAAAAAAAAATAAGTCAGAAAGCCCTACAATGGAGAGGGCGGCTGTCTCCCTGGGATTTCTCTTGTCTTTCTTGCCCTGACATTGAGTGAGGCCTCGGGGCCTCTCAGTCTGATGAGGTCTAAAAACCCTGACTGGCAGAGCCTCTTCAAGCCAGCTCTGTGCCCCTGGCATCTACGACACCATCTATGGCCAGGCCCTCTCCTGGGCCCGGCAATACAGTGGTGCTCCAAGGGCATCCTGGCCTCCACCAGGCCAGAAGCACAGAGGAGCCGCCCTAGAGTCAGGAGGTTGAGTTAGCCGTGGGACAAGTAGTATCAGGGTGGCAAGCAGAGCATGGCAGGCCTCGCTGCCCAGCAAGCATTTGCTCTCAGCCACGTGAGTCAGCGGACAGGAAGGGAGTGGAAAGAGCATTTTAGCAGTGACAGCCATGGTGTATGTGTGTGTGGGGGGGGTGACAGTACCACTGTCAGGGAGTGTCATGCAGAGAGGCCACCGAGCTGTAGGTAGTGGGCTGCCCAACTATAGATACTTGACAATAATGGGTACAAGAAAGTAATGGGGTGGCCTGGAGACAGAGGTGGGGTAAGAGCACAGAAGTTCTGCTCATCACTGTCCAAAACACCAAGCAGCCCCAAATCCCATTGTTCTCCACGGGATGCTAACAGGAGGTATGCTAAGTAACTTAATATTAAAAATATACAACAATATATGAGATCATATAAATTTGCGCGTGCACATACACACACACACAGTATCAAGTCAGACTTTGGAAGGAGGCTGTTCGATAGGGCTATCCCCTCTGATGCAGGAGAAGCCCCCTTATGAACTAGAGAGGCTCCTGGGAGCCTATGGGGTACAAAGCCCTTCCCTGGGGAGGATGTGACTATGGGGCCAAGACCAAAGCCCTGGCCTAGGGCTGTGTGTCACTCAGGACCTCTTTCCCCAAGCTTCCTGTTCTTCACCAAGGTCAATTCCTATCTGGTCCATGGTGATCCAGTGTCTCAGACCACAGCAGAATACGAGTAAACAGGGAGGCTGACGGGGGCTCTCTGAGGGTATCTGAGACAAGAAGGACTGGTCCAGAGGGACAGGCAGCCTAAAAAAGCAGCACAGAACTACTCTGCACCCTCTGTAAGGTCAGCAATAGGGAAGGACATTCTTAGAACAGCAGTCCCCCCGTGAGTCTATAGATATTTGTCCTTGAGAACTCCATGATAAAGGGATTCCATGATCAAACACCTAATCACATTTGCTTTCAGCAAATCAAAGCACACACTGAGGAAGGAAAGACCCTGAGAAGTCCTGCAGCAGGCAGTCACTCCTGCTCCCTGGAGTTCCCAGCTCCACACACACTCTGAGCCACCACCCTCCTTGTGTTTTTTTTTTTTTTTTTCCCAAGTAACACCTACTAACGTTTCTTGGAATTAGTATCCCACAAAGCCCATTAGCTTAGAGAAATGCATTACTATTTGTTTCTATCCTAAGGAAGAAAACAGTGTCCCCCCAGCCTAAAAATAGTATAAATGATTAAGTTTGGTGCCTTTTGCAAAAAGCTGTGGTTGCAAGAGAACCACTTGTGCAAACCTCTTCTCACAAGAAGGGTGCTAGGCAAGATTACTACTGTCCTCAATTGCTCAGCTTTTGAGCCACCTGTCAGCCTGTGGTTGACCTCAGAACACCATTCCAGAGCCAAGAGCCCCAGAGGTCATGCCATTCAACCTTCTGCCCACATAGGGCAGAGCAGGGCCACCACACAAGCCTTTCCAGGAAGGAAGGGCTTCAGCAATGGTGTGTGTGTGTGTGTGTGTGTGTGTGTGTGTGTGTGTGTTGGAGTGAGTGTGTGTGCATATGCTTGTGTGTATTAAGGTGGTGTGTGAGAGAGGGTGTGTGTGAAAGGCTAAATGTGCAGGAGAGGTCTAAGGGTGGTAGTATGTGCACGTACGTGTGAGAGGAGTCTGGAGTGTGTGCATGGAAGGCCCCAGAAAACACAACCACACAAGGAGGAGCAAACTCTCCTAAAGCTCCGCATTCCACCCCTCCCATATTTTGGCTGGCTCCTCTTCCACCTGACTGCCCCTTTAAGTATCCAAACACTGTAATGGCTCAGCCTGTCCGTGAAGGCTGAGAGCACCCAGACTGAAATGTGTCCCCTCTCTGTGTTTAAGATTTCTCTCTGGAAAACATTTCCTTTCTGAGATCTAGATTTTTCAGAAAAATCTTTACTAGGCTGGGGACCAATACCCTGGGGGGAAGCTCCTCCAAAGCAAACAGATACCCCAGGAACCTGGGGCCATCCCACTCTGATCCCAGCTCAGCAAGCCCTGGAGAGAGGCTGGCTGTGGTCACTCGGCCATGGACACGGATGAGGGGTGGGCGGGGTGGAGGCGGGCCTCCAGGACCTCACCTGGTATGTGTTGTCGAAGCTGTCATACATGAACCTCGTGATCAGAGACGTCTTTCCAACTGCAAAACAAGAAGAGAGGTGTTCAGCCATAAGCAGAGCCGAGCAGCCAAGGTCTTCAAACACATCGTACAAAACAGGTCACAAGTCAAAAAGCCCAGAGGGGATGCTGAGTTGACACACCGAAGTGGGAGGCTGGTCCCAGGGAGGGACCTTGAGGTGAGGTGGCAAGTGTTTATGACAGGTGGGGCTGCAGGGCAGTTCCTGCCAGGCAAAGAGGCCACCCAGTGCCCCATGAATTCCCACTACCCAGACCCAGGTTTCCTTGACCCAGAGGGCCCGAATGATGCAACAGCCAAAGAATCAGAGCAAGTGGAACAAACAAGCTGCTCCTCACACCTGCCTGTGTCCACCCGCACTTCCCACCTTGTGGCTGGTCAGAGGTCATGGAATCCTGCTCTTTAGTTCCCACTCATTCAGCCTGGGTGTCGGTGGGAAAGAGGGCTTTCCAGAGACCAGGGGCCATTTCCCAGGGTCTTCCTCCCTAGCATGTGCCTGACCATCTAGCTCAGCCAAGGATCTCTGGCATCCCTGGACCCCGACAGGCAAATGCCAAGAGGATGGATCCCCAGGCACTGTGACAAGTGCAGGCTCACCCACACATCTGCAAGTGCAAACGCGCAGGTGGTGACATCCCAACTGAGCATGCGGGTAGGGCCGAGAGAAGCCAGGGTGTCTCCTGAGAGTCCCACAAATGTGGCTAATTTCCCAAACCACAGGGTTTGGCTTTTGACCTAACCCTATGCAGGTGCCCTGGGGCCTGGCGGTGGCAGAAATGCCAACTGCTGCATTTTTAGCCATCTGGGAGGGGAAGAAGCTTGGTAAAGGGACATTTGCTCGCTCAAGCCCTGCATGGACTACTTCCCCATACTGTCCCACCATGGCCCTGTCCTGGTCCTGGGAGGCTCAGAGGGCACCAGCCAGGCTGAGCTGGCACAGAGCCCTTTCTGCTCTGGGCTGCAGGCTGCAGGTAACCCTGATGGGGAAAGCAAGGGAGTGTAGCTGAGAGCTCTCCACTCTGCACCGCCCATGTCCCAGCAGGGCTTCCATAGGCAGGGCAGGGATGGCCATCGCCATGATGGAGCGGGGCAACCCAACAGCGCCCCAGTTTTGAAGCCTCGGGAGTGTAACAGATGAGTCCCATCCTCTCTCAATGGTCAGGACTTGCCCAGGGAAAGACAGTGGTCTCTGGCCAGAAGAAGCATGTGAGAGGCTTGTGTTTGGAAGACTGAACTTTGCCCAGAATTGGTTATTTGAGTCCAAATCTTATCAGGATACTTTCTGTCACCTTAAGGTGACACCTTGAGGACCTCATTTTAAAAACTGACATAATAATATCACAGACATCAGAAGTACAAAGCACATAGGAAATGCTTAAAAATGGCAGGGAACTGAATAGCTGAGGCAGTTTCCAGAACACGGTAATGATGGCGGGGGCGGGGGTGGGGTGGGGCATACAACCACCATTGTTGTTCGATAAAGAATTTGACTTGTCTTTATCCCTGGTTCCTGAGAAGGGACTCAAAAGGCTTAGAATTTCCTGAGTAATAAGAGTGTCATTTTTATTCCTGGCCCCCCTTCCATCCCAGGAGTTGATGCTAATGAGATGACTGATAGTGGCCCTGGAGGACCTCAGGGTAGGGCCGTTAACCTTGTGATTAGGAGTTGGGGACTGGAGCCAGTCCTACCTCCAGGGAAGGGAGAGAGGCTGGGGACTGACTTCAATGCCATGGCCAGTGCTCAGTCAATCATGCCCACACAACAAAACCCAGTGAAACTCTGGACAGCCCTGTGGCACTTCCTTGCTGGTGGATGCACCGTGTGCCTGGGGTGGGGGTGGTGGTGACAGGTTCTGAGTCTCTGCATTAGGGACACTCTCAGACCTTGCCCTCTGTGCTCTTTTATTTGGCTGGTCCTGATTTATGGCCTTTAATAAAAACTGAAATCATAAGTAGAGTGCCATCCTGAGTCCTTTGTTGTTCAGCAAATTATTGAACCTGAGGGGTACTGGGAAAACCCTGAATTTGTAGTTCCTTGGTCAAGAGCATAGATGTTTTGGGAACCTCATTTGGTGACTGAAGTGAGGACAGTTCTAGAGATTGGGGGTCCTTAGAGTCTGAGGCCAACACTGGGTGGCGATTGTCAGAAATGAGTTACCAGATACCAGCTGGGATCAGAACGGCCATACTTCTTGAAGAACATCTCTGGGATGAGCAGTAATGCACCCCAAAGCTCTTCCCATTTCCCCCAGAAATAGCCCTGGGAACTTCTGATAGAAATTTGGCTAGAAAGAGCTTTCCAATGGCTTTAAATCTTCCCTTCAATTTCACAAGAAGGTGAGAAGTGGGGGGCTTCACACACATTGGGCATCGCCTCTGAGGCCACAGGTGGAGCTGGCTGGGAACTACTAAGGGGCCCACCGAGTTTTAGAAAAGTGGAGCATCCCTGAGCTAGCGAGGGGCAGGGAGAAACAGAAAAAGCATAGTATCCTCCCTTATGAGAGGCAGTGGAAAGTTCCCACCTCGTCAGGATCCCAGGGCCCAAGGCAAGTCCCCTAGGCAGTGACACGGGAATCTCACACCCCAGGGAAAAGGAGCAAGCTTCAGGGAGCCAGGTGGGGTGCTCCTCCCCCCCACAGAGGTTCTCCCCTGGAGTCAGTGAGTAGGGAGACAGGACGGTCAGTGGAATCCCCCAAAGCCACTAAAGAAATAGGAAGTTCATGGAGCTGCGGAGAATTTTAAATCCCTGCAATCCCCTCTAATGCCGAGCGGCCCATTCTTGTGAATGGCAGCTGGCAGCAATGGATGAGTACCGGCTGGCAGGATCAAGTTTGAGTGAAGGAGAAAAGTTGTTTACTGGGACTGTGCAGGAGGAACTTCGGTCCTGGCCAGTGTCGACATGTATGGGCATCTGCACATGTGACATGCGAACCCAGTCTTTATGGAGCATGTTCCAGCTACACGCTAGGCACCGTGCCAGACACAGACTTACACGACAGCAACACATAGAAGAGACGTGGCCCCTGCCCCCTGGACACATGAAGCCACCTCTTCTAGGCACCTTCTAGCTGCCCTCAGCTCTGAGCAGGTACTTGAGGCATCCTCAGTTTATAGCAGGGGAAGTACATTGACAGCCACTGGACCAGGGTCAGAGCTGAGAGGGACGGGGATGCTCCCGGCCCAAGCCCTCTTTGGCATCTGTGGCCAGGCTGGGTTTCAGAGCCCTGAAGGTTCATTACTGCCGCCACTACGAATGTCATGGAGCTCCAGGAATGGCCCCAACTAAGCCAAGGTTTCTTTTTCTTGGGACTGGTCAGAAACTAGGAACTGAGGCACCCTGGAGGGTTCAGGAAGTGAGGGTGAGCAGTGTAAATAGGGGAGACCCAGCACAGAGGGGCTCCTTCTTGCTTCACACTACTCCACAGGCCTGTTTCCCGTTTCTAAGAGCAGAAACTTTCTTCTTCCCCCTCCGAGGTCGCTCACACTCTCCACATAGCCAGGACGATGTGGCTCAGAACCCTGTCTCAAACTGTCAGCGTGGCTTGGCTGTTTAGATCCCCCCAAATGACATTACACTGTGCCCAAGGTCCCCTGAGGCTCTCCCATCTGCACTTCACCCACCAACCCAGCCTGTCCTCCTCCTCTCCAAAGTGCACTGCTAGTTAGAATGGAGCCTTTGAGGCCCACAGATGTGCCCTGGTCGCCCCCTACCCCCCATCCATCCCCTACATCCAGGAGAGATGGACTGGCCCCTCCCCCCAACCAGCCCCTCTGCTTGCAGATGGTTCGAGATGTGGTCAGCCCACCTTCTCCTCCTTCCAAGCCTTCCATGGCCCTCTGGGGCACACATCTGCACTTCTAATTGGTGTGTCCTGCCTCAGCCCCCATCTTGAGCAAGTCTGGGACTTCAGGGCCTCTGCCTTGACCTTGAACTCTGAGGCTCCTAGGCTAATCAGTTTGCAGGGCACTGACCAGCTCTTTGAGCAAAACATGGACAACATTTGGAAAGGTGTCCTTGGCTACTGGTCTCTGGGACACTTCCTAGGCCTGGGGCAGAGATTACTGAAAAGCACTCCTCTGGGTCCACCTCTGCCCAGCCCTGTCATGGCCTCTCATCAAGGAGCAGAACAGATCAAGGGGCTGCCCTGTGCCAAACTCCTCTTCCTCTGAGAAGCAGGACTTCTTCCTTACCCCATTCTTACCTTCAGAAATTGTCCCGGGTAGAAGGTGCTAGAAACTTAAAATAGACACCTTGCACATCCACTGACCTGTCCACTCTCTGTATTTTCATGGGGGTTAGCAGGACAGGCAGAGCAGTCACCTGAGCAGGCACCACCAGTGGCCATAGCCAAGGGGGGCCTAGGAGGCGGTGGCACTTGACATTCCACCAGGACAGGTGGGCAGGTGAGCGAGGCAGGAGCCGCCCTGTGATCCCCCGCCTCCAACAGCTGCAGAAACCTTCCTCCCTGCCCAGCTCAGTCCTCAAAGTCACCCTGTCTTCTAACAGCTCACCAACACCGACCGTGGCGGCAAAAGCGGAGCATTTGCCCAGGGCAAAGATTTGGCTCTGCTGGCAGGATTTTATTAAAAATAAGCAGGCAGATCATTACTGAGCCCCCCACCTCCACCCCCAGCTCCTCATGGCTCAGCAATGTTCTTATAATCTTCTGGTAGTTTAGTCCCACATGATTAAGCAGGGAGGGTTTTTTTTGTTGTTGTTGTTGTTTTTCCTCTTCCAACCAAAGGAGGGTGAGAAGGTTCACTACTGAGCATTTACCAGGAGCCCCAGAAAGAAGGAAAGGGACCTCCAACACTAGCTGAGCCTCCACTTAACGCCAGGCGCCAGGTGAGGAATTTGGCACTTTTCTTAGGTTCCCTCATTTAATCCTCATCCATCACGATCCAATGACCTATAATCCCCAAGGTCACAGGGCCAGGAATGCAGATCTGACACCAAAGCAGATGCCTCATCCATAGGAGGTTGTATAGCTGGTTCGTGCAAAGGTCTGAGAAGAGCACAGCAGCCTTCTACAGAGACTGGGGCAGGGGGGGCTGAGCTGCCAGCAAGGCTGCAGGTGGGGGTGGAGAACAAGGCCACCCCAGGCAGAGAACAGTGTGAGCCAACAAGAGGCAGGGACACACAAGGCTCCCAAGAGGAGGCTATGAGTCAGTTACCCTGGAGACCCCCCTGGTCTGAACTTGTGTCTTAGGGAAAATGGAGCCCAAGTGAGGAGGGGGTGGGCAGCTGGGGAAGCTCCACGTGGCTGGACGGTTGATTTAAACCAAAACCCATCTCCGGGGCCAGCTGTGGAGGGAGGTGGGGTCAGACAGGGAGAGGCAAGGCCTCTGGGGGCAGAAACAGATGGCGCAGGACAGGGTGGACCCATGGAGGAGCACGGGTTCCTGGCCAAGGAAGGCAGTGGCCACTCCAGAAGGGTCTTGAGCAGAGGCTGGTGTGGACAGGTGGGGCCGCTCATCATTTCCACAACAGGCCCACACAGTGTCCCACCGTACAAACTCTCAGTGCAACCCTGACACTCCACGGGGGGAATCTGGATGGGCCCCTTCAGATGGCAGAAACGGCACCATTTGACTCCCCAGGCTGGGTTGGAAAAGGCAGCACAGTTTCTGCCTGGAGCAGGCTCTGGCTTTCACATTCTGGAACTGGCTTTAGACCAGCATCACCTGCGAGGAAGACCAAGGTAGGCAGCATACCTGAGGGAGACCATATGGAGGTGGCAAGAAAACAGAACCCCAGCCAGTAGCCAGCCTCAGTCAGCAAACCTGCCAGTAAGCTAGCCCTCAGGGGACTCCACCCCCGACCTGCCAGCTGCCTTTGATGCCACAGGGAACAGGCACATGCTGTCCCTGCCCTGCTCCAATTGTGAGTCCGTAATATTCTCTTTGCCCTGAGCCACTGGGTTTGGGGACGATTTGATGGACATCATTAGATAATCAGAGCAACAGACCTGAGCTTTAGAAAGAAATCTACATTGCAATGGGAAAGTGGCCTACAGGGCCAGCCTGGGAACAGGAGTCTGGTGAGAGATGGGGGATTGCAAGGCAGAGGCAGTGGGGTGGGGAGAAAGTGAGCAGAGGAGGCTGCCAGGACCCTGAGGCATTCTGAGTCCGAGAAGCAGCACCCAGGATGTCTCTCTGTCACCTGCCAGCACTTGAGCTTCAGCCAACTGGACGAGGTGCAAACACCAAGCAATCACCACAGACTCAGGTCATCCGTGAAAACCTTTAAAACCATCAGACCAAAGCACAAACACCTGCACTGTTTTCAGGGGGAAAGAAGTCATCCAATCCCATGAGTGAAGGATCTAAGTTTATTTTCCATGAAAATATTTTTTTTTTTAATTCTTTTTTTTTTTAAGCCAGGCCAGTTCTTGTGACACCTGTGGGCTATCCAGAGGAACTCGGTCCCACACCCTGGCAATCTCCCCAGTGCAGGGTGGACTGAGTGCTGGCCCTTTACGATCAGCTCTAAGCGTCCACCTGGACTTCACCTTGGGGGCTCACTCACTCCATCAGCCTTTCATGGGCCCCTGACCCCATCTCTGTGGCAGGTTCCAGGTAAACAGACTTTTTTAATATTTTGGTGATGGCTTGGAAGTCGTTACAGAGGATGGTGAGGCTTCTCCACCTACTCAGCAAACACCCACTGCGGGCTTCCTCTGTGCCGGGTCCATACTGGGCACAGATGCACCACTGCTCCCAAGGTGCCCTTGGCCAGTGTGGAGTGGCTTCAGACACAAACACCTAAAACGCCCCTGTGCTGCTGGGAAGCTCACAAAAGAGAAGAGCTGCTCCCTGCTGGGGGAATCCCAGCAGCCTCCTGAAGGAGGTGGCAGCGGGGCTGGGTGTGATTGGTGGAGACAGGATCAGAGGGAAAAATGCTGGGGGGGGGGTGGGGGTGGAGTGGGCGGAGCTCCTGATGGAAGGCTGAGGTGTCCTCTGCACACACACATTTACCCACACTTCTGCGTGCCTATCATGTGAAGGCAGCTTGACCCAGTGCTTGGGGGTCTGTTTCCATGAGTTCTCCGTGGCATAGCTTGTGTCCAGGTCACAGGCTGAGGGCTGAGTAGGTAGTGAGTTCCCAAACATCTGCTCTGACACTGCCTCTCTTCACGAAGTACACTTCTCCTCCCTGTCACTTCCACAGCAGGTGTGGGTGTGGGTGGAGAGATGGCTGGTAGGGCCAGAGCGTGAGGCAGAGCACAAGAAATCAGCTGGAGACCTCATGGAGGGTTTGCCACGCCTGGCAGAGGGTGTGCACCCTCTGGGGGGGCCCTCGCCAGCCAAGCCAGAGCCTTGACCTGCAGTCTGCTCTGAGTCTCAGGTTCACTACCACCCACACCAGCTCTGTGGTGCTCCCAGACAGACGCTGGGATTCTGCCTGGTCCTCCTGAGGGTCCACAGAGCTGGGGCCTGGGGCAGTCACAGAGGCAGGCAGGAAGGACCTGGTATACCTCATCGCCATTTCTAAGCCAAGTTGCTTTGCTGCACTGCCTGCCTCTTAGATGCTGGTGTTTTTAAGGAGAGCAGGCTCCATTCAGGGGAGAGGGTCTCTGCATCCTCGGCCTACAGCTCCCAACAGAGGGCTTCTGCAGTGTCAGAAGGTGGCCCCGGGGCTGAAAAGGCAAGTTCACTTCCCCACAGCCCAGCCACCTAACCCTGGAGGGGCACAGCAGACTCAGCTCTCCCATCAGCTCAGTTTCCAGGACACAGGTGGGCAAGGCTGTGAGTGCTGGGGAGAGTCTGCACGGGGCTTGGCTCTGGCTCTGCTGCCCGCAGGACAGGCCATCCTGACCAGTGTCGTCCTCCTCTACAGCAGCCTCAGGAGAGGCCTCCACCACTCGCCTGCAACTTCCATCCACAAAGTCCCCAGTTATTGCTGAGCATGGGGTGCACGGTGCCCAATCCTGTGATGACACCGAACGGGTGGAGACACCAGCTACTCCTGCCCTTTTTTTTTTTTTTTTTATTAACTGCCTAAGTCTTGCTCCTGTTCGTTCGTTCGCTCTGTATTCACAAAGCAGAAACTCCAGCCCCCTCCTTCCTGAGAAGCAGATAAGCCTGGGGCCAGGCTCCCCCTGCACACCCCACCCTGCTGCCCTGCTGCTCAGAAAGGTGGTTTTGCCAGCTCCCACCTGAGCCCCGAGGGCCTGGCTGGCTCACTATAAATGAGGAAACAGGTGAAAAATCCCATTTCCAACCATCCCCCCAAAGACTCTGCCGGTAATTAAGAAATAGGCAAAGCTCTTCATTGGACACTTTAATTAAGTGTGTTAATTCCCTCTGCCAAAGGATGCTCAGCTGTCTGGGCCTCAACCAGGGACCCAGAGAAGATGGTACAGGGAAGCTGGAGGGAAGGAAGGAGAAGGACGGCTGGCCCTGCAGGGACGGAGTGGGCGGAGCTCCAGCCTAGGCCAGTTCTCCTGCACTAGCCTCACCCAGGCCTGACCCTCCTGCTTCCCCATTGGGTCCCCTCTTCACTGGCCCCCACTCACCCCCATCTTCTCTATCCAAGCACAGTGACCCTGCAAACCTGCCCAGGTGGGGAAAACAGCAGGCCATTCCTGGTTATCTCTTGCTGTCCCCTGCCACCTGCTGGGAAAGGGGGAGCCTGAGCCTGCAGAAGGCGGCTCTGGCCTCCTATCTGCCCCCTGCCTGTTGTAGGTCTCGATCCCACCACAGCTCCCTCGGGGTCTCAGCATTCCCATCCGAGCAAGAAGGAGCAGGACCTGGGTCCAGCAAAATCCATTCCACAGAGCAGCCCATGATTCAACCACATAGAAAGATGAGGGCAGGAAAAGGAAGGGTGACATTGGACTTAAAGGTCCCTTGGGACCAGGACACTTAAGACAACTAGGGACATCACCAAGAGCCTGCAGGGGACTCAGTATAGTCAGTCCCTCAGGTGTCCACCCAATCACCTTTACCCAGGCCCAGCGGCCTCACAGGGTACCACAGCTGGGGCTCGGCATGGTGACCCAGATAGGACTGGAAGATTCAGTCTCAGTGTCCCTTCCCACCCACCCCAACACCCTGGCTCCTCCTGCTTCTTTTCCCAGAGTCTCTACCTTCAGCAGAACGAGGCAAGTTCCAGGGAAACAAGTTGGCAGCAGACCCGGGCTGGGAGAGGCCCGGGTGATATACCAGGTGATGCTGTGATATGCAGGTAGACAGATGTGGACAGACATGTGCTCTGTGAAGGCAACCACAGTCAAGCTAATAGCATATTCACTGCCTCGCTCGGTTACCTGTTTTTGTGGTGAGAATACATATGATCTACTCTGCCAGACAGAGGAAGACAAACGCTACATGATCTCACTTGCAGAATTTAAAAGGGTGGATTTCACAGATATTGACACGTCTGGCCTTGGCCTCAGCTCCTTCTTCCCCATGACCCCATAGGATCTCAGGACACTGCAAACCATCCCTGCCCAGCCCAAAGCCTAAAGCAGACTCTCAAGGTACTGGGGAAGATCTGTTTCCGTAGCTGCCCTGGCCAAGTCTCCTGTGAGGACTAAAGACTGTGGGGCCTATCATCTAGAGGGTGCATCCTACTCCCTAACCCTAAGAGTCCACCCCAACTTCAATGTCAGGCTAGGCCCAGCAAGGGGTCTGAGGCCCTAATGCTTTCCCAGTTCCGAGTCAGGGAATGATCTGGAGATACTGGCTCTGACTTTTCATACCTGAAACCAGGACACCTAATTTGGGCCAAGGAAAGGGCAGGCACAGAAGTCAGTTAATGGGAAAGATTGTGATGTCTTAGGGACAGAAGGTACAGGGGACACCAGACTGTTGAGGGCTAAGGAAGAGAGGTCATGAAATGAAAATACAGGACAAGTATGCCTGAAGGCGGGCCTCCAGCATCAGGCCACAGTGCTCATCTGCTACTCATTGTGACAAAAAGGTTCTGCCCCAGAATCGGGTTGGCCAGTTGGAGCTTTGGGACATTCCTAAAGATATATTCAGAGCAGGAGCCTGGGGCTGAGGAAGGCACCTGGAATAAGAGCAGTTCCATGACTGACCGGTAAACTGCTTAATCATCGGGCTGGCCAGGGGCCAGCAGGGGAAGAGGCCAGAGCTACTCTTTAAATGATCAAAGAATGAGGGGGATGTGCCCACCCACGAACATCCTGGCTCTAACTAGGCTCAGAGGCCGGGCCTCCAATGAGGTTGGGTTCCAAGGTCTTTAAGGTGCTTTGTAGACTGAGGACAGGTGCTCACCAAGCCTGAAGCACTGCTCTGCAGGATCAAAGTACCAAGAAAGGGTTCCTTCCAGCTCTGTAGGTGGGATCCTCTGATCCTTGCGCCTCACTAACCCTTGTCACTTTTGCCCCTCGCCCAGCCTGGAGCCCACAGATAGTGCCCCAGCTATCTGCTACAGCAGGCAGGTGGAGGGGGACAAGAGCCCTGGCATGCACGGAGCAGCTGTGCTCTTCAGCCTGTGACTGCCGTGCACAGAGAATACCTGTCCTTATTTAACTGCCTGAACAAATTTGCCCTGTACCTCAAAAAAAGGATTGCTGGTGACTTACGAAACTAAAACTGGGATACATGATTGTTTAAAATAGTATCATAATATCAGAGCCACCCACCAATAACAATGTTGAGCAGGCTCCAGTTCCTCTGAATGACCCCATGACCCCGGGGAGGTGTAAGACCACCCTCCCCAGTGCAAGAGCTTTGCTTCCTTGCAGCATGTGGTAGGCACATGACAGGTTTCTTGAAGCTGGTGCTCTCATTAAGATTCCACCTGAGCCAGGCACGGTGGTGTATGCCTGGAATCCCAGCAGCTAAGGAGGCTGAGGCAGGAGGATCAAGAGTTCAAAGCCAGCCTCAGAAATTTAGCAAAGCACTTAGCAACTCAGCAAGACTTTGTCTCTAAAATAAAATACAAAATAGGGCCTGGGATGTGGCTCAGTGGTCAAGTGCCTCTGGGTTCAATCCCTGGTAACCCCCCTCCCCAAAATGATTCTACCTGATAGGATTGACGTGAATCTAGTGGCACAGAAACCCCTGCCTCTGTATTCTGCACTCAGAGATAGCCATGCTGTGGGTTTGGCTCTGACACCTGCCAGGAATCAGTGTAGGAACTGAGCCTCTCCAAGACCAGCCCTGTAGGACTCAGGCTGCTGCTGCTCCAAGCCTGGTTCTCTGACTTCTCAGGGCCTCACTCTGTGGATCATTCCTCTAATCATTCACTGCTTGCTCAAATCAGCTGAACTGAGGGAGATTAAATCTCTCTTGTAGCTACAAATTCTATATAACAAAGGTTAGGTAAACCAAGAGGAGAATGTGGAGCCAAGTTTGTTTACAGAAGTGCACCTTGCAATATCCTTCCCAGACTGAGAAACCGCCTGAGTTCCCAGGCAGTCCAAGTGGAAAAGAACAGTGTGCCCAACTCTAAGATTCACAGTACAATATCCCCCCTTATCTACACAGAATAATCCATGGCTCTCAGTGGATGCCTGAACCACGGGTAGCTCTGAACTTTATGCATACTATGCTTTTTTTCTATACATACATACCAAAGATAATGTTTCATTTCCAAGTTAGACACACTAAGAGATTAAGAACCAATAATATCATAGTGTAATTTTAATATTACACTTAATAAAAGTTATATGACTATGCCCCTGCTCAAAACATCTTCATGTATTTTAGTCACTCTTCTTTGTTGTTGACCATGGGTAACTAAAATAGAAGCAGCAAGACCTCAGACAAGGGGGACTACTGTCTTCCTGAGATAAAACCACACCAGTTGCTAATACTGAGCTTATAAGAACTTCAACAAAGAATATGGGGTGCAGAAATTGTGTGGCCACTCAAAGAGCAAATATATGTGCTCATATAATTAAGTGGATGAAGTTCACTGATGAAAATCAAGGCTGGTGAGAGGACCATGTAACAACTGCTTGCTCAAGACAGTCTTCAGAGTCATGGGCTCAGACCAGTCTTCCTACAAACTTATGAATGAATGAGAAACAAGGACTGAGACATTAGCTTCTGATTAAGATGGAGTAACAGGCCAGGTGCAGTGGTGCACACCTATAATCTCAGTGGCTTGGGAGGCTGAGGCAGTAGGATCAAGAATTCAAAGCCAGCTTCAGCAACTTAGCAAGGCTCTAAGCATCTTAGCAAGACCCTGTCTCTAAATAAAACATAAAACAGGCTTGGGATGTTGCCGAGTAGTTAAATGTCCTTGGGTTCAATCCCCGGTTCAAAAAAACAAAACAAAACAAAAATGGAGTAATAGGGAACAGATTTTTATCCTCCTACCTAAAAGACAGACAAAATATAAAAAACAATGATTTTCAAGACAACAGACATTAGATAATCATGGCCCCAGAAAGAAAAGAGGCAAAAGAGGTGAGCCCCCAAGATGACTGCCTTGAGAAAGTTTCAAGCCACTTTGATGCTCTCTAGGACAGTGACAGATGTTTATCAAGCCAAGTGGAACCTGGTGGACCTCCTAGGATGAAGAGATGGAGCTGAGTCTGAAGGAAACAAAGCAACTAGATTTACAAGTCAGGGTGCCAGAGAGGAGGGAGACCCCCCAGAGAGAGCTGCGGTGTGTGAGGTCTGCTTCAAGTCTTCAGCTGAGTACTGGACAGCCAGTGTGTAGTGGAAACTAGCTGGAACTGGGGACTGGCCACCCAGACGGATCACAGCAAACTGCCTGGGCCCCCATGAGGCTAGAGACAGCCTGTCCCCACCAGCCAGATGGAATGCCTTGTCGCTCATGGGACATTTGGGGAGTCCTCAGAAGGGCTGTGCTCCGAGTAGCCACACACTGAGCGTGACTCTGGTCTCAGTTAAGAAATATTCAGAATATTCATAGGAATGCAATACTATTCAGTATTCCACATGGTATAATTTGCCATGTCTGGAAGCCAATAAAAAATTATCAACCATGCAAAGAAGCAAGGAAATAGAGCTATCAAGAGGATAAAACAACAATCAGCCGAAACCAAACCCAAACCGACACAGATGTTAGAATTAATAAAGACTGAAGGAACAGTTATTATAAGTGCATTCCATATGTTCAAAGATTTTAAATAGAGATGTGGAATATATTTTTAAAGATACAAATCAAACTATCAGAGGTGAAAATTACAATGTCAGAGATGATTAGACATTGCAGAGGAAAAGATCAATGAACTTGGATACAGTAATAAAAACGATCTAAAATGAAACACAGTGAAAAGAAGAGTAAAAAATGACTGGGGGACCCCAGTGAGCTGCAGAGTAAGGTCAAGTGGTCTACCATATATGTAACCAGAAAGCATGCAGAGGAGGACAGCAGCATAAAAACACTCAAATTTGAGGAAAACTATAAACTCACAGATCAAGAAAGTTTAATGAGCCTCAAGAACAGGAAACAAAAGCAACTACACTGAGGCACAGCATAATCAAATTGCACAAAATTGGCGAACAAGAGAAAAATCATAAATAATAAATAAAAATAATAAATAAAAGGACTGGGGACATAGCTCAGTGGCAAAGTATCTCTGGGTTCAATCCCAAGCACCAAAAAAAAAAAAAAAAAAAAAAAAAAAAGAAAGAAAGAAAAGAAAATCATAAAAGTAGGCAGAAATTACAAAAAGATTACGTACAGCGAAACAAAGAAAGAAGACAGCAGATTTCTCCCAGAAACAATGCAAGTAAGAAGACGATGGAGAGTCTGGGGTGCAACTCAATCCACGTGCAAAGCCCTGGCTTCAACCCCGATGCCAGAACAAAGCAAAACAAGGAAGCAATTGTTTTGTAAAGTATTGAAAGCAAAAAAGGAAAGAAGGAAGGAAACAGCCTAGAATTCTGTATCCAGGAACAACACCTTTAAAAAAAAACAGAGACAAAATGCTTTTTCAAACACAAACGCTAACAGAATTCACTACCAGCAGACTAGTGACAATAATGTTAGAGGAAGTCCCTCAGGAAGAAGTGAAATGGTGCTAGATGGAGACGTGAATCTAAACAAAGGAATGAGGAACACAGGAAACAGTCATGACATGGATAAATACAGATGATTTTTCTCTTCTTATTTAAGTCTCTTAAAAGATAATTGACTGTTGAAACAAAAAATAACAATATATTGAATCACAGACCCAAGAAAACACAGAAGAAAAATCTTTGTTACACTGTCAGAAATTGCAAATAAGAAAGAAGTAGCATCTTTGAAGTACTAAAAGAAAAATATCATCGACACAGAGCTCTACTCCCAGCCAAAGTCTTTTCAAAAGTGAAGGTGAAATAAACATAAAACAGATTCTGAGATGATTCGTTGCTAGTAGATCCCAAATATAAGATAGGAAGCTCTTTGAGCACAAAGAGTAGGATTCTGCACACTCACATTTAACATACATGGTGCATACAACTTTAAAATCTGACAGGCCTGGATTTTAATCCTGGCTCTGCTACTCATTTGCTGTGTGACCATGTGTTAGTTGCTATCCTCTCTGAGGCTCAACTTCCTTCATACATACAGTGGGGAAAGAAATGCCCAACTCACGAGAGTGTTACAAATTCTACCACAGCAGTAAAAAGTTAAAAATTGGGAAATCAAAGTGAAATACAAATGGGAAGTCTTTGTGCTATTCTTGAAACTTTTCTATAAGCCTAAAAGTATCTCAAAAAGTTAAAGGAATCTTTTGACTGTGGTAAAAAAAAAAAAATTAATTAATTAAAGGGAGGGCTTGGGATGTAGCTCAGTGCTAGAATGTTTGCCTAGCATGCACAAAACTCTGGGTTTGATTCTCAGCACCACACACACACACACACACACACACACACACACACAGGGCAGAGAGTTGGAGGGGAAAAGCTTAAAAAGTTAAATTATTGTATTTTTTTTCACAAATTAAACTGAATGGAAGGAATGCAACAGCATTATAATTTTATAATATATTAGACATTTATGTAAAAGATGTTTCATTTTTCAAAGTTTCTCCTATATCCTTCTTTTCCATCTTTCTCAGAGCAATAAACAGTAGTTACTTACTCTCATAGATAAACTGCTCCATTGTGTTGGACAGTAATCTTATCTTTAAGTTTCACATCATTATCATCTGTACTATT
This sequence comes from Spermophilus citellus, assembly GCF_964194105.1. NCBI lineage: Eukaryota > Metazoa > Chordata > Mammalia > Rodentia > Sciuridae > Spermophilus > Spermophilus citellus. The sequence continues at coordinate 31,705,614 of NC_138188.1, forward strand.
TCACAGTAAAACTTAATCCATTCAAATTAAAATGACCTGAAGAATTAGAGCAAAGAGCAGTCAAATTCACATGGATGAATGAATGCTAGAGGCCCAAGGACTTTAAGTACTGAGTATTTACTGGCACAAACCTATTTATTCATATTATTAAAACAGCAATAATAGAAATTAAAGCTACTATAATGAAAATGGAACTCAGGAATGAGGTCATTAAATATAACTAAGTACATTTTAAATATAAATACTATGTATTTCCCAGTAAGTATCAGATAAATAAACTCTCTATCCAAAATTCTAGTTTCAGAGAAAAAAGTCACAGACAATTACAAAGAAGGTGCTTTGTGTCATCAGGTCCATTTTAAAAACATTTGCGATCCTTTGGAAAAGTTGCATTAGTCTTTCTTTTTATCATAGATTCCTGTTGGTCCTTTTGTTGGTAATCCATTTCTGTCGGCACCCTTGCAGTCTACTTTGTTTTTGTTTTTATCATTGGATTCTTGTACAGCTTTTTTAGGCCATATGCGACTAACAAAGGGGGAAATCATAGGGTATATGTATGGCTCCAGGAATTTTTTGTAGATCCAGAGAAGAACAGGAATGACAATACAAGGAATGCACACCACTGTCCCAGGCTCAAGCTCGGAAACGTGAGGCCAGGCGGAGTGTAGCGGGAGCTCCAAATTATTGTATTTTTATATGATGATTATTTTAATTATATACACACATTCATGTCTCTCAGACACCCAGTATACTCGGGAAATTGCTTGTTCTGACTAAACAAACATGACATTTTTCTAAGTCGAATATAACTGTACTTGGTACCAACTTAGACATCATGGAGGACCATGACTTAGCTGTGTGCCCATCTAATGACAGGCCAGGAAATGGAGAAAGTCTGGATTCATGAGCTCAGGAGGCAGGGCCCATGTGTGTCCACCATGTGTACACAAGCACAGAGATGCTTGTACTTACACACACACACACACACACACACACACACACACACCTGCATGCACGTACACACATATGCTCAATCCGCAGGCACCAGAGGCCTTGGGAAGGACGGGAACTCTTTGGTTCCCTTGGTGTCCTTGCTGTGAGGACTGACAGCCAAGGGCAGCACCTTCAGAAGTTCTTGAAAACCAGCTAGGATTTGACCCCACAGCCGCAGTGTTCTTCCTGCCCACAGTCTGCATCCTCTCTGCCTCGCTGAGTTACCCTGAACACTCCTGGCAGCTTCTATAGGGCACAGAGTCTCCCCTCTGGGACCCAAGAGAAGATCAGCACCTGCCAGTCACCCTTCGCCTGCAGCTCAGAGAACAAGAGTCCCTAGCCACCGCACACACGGCAACTTTCTGACATAGCTCTCAGCAAGGCTAGATCAGAGTGGGCTCAGCTCAGCTCCAGGGGGCACCATAGTCCAATCATGTCCATGCATTTGAGGGGCTGCACGTGCCAGGAAGAACTAATTCAGAGCGAGTGCAGGTATGTGGTGGAGGAGGAGACTGCCCAGGAGCAGCTGATCTTGTGACAAGGCTGGTGTGGTTGCAATATGGCAGCTGATTTAACTGATGGGAGGTCACGGCCCAGCCAGCATGAAGTCTGGAGAGGTAATGTACCTGCTCATCCTTCTCTTCCCAAGGGTCATTGCTGGTGGTGTGGATGTTAAAAGCCTCAGTAACAAAGGCGGCAAGCCAGCAAGACTGGTGCACAGAGTGTTGAGAGGCATGATGTACTTTCCAGGTTGTCAGCCAGGGTCCAGAACAGAGGGCAAGGTCAGTGGGCCCAGAGCCCCAACCCCAGAAACACAGCTTTGGAGTGACCATGAGACCAAGCTTGCTCAGGAGGATGGGAAGAGGCCTCCATACCACAGGCTGAGATAGACAGGGCATGTCCCCAGATGTCTAACACCTTCTCAGAGGTTCCCCCTGGAGGGACAGCCCTGGTGTTGACTGGTAAACCCAGATGGAGCCCTCCGTGAGTCCTCACGGACCTTCATGCAGCCTGCTCACTGCTGCTTACCTTGCTGCCTGCAGAGGAGACGGGCACTGGCCCAGCCTCTGCTCCCCCAGGGCCCGCTGTAGAGGCAGCACAACTCAGTCAGTAAAACGAACTGCCAACCCCGCCCCCTCCGCCCTCTGGAAAGACTTCATGTCCCCTGCTCAGGATCTACTTAATAGGGGGGCTGGAGTTGTGGTTCAGTGGTAGAGCACTTGCCTCACGTGTGTGAGGTCCTGGGTTCAATCCTCAGCACCACATATAAATAAATAAATAAAAGATGCATTTACAACTAAAAAATATTAAAAAAAAAAAAAAGAAATTCAGAAATGAGTACCACTGTCTCTAGGAAGGAAAATGCACCTCTGGATCACAAGGACCTGGGCCTGGGAGTGGATGCAAGCCACCAGGAAAGCAGGGGGGCTATTGTATCCCCAGCTCTTGTTGCCCAGAGACAACTGCTGGACAGGCACCGGGGTGCACCCAGAGGGCCAGGCTGAGGGAGGGAACAAAGGGAATTGGGTCAATGTTCAGATCGGCCCCTGGGACTTGGATACCTGGGCATCAGGACAGGGAAGTGGTAACCAGGCTGACCTTCCCCGTATTGCAAGTTCTAAATTCCTAAGGAGCCCTTCTCAAAAGCAGCAGCATATGCCACCGAGGATTCTGGAATGACTCTGCCAGAGGAGATGTGAAGCCAGAGAAGAGGGGTTATTTGCCCAGGGTGACAGAGCATCAGGTCACAGTGACACTCTCTCTCCTGGTGCATAACTGAGACAACCTCACGGGTTGCTCTTTTTGTTCCTGTCCCTGCCACAGTTTGAGCCTACAAGGTTGACCAATGTGTCTCCAGGACAGGAACATCCTCCTCACTAGAGCCCTAGGGGAAACACACAATATGGGAGGTGCCAAGGAGCAGCAGAGAAGCTTCTGGGAGGCTTCTAGAACAGATCACAGCAGGCTTCTAGATCAGAGTGACCTCAGAACACCCAGTCATGTTAAGAAGGGCTTACAGGATGTCTGGTGCAGCCCTGCATGTGACAGAGGAGAAAGCCAAGTCCTAGGAAGCCGGGGGGGGGGGGTTACTGAGGATCACACCAAGGAGCAAGACCTGTAATTAGGGACAGAACAAGAATAGTAGCCAACCAAGAATCAGGGCCAGACCCCACCCTGCCACCCCCATGGGTGCATTTTAGTCTGGTTCTGGGTGGCTGCTGGTTCTGGTGGCTTCTGGGAACTCCACCTCTTTCTCTGTTAAAGACATCTCCTCCCTCTAAAATCCTCACCTTAATTGTACTAGCTGTCTGTTGCTGTGTAACAAATACCACCAACACAGTGGCTTCAGACATCACGTATTTATGATCTCACAGTTTCTGTGGGTCAGGAGTCTGGGCATGGCTTGTAGGGTCCTCAAGGTCTCCTAACACTGCAATCAAGGTGTTGGGCTATATTTCTTTCTTGAACTCAGGGTCCTCTTCCACAGAATTTGGTTCCTGATGGTTGTAGGACTGAGGTTCCCTTTGATTCTGGCTGTTGACTGGGGGCTGCTCTTATTTGCTGGAGGTGAACTGCAGTTCCACTTGCCACAAGACCCCCCACCTCACATGCACATGACCTGGCAGCTTACTTCTCAGGACAAGCAAGAGGAGTCTCTAAAGAAGCATCATCACGGGAGTGACTAGCCTGTCACCTTTGCGCCTTTGTCATATAACCTCTGTCATGTCACTCCTTTGCCAAAGGAGTGACATTGCTCCAACTCTGCCATACTGTGTTAGCTAGAAGCAAGTCACAAGTTCCATGGCACTCAGGAGGGACCTCTGCAAGGGTGTGACTCATTCGGGTCACCTCAGGCTGTGCCTGCCACACCATTGCTCATGTTGACAGGCTCCTAAGAGATGTGCCTCTGCCCGACACCAGCCTCTGCCTTCCTCCTGCTGCAGTGAACTGGGCTGATCCCCTGGAGGAAAAACTCACAGGGCTCTCTGCCTTGAGACCGAAGCTCCACCAGCCAGCCTGGACCTAGGCCCCGGGTGGGCAGGAGCTGAGGTCTGCCCAGCTCCCCCACTTCATGGCCAGCCCTTTCCCAGCTGAAGGGGATGGATGAGTAGAGGCCTCATCTGCTGCTCCAGCCCAGAGCGGCCCCCTGCTCCTTGCTGAAGGAGGAGAAGAGCTGATTTTCACTGGCCCAGCATCTGGGCTTCTGCCCTCTGCAAGACGTAGGTGGGAGGGACCCAGGGCTGTGGGCTGGCCAGCAGCCTCTTCAGGCCTTTCATCCTCATTCTAATCTGGGCAGCAGCCTACAGAGTTTTGGTGGGATGAGGAGGAGGGAGGAGAAGAGTTAGTGGATCAGAACTGGGGGTGAATTTCTAGATCCTGGTGCTATAAGGAGGGGCTGGTACTAGAATAAAAAGAATGTGGGTGTGGTTTCTCCTTAAAAAAGAAACCCTCCTCGGAGGTGCTCTCTAACTCAGGGAAGAGCAGAACTAGACTAAGATCTCCTGGTCCCAAGACCCAGCTCTTACTTGCAGCAGCCCAGAGTCAGGGAGCTGCAGGGTCATATCTAGGAGGAGCCCTGACCTTCAGAAGGGAGAGAGAAAGCTCAGTCTGCTTCTCACAGCCACAGCTAGCAACATGCAGGAAGAGGCGGGGGGGGGGGGGGGGGGGGCTAATGAACATCCCCTCACCCCAAGCAGGCAAGGCTCCTCCTCACTTGCTTGTCCTGCCCTGTGGGCTGGAGCCTCATCCTTCACCAGCAGTACCTTGGGAAGCCCCAGCCTTTCATTGGGTTTGGTCAGTACCCTGGAGTGGACAGCACCTCTGTCTTCAGCTGCCAATCACTGGGCTCCCTAGGCCTGTGAAAGGCCAGCACACACCTCCCTCCCTGACTCAGCATCTCCATGGTCTCTCTTCCCCTAGGCCGCTTGTTTCTTTTCCAGCCCTCTGCCTCTGCTGGACAAGGGACATAAACACAAAGGGTGTTCTAAATGCCTGGTGCACTCTGGTCTGTGTGGCATTTATTCCCCGCTCATCACGGGGGTCAGAACAGAACGTTTTCTCTTTCTCTCTTGGAATGAGCACAGCCACTCCCCAGAGGGAGAGGTTTTTCTTGTTCCTAGAGACCTGTCTCTGGTACACCATGGCCATAGTCACAGCATTCCAATCCTGAACCAAGGATGAGTCTCTTGGTCCTTCCCCTGCCTGTTCCAGGGGTGGAGGAAATGGTGGACCACAGGAGACTGGAACAGGTCAAAGCGGTCACTACCAGGCCGTTCTTCCTCTGGGCCAGCATGTCCAGGTGGGTGAGACACCTCTGCTGAGCACTAAGCATAGAGGACAGCTCTCCCCACCCACCCCGACCTCAGAGACAATTAACCTGGCACTGCTCAGAGAGGAGGTAGGGACTGAAAGATGGTCATCACTGACCAGGCCCTGGGAGGATTATCTCTGCACAGGCCTAGGAATACCAAGCTGGTGCTCTGTAGCCACCAGGAGGTGCTGCCTGGCAGAAGATGGGGACAGCAGGGAAGAAAGGTCACCAGGCCTTAAGAACAGCCCGCGAGCTGACCCATTTGGGGGCATCTACAGCACTTGACTTGAACAGGCTGCCCTCTGGGTCAGGGTGTGTCCAGCATGGCAGTCCCCTGCCTCCACTCTGGCTCCTGGCTCTCAGCCTTGACTTTTCAGGCAGTCAGCTCAAGACTGGGTTTCTGTTTCCACTGCACAGAAGGGGACTCTCCCCTACACACTGCTGCTTTCTCTCAGGTCCTCCCAGGCCTGTTGGGGAGACAGAAGCCAACAGAGAGCCTCCAGGGATCCACTATGAAAAATGCCAAGTGTCCACAGGAACGGATGAAACGACAGGAAGCTGCTCAAGAGGCTCAAGGGGGCTCATACCTCCAGTGACCAGAAGATGGGGGAGGGCGTCTCAATGATAGGGAGGGATCACACACCCAGTGACCAGCTTCTCATCAAATGCCACATCCCTCCTGAGTAGACGGCAAAGAGGAAGAGTCTAGAAGGGCTGCCAGCTGTCCTGAACCTACCCCTAGTAGATCAGAGCAGTCAGGGGACCCAGGCCACTGTGGAGACAGGATGGACAGGGGAGCTCAAGGTGTCCAACTCTAGTGCACCAGAGTCCAGTGTGGAGAAGGACAGAAGCCCCTCCCCGGAAATCCTGCACTGTCCCTGGGGCCTTACTTCACAGAGAAAGAATCAAGCAATGACAGTCCCCAGCAGAACAGGGCAGAGCTGGAAGGAACTTGAACCCTTGCCCCGCCATGAGCTCCTGCTAAATTCCATCCCATGCACGTTTGCAGGCCTGACCTAGTTCAGCCACCTGGATCTCCGCTCAGCCATGTCCTGCCTTCACCTTCTACTAATAAGCATGACCCTCCTCATTCAAAGCCCTTGGGGGTCCCCATTGCCTGCAGGGATGACCCAGACTCCCACAGTGGGAAGCCAGGCCCTCCAGGGGTGGGCTCACTGCCACCTGTGTGCTCCAGGTCCAGACACCCTGAACCGCACCTGATTCCCTGGGAGCCCCAAGCCCCTCACTGCAGTGGCATGGCCAGGGCTTTTGTCCTCCGGCCTCCCTGGTTTGCTGGTGAATTCCTGCTCACCATGCAAAACCTCCGCAGGAAGCCTTTACCGACTCCCAGCAGGAGACCCTGCTCACAGCTTTGCCTGTGTGCATAATACTCCTATGAATACCGGCGCAGGTTTCTTGCCTGCCTACCTTGGACCAGGCACTGTTCTGAACTCTTTCCCTGCTTGAAGGACTAGAATCACACCACCATGAAGCCTCAGCCCTGAAGGTCAAGCAGAAGACAAGCTGCTCTTCCCACCAGCAGCTGTGATGGCCCCTGAGGAGTAGGGTGGGGCAAGTCTGTCCTGCTTCCTGCCTCTGAGCAGGTGTCCCCAGGGGGAAAACTATGGACCAGGGATTCAGAGACTTGGCCCTCTTTCCTCCTGCTCAGCAGTAGCCACTTCTGGGTCCTGCTGTATGTGAGAGCCTCCTCCTCCCAGGGCCTGGCTTTCTGTAGCTATAAATGGGATGCGCAGCTCTAGCTGTGGGGTCAGAGGCGTGGAGCGCAGCTCACCTACAGAAGTGGTCAGTGCACCTATAACCCTCCTTTCCTGAACAGCCATGGGGTTGGGGGGACTTGTCACCACGTCATTGAGAAAACCACCTAGCCCTTGAGCTTTTACCAATGGGCCAAGTACTCATGCACTTGATCCTTAAACCCCAATGTTATGCCCAATGAAGAAAATGGGCATGGGTGATGCTATTGCACCCCAAGTCCATCCAGACAGAGAGGGGTGAGCCGGGGTAGAAGCCCAGGACTCAGGAGGCCTGATGCAGTGATAGGGTTGCAATGCGAGCTGGGGTCTCTGAGCTCTGCCTGGATGGGCGGGGACGCTGCAAACCCATTTTGGTTCCTGTCCTCACTGCTTACCACTCTCACCTACCTGGTTATGGAAGTTAGTGTCTTGGACAAGGAGTACTTAGGAACTGTGTCCGGCCCCACTGTCCTTATCTGAGATCCTCTGTCTGGAAGAAATGCCTTCTAGCAGCAGGAAGTGCAGGATGAGGCTGCCCCTGTTACCCAGCAACTCAGGCCAGGCACATATCAGGAGAGAGGAGCTAGAGGGCCGTGGACACACTGGGGAGGGCTGGACCCCAGGAACAGGTAGGCTGGAGAGGATGTATGTGGGGAAACAGTGGGCAGAGCCCCTGACCCCATGCCCACCTCTCTGAAGCCCCTCTGGCCAGACTGGAAGCGTTACTAGCTTGGCATTAAGCTCAGAGTGGGAACCGAATTCTAGAACCAGAGTTGGAGCTCCATTGGCCTCAGGGGTCACTCTGTCCAGCAGTCTGGGCAGGGGACATATTCAGAGAGCCACAGATGGGCTGGGGCTCATCCAACACATAGCAGCCAGTAGTAGACCTAGGACAGAATCAAGGTCTCCAGGATCCTGATTCCTCCAGGGAGGCCTAGAGGGAGACTGTGGCCAGGAAGGGTTACCCCACAGTAGGTGGGAGCCAGTTACCTCGTTTGACTAGTTCTTCCTTCCTTGGTAACTAATTCTCTGCCAGAGCCTGGGCAGCATCTCTCCGCAGGGGTGGGCTGCCGGCTGACTCTATTGACTCCCTTCAAACCACCCCAATAAGCAGGGGTGGTTTGTCACTCCAGTAACAACAGAAGGCCTGCCCCACAATGCTCGCCCCACCAGACTCCCTCAGGGGGACCCTGTCTCCTTCTTAATGGCTCCACGGCCCTCCAGTGACCCCAACACCCCTCGGCAGCTTAACCAGTGCTGGGCCCTGCTGCTTCTTCAGCTGGTCAGGGACAGGCACTAAGCCAGTCATGGCAGACCTCATGTCCATAAGGCTTGGTGTCCAATGGAGCTCCAACTCTGGTTCTAGAATTTGGTTCCAGCTCTGAGCTTAATGCCAAGCTAGTAACGCTTCCAGTCTGGTCAGGAGACCCAGCAGTTCACTGTGTTCCTCACAGAGACCCGAGTCTGAATTTTAACTCTGCCACACACATACAGTGTGTGTCCTTGGGCAGGGCCAGCTCTCTACAAGACTCTGTCTCCTGATCCACAAAATGGGGTGATTCCACGTCCATCACAGGGGCTGGGAAAGGTTTAAAGTACCCCTGAAGAGCCTTGGGCACAGTGGTGTTCAACAAATGCCACCTGAGATGAACTTCAGAAGGACACAGCTGCCGTTCTTTTTATGCATTTCCTGGAAGCTTTAAAGGCTCTATTCTGCCCTCAAGGGTAAGTTATCATCTGCACCCTGCAGGAACCAGACCTGTTCCTTGGGTATGTCACCCCATGCGGACAAGTGGCACCAAGCCAAGATATGTGGCCCAGTTCCCCGGGCTCCCGCTGGTTTTGTTACCAAGAGATCAGGATAAATATGTTTTTTCTACTAAAAATAAATCACTTTACATAAAAGTATCCAGAGTAGTGAAAATTGACTTTTTTTAAAAAGATCCCACTTCATTTGGGGCAAAAGGTATAGAAATAATTAAAGGAAATTGAAATTTCAAGCCTCAAGATATAAATAAAGATCTGGCTCAGGAGCTCTTAGGAGTAGGTCTTCATCTTTCCCTTCCCTTGTTCCAGGAAACAGAGACGAGCCAACGTTCCCAGTCCCCCTTGGGACTTTCAGTCCCCAGGCGCTGCCTGAAGCCCCATTTCCCGGCAGCTGGTCTTTCTGGTTCTAACAAAAGAGCTGCCCATCTCAGGACTGCCTGGTACCTCTCCCCCAGTGACCTCCACCCAGAGCTCCCCCACTTTCTCTTCTCCATGTTGAGAAGTGGAAAAGGACCACACACAGGCAGACAGTGGAGAAATGCCCACACAGGTACTCCCTCAGTTCCCCTCTGCTTACAGATTTTGCCATTTTATCTAACCTTCTTTCACCATCCAACAATTTCTCTTAATTATTTACACTAAGGAAGTCTCGCACAGTCAGCAACAGGAGAAGACATGGGGTGGGGGGTACACAGGGGGACCCTGCAGCCTGGATGGGACCACTCTGGAGCCTGCTGAACTAGTATGAAGTGTCTGGGCACTGATCTATGAGGATGAATATTCAGGGACTGATTTTAGAGATGTAATGAAGATGAAATAATTTTGTTACATTTTAATATGATTCATTATAATTTGGGGACTGTAAGCGATAATGATGATCATATTATGCAAGAGATGGTAATTACTATTACTGCACATCCAGAACCTTTCCTAACAGTTTTTTTTTCTTTCTTTTTTTTTTCTTTTTTCCTCAGCTGGTAAGTTCTCTTATGTCTATCATTGAAATCTTGTATCTATCATTTTTCTCTTCTGCTAAATTCGGGTTTGTTTTCATGGCTATAGTTGGGATGTGGCTTGTCATTCAAAGGTTTGAGGTTGGAGGTTTGGTCCTCAGTGTAGGGGTGGAACCTTTAAAAGGTGGGACCTAGGGCTGGGGTGGTGGCTCAGTGGTAGAGCACTTGCCTGGAGTGTGTGAGGCACTGGGTTCAATTCTCAGAACCACATATAAATCAATAAATAAAATAAAGGTTCATTGACAACTAAAGAAAAATTATAAATAAATAAATAAATAAATAAATAAATAAATAAATACAAGGTGGGACCTACTAGGAGGTCCTTAGATCAACTGGGGAGTGTACCCTCAAAAGGGATCATGGAAGCCCAGTCTCTCCAGCCTGGTTTTGTGATGGGACTTCTTGCTTCCACAATGTCTCCTGCCATCACTACCTGCCATGAGGTCCTCACCAGAGCTAAACCAATGTTAGCATCATGCCTCTGACTCTCCAGAACTACAAGCTAAATAAATTTCCTTTTCTTTATAAGACTAACCTGACTCAAGTATTCCATTATAGTAACAGAAAATGGATTAATACACTCCTCTTGGTGTCTGTGTAGCTCTCCCATACACCTCCTTAAGCAAATAAAAAGTGATGGTTCTGGGTCGACATCCAACATCCAAGGTGCTCTGCTCTCATGCTAGCCAGTGAGAAAGGGAGAGAAACTGGCAGGAGAGAAAGCAAGACAGAACAGGTAAGGCACAGAGCAGCTTGGTGATTGACTCTGGATCTCCAAGGAACCTCTGGCAGGATCAGGTCTGATATCTCTGGTGGCCCAGCAGCTGTCCTGTATTTCTTCAAAGCTATGGGGAGGGGGACGAGATTTCCAGAGAACTTGAGGTTCCTGAGATGGACTGTGATTTGGGCATCACCAATGTTCATTGATCTAGTCCTCTGAAAAAGATTCTCAAGTGTCCCTGGCGACAATCTGGTTTGAGACAGGCAGGTGCCAGGATAAAAGAATCCTAATTCAAAGCCACCTTGAGTCTCTTCACTTTAATCTACTGATGGGACATCAGTAAATCTCACACGTAGAGAAAAATGCCATCATTTTTGAATCAAGATATTCAGTGAGCAGGGCTGGGGTTGAGGCTCAGTGGTAGAGGACTTGCCTGGCATGTGAGAAGCCCTGGGTTTGATCCTCAGCACCACATAAACAATAAATAAATAAAATGAAGGTATTGTGTCCAACTATAACTGAAAAGTAAATATTTTTTTAAAAAAAAGATATTCAGTGAGCATAAACCACCCGCACATGGGGGGACAAGGAGGGATAAAAGGTCAGCTAAGACATGGTCCTCCAAAAGTGCTTATGGTCATCCTTAGGTACTTTAAATTCAATTAGGGATTTTGTAACCTTTGAAAAGGTTAATAAACATTTTAAAATCCTTAGTTAACAGACTACAAAAGAAAGGTCATGGGACAGCACATGATTGTTTTTTTAAATGCTAAAAGAAAAAAAAAAAAGATGGAGGCATCCTGGAGGCCATAGTTCATAGCCAAGCAGGTCTGTGCGCAGGTGCGCAGGAGAGAGCTTCAGCAGGAGGCAGCAGGCACAGCACCAGGCCAGCAAAGGGCTCTGTGTGCTGGTGCTGCCCAGAGAGCAGGGCTCAGGCTATGGGCTTCCCAGGCTGTGGGGCCACTGAATGATCCTTCAACTTAACTGGAGAGAAATGGGACAGAAGTGGGGCATAGTCCCTACTCATTGCCAGCAAGTCAGGCACCTGAGAGTCCCCCCTGTCTCTGTGCCTGCACCCCCACACTTCCTACTGAGGAGGATGGAAGACAAAGTTCTCTGGAGGGTGGTCTTCTTGCAAGAACTTCTCCCCACACCCAGCTCAATGAGAAAGGAGATGCATCCTGCCGTCTACAGAGGCTTACAGAGGCCCTCTGACACCTGCCCCAAAGGTGGGTCAGACACCCCAGCCATCGCCTCCTACAGCACCTGTTCTTCCCCTGCGTGGCTCTCCTGAGCCTTGCAATAATTACATCTAGACATCTGTAAGTTCCATGAGGGCAAAGACACATTCAAAGATCTGGTTAAATGAATAAACAGATGATGAAGGGAGGGAGGGAAGGAGAGAGAAGGGAGAGGGCAGCTGCTTGTGGGGGCCACTGGTGTCTAACTCCAGGGGCCACCATGCACATCCCATTGGAGGTGGATGCACACCTGCTAGGGGGGTGCAGGGAGGTGGCGGCCAGAAGGAGAAGCTGCTCTCTGGTCTCCATCTGGGAAAGCAGACAGCTTGAGTTGTGTGCAGCCAGTCCTCCTTCGGCTGGAGGAGTTTCAGGGAAGGGGAGACAAGAAGAGGACAGAGTACAGCAGATGAGTCCCTGACACTCCCTTCCCACCATGCACACCATGCAGATGTGCTGCGTGAAGCCTGGCTCCCCACAGGACGCCATCAGACTCAGGAGGAACATCTGCCTCCTCCGGGCCCACTCTCCTTCCTCAGTCAACTGCTCCTGCCAGTCTTCTCTGGATGCCCTCGTCATAACTGGTGTGCGTCATCCCCTTATGTTCCCCATCTCTGCCAGCAGCATGAAGGCATGTCCTGAAGATCCAGACAGCCATCTACGCACCAGCAGGACTGCGTAGACTCCCTGCGGCAAGGAAATCCCTTACCCTTGGTCCACAGCACCCTGCTCACAATCTCACCTCAGGCAGGGCTGCCAACCTATATCCCTTGGGCCAGGGGACAGCAGTTACTCTACCACTAGGAGGCAGGCTTTCTCAGAGACTGAGGTGTTCTCTGAAGAGCTGGTTCCTCGAGGGCTTCCCATTCAAATCAGTTCCCTAGAATCTCTGAAGGCCTGATGTCTACCTGAGATTGTCTGGCTCAGAGTGTCTTCCTCCTCATGCTGCTCTAGCCTGGCTCTCCTCTTTGGAATCCAGCAGCACTTATCCACTGGTCTGGAGAAATGCAACCACAAAATCAGACACAAGAAACAGTAGAAGGTCACATCTCTCCATTCCCTTCCTCTGGGTCCTGAGTAATGGACTCAGCTCTTATAGGCAGGTCACTGCTGCTTTAGAAGGCTCCGCAGAGCTCAGCTGGCCCAAGTCCCTCCTGTACGGAAGGTGAGGGACCCCAAGGAACGGAAGGGAGGGCCAGAGTTTGGCTGAGCACCAGACCTCGAAGGCTCCTTCCACCATACAGTCTGCAGAGGATGCTGGCACATGAGACCAGCAGATGCTAAACTGCAGAGGCAAGACAGAAGAGTGACAGCGGTGGCAATTCCCCATCCCTCCAGGTGGAGGGCTATATATGTCCCCTACCTAACTCACAGACCCCCAAAGTTCTGCAGAACCTAAGGTAAGCAACCCGCTAATGATACAACAAAGTAGAAGGAAGCTAGCTATTCAGGGCCTTAGGGCTCCCTGCCAGAAGGGACCAACATGGCCAGCAGCCAATCTCCCCAGTGGCAGTGCCTTGCCTCCCTAATGACCATGTTCCAAGGGCCCACAAACCCTGCCCCCAACCAACGAGCCCAGCAGTCCCACCAGGTCACCCAATCCAGACATTCCTGAATCCTCACCCCCTCTTAGGGAAGCTCCCAGATTTTTGGCTTCCCTAATTCAAGGTCATATTATTTCCTAATGACATGCTAGTGAACAATGGTAGATTGGAAATGGGAGATGTGGGTTTCTGCCCCCAGAAATGTTAACAACTCAGTGGGACTTTGGAAAAGCCCTCCCTATTCCCTGGGGCTCCCTTCCCATCTCAACATGCAGGGGAGGTGGTAGCCTCTTTCTCAGGTTTTGGCTCTCTGTTCTGTGATTTTTAGGAACAAAGGGGCTTTGCAGGGCTCAGAAGGGGCCTCAGCAGAGTTTCTGAGGGAGCCCAGATTTCTCACCAGAGATGTTTTCCCTCATCAAACTCCTAGTTCTTTTGAAGTGTGTTCATTCAGACATGGAGTAAACAAATGTTTGTTCAGACCTTACCATAGTCCAGGCACCAGGGAAACATGAAGGTATAAGAACTTCAAGCAACTACTTTTCAGAGACAGAGGCTCAGTCTCCAAGAGGCCTCAAATTTGGCTTATGGTAGCAAACTAAGAATTCAACTCCCAGGCTGCGGAGCCTGCAGATTCTCTCCTAGGGCCAAAGACCACCCCATCACTTCCAGACATGGAAAAGTCACCTCTGTGACACTGGGGTCTATTAAGAACAGGAAATCAGAGTCCCCAATATAGGGAGGCTGAGTTGATCTTGATATGAAATGTCCCAAACCTATTTATCCGTGTTGGGGCCAGCTGACCACCTCTCAACCTCTTTTTCAGGAAATGAGCATCAGCAGACAGAAAGCAGCCACGTGATCTCCATTGCCCACATGCACACGTCACAGCAACACTGTTCCCTGAGCCTACCAGGGCCTCCCACAGCCTCCCTTCTCGTGGACCTTTGTAGACAGGCACTCAGCCAGCTGAACAGGACTGATCTGTAGAGCTAGAGCTGGGGGTCCTGCCCACCCAGGGACATCCTTTTCTAAGTGCCCAGCTTGTCTTCCTGAAGGCAGGAGGCCCCTGGAGAGATGCGCTGGGAGCCACTCCTTCCTACAGGTGTCAGAGGGGTCCCTGCTCATCAATCTGGGCTCCCCACCCTGGGCCAAACAACCTGGGTTTCAAATATGCTTTCTTCGGGGAGGCTCCGTGCCAGTAGAGAAGCCCTCAATCTCCCCCTTCCCCGGCTCTGGCCAGCTGCCACGGTGACCTCCCCTCCCCCCAAGAAGGGCGGTGAGCAGGGAGGTGGGGGTGGGAAGAATCCTCCGCCTCGGCTGATGCTGTCTGGAGGGGGGCTGGGAAGCCAGGCAGGGCGTGTCACCTGGGCCTTTCTCTGCCCATCGCCCCGGCTTCACAGTCTCTAATGCAAGGTGCCCCTGTAACCATCCCTCAAATCGCCTGGCACTGGAGGAGCCTTCGCTGTCAATCGTCCACACCCCTGGACCCCTAGGAAGCTGACATGTGCCAACGAAGGACAGCGGGTCTGGAACCTTCTGCCCAGTCTGACCTAAGCTTGGGGAGGTCGGTGCGCTGCTCGCCCATGGCCTGCACCCGCTCTTTGAAGAAGACAGGTGTCGGTCTTTCCTCCCCGCCACCCTACCCACCACCACCACCCAGCGACTGTTCCAGGGTCTGGACGTTCGTTCCCTTTCACATGGTTCCAGGCAGGGGCCACAGAGAACCCCTTCGGCGCAGCCGTGTTGAGGGTGCGGCCAGCCCCCAGCCCCACCTTGTTCTCCCCAAAGGGGCACTCGTCCCCTGCCCCCACCCTCTCCGGCACCCGGCCACCTGCGCGGTCGCCCGCAGCCGGTGCCGCAGTGCGAGCGAGCCAGCGAACCCGGCGCCTTCACGCCTTGGCCAGCGAGGTGGAGCAAGCCGCCGCCCTCCGGCCTCTCCGCCTCGCAGCACCTGCACCTGCACCTGCACCCCGGACCCCCACCCGGATCCCACATCGTCCCCACCCCTGGCCCCAGCACCTCCTCAGCCCTTACTCTCGTCCCCTCCCTAGCCCAGCCCCACCCCAGCTGACCCCATCTCCCCATCCCCATCCCTCTTCTCCACCCGGGCGTGGAAGGGCCTTTCCGAGCCCGGGCCCGGGGGTCCCTGTGGTGTTGGATAAACCGGCGGCGGGGAAGGCTCGGCGCCAAGCCAAGAGAATAAACCGGGTACTTACCGCTCTGCTCCCCCAGGAACACTAACTTGAATTTTCTCAGTGGGTTCCCAAAATCTCCCCCTGCAGACATGATGCTGGCAGCCGGGGCCGGTAGAGGAGGAGGAGGAAGAAGCGAAGGAGCAGGGAGGGGAAAGGAGGAGGGCTAGGGGAGGCGGCCGGCGGTGCGGGAGCCGGAGGGGGAAGGGCTGGCTGCGCGCGTCCCTGACTCCCCAGCTGCGTCCCGGCCCCGGCCTGCGGCTGCGTGTCCGGCAGCGGCAGTGGAGGAGGAGGAGGAGTAGAGAGAGGAGGCGGAGGAGCAGGAAGACTGAGGCTGGGCTGCCAAGGGCGACGCGCTTTGGACTCCCGAGGAGCGGCGCGGGCAGCAAGGCGCTGGCGGAGCTGGGCGCAGGGACCGCGCGCGGGGCGGAGGAGCGCTCTCCCGAGCCGCGCCAGTCGGCCCCCTCCAGCCTGCCTTCTCTGCCGGCGCCTGCGCTCTGCGCGCTCCCCAGCCTCTGATGTCATGCGGGGCCCGCGGCGCTGCGGGGCTGGGGGGCGTGCGCCCGCCCACCTGGAGCCCGCACCCGGCGGGAGAGAGCCACCTCTCCTTGCCTCTGAGAGGGTCCTCCAACCGTCTTTAGCGTCCCCGCTACTTCTGTCTTCCCCAGAGCAGTTCTGTTTTGAACCCCCCAAAAATGACACAAAATTATCAGGGGACATTTGTCTCTCGTCTTTTAAACCTAAATGTTCGTCCCTTCCTCCACCTCGCCAGACACCGGTGCACAGAGTAGTTGTCTGAGAGGGCAAAAGGGAAGGAAGGAGGCTGTGGGAAAGCCAGGGTGTGGTGGGGAATGGGGAGCTGTATGGGTACAAGGCGCAGGCGGGAAGGAGGGGCGGGGGCAGCAGGACTCCACTATCTCCCTTGTGGCCTCCAGCCCGTCCTTCCCTCTAGGCCCAGATCCTTCATCTGGGCGACCTGTGTTGGGTCTGTTGATGTCCCCGCAGACCTGGTAGCGAGAGAAGAGGCGCCAATACAGGGCGCGCCTACCTCCAACCAACTGTTTATTTTGTGCTAAATCCTAACCTGCCCCATGGGAGAGAAGGCACAGTGACCCCTGAATTCCAGCGTGCCTATCTCCAGGACAGTGGCCTGAGTTTTTTGACCCTGGGGCGGCCAGGCTACAATGATGACACTCCTAGCCTTGGTAATTATGTGTATCTGGACAATGAATTCTCAGAGGAAACGGCAGTGACCTCCCAGTGCCTCTGTACTCGCCTGGCTCATTGAGGCACAGGTGATAAATTGTGAGTGGATGAGAGCAAAGAGCAAACGCCAAGCTTAGAAACACTCCCAGGACAGCTCCCATCCTGGCTAATGGAGGTTTTACAAAGCCACCTCTTACTCTCCCGCCACCCCATGGTCTTGTTCATTTGTGCTGTACAGTGAATGTTTGGGGGGGGGGATTATCATCAGCATATCTGATTATCATCAGCATACACTCTAGGGGTTATAAGAAGAGAGAAAGAGGAGTGAGGGGCAGCCTCATTTGGAACAGGAGACATTTCTTCTCCTGGAGACATTTGTTATTTCCCCCACCTTAGAATTTATTGGATATGCTCAAGCAGTTCCCCGTCTGTCTCCCTGCTGCTTCTTCCAGAGCCTCTCATTGCTTTTTAAACCCCTGACAGCAAGTGCCTTGAAACCAGCAGCTGGGATTCCACTCTTGGACCCCAAGAACCAACCTCAGGTCTTAAAAAAATATTTGTTGAATGCTCCAATAAATGTCTAGACCCCAAATCAGAGAAACCGTTCAAGGCACCCAACCAGGCAACAATCCTCCAACTGCTCCCTCTCCAAATACCTGGTGCTGTCTTCCTGCACCCTCTATGCTGTGCTCAGATCATCTGTGGCAAGACAAAGCAGCTCGGTAGTGACAGAAAAAGCATCATCCTTTGGGTAAGTGTAAGCAAGTCCAGTACCTTCCTTGATCATCTGGACCTTCACACACAAGGTGAAATGGTGGTAGAGGACAAAGCGATGGGCCCTTTGGGCATTCCTAAGCCTCCTTGTCAACCCAGATGCTTGCCAGATGCAGCTGGACTGATGAGGCCAGAATGCCTTGCTGGACCCTGGCAAGATTCTTCCATCTCAAATGACAAAAACCTAGTTCCAACCTCTGAGCTGTTGTAGTTGGGGCAGGTACTAATGGTGCTCACAAAATGTCATCATCACACTGTGGGAATTAGAGCCTCAGAGATTCCAAGTCTGCTTTGCTTCCATTCTCCCTCCTTCTCCAGCCACCGTTGCTTTTTCTTCTTACTCTGGGCCTTGCCCTTGACCTGCTCTAGAGCCATCAGCCTTTCTCTGGGTTGCAGAAAATGTGTCCACTCTGAACCACACCTTGGCAACCCCACTGGAGAGAGTTTCTTCGACATAACATCTTTGTGTCCCATCTTTAAGAAGTCTGCAAAGCTTCCTATTGAGTATATACTATATAGAGAGAAGTTATAAAGAAAACCTGTCACTGTGAATGCCCATTTGTTCTCCACCCAGCTGGAGAAGCCAAACGTTGCAACACTTTTGATGTCCCTAGGTGCTCTCCTTCCTTCCCCAGCAACTTGAAAATCTAGAACCCTGGCTTTTCTTTGCATTTTATCACATTTGAAAATGTCCTTCAATTATACATTGTTTTGGTTTTCATCTTTTGAAGTTTATGTAAGGTATCAAACTGTATGTTCTGTTCTATGACTTGCATTTTCTTCCCATTTTGTCCCTGAGATTCCACTGTTGCTGTGCACAGCAGCAGTGCTTACATTTCCACCGCTGTTTAGTATTCCACTGTCTGCCCCAATTTTTAAATCATTTTCAATAAAATGTGTGTCCAGTTTTTAAAACTCAAAATAATTTTAGAATGGCATAGAGGTTGCCAAAAAGAAAAAAAAAATCACAGGAAGTTTGTGTGTGTCTTTGCCCTGCTGCCCCATGATAACATCTTATATAACCACAGTGCATTAGCAAAGCCAGGAAATTAACATTGGAAAACACACCCAGCTTTCTTTCTGCTATTACAAATAATGCTGCTAGGAACATTCTTTACACTTCTCCTAATGCATCAATGAAAAGTTTCCTTAAGATCTGTATTGAGGAGCTAAATTACAGCATAAAACAAAATGTATGTTTAATTTTATGGCACACTGTTTTCTAAAGAGAATTGTCGGGTCATATAGCTTATCTCTCTCTCTCTCTCTCTCTCTCTCTCTTCTTTGAGAAGGACTTGGCTATTTTATTAAAGTCTGGGTTTTAACTTTGAGATCATTATAGATTGACAAGCAGTTGTAAGAAATAAGACAGCTCTTCTGTATCCCTTATCTGGTTTCCCCAATGGTAACATCTTGCAAGACGTGGTCCTGTAGTTCAATATCCCACCTAGATATTGACATTAAGACAGTCAAGGCACTGAAGCATTTCCATGAGGTGGGTCCCTCCTATTTCCCCTTTTATAGCCACGCCCACTTTCCTCCCACTTCTGTCCCTTCCTAACCTCTGTCAACCCCTAATCTGCGTTTCATTCCAATGAATTTGTCATTTCAAGAAACTTATGTAAGTGGAATCACACAGTATGTAACTTTTGGAGATTGACTTTTTTCACCCAGGAAAATTCTATGGAAATTCATCAGAATTATCGTTTATATCAATGGTTGGTTCCCTTTTTGTGCCAAGTAGTATTTCATAGTATTTTTTTTTTTCAATTCACCTGTGAAGAACATCTGGATTATTTCCAATTTGGAGCCATTAAAAATAAAACTGCTTTGAACATTCATGTATAGGTTTTTGAGTGAACATAAGGGTTTTTTTTTTCTATAAAATAATACTGGGCCATATGTATGTATGTCTGTTTTTTAAAGAAACTGCCAAACTTTTCCAGAATGGCTCTATCACTTTATACTCTTGCCAGCAATGTATGAGTGATCCAGCTTCTTCGCACCCTCACCAGGATTTGGTTGTGTCAATATTTATTTTTTAAGCCACCCAGAGATATATGTAGTGATATATCCTTGCAGTTTTTAATTTACATTTCCCTGATGGCTAATGATACTTAACATCTCTTCTCATTTTTTTTTTTTTTGCCATCTGCATATTCTCTTGGTGAAATGTCTATTTCCTTCCTCCATTTTTAATTGACTTTTTTCTTAATGTGTTTGAGAAACTACTCCTTTGTTAGCTTTGTGGTTTGCAAATATTTTCTCCCACTCTGCAACTTGTCCTTTCATCCTCTTTACAAGGATTTTTGCAGAGTAAAATATTTTTCATTTCAATAAAATACAACTTAGTCTTTTTTTTCCTTTATGAAGCGTGTTTTTGGTATCATGTCTAAGAACTCATTACAAAGCCTTAAATCCCAAAGGTTTACTCTTGTGTTTTCCCAAATTTTTGTTTTAAAAATAGTTTTATGTTTTATATTTAAGACCATGGTCCATTCTGAGTTAAATTTATGAGTTGTAAGACTTGGGATGGAGGTTATTTTTGTTTGTTTGTTTGTTTTTGCCTATGAATGCCCAAATGCCTAGTTGCTTTAGCACAACTTGTTGAAATGCTGTATATTCACCCTTGAATTGCTCTTGAACCTTTGTCAGAAATCTTTTGGGTCTTATTACTGTGGGAGGTGTGGAAATCCAGACTCCCGACATGGTTTCTGCTGACACTGCAGATGGGAGATGGCAGTCCTACACAGCATAGGTGAAAATTCTGGTTCTGACACTCCCATCCTAGCCAAAGGGTTAGGGCATTGCTGTGATTTGACTGTGTCTCCAGATTTCAGAAACTTAATTCCCAAATTCATATGTTAATGGCATCTGGAGGTACGATCACTGGGAGGTCTTCAAGTCAGGAGGACCCTATTTGTGAATGAATGGATGAATCTATTTGTGAATTACTAGATTCATGAATTAACAAGGGAGTGGTTTTGTTATAATAGTGAGCTCTCTCCTGCAAACTTGTTCTGTCTTGCCGTGTGATATCCTCTGCCACGTTATGATATAGCAAGAGGGCCCTTGCCAGATGCCAGGAAGATATAGGTGCTATGCTCTTAGACTTTGCAGAACCCTGAGCTAAATAAACCTGAATTCTTTATGAATTACCAAGCTTCAGGTATTTTGTAAATGCAATGGAAAATAGACCAAGACAGACATATTGGTAAAGGCTGGTAATGGTGAAAGTCTGTACTCACCACTTGGACTTTGCTGCGTAGGAAGTTTTTCTGTGGTGTTTGGCTGGAATAGAGCAGTTACTAAGTTTTCTGTCTTTCTGGGTTACCCCTTTTCTGGTCCTTTGACTAAAGATCAAACTTTCATTGGGGATTCATTTTTGTCTGTGCTTGTAGGCATTTCTAGGGTTCTTGCTTCTTCAGCTCCAAACCTTGGACATATGAGATTAAAAGAAAACCCAAGGAGCCCATCACCATGTTGTTCCTTGTCTCTCAAGGACCCTACCTGATCTACCTTCTTTTACCCACCTTTCAGAGTTTTCTTTATGTACAGTATCCAAAGAGTCCATTGTATTTAGCAGGAGAAACAGTGAAAAGTACATCTCTGTCATCTTTCCACATACGTATTTTAATATAAACATATTGAAATGTAATATACATGCATAAAAGAAAAAAATCACAAGTATATGGCTTAATGAATTTATGAAGAGTGAGTATATCCATATGGCCACCACCCAGACCAAGAAAACAAATATTATCAGTACCCCCAGAAGTTTCCATCATGCCCCTCTCAGTCATTACACTTTTACCCATAAAGGAAATAACCACTCACATATGTCAGCATGGATTGGTTTTGCTCATATTTGAATTTCATATAAGTTGAGTCAAAATCAGCATGTATTCATTTGCAAGTGACTCTTTCATTGAATGTTGGGTTTGTAAGATCCCCCCCATGGGCTGTGTGGTTGTAGTTGATTCATTTTCACAGCTATATAATAGTGTTGTATGATTATATCACAGTTATTCATCTATTCCACTATAGAGGGACATTAAGATTGCTTCCAGTGTTTGGTTACTACAAATATTGCTGTAATGAAAACTGTTTATGTGGTTTTTGTTGAACATATATACTTATGTCTTCTAGGTATATACTGAAGTATATACCCTATAGAGTTTAGGTTTAATTTAAGTAGATTTCCCAACTTTCCAAAATGGTCATCCCAGCACCAATGATTTATGAGAGTTCCAACATTTCACAGCCTTGCAAACCCTTGGTTTTATCAATCTTTTAATTCTAGATATTTGGTATATCTGTAATGACATCTCTTAGTAGTTTTAATTTGTATGTCTCTGATGACTAAGCATTGACCATCTTGCCTCATGTTTAAACATTTAGATAATGTCACAAAAGAAGTGTCTGTCCAAGTATTTTCTCCCTTTTCTACTTGATTTTCTGGCTTTTTAAAAAATTATTGACTTGTGGGAGTATATATTTTTTGTATTTGTTAATTAGGTGTATTATGGAATCTTCTCATAGTCTGTGGATTGCCTTTTTACTTTCTTAATGATATCTTTCAATGAATAGATGACCTTATTTCTAATGTAGTCAAATATGCTGTCTCCTTTTTGTTAGGATTTTCTGAGTCCTGTTTAACAAAATCCTTGTCCACTCTAAGATATGAGTCTGAACATACTTTATCTTATAGACGTTACATTATGTTACCTTTCATTTTTAGGTCTATAAAACACACAAAATTGATTTTTGTGGGAATCCTGTTTTCCCCATAGAGATATCTAGTTGGTGCAGAAACCAACTTTATAAGACCTTCCTTTCCACATAGTACTCAAGTTTACCTCTTTTGTAAACCGAGTGACTCTTCTAAGACCTGCTTCTCTTCTCCATTGATCCATTTGTCTTTCCTTGGGCCAACACCACACTCTCTAAATCACGATAGCTGTAAAACAAACAATGCAATGCCTTCTTCAGAAAGCAACTTGTTTATTTTTATATTTTCCAAATACCCTTGGGAAACAGATTCTCAATTCCTGGACATGCATGTGTGTACACATGCTCATACACACTCATACCACAAACCTCTCTGAGAAGATTTTGATTGGAATTTCATTGACTCTTCAGATCAGTTTGGGGAAAACTGACATCTTTACAATATTGAGTGTTTCAATCCATGAACACAATATGATTTCCTTTTCTTCAGTGATGTAGAGAACTTACACCTCTTTTATTGGATTTATTGATAGGTATTTATTATTTTCTAATAGTATTATAATAGATATAATTTAATAAATTTCAATGAATGATTTTATACTACTAGAGTATAGAAATATAAATGATTTTCATAATTGACCTTATATCCAGTCATCATGATGACTTCACTTATTTAATGTAATAGGTTATCTATAGCTTCTTTTTGGATCTCTTATAAATACAATCATTGGCAGCCACTATGAAGTCAAACAACAACAAGTGCTGGCGAGGATGTGGAGAAAAGGGTACACTTGTACATTGTTGGTGGGACTGCACCGTGCGGCCAATTTGGAAAGCAGTTTGGAGATTCCTGGGAAAGAATGGAATGGAACCACCATTTGACCCTGCTATTGCCCTTCTCGGACTATTCCCTGAAGACCTTAAAAGAGCATGCTACAGGGATACTGCCACATCGATGTTCATAGCAGCACAATTCACAATAGCTAGACTGTGGAACCAACCCAGATGCCCTTCAGTAGATGAATGGATAAAAAAAATGTGGCATCTATACACAATGGAGTACTATGCAGCAATAAAAAATGACAAAATCATAGAATTTGCAGGGAAATGGATGGCACTAGAGCAAATTATGCTTAGTGAAGCTAGCCAATCCCTAAAAAACAAATACCAAATGTCTTCTTTGATATAATGAGAGCAACTATGAACAGAGCAGGGAGGAAGAGCAGGAAGAAAAGATTAACATTAAATAGAGACATGAGATGGGAGGGAAAGGGAGAGAAAAGGGAAATTGCATGGAAATGAAGGGAGACCCTCATTGCTATACAAAATTACATATAAGAGGTTGTGAGGGGAATGGGAAAATAAACAAGGAGAGAAATGAATTACAGTAGATGGGGTAGAGAGAGAAGATGGGAGGGGAGGGGAGGGGGGATAGTAGGGGATAGGAAAGGTAGCAGAATACAACAATTACTAATAGGGCATTATGTAAAATTGTGGATGTGTAACCGACGTGATTCTGCAATCTACATTTGGGGTAAAATTTGGGGTTCATAACCCACTTCAATCTAATGTATGAAATATGATATGTCAAGAGCTTTGTAATGTTGTGAACAACCGATAAAAATAAATAAATAAATAAATAAATAAATAAATAAATAAATAAATAAATACAATCATGTTACATAGTCGGTTGGTTGGTGTTTTTAATTTTAACCATGCTATATACATATGGTGGTATCTCTTTAATTTACATTTCCCAAATGATGATCAGCATCTTTTCATGTACTTGTTAGACATTCGTATATTTTATTTAACTGAAGTTTTGGATGGTTCATTTTCCTATTGTTTAGGTTTTGAGATTTCTTAATATATTATACTCAAGTCTTTTTTTTTTTTTAATTGATACTGGGGATTGAACTCACCGGAACTTTACCACTGAACTATATCCCCAGCCCTTTTTATTTTGTATTTTGAGACAGGGTCTCACTAAGTTGCTGAGGCTGGCTTTCAACTTGGGATCCTCCAGCCTCAGCCTCTCACGTTGCTGCGATTACAGGGATGCACCACCAAGCACAGCATATTCTCAAGTCAATATGGGCTGGGGTTGTGGCTCTGTGGTAGAGCGCTTGCCTAGCATGCGTGAGGCACTGGGTTTGATCCTCAGCACCACATAAAAACAAAATAAAGATATTGTGTCCACCTAAAAAATAAAAAATAAAAATTTAAAAAATATATGACTTATAAATATTCTTTTGGTCTATGGCTTGTCTTTTTATTCTCTTAACCAGGATTTTTCAGAGTCAACATTACTAATTAATTTTGATGAAATATAGTTTGCCAGTTTTAAATCACGAATGTGATATATAATAGAAATTCTGTCTAACACAAGGTTGCCCCAAAATTTTCTCCCATTTTCTTTTAGAAATTTTATAATTTTAGGTTTTCTGGTTAGTTCTACAATATATTCTGAGTTCAGTTTTGTATGTAGTGTGAAGTATAATTTTTTTTTACATGGTGTATGGTATCTAATTGCTTTGGCACAATTTCTTGAAAAGACTACTTCATCTTCACTGAATTGTCCTGGCATCATTGTCTCAAATCAATCAACTATTTATATGTGAGTCTATTTCTGGATTCTATTCTGTTTAATTGATCTATTTGTCTTTATGCCAATGATGCACTGTCTTTATTATAGATCCATGACAGGTTTTAAATATGTAAATGTTTCAACTCTTTTCTCTTTCAAAAAAAGAAACCTATTTCAAGACCCTTGCATTTCCAAATAAACTTTAGTATAAGCTTCTCAATTTCTACAAATTGGCTATCTTTTTCAAAATAGGAGTTGTGCTGAAACTACAGTTCAATATGAAGACCACTGGCTTCTTAGAAACACTGAGTCTTCTGATCTATGAACATGGCATCTCTCACCATTTACTTATTTCTTTAATTTCTCATAGCACACTATTATGATTTTCAGCATAAAGGACTTGCAGATATTTTGTCACATTATCCTTAAGTATTCCCCTTTTTTAATATTATTGCAAATAGTATTTTTTGTTTCAATTTCTAATTGTGCAGCTGTATAAAAATATAATTAATGAGTGTATTTCTTTTGTTTCCTATAATCTTGATGAATTTACTTACTAGAAGTCCTTGTTTGTAGATTCCATAAGATTTTCTACATATAACATTATGTCATCTATTCATATAGACAATTTTACTTCTTCCTTTGTAATCCAGATTTTTTTCCTTGCCTTATTGCAGTGGTTAGAACACTAATACAACATTGAATAGAAGTGATGAGGGTTAACATTCTGTTTTTCTTCCTGATCTTTTGGGTAAGCATTAAGTTTTTCACCAGTAGAAATGATAATTTCATTAGTTTAGTTTTAAAGGTTTTGTTTTGTAGATAGCCTTTATCAGTTGAAGAAATTCTTTCCTTTTTATAGCTTGCTGAGGATTTTTAGTGAGAAAAGAATGTTTGACTTTGTTACTGTCAATTCTAAATGTTTATTGAGACCATCATATAGTTTTTCTGTTTTAGTCTGTTATTAGAATAAGTTAGATTAATTGGTAATCCAAAACTAAGCAACTTGTAGTCTTTGAATAAACTTCTCTTGGTCATGACATATTATTCTTATTATATATAGTTGGATTCAGCTTTTAAAAATTTTTTGAAGCTGAGTATGGTGACATGCAATTGTAATCCCACAAGTTCAATATTCTGAGTCAGGAGGATCGAAAGTTGAAAAATCCAGCCTCGGCAATTTAGCAAGTCCCTAACAACTTAGCAAGACCCTGTCTCAAAATAAAAAAGAAAAAGGGCTAAATATGTGGCTCAGTTGTTAAATAATGCTGGGTTCAATTCCTGGTACCAAAAATAAATAAATAAAATTTTGTGAAGAATATTTTTTATTTATGTTTGTGAACAATATTTTTTATTTATGTTTGTGAATAATTTGCAATATTCTTGTTTTTTGGATAGCAAAGTTATACTGGCCTTACAGAATCACCTGGGAAGTACGATGGTTTCATCAATTTTCTGGAATAGTTTAGAACTGATAAAAGTTCTGAACTTCTTTTAAAGTTTGCTAGAATTAACCAATGAAGCATTTGGTTTTCCATTTTCTTTGTGGGAAGATTTTTAAAAGTATAAATTCAATTTCTTCAACAAAGTTTTCTGGTTTTCTTTTTTCTTGAGGGAACTTTGGTAGTTTGTGTCTTTCAAGGAATTAGTCCATTTAATTTAAGGTATACAATTTATTGGTATAAAGCTATTCGTAATATTGCCTAATTCTTTAGAACCTCTAGTGATATCAATTGTCTTATTCAGATATTGGTAGTTTGTGTTTTGTTCTTTTTTTCTTTTTTTTCTCATCATCCTGTCTAGAAGTTTATTGATTTTACTGTTTACCTCAAAGAAGAAGCATTTGATTGTATTGATCTTCTCCGTTGCTTTCTTTCTTTTTTTAAAATTGATTTCTGTTCTTATTTATATTTCTTTCTTTATTTTCTGTAGTCTGAGTCTGATTAGCTCCTTTTTAAAAAAAGAGAGAATTTTTTAATATTTATTTTTTAGTGAACACAACGTCTTTATCTTATTTTTGTGTGGTGCTGAGGATCGAACCCAGCGCCCTGTGCATGCCAGGCGAGTGCGCTACCACTCGAGCCACATCCCCAGCCCTGATTAGCTCTTCTTTCTCTGTTTTCTTAAAGTTAAGGATGATGTGTTGATTTGAAATTTCTTATTTTTTAATATAAGCATTTATTGCTATAAATTTCACTCCAAATGAAAGAAGTCATTCCACCAATTTTAGTTTCATTTTAGTTCAGTTCAACATATTTTCTAATTTTCCTTTTGATTTATTGTTTTACCTATGATTAGTTTTAGAATAGTGTTATTTACTTTATAAATATTTGAGGATGTTCAGGAAATAGTTGGTTATAATTTCTAATTTAATTTCTTTGGAATCAAACACCAAATTTTTTAGTATTAAAACTTCTGTTTGCTGGGTACAGTGGCACACACCTGCAATCCCAGCGGCTTGGGAGGCTGAAGCCAGAGGATTACAAATTCAATGCCAGCCTCAGCAACTTAGTGAGGCCCTAAGCAACTTAGCAAGACCCTGCCTCAAAATTAAAAATTGAAAAAGAGCTGGGGATAGGGCTCATTGGTAAAGTGCCTGCGGGTTCAATTCCTGGTACCTAAACCAAAAGAAACAAAAATCCCTTATGTACCATTGTATATGGTCTGTCTTGGCAAATTGTCTGTATACCCTTGACAAGATGGCCTGTTTTGCTGTTGTTAGGTGAAGTGTAATATAGTCGTCCATTGGATCAATTGGTTGGCTGTTCTGTTCATGTCTCATATATTCCTACTGATCTTCTACTTCTGTCAACTACAAAGAGAAGGGTGTGGAAATCAGCAGTTGTCACTGTGGACTTCTTTATTTCTCCCTGGAGTTCTATCTATCGTTGCTTCATGTGTCTTGCAACTCTGGCATAAGGCGTGTTAACACATAGAATGTTCACATCCTCTTAATGAACTGACCCATACACCATTATGGAAGGACCTTCCCTATCTCAGGAAGTATTATTTGCTTTAATTTCTACTTTGTCTGATATAAATAGAGCCACTTCAGCTTTTATTTAATTCATTTTAGTACAGTGTATTTTTCATACTTTCTTTTTTTAAGCTGTTACAATTTGTATCCTTTTGACTGAAATTGTGTTTCTCGCTTCTTTATCAACATGGACATTCTCTGCCTTCGTTAGGGCATTTGGACAAGTTTACATCTAATGTAATCATTAATATAATTCCACTTAAAATCTATCAATTGCACTGTTACTATTTGTCTCATCTGTTCTTTGCTCCTTTTCCCCTAGATTTCTACTTTTTTTTTTTTGGATTGAGTATTTTTTTCTGATTCCATTTTATCTCCTTTCTTGCTTGATTCTGGGGGTTACATCAGGGTTTACAGTAGGCATCTTAGTCTATCATGTAAGATGATGTGATTTACCTGCGATTCAAGATCCGTGTGGTAATACACCTCTATTCCCTCCCTGTACACCTTTGTACTTCTACATGTTGTGATATATCATTCATTTCTCTTAAAGACATGCATTTAATTTTTTTAAAAAAGCTTTATTTTGAAATAACTTTATAATTATAAAAACATTGTAAAGATAATACAGTGTCCCTGCATGTCAATATGTCTTTTAACTGGTAATGTGAACTTTGATCATTTGCTCGAAGTGGTTTTGGTGAGGTTTCTCTTCTGTAAATTCATTATTTTTCCATTTGTATTTAGTAACTACCTGGGGGGGGGGAGATACTTTTTGAGTCTATGCAAGTATTTTTCCTACCTAAATTTTAGCATTCATCTTTGAATCTTGATTGCAACTACTATTTCTGTGGGTTTTATTTTTCCAGTACTGGGAGTTGAAATTGCTGATTAGTGTGTTGTGCTAATGGTGATTTTTCCGTTCCCCTTATTTCTTCTACATTCGTTCATTGACATTATCTTAAAGAAGTATTATTCCTTCCTTACCAGCTATTAAGTATTCTCCCATCTATTTCTTTCAGTATAGATTTGTGGGCATTTATTTTATTCTTTGGCTTTTATTCCAATAGTATTATTTTTCATTCTATTCAAATTGCTTCAACTTTGACCATAGAGAGTTTTGTTTTCTTGTATATTTTTTTCTGATTCGCTTCTTTGTTCTGTATGCCTAAACTTTGTCTTTTTCCTTTGCTTCTTTCTTTCTTTCCTTTCCCTTCCTTCCTTCTTTCCTTCCTTCCTTCCTTCCTTTCTCCCCCCTTTGTTTTTGTTTATTTGTTCAGTTCATTTGTTCATTTGTTTTTGAGCCAGGACTGAGCCCAGAGTCTTGTCCATGCTGGGCATGCACTCTATCACTGAATTATGCCCAAGCCCCATTTTCTCATTCTCTATTCCAGATCTTCTTGTTGGATCTTATATTTTTCCTTCCCCAGTCCTGGTATCAAACATCTCTCCAAGGACCCTGGTTCTCTGTATCCTGGTTCTGGGCTCTCCAGGTGTTCTTACTGTTATTGACAGATCACTGCTTCTAAGCCTTCTGTCTTGCTCAGCTTCATGTCATTGTATTGGAACACTGGAGGCAATCAGCTTATAAAGAGTAAGCATGTATTCAGCTCAGGTTCTGAAGTTTCCAATCCAAGACCAGAAAGCCCATTGCTTTGGACCTCTAGTGAGGGCACAGCTGGCAAAATGGACAGGGGTGGTGGGCAACTTCTCATCTCATGAGCTGGGAGATAGAAAGACACTGAGAGACTGGGAATCCACCATCCCTTCAAGAGCACTCGCCTGGTGACTTAAGGACCTCCCCTGTCTCCTAAAGGCAGCACCTCCCAACAGTGCCAGTCAGGGACCAAGCCCAGGACACAGGGGCCTTTCAGGGATAGTCATCCAAACTGTAGAACTCTCCAAGAGGACAGAGCAAGAAACTGGGTGCATGTGTACTAACCCATGTATGTGGATCGATCTATCTATCTATCTATCTATCTATCTATCTATCTATCTATCTATCATGCATGTATCTATTATGTATGTTAATAGTTACTGGTGAGGAGTCCTGCTCCCTCACATGTTGAAGTGTAACATCAGAGAAGCACGCTGAGGCAAGCAGATAAAGCTGGGTTTACTTAAAAACGGGTAATACAGACTTCTCCTGGAGGGAGAAGGTGGCCATAGCTGGTATCCTGGTATTCCAAGAAGCGAGGTGTTCTGCCTTTTTTATATGTCCTAGGCTTCCTTTGTTTACCTGCTCTCTTCCCCTTATCTCTCCTTCCTGTGTATGTGACTAGGCCCAGAAGGTAGGATGGCCAAAAGGTGAGAAGCAGATGGATGGGGGAAGGGCTGGATGGAGCAGCTCAGGACACATTAATTAACAATTTTATAACTCCCTGTAGGGAGGGGCAATTCCTGGGACAGGTTACCTTAGCCACAGGTTGGAGCAGGGGCAGGTTCTTGGTAAGGGTAGAGGAAGGCTCTGATCATTTCAATCTCTCAGGGGGCGGTCTCCGACTTACGGAACTTACTCGAATTGGCCTCCTTGATCCAATCTGACTCAATTTACCTATCTGTACCGACTCCCTGTCTAATTCTGGCTTTATATGTATGTATGTATGTATGTATGTATCTATGTATGCATGTATATATCTATGTATCTAACTATCTATGTATGTATCTATGTATGTGTCTATGCATCTATGTTATGTATTTATGTATCTGTGTTTCTATGTTTGTGTTTATGTGTCTATCTACATTCTATGTATCTGTTTCTATCTTTGTATGTACCTATGTATGTATCTATGTGTGTATATATATATATATATATATATATATGCGTATGTATGTATCTATGTATTTATGTTATCTTTGTATGTATGTATGTGCCTATTTTTGTATCTATGTATCTATGTATGTGTGTATCTAGGTTTCTATGTATCTATGTATCTGTTTCTCTATATATCTATGTATCTGTGTATGTATGTATCTATTTATGTATCTATCTTTGTATCTATATATCTATGTATCTGTCTGTATATGTGTGTATCTATCTATGTATTTACCTATGACTCTGTCTTTGTATCTATGTATATATGTATGTATCTATGTTTCTATGTACCTATCTGTGTATCTATCTATCTCTATCCATCTGGATAGCAATATGAATTCACACCTGTTCCCAGCTCTAATCTGACATCACTGGGTTCATTCTAACACTACCTATTGGGGCTTATTTGTCACTTCTTCTGACCGAAAAGGGGCTGTCATTATCTATACTATTGCTTTTCTGTTCAAACTTGGTATACATATAAACCAGTTTGGAATTGTCTACTCATAGCCCTAAGAGAGTCAACCACAGCCTGGTGTTTGTGTAGAGTTCCTCTCATGATGAGCCTCGTAATATCCATTCAGTGCACTTCCAAGTTTCCTTGGGTCACCTCCTTGGCTCCCCACCCTTTCGATGTGGTTATGTTTTTAACCAGATTTAAGAAGCTGCCAAACTGTTTTCAGTGTGTTTTCCAAACAAATGTGGCAAAAGTGGCAATTTAAAATTTAGAAAATAAACACAATTTATTCAAGCCAATAGGACTGTATTTAACTGTTGCGTTATATATTATTGTATCGTGTGTTCGACAACAGTTTGTAGACACATGAGCACATTAGGTTTATAGCTGGTGTCAACAGACTGACTCAGTATGAATTTTTTCTATATATTGAAATAACACCTTAATATTCTATATAGATAACATGGTTACAGTGAGACCTAGCTATGTTAAGTTGTCATTGGTAATGAAACAGTTTTCCTAGCTTAGAAAATAACTATGAACAAAATTTTAAGTTTAAAATGAAAACATAAACTCAGAATGTAGTGGAGACGTTAATATTATGACAAGAACAGTAAAAAAAAAAGAGACTGGCAGAAATTCTATACATATTTTATGATGAATGGCAACTGCAACTTGTTATAGCAGAGCAAAACAAAAAAGTAAATTACTAAGTAAAAAATTAAGGACAACAAATTGAACAATACTTACAGACATTTTGAGCAAATAGTGAATTTATGACTTTCCCTTTCAATAGTCACATAAGAAGCAATAAAATTATTACCCTCAAAATCCAAATAAAAACTGCATTGGAATTTCATCTCATTCCAGTCAGAATGACAATCATCCAGAATGGTGAGAACATGGGGAAAGGCACACTCATACATTGTTGGTGAGGCTGCAAATTATTGCAAACACTCTGGAAAGCAGTATGGAGATTCCTCAAAAAACTAGGAATGGAACCACCATATGACCCAGCTATCCCTCTTTGGCATATATCATCATACTACAGTGACACAGCCACATCAATGTTTATTATAGTGCAATGCAGTAATAGACATCTTTTGAAACCAGTCCAGGTGTCTGTCAATAGATGAATGGATTAAGAAAATATATATTCACAATGGAGTATTACTCAGCCATTAAGCAGAATGAAATTATGGCATTTGCTGGCAAATGGATGGAACATCATGCTAAGTGAAACAAACCAGACTCAGAAAATCAAAAGTCAAATGTTGTCTTTCAAATATATAAGCTAAAACAAAATAAAGGGGGAAAGAAAAAAATGGTGGGTGGGGGATTGAATACTATTAGATTAAAGAAAGATCAGTAGAATAGAAGGAGATTGAGTGGATGGGAGAAGGAATGGAACAGGAAAGGGGAGGAAATGCAAAATAAATTTGACAAAATTACACTAGGTATATTGATAAATATACCACAGTGAACTTCAACTTTATATATATGAGACAAATTAAAAATAAATAGATAAATAAATAGAAAGAAGATCAGCAAAGTAAAGGAAGGAGAAGAAGGGAAAGAGGAGACAACAGAGGTTAGAATGGAACCAATTAAATTCCATGCATGTACGATCATGTCAAAATGAACCAACTACTATGTATAACCATCATGCACTTAAAAAAAGCACTAAAATTATTTCCCCAGATCAATTTATTTTACAATAAAAAATTTGACAACATTTCATAGTGTCTGAGCTGTAACTCTATACAGATAACTGAGGTTCTCGTACCAGCAGCAACAACATTTTTAGATGGAGAAATGGTAAATTAAACATTTGTTTCAGTTATGAAAATTTCCATTTAAAAATTATGAAGAAAAGAAAGATATTTTACAAAATGTGATCTATAGTGAAGTCTTCTGACAATTGTCTATAGAATAAAACCCCTTTCTAATAATATCAAGGATCAATTGATTCAGTATTAGGTAAAAATACTAGTACTTTTCTTTAGCTTAAGTAAGTCATATATGTAAAAAATACTAATTACTGAATGTGGGTAAGTGCCCTGGGTTCAATCCCTGGTAACAAGATAAGTAAATAAATAATTTCAACTAGATGAGAATAAAATTAGTTTTAATCATGGTAGAAGGTACTCAAGCCATGTTAAGAGTCCAGACTCATTGGAAGTTTAAAACTTGAGAACCAATAATCAATATTTTTAAAAACAATACAAATGTTGGGGCTGGGGATGTGGCTCAAGCGGTAGCTCGCTCGCCTGGCATGCGTGCAGCTTGGGTTTGACCCTCAGCACCACATACAAACAAAGATGTTGTGTCTGCCGAAAACTAAAAAATAAATATTAAAATTATCTCTCTCTCTCTCTCTTTAAAAACAACAACAACAACAACAACAAAAAAAAATGTTGGCCAGAGATTCAATAGTTAAATATGTCAATGGGAATTACATTTTTATACTAATGTTATATTGCATGTGAGTAATCTAATTTTAAAATGATAAGGAAAGAAAAAAGTTTATTTGCCACCTAGCTAAAGAGGAATCATAATTTATTTTGAAGGTACAACTTTTCATAATATATCCAACAACAATGATTTGGCCCCTTTTTCTAAAATGAATCAATAAGTTGAAGACTTTTATTGTGATTATTGCCATATATAAGCTGGCCACAAAAACTGTAAGAAAAATTTGAAAAATGCTTTGTTTAACAGTTGAGAGTTGCTTTTTAATTTATGTATCACATTTTTGATATATCTTTAATAATACTGAATTGAAACAAGGTATTAAATTCCCTTACCTTAGTCAGACACAGTTTGGAAAACAATATGCCTTTTTCTCTAAAGTCAAATCAATCTTTCTAAAAAAGATGAACTCATTTTTTAGTATAGATGCAAATACTAAAGGAAAATTATAATACTGAAGGAAAAATTTGGGAGCTCAATTCAGTTATTAAAATGCTTTATTATGTTTTTTGAAAAAAATGTAAATATGTGAATCTAACCTTTCATTTATAAATTTTGTGAAAATACAGCATCCACATTGTAATGTCCTATAAATGCAAATTACATGCTGGATTTCCAAGACTTAATATGAAAAAAAATGTAGAGTATCTTCTTATTAATTTTTTATGCACAATCATGAACAACTTAACGATGGGGCTATGTTCTGAGAAATGTATTGTTAGGCAATTTCATCACTGTGCAAACATCTCAGAGTGTACTTACATAAGCTAAGACAGAAGAAGTCACTAGATGATATAATCTTAATGGATCACTGTCATACATGTGGTCCATTGTGACTGAAAGGTCATCACTCAGTGAATGATGGTATTTATTATGTTTTGAAATCACAATATTATGGATATATTGGGTTAAGTAAAGTATATTATTAAAACTAATTTCAAGTTTCCTTTTAGTCTTTTTAATGTGGCTATGAGAAGTTGCAAACTGGCATACTTGGCACAGATCACGTCTTTCCTAGACAACGCTGTTCTATAGAGTGAATATTCATTTAGGTTGACTTGTACATTCATTGGTTCATCGTTCTGTGCTTTTGCCTCCATCTCCATCTTCCCTTTGGGATCATTTTCTTTTTGTCTGAGAAGTTCTTAAGTATTACTATGGAGCTGCCAGGGATGAATTTCCTCAAGTTTTAAAAAAGTATCTTTATTTTTGCCTTTATGTTTGTAAGAGTTTTTTTGCTGGCCAAAAAATTCTAGGCAGTTATTTGCGTTCATTATTCTGTAAATATTCCTTGGTTTTCTGACTCCCGTAGTTTCTATTGAGAAGTTAGCATGAACTCTGCTGTTTCTCTAAGGGGAAATCTGCTCTGACTGCTCTAGTATTTTCTTTTTACTTTGGTTTCAGGAATTTGGCGTGTTTGAGTGTGCTTTTCTCTCTATTCCCCAGGATAAAATTCTTTCAACTGTTTGAATCTGTGACTTGATTCTTTTTCATCAGTTTGGGGAAATTCTTAACCATTAAAATATTTATTTCACCCTTCTCTCTTTCTGGAACTACTAGTATTGATGATTAGAATTTACTGTGTCCTATATATCTCTTATTTTTTATTCTTCTGCCATTTCATGCTCCATTGTAAGTATTTTAGTCTGTTTAACCTTCCAATTTATTTGTTTTCTTTTCAGCTCTTTTATCTTTCAAAATTCGTCCAATGAGTTACTAATTTTTATTGACATGCTTTAATGTCTAGGTTTATATTTTTTAAATCTCCTGTATTCTTTTAAACATATATCCTTTTGTGATTTTCTCTTCCCTTCCCAAATTTCAAATTTATTTTTCAAAGATATCTTTGAATTGAGCAAGCATTAATTTAAACTCTGTCTCTAATAATTTCATTATCTAGAATCCTTGGCTTTTTTTTTTTTAACTTTTTTGTTGTTTTATGAGGTGTATATTTGTGCATGCGTGTGTGTGTGTGTGTGTGAGAGAGAGAGAGAGAGAGAGAGATTTTTTGTTATTTTTTAATTCATGTTATCATGTGTCCTCAAGTGTCTAGTTATTTTTTATTATGTGACAGACATTGCATTTGAAAATCTGCTTCTGTAAAAATGACCTGGCCTAGGAGGATGTAGTCTTTCTCTAGGGAAGATTTACATTTGTTTATTCCAGGCACTGGGGAATTCTAGTAAACACAGGGAATCTTTTTTTTTTTTTAATTTTTTAATATTTCTTTATTTATTTTTAGTTCTCCACGGACACAACATCTTTGTTGGTATGTGGTGCTGAGGATCGAACCCGGCCGCACGCATGCCAGGCGAGCGCGCTACCGCTTGAGCCGCATCCCCAGCCCCTGCACAGGGAATCTTAATCCAATTACAGAGATTGAATTGATTGAACCTGGCCTGATGTCTCCATGAGACCCAGTCTACCTGCAATCCAAGCTTCTTACTATACTGCCGTTCTTTGGGTTCTTGTCCCAACACTGATTGTTCCCTTGGTGAATGTTGAACCCTGACATTTTAATCACATTCCTTTGAGGTTGTTTAAAACATTGCTCAAGCTCTCAACTACTCCTTCCTAAATCAGTAAATGCTCCCCAAACAGAAGAAGTACAGATGTTGACCTCAGTCTGGATTCCAATTTTTCCCCCCAAGATCTAGACCCCCTCTGTCACTGCTACCTTGTTATCATGTTAGTATCTTCAAGAATGTATATACATTAAAACAAAACAAAACAAAACAAAATGGTGCCTAGTTTGTTTTGATGTTCTGAATGAATTACCTATTCTTCTGTCAAATGAAGAAAGATTTCTTTTGTGTGGATTCTTGTTCATTCTTCGTTTTACTAATATATTCTCTCATATTATGACTATATTGATAATATTTATTATACTTATTTTTCCAGTGTAGATTTTCCTGTGGCACACATTATGTTCAATTTGTGAAGACTTGTTACTGTAAGATTAGAAGATTCAATTCTTGGGAAGATGATGATAGAAGGCTCGGTGTTAAATAGGATCCCATGAGACCCACACTCTTTCTTGCAAAAATGTTTGAGTGAGAGACAATTAGCATATGAGTTCACAGACCTCCTTATCAGGCTCATAAAATAGTCTTCTCTTGAATGAAAGCAGACAAGTCATAATAGGACACCATTCCCTCTTCTGAAGAATGAAGATCTAGGTTTCAGGATTATCAGATAAATTGATGAATTTGTTGGATGAGTAGATGAGTTAACAGAATAAAATTAGGCATGGGATATGGAATGTAGTAATTTGTGAATGAGGGACTTGATGGATAGTGGATGGATAGATAAGAGTCTGGATGAGTAGGTGTATCTAGTACACATGTTTGAAGGGATGGATGGATGTTGGAGTAAGTGAATGTAAATAAATGGAAAGATAGGTAAATAGAAAAATGGTGGGTGGATTGATAGATGGAATAGATGAAGTATTTGGATAGATGAAATGGCTACATATCTATATGTGTCTGTAAGTTTAAATTTATTTATGTATAAATGGAGTAAAGAGGACGTAGGTAGGTGGATATTTGATGGACAGATGGATATGAAATGTGAATAGATGCGGAACTAGCTAGGTAGGCATTATGAATAATGAGCAAATGTCTAAGTGAATGTTGGTATGAATAATGGATAGATGGTAACAGAATAAGCTCTGAAATTAGACCTGCATTTGTAAGGATACAATCTGTATGACATTGAATAAAATCTTCTAATTTCTCTAAGTCTTGAGAAAAATTTAAATATCTGAAGAAAGGTCATAATTTGCAATGAAAACAAAAATATTCTTTTTTGTTGAAAATAAGTATTTTGAGAATAAAAAACATCAAAAAATGAATATCACTAGCTGAGAGTAGTAAAAGTCTTATTTGAAATTAAATTTATGTAAATCAAAATAAAGGTTTCAGGAATGAACAGCCCTGGGGAAATATCTAGTGTTAATTCTTAAAAACATTTAACTATGATGGGGCTGGGATTGTGGCTCTGTGGTACAGCGCTTGCCTAGCATGCTAGAGGCACTGGGTTTGATCCTCAGCACCATATAAATGTAAAATAAAGATATTGTGTCCACCTAAAACTTAGGAATAAATATTTAAAAAAAAAACATTTAACTATGAAATAGTGTTAACAAAATCATTTGTAAATCATAGCTATGAAATAAAATATAAATTAATATTATAATATGTAAAGATAAGGGGAGGAAAAAAAAGAATGGCTTTGAATCTAATGTCTTCATCTTTCTCAGCAGGGAATCAAATGATAAATTGTAATATGGAACAATAATGATATAAAATATGGAATTTCATACAATTAGTCACCTTTCTATTACTGTAACAAAATATCTGAGTTAATCAATTTATAAAGAGAAAAGGAATATTTTGTCTGACAGTTACCGTGATCATTTGGTCCTGTTGCACTGAGCTTGTGGCAAGCAACCCATCATGGTGGAGACGGGGGCATAGCAAAATCACTGACATCATAAGCTCAGGAGCAAAGAGAGAGGGGAAGGGGCTAGGGTCCCATAATTTCCTTCAGGGGTACTTCCCCCTACAATGATCTAAAGAACTTCCATAAGGCTCTACCTACCACCTTCTAGGAGCACCATCTTGGAGACCAAGTGTAACCCACAGGCCTTTGGAGGGTGCTAAAGATCCAAACTACAGCAGAATATAACATCATTAATCTCTCTCTCTCTCTCTCTCTCTCTCTCTCTCTTTCTCCAAAACTTCTTTTGTAATTACGAAAAGGTCTTTGAGAACAAAACTCTCAAGGTGAATAAACAATTTATTTGAAATTTTATAATTCTTTCAGACTCCCTCTGGTTTCTTTTTAAAGTTTTAAATATAAATTAAATTAAATGCAATAACAATAAGTAGCATATATAAAATGATCACATTTGTAAACATATTTCAATCTATCTCTTTAGACCATATGCACAAAAATATGTCTAGAATGATATACCACTAATGTAAATGCTGATTACTCGTGAGTGATGACATTTGAATTATTTTAACCTCTATGCTGGGTTTGAATAATTTATAATAAGCGTGCATTCTTTTTACAAAACCCACACTGATTTTTCTTTACATAAAAGAGGAAGCTGAAAAAATTAATTTTCTGCTTATTCTAATCTTGTCGTAACCTTGAGTAATTTATTTGCAGAAATGTTCTCTTAACCTTCTCCGTTTTAACCCTAGGCTTTGTTGTTAATTCTCCAAGGTACGTACCCCTCATCTCAAGGCCATGAAAGTGGTAGTGCTTGTTTTATTTTGTGTGTTTCTTAGAGAAAAGTGCAGCTATTAAGATGTTTGTTATAAAAATTGTGACTGTTCACCTAGAGTTACAAAATATATTTGTGGGTAGGAAATTGATTTCACTCCCCACTTGACAAGCAATCTCTGGCTATGTCCCCTCAGGTATTGTTATGATTAATCTGAGAAGTTATAAACTAAGTCGTGTCTTTGGTGAATAAAAAAATGTAATGGGGCTGGGCATGTAGCTCAGTGGTACAGTGTTTGTGCCTAGCATATTCCAGGCTCTGGATTTGATCCTCAGCACCTAAGAAAGAGAGAAAGACAGAAAGAGAGAAAGAGAAAGAAAGAGAAAGAAAGAAAGAAAGAAAGAAAGAAAGAAAGAAAGAAAGAAAGAAAGAAAGAAAGAAAAACTTTTCTCCTTAAAAAGATTTTTGTAAAAATTTTTAGCAGATCCATTAAATCAATCTCTCTCTCTCTCTCTCTCTCTCTCTCTCTCTCTCTCTCTCTCTCTCTCTCTCCAGTAAGGAGTGGTGATTCAGATCCAGCTGGGCAGGGGCTCTATGGGATGGCATGATGGGAGCATAACAAGCCCAGGCCACCTCAAAGCTAATAAGGAGCTTTTTTTTTTTTTTTTTTTTTTAACTTTGCAATCACTAAGCCATGTGTGTAGAGGAAATGCCCACTCACAGTAGGTAGAGACCTAAGATTCTAGAAACCTGTCAGCCAGGAAGTTTTCTGGCAGAGACATGGTCTTTTAATTTCCTATGGCTATTGCCACAAACAGGGTGGCTAAAACAATAGACTTCTATTCTCTCTCATTCCTGGAAGCCAGAAGTCTGAAATTAATAACTACTGGACTATGATTAAGGTGTCAGCAGGGCCTTGCTCCCTGGGAGACTCTAAAGGTGAGTCCATTGGGGGCCTCTTGCAGATTCTGGTGGCTGTAGGTTTCCCTTGCATGTCTTATCTCCCTTTGCCTCCCTCCTATAAGGACACTTTTGCATTGCATGTAGGGTCTATCCACATAATCAGGATAATCTCCTCAGTAAAGATCATGAATTGAATTACGTCTATAAAGTAACATTCACAGGTTCCAGGGACTAGGATGCAAGCGTATCTTTACAGACTATGATTTAGCCTAGCCCCATTGGTAGTAGTAAGATGGTAAGATTAAGAGATAGAAACACTTCTGTGTCCTCAAGTGGGGGCTATTTCACAGCATATAAATTGAGGTTTTAATCTGAATGATGGGAATGAGCATTAGGGTTTGGATCTGGAATGTCTTGTAAAAGCTCATGTATTGCAAACATGGTACCCAATGCAGCAAGGTTCAGAGATGAGGCTCTTAGACAATGATCAGATCACAAAGGCTTTGATCTCATCAATATATGAATACATTGATTTGCTAAATGAACCACTGGGAGGTGGGACCTCCGTGGAGGAAGGAGGTCCCGGATGGGGTGCCTTGGAAGGATTTATCCACTATGGCTCCCTACTTCCAAGCTGCAAGAGCCAAGAAGCTTTCCTCCATCACACCCTTCCGCCATAATGTTTTCTGCATTGGAATCAGCTGATTACAGACTGAAACCCCGATACTGTGTGAGTCAAAATAAATCTTTCCTCCTCTGAGTTGTTCTTGTAAGATATTTTGGTCACAGCAACAAAAAGCTGACAAACTCAATGAGTTTACTCTGAGCTGAATTGTGAAGCCCCCACCTGAGAGGTTTCCAGACCACAGAGAAGGCTAGTGGCTGTCTTCATAGATACCCAGGTGCACAGGCCTCTGTTACAGGAGGCCCTCTGTTGCTAGAGGGGAAAACCTCAGTAGGAGAATACACTCATGCTGGCTGGTTTGAGTGTGTCTTGGACCTGGATAAAAGACAAGAGGGTGGGAGTGTGTGTGTTTATCCACAAACAACTGGTCTGGAGCTTTCATGCACCTAGCCCCTATCTGTTTCTGACCTAAGCATCTCTTTTTCTTTTCCTAAGGGCTCAGGGGCATTCACATGGAATACCATTTGTACTTAAATAGGGTCCACAATTTATGAGCCAGAAGAAAAATGGGTGCTTGCTGTACATGTGTCAAGAAGGAGTAGACTCCCTCAGGATGCTCTACCTTCTGCTTTCCAACCCGGAAAATCCCCTTCCTTGATTCACTAAGACCATGTATTGCATGAGCACTATAGAAGTGAGCCACCTGGAGTAGCTCCTCCAGGATTGAGACCCTCTTCTCACTGCATCAGTGTGAAATGATGCTCCCCAAGGACACCCACACCAGTCAGTCGGGAGCTGAGAGGAGGGCCCATCTCTTGGGATTCCTTCCTGCTCACTACTATGAATCATGGCCCTATGAGGTTATTGATTCAAAGTTGCAGAGTAATATTCCTGGATTCAGATGAACACTAAGGTGATTTTTAGAGTCATGACTCATTGCCTACACAACTAGAACCAATGAACAGTTTGTTCCTTCCCCTGCCCTCCATGTGTCCCTATACCCTGGGGAAGGGTGTGGGTGAGAAGGTGGGGGTGTAGAGGCTCTCTTTGCAGCCTCAGAACCCTGAGTGAAGGGATATGATTTTTTTTTTAAAGAGAGAGTGAGAGACAGAGAGAGAGAGAGAGAGAGAGAGAGAGAGAGAGAATTTTTAATATTTATTTTTAGTTCTCGGCGGACACAACATCTTTGTTGGTATGTGGTGCTGAGGATCGAACCCAGGCCGCACGCATGCCAGGCGAGCGCGCTACCGCTTGAGCCACATCCCCAGCCCCAAGGGATATGATTTTTAAATGGAGGTGTGTGCATATTAAATAAGTTTTAAAAAAATCCATGGGTAGTGTTGGGCACGGTGGCACACATACAAATCCTGGTGTCTCAGCAGGCTGAGGCAGGATTGTGGGTTCAAAGCCAGTCTCAGGTTCTTACAGTGAGAACCTGTCTCAAAGTAAAAAAAATAAATAAAAAGGGCTGGGGATGTGGCTTAGTGGTTAAGTGCCCCTGGGTTCTATCCCTGGTACCTCCCCACTAAAAAATTCATGGGTAAATATCTATACTTTATTAAAAAAACAAAGACTTTGTTCTTGGAACAAGTACTTTGTCAGTATAAAATTAAACTATGCATTAATAATTAAGCTTTTATTTATAAAGTAAATATTGTGAGAGATAACAAATAGATGAAGATATTTGGGGGTAAAATCTCTATCAATTACAATGTTTTCAGTCTCATGAGTTTCAAGCAGTAAAGACTAAAATGTCATGCGAAAACTAATAATCCAATCTCTTCCCACATCATTTATTTTCTATTGGTGCAGATTGAAAAGGAAGGAAGAAAAGTCATCTTACTTTTTTTTTAATTAAGTTAACAAATCAGATTTTTGGCTAGATGCCATGCTAGATAAAATAAGTAGCAGGGCAGGTGGCACCTATCAGCTTTCATTCCAAACAATTTCACATAGATAAAGTCACACAGGTCAATCAATGTTCTGCAATTGAAAATGCTTTTCATGGGAGGATATTTTAAGACAAAACCATTTATTTAAAAAGGTGGTATTGTATAATAAAACCATGACTGGTTGATTTTGACCTAAAATTTATCTGAAACCTGTAATTAAATAAACCTGTAAAAAATATTAGGTCTGATTTTCACTTTAAAAATGATTCTCTGTTTTATCCTTAGGATGATGGTGCAATTATAATAGTGCCCAACTGAGGTACGCACATGGAAGTGTATCATTTTATACTGTGAAGTATATTACATAGAAGTACCTAAAGCATAAATGTACAACTCAGTAAGTTATGGCAAAATAATGTGCCCACCAACAGTTCAAGAAATAAGACATTTCCACAATCACAGAACCCTCTCTCCCAGTTACTAAGTCTCCCCTCCTTCCAGAATTTAACATCTTTTTTGACTTATCACATGGCAGTTGCTTGTTTTTGAAATCACTAAATATGTATTCTTCTGTGTGGTAGTTGTTCACTCAATGAAATATTTGTAAGATTTATCTATGATGTTGTGGTTAGTACAGCTCATTTATATTTCATTGATGTGTGTGTGTGCAATGCATTTCTGAGATTGTGTCTAGGAGTGGACTTTCTGGGTCAGATGACATATAATTTGTTCAACTTTATTAGAAAATGCCAAAATGATTTCAAATGGATTACACCAATTTGCATTCCCAATAGCACCATATGAGCATTCCCATTGCTCCTTGTTCTTGCCAGCACTTAGTATCATCAGTCTTTTTAACTTAGCCATTCAGGTGGGGGTATTCTACACAAATGCTGCAACGACTTTTAATTTTCATTTCCTTGATGACTAAGATTAAGTACATATAAATGCATTTGATGGCCATTTGGATATTCTCTTCTATGAAGTATCTGTTCAAGTCTCTTGCCTATTTCTCTATTAAGTCTGTCTTTCTTATTTACATGTAAGGAGGGGTTTACGAACAGATTTGGAATACAAATTTTTTTGTCTGATATATAAATTGGAAATCTCCTTTTCATCTCCAGAGAGCTGTTTCACTCTTTTAATGATGCTTGTTCTGAAAATGTTTAATTTTAATATCATTCAATTTATCTATCTTTTTATGGTTAGTTTTAATTGTACTCTAAGATACCGTTTCTGAGGTCTTCTGTTTCTACCCAAGAGAAAGAAAGTTACAAGCGAAATTTCTTCCATTCTTAAAACAACAGTAACGAGTTCAGATAGGCTACAAAGGCATAACTTTTCATGAACCCATCAGATAGTCCTCTCAAGCAAGGACACATGAGATACACAAGCTATTCCACTCTTGGTG
Source organism: Spermophilus citellus (assembly GCF_964194105.1). NCBI lineage: Eukaryota > Metazoa > Chordata > Mammalia > Rodentia > Sciuridae > Spermophilus > Spermophilus citellus. The sequence continues at coordinate 31,749,234 of NC_138188.1, forward strand.
GGACATTGAGGAAGGAGTGACCACCATGCAACTGGGTAAAAATAATTCAGCTAATATTCTAATGAATTCCTGAGAGCTAAATTTGGTCCAGCATATCACTCTAAAATAACTATGAGTCCCAGACACAAGTAGAGCTAGTGCACACTCATGAGATATTCTTTATGGCTCTTTTCTGGATTCTCTTGAGAAAAATGAGGCCAGAGCAAAAGGCCAGAAAAAGCTGTCTTAGGTGGTGTGGATATGCAGGAGGTGATTGGGGTGGCTGACACACCACCTGTTTCTCTTATGCCTTTTCTTATACAACCCAAAGCCTTAAGGTGTTGGGGTGGAACAGCAAACCTTATAGCTCAGTGCTATTGGAGGAGGGATAGGAACACATCCTAGAACCAGGCCTACTGTAAACCTGCATTAAAAAGGGCCCCAAATCAAGACTCAATGGGATGTGTAGTTGAAACAACTTGGAGATCCAATTCTACTAAGTTAGAGGGGCTTGCCAACTGTCTTGATGTGTTTTTAAATGATCTTGGGTCTTTACAGATTTGCCTTGACAAAGTATATAACACAAAACTTATACAAAGTAATCAGCTAAGAGGTGAACTTCCTACTATAACAAGTAATCAACACTCTTTAGAAGGCAATAGCAGAATTTGGAATCTCCACAACATGTCATTCACAATGTTTAGTATATACTAAAAAATAGAAAAAGGGAAATGTGACCCAAAATTCAGAAATAAAAGCAACCCAGAGAAATGGATCATTAGATGGCCCACATGTTGGATTTAGCAGATGGAAAATTCTAAGTTGCTATTATAAATAAATTCAAAGAGTTAAAGGAAAATAAAGGTAGGCTATAGCTTTATAGAAAATAAAGGTAAGCCAGGCATGGTGGCGCACATGTGTAATCCCAGCTAATAAGGAGGCTGAGGCAGGAGGATGGAAAGTTTAAGTCCAACCTGGGCAATTTAGTGAGACCCTGTCTAAAAATAAAATAACAAAAAAGGGATGGGGTGTATCTCAGTAGTGGAGCACCTGCCCAGCATGTGTGGGGCCCTGGATTGAATCCCCAATTCCACACACACACATATACACAAAGAGAGGAAAAGAAAAAAGTTTCCTAAAGTTGCTGCAAGAAAATAATGGTCAACCTGGATTTTAATATACAGTGAAAAAAAATTCATGAAAAATGAAAGACAAATAAAGCCATTTTTAGCTTAACAAAAGCTGAGGCAGTTTTGAGCCATGAGAATTATAATATAAGAAATACTAAAGAAAGTTCTTTGGGCTAATGTAAAATGATTCCAGATGGAAACCTGAACGTATGGGAAGGAAGAAAGAGGGACAAAAATGGTACATTAATAGTGATCTGATTGTAACCTTAATAACTTTGGTAAACAGTGTGACATTTCTTATACACATTCACTTGCAGATGGTCTAGCAGAAATGAGAACTTACATCTCTGATACAAATATTAATTGTAGCTTTGTTCCAAAGGCCCCAATGTAGAGTCAACTCAAATGTCCATCAACAAATCAGTGGACAAAATGTTGAGATATATTCATATAGTGGAAAACTGCTGAGAAATAAAAAAGAATAAATTTTGACACTAAAAGCATAATCCATAAAAGGAAAAATTAGTAAGTTGGACTTCATCAAAACTAAAACCTTTTGCTTCATGAAAGCCTACATGAAGAGGATGAAAAAATAAACTACCAACTGGAAGGATCTATCTGGAAATCACATATCTAAGAAAAGTCTAGTACTTATTTAGAATACAAAAAAAAAAAAACCTTTCAAAACTCAACAATTAGAAAACATATAATGAAATGAGGTAAGACAGAAGACATGAACAGATACTTTGCCAAGAAGGATATACAGATGGTGAATAAGCACATGAAAAGATATTCTACATCATTAACCATCAAGGAAATGCAAATTAAAACCACAGATATCTCCGAATACCTAAAACTTAAAAAGAGTGACTATACCACATGCTGGCAAGAATGTAGAGAAACTGGAGCAGTCATATATTGTTGGTGATAATGTAATAATGATCCAGCTACTCTGGAAAATGCCCTAGCAGTTTCTTTAAAAATTAAGCACACAATTATTTGACTCAGAAATTACACTCTCCAGGTGCGGTGGAGCACACCTGTAATCCCAATGACTCGGGAGGTTGAGGCAGGAGGATTGTGAGTTCAAAGCCAGCCTTAGCAATTTAACAAGGTACTTATCAACTCAGCCAGACTCTGTCTGAAAATAAAATATTTTAAAAGGGCTGGGGATGTGGCTCAGTGGTTAATCTCCCCTGGGTTCAATCATCAGTGCCAAAAAACAAACAAACAAACATCAACAACAACAACAAAACCCAGAAATTATACTCTTGGATATTTATCCCTGAAAATGAGAACTTATTCACACAAAAACTTGTACAAGAATATCAGTAGTATATTTATTCATGCTAACTCAATTTAGCTCAGTAGGTGAATGATTAAACAAATGGCGGTATGTCCATACCATGGAATACTCACCAGTAGTTTGATACCTGCAAACAACCTGGATGAATCTCCAGTGAATTATGTTGAATAATAAATATTACTTACTGTAGGATTCCATATATGTATCCAACATTGTTAAATGGCAAAATTTTAGAAATGCAAGAGAGATTAATGTAATTGCCAGAGGAATGGGGTAGGTTGGGAGGAGGCAGGAGGAAGGGAGGTGGATGTGTTTATAACAGGGTAACAAGAGAGATTCTTCCAGTGATGGGACCATTCAGCCTCTCCACTGTGATAAAATTATATGGAGCTAAATATACATGAACATGTGCACATATATAATTTTATAGTATACATGCAAGAACACAAATGAACACAGATAAGCTGGGGTGATCTGAATAAAATAGACTGTGTCAGTATGGATATTCTGGTTATATTATAACCCAGTTTTTAAAAAGTTACAATCAATAGAAACTAGACAAAGTATTCAAAGAATTTCTCTGCATTATATGTCACAACTGCCTGTGAATCTATAATGATCTCCTTCAAAATTTCCACAAAGATATCCCTTCAAAAATTATCCAAGCATAGGTTGGTTAGGACAGTGCCTTTTTTGAACCATCGTACAAGCATTTCCATGTGAAACTGAAAAGGCAGACTCTAAATTGATGCCTTCATGGAAACCTAGGTGATACAATTGTCATCAGCTTGTTCCACTTGAGAGACCACCTGCAAGTATTGTGGAAATTAGGGATATTCAACAGGCGGTCTTTAAGAATAAGTTTAGACAAGGAGCACTCAATAAATATATGACTTTAAGACCTGCATATTTTGTTAAATACTTAAGGAGTAGTAAAAGGGTTCAAGACTGCCCGGAGTGATGGCTCACACCTGTAATCCCGGCAACTCCAGGGGATGAAGCAGATGGATTTCAAGTTCAAGGCCAATCTCAGCAACTTAGTGAGGCCCTACATAAAAAAAAGGAATGAACTACTCATGAATGCAACAATGTGGATGAATCTCAAAAGTATTATGGAGAGAGGACATACTTAAGATTCTACTTATATCATACTTTAGAACAGGAATAATTAGTCTATAATGATAGACATTAACATCCGTGGTTCTCTGGGGGCCATGGGCATAATAATAATGAGAGCTTGACTGCAAAAGGACAGGAGGGAGGTTACTAGGGAGATGAAAGTGTTCTATTTCTCAACTGGGATAACGTAGTCCTATGACTGCATACATTTATCAAAGTGAATTAACCAATTACTGAAAAATGTGTAGATGTCACTGTATGCAAATGAAACTGCAATGCAGTTGATTTTTAAAAAGCTAACAATACCAAATTTTCAAGAGGATTGGTGTATACATTGCCAGTGCGAAATGCTAATTGGCACAACTTTGGATATAAGTGGTTCCTTATAAGGTTAAACATACTTACCCTATGATCTAGCAATTTTTTGCATCTAGATATTTCCCTAAGAGAAATAAAGGTATGGGCTCACAGAAAGACTCATGTATGAATTTTAATAGCAGATTTATTCATAACTGTAAAGAATTATAAAAAATTTAATTGCCTAGGTGAATAGAGAAACAAATTATGGTGTATTCATTCAAAGCAATACTACCTAGCAATAAAAGCAACAAATGACTTATACACACAACCACACAAATGAATCTCAAAGACATCATGCTAAGCAAAAGGTGACAGATACATAAGAGATGCAAAGTGCCATGCCATTTATATGAAATGTTAGAACAATTTTATTTAATTGATAATGAAATAAAGCATATCAGCAGTTGCTTGTATAAAGTTGGGGAGAGGAAGTAGGTATTAAGTATTGTATGTAAAAGAGTACCAAGACACTTTTGGAGTTATTGAAATGTTCTATACTTCAATTAATAGGGTGATGAGGATGTGGGAGAAAGGAACACCAACGCATTGTTGCTGAGATTGTAAATTAGTACAATCACTGTGGAGATCAGTATGGAGGCTGCTCAAAAGACAAAGACTGGAACCACCCTATGATCCAGCTATACCACTTAATATTTATCCAAAAGAACTAGCCAGCATACTACAGTGATGCATGGATACCCAGGCTGAAGGCAGCACAATTCACAAGAGCCCAGTTATTGAAACAGACTAGGTGTGTGTCCATCCACAGATAAAGAAAATGTGGTAAAGAGATATGATAGAGTTTTACTCAGCCACAAAGAAGAATGAAATTATATAATTTGCAGGAAAATAGATGGAACCTGAGACCATTGTGCTGAGATAAATCAGACTCAGAAAGTCAAGGGTTATGTTTTTTCTTATATGTGGAAGCTAGAAAAAAGGAAGGAAGGAAGAAAGAAAGAAAAAGAAAGAAAGAAAAGGATCCTAGTGAAAAATAGAAAAGAGATCAGGAGACTAGAGAAAGGGAGCAGGGGAGGTGGGAGGGATGGCAAAGGGGACCCAAATGGAGAAAATTATGCATTGTGCACATATGGGGACATCACAATGAATCCCATTAGTATGTATAATTATAACACACCAATACAAAATGGGAATAAAAGGTGGTTGCATGGTTGCATACATTTTTCAAACCCCATTGAACAGTAAATAGGCTTAAAATAATTTTCATTGTAAATTGCCAGTATTTTTTTTTAAAAAATAAGGCTTTTTAAAAGCTTACTTGTCTCCAAGTTTTTGGTCTAATCAACTAAGGCTGAAACCATTAACTGAGATGGGAGAGCCAGCAAAAAGAGGTTTGGAGAGAAAGAAAGATGGGGAGTTGAGCTTCCCTGCATTTGGATGCAGGGGTCCTCTTGCACTTCTCCTTCACGCACCATTGCATCCGCAATTGATCAGCCAATTGCAACTGCGCAGTTTGTGTGCTTTCCTGGCTAGGTCGGTTTTCCTCCCCAAGGAGGAAGGGGCTTTATTTGTCTCGTTCACCCTCCTCTCTGGGCCTGGCGTACAGCATTTGCCCCAGTGCCCTAGTCTCTGACAGGGGCCACTAGGTGCCTTCCCAAGGTGGTCAGAGCCCCAGATACTGACATTGATTTCTTTCTGATGCCCGCTCCTGTCTCAGGCTGGGCGGCAGGAGGTGCTCGGGTAAACAACAATTGGGGGAAGGAGGAGGTGGAAGCTACTTGAACGCCCGCGGGCAGCCGCTGGAGTTCCAGATGGTGACGCTGTGGGGAGGCAGACAGCATCTGGGAGCGGGGACACCACGCTGCAGTGGGGTGACTGCCCTGCCCACAGCTGGTCAGAGAGCCGGGAGAAGCAGTGAGTGCCCGCACCCAGGCTCGGAGCCTGGTGCTGGCACGTTATTCTCGACATCCTTGTTGTTCAACTACATTTTACTGAAGGTGCATTTGCAGGAGAGGGAGACAGGAGCAGGTCATGTCTAGTGAGCAGGCTCTGGTTGGCTCAGATCGCGGGCTCCTCTGGCGTGACCACATTAGGGAGAGTGGGGTGGGCACAGGGAGCCCGCAAGACCGAGGGCACCCTGGCGTGGAGGCCGGGCTGTCCGAGGGGTGCCGGGCGGGAAGCCAGTCCCCAGCCCAGCGAGTGGTCTGGCCTTTTGGTCGGCAGGGCGTGGTGCCTCTGATGGTCCCAACACCGGCCACCGCGCTGGTGGGCGGCGCCCCCTGGTGGTAGACTGCTACTCCAGGGAAGGAGCCCTGTCCATCTCGCCCAGCTGCCGGGACCCGCTAGGAGGCGCCGCTTTGCAGAACTCCCTACTTGTGCCTTATGGCAGAAGCCAAAGGGAGGGAGCCGTGACCGCAGCCAGCTGTGCCTCAGTTTCCTCGTCCGTGAAATGACATGATAATTGTGTCTCGGGGGTGTGGTGAAGATTCAAGGAGATGGATGTAAATGATTTGTGTGTTCTGAATTTTTAATGCACTCAGGGCTGCAGCAGCCTTCCTGATTTTCATGGGTCTGGAGAGGCGGTCCAGGTTAAAGAGGAACCATGTGAAAATTGCATCTGTTCTTTCCCAGCATGAACCCAAGGGAAAGCTTCTGCCTCATCTGAACCCTCCTCCCCACCTGCCCAGTTCCTCTTCTGTAAGCTGGTGGTCAGGAAGTGTAAGGAGGATGAAATCTTAAATATTTCTTTCTGTATCTTAAACAAATATTTATTCCTTTCTGAGACCCCTGACATCCTTTTCATGGATTTGGTGATTGGATTTAAATGGGGATGCTTGCACATTGATGGACCCACAAAGCAAAGAGAGGGGGTTGTAAACACATGGGGGTCCTGCATAGAAGCCCTTTTGAGTTAGCTGCCCCACTCTGCCAGGAGTCTGAGCCATTTTGAATTCCAGTTCCATGCCTGCAGAATCCCAGTTCTCTCAGCTGCAGAGAAGCAGGTGGGAAAGGATGGGGAGGGTGGTGATAGAGCAGCTCAGTGCAGAAGAGGGGGACCAGAAAGGGGCAGGTGCTCCAAGTGCCACAAGGTGGGGAATCCTGGGAGTGTGCTGGGGAGGGGTGGGTGTGCTTGAGAAGATGGCTTCTCTGGGTGTAGCATGGCCCACCCAGCACCCTCTCCCATATAGACTCTAGGAGGATCTTCTGAGCTAGTAATGCCTTCCTGGAACTGGTCAGCTGGGACTCTAAGGCCATTCTGCAGACATTCATGGGCAGAGCACCAACCCAGAAGCCAGAACAGACTGGTCCCACTTCTCAAAGCCTGGTGTAAGTCAGCCCTAAAGACACTTAGCGCCTGAACCTGACCCCTCTTCTGGCCTGTATGGAGTGAATAGTAGTTAAATAAGTATTAGGTATTGTATGGAGTGAATATTAACTTTAGGTAAACATGTTTTGATGTTGTGCCACAAGTGTGCAGTATGTTAGGTATAGATAATATTAACTTTAGGTAAACATGTTTTGATGTTGTGCTACAAGTGCGCAGTGTGTTAGGTATAGATAAGATAGTGATGAGTGCGAAGTGTGTTAGGTATGGATAAGGTAGTGAAAAACAAATGATGTAAAGGAAAAACCCCAATAAGATGTAAACAAGTTAGGCTTAGTATAAATATAAGGCACGGAGGACAGGCAGCACCTCTCAGGTCAGGCACTGACACCAGCCGCCTGATTGGTCCGTCCGGTCTCTGCTCCGCTGCTGCTGTGTGAGGACTGCTGTGAGAATAAACGAAGCATTGGAAAGACATCTCCGTGAGTCGGTGTGGTGTGTTCGTGTCGCCGGGGATTCTGGTCCGGGTAGGACAGGGCCGGGGACCCGCCTGCGGCTGACCTCCGAGACCAAGGCCCGCTCCAGCTTCGGGAGCTGCTCGCGACATGGCCTTACTATTGATCTCCTTCATGTGTCTTGGTCAGTGTGTCCTCAGAATGAGCCTCCTTACCTCTGTCTGTTCCCTCTACTGGAAAGTCTTCTCCTGCACCTTTGACCTTCTGAAAATCCAGCCCAAGCCCCTTCTCTTGATGGCTCAGCTGAATAGCTCACAGCACCCTGTGTTTATTTCTTATGAGCCCTGGAAGGGCCGGGAGCATGTATTCATCATGTCCTTTCCTTGCACACATCAGGTACTAAATGAATGCAGGAAAGCATGAGCGACAACTGGAAGGGTCTTTGTTTTCTCCAACTGCAGGTTTGATGGTCACTATGACCTCACAGGGCTGGTGGGAGTGCTGGGTGGGATTCCTCCACTGCAGATCGGCCTCCTGCTCCTCCTCATGGACTCTGCTCAGCCAGCTGTCCTCCTCTGGGCTCCTCAGACTTCCTATCCTTTATTTCTGTATCCCAGCAAACCTCGGCCACTGAAGATGTCCTTTTCCTGACCCTGCATCTGTCTCAGCCACCGCCCATCTCTGCCTCCTCAGATCCAATCTTCCCCACTTCCCACCCCCCTGAAGACAGCCATGGCTTTGCCTGGACATTATCTCCTCATTTTGGGGGGCTGATCATTGAGGCTTTCCTGACTATATGCTCTACTCCCTCTTCAACAGCCGGATAAAGCTGGTTTAAGTGTCTCAGTGAGCAGCTGCGTCCACCCAGGTTTGCTCCCCATGGTAGAGGATTCTGGTGCTTATCCACATCTGTTTTTTTTTTTTCTCTCTTCTGAGCACACAGGATTATCATGCTTCCCCACCTCCATGGCAGTGGATACAGCCATGTGACAGACTCTGGCCAATGGACTAGAAGCAGAGTGAAGTGTGTTCCTTCTGGACCAAAGAGCCTGCTTACCCACCCAGGAGACCCTCCTCCCCTGCCTCATCGATCCTGGCAGCATGATGAAATGAGACCTCCAAGGTCCAAGAATTGTGCTTTACTGAGTCACCCTTGGAAACCTTTGTCCTGGAATGTCACCCAGACCTGCCATGGACTTTGTGTGAGCAAGAGATATAAACTTGTGTTGTGTCACGGGACTGAGATTGGTGAGGTCTGTTATAGATGCATAGCCAAACCTCCCCTGGCTGATTCACTGATGAAAGGGGCCTGTTAAAATGAATGGATGGCTTGGCAAACTGTACAGACCCATGCACATTTCTTACCGTGATCCAGATGTAGCATGTGCCTAGGGAGGCAGGGACTTCAGCAAGGTGGTGAACTCTGTCGTGTGGCCACACTGCAGGGCTGGGACTGGGGGCAGGGAGTGGCTGAACGGGCAGGGTGTGTCGTGGGAGAAAGGCTTTCTCTCATTTATGATTTGCCAAGGGCTTGCCCAGGGCCTGTTTACATATTTAATCTCTGATGAAAGGTTATAATGAATCTGGAACTATTGGCAAGAGATGGACATTTCTCCTAGGTATTTAGTTCCTGTGGTTGTGAAAGAGGAATTTGTCTCCTGAATTTGCAGGGTGTCTTTCTCTCTCTCTCTCTCTCTCTCTCTCTCTCTCTCTCTCTCTCTCTCTCTCTCCTGCATATACACAAATGCGCAGAGCTACTGCCAACCTCTCTGGGAATCTGTAATACAATATTTTAATATCAATCTGATTCTAGCTGGATTCAGGCCCCTGCTTAATTGTCTCTCCACCTTTGAGAGTGGTTGAAGAAAATCACAATATGGCTTTGTTTCGTAAGCAAGAATCTGCTAACCAGTCACCAGATGGGGGTGTTCCCTTGAAGGTCTGCCTGCCTGCAGAGTTCCCAGAGCCTTCTCTTTTCATAACCTTTTCCTCTTTGTCCCCTTTCTCCATGACTCTCCCTTAACTCCTTGTGCAGCAGGGCTGAATGGGCCCTATTTAATGAATAGTCATAATGTTCTTGTGCTGCACGAATAGGAAGTGGGTGGATTCCCCACCTCCGTTTCCTATCGAACAGTGCCCTAGAGACTCCTCCAGCTCCCTCCCATGGGTCAGTGACCTTCAAGGGAAAAAGAGGCACTTATTTAAGTGCACCCCTCAACTTCAGAATGACTCAGTAGGGGAGAAGAGGTTGCAACACGCAGAGAGAGCTGGAGAGCTTGGTTTGAGTCCGGCACTGGCAAGCTATTATTTGTGTGAAGTGGGTCACAGTGGTTATGTCCTTGATTATAGATTCCTCATATTTAAATGGGGCCTTAAGACCAGACAGGCTGGCCTCCATCATGAATGAGGCTATGGTGAGGATCCTCCAGAGAGGGCTTTGGACCAAAGGATAATTGATGAAGATATGACATTTGGTTCTCACTGTATTTTTTCTTCTCTTATTTCAGGAAGTGTCAAAGAAGGACAGATGGAGGAGGAGGAGGAGGAGGAGGAGGAGGAGGAGGAGGAGGAGGAGGAGAAGAAGAAGAAGAAGAAGAGGAGGAGGAGGAGGAGGAGGAGGGGGAGGAGGAGGGGGAGGAGAAGAAGAAGAAGAGGAGGAGGAGGAGGAGGAGGAGGAGGAGGGGGAGGAGGAGGGGGAGGAGGAGGGGGAGGAGTGGGGGGAGGAGGAAGATGCCCCTGTAGACCCTTCCTTTCATCCCTCTTTTGTTCATCCCACATGGGGCTGGACTATATAGGGAGCAGACAGATGGAGTGGAGCAGGGGAGTGGGCTTCCTAGGACTGGGCAGGGGAGGGAGAAGTGGGGAGAGGGTCTAGCTGTGGGTATGCCCAGGGAGTGACCCTAGCCCTGGGTTAGCCTCTGCAGGGTTTCCAGGCTCAGTGGAGAAGCAGGGCCATGAGGAGGCCTCAGACTGGGAAGGGACCAAAGACCTACCGTGGCCTTCTTAAATGCCTAGGACCTTGGGATGGCTCTGGGAGCTAGTCCCAAACATAGTTGATATTGAACTTCCAGCCAGTCAGCAGGATGGGGGTTTGACATCCGGCTCAACTGATTTAAAGAGATAATTAGGGCTGGGGTTGTGGCTCAGAGGTAGAGCGCACGCCTAGCAGGCATGAGGCACTGGGTTCGATCCTCAGCACCACATAAAGTAAAATAAAGACATCGTGTCCACCTATAACTAAAAAATAAATACTATTAAAAAAAAAAAAGAGATAATTATAACAAGCTTGTGGACAGAGAGTCCCTCTCTCAGGACTTATAGGAGCCTGATCTAAATGTGAGCTTGTTTTTAGGCCTGCTTGTTCCTGGTTGCAGCCATCCAGGAGATGGGACCCCCTGGTGTCCCTTCACCCTGTCATCCTTCACACATATTTAAATTTACCAAAGGCTGATCCGACTATACGTTTTTCAGTGGACAAGACTCAGATGCACTGATGATCCCAGACACAGGGTTTGAGGACCACCCACATTGGCCTTGTGAGAGAGACCAGTGAAAGTACCATTCATGGGTCCCCCAGAGAACCACCTAAATAGTCTCTCAGGCCATCTGGAGGGCGTTCAGGACCCACATTTTAACAACACCCTCTATAAGCATCTTACACCCAAGGAATTTTTGGTTAAGTTTTGGTCTAGAAGTAAAATGAAAGTGATACCATTATATTTTCTGCTAGCATTTGAGAGGAAAGATTTGCTGGGCAGTAGTAAGTGGTCAATTGTGATTATAATATTAATTCTGTCCTGCATCACAGATATAGCTGTTCATGTTCTACCCCACTTCTGGGTGTAAACTCAAGGACAGATTAGGCCTCTCCAGGGCCTGGTACCATAGACCTTTAACAGTTTTCTGCAGAACTTCACTGGTACCTGCTCAGGACTGGTACCTGACAGGTTGAGAACAGCAGTACCTTCAATGCCACTGGCCATGGGTTCAGAGGGCCTAGGCACGGATACTTCCTCTGTCTAGAAGGTGCAGGTTCTGTCTCTTCTTGGATAGATGTATGTGAAACAGCACAAATTCATGACCAAGTTACATCACTAGTAAAATTATAATATATTCATAGCAATATAATAGAATAAAGGATTAGGAGGGCAACCGATCTTCTAGAACCTGAAGGTTGACATTCATTGTTCATGAGCTCAGGTGAAGGCAGCACCTTGGGAATTTGGTTAAATTGTAGCGAGAAAGACCAGGGTTAGTTGGAGGAAACCGTTTTCCCAAGCAGAATCATTGCAAATGCTGAGACTGGCCCTTGAGGTTGCCTGGAGCCTCCTTTACTGAGTGAGATCTGTGGAAATAAGGCTGGTGGCTTTGGAAAGAGGGCTGTCTGTCATAGTGGCTCCTAGAAGACTGGAGTCTCACAGCAGTTGGGCCACTGACACAAACTGCTGACATGAGACCTTTCCAAAGGTGGCTTCCACTATGCTGCTGGATGGGGGGTCTTCCAAGAGGAGCAGCACCAAAGGTCATGCATGGTAATGACCAATGCCCAGCTACTCCGGGGGACCCAGTGAGCCAGGTCTCCATCACACAAAGGACAAGGGGCAGAGTCAGTCTGGAGGGGCCGTGGATGGCACCAATGGTCATGTCAGTATCCTTCTTACTGATCTTGGGTACTTGCTGTTCTTGACAAGCATGTGTGTCCCCTACATGCATTGTCCACACTGCCCATGAAGCACACACTCTGGGAGGAGGCCCTGGTGTACATGGAGGGAGGTGAGGTAAGATCTGAGGGAAGCTCCCTGGAGAACCATATACTGGCACTGCCCAGCACAACGTGGGTCTCCAATAAATAGAGTAATCGATGAAGGCCTCCTCTGTTGGCCTCTACCTCTGACCTCCATCACGTAGCAGCAGCGTCTCCCAGCCCAGGCCCACCGAGGGCACTCGCTCCTCTGGAGTTGGTGAGAAGAGGCTGAGAGGATGTGGAGGATTATAAGCAGGTCTGAAACAAGGGAAGTCAACCTTGCCTGCTTCGGTTTTGTGCCTGCAGCTTGCCATTCAGGTGGGGTGACCGTTAACATCCACCCTGCTCTATTACTTGGCCGTGCTGGCATCTCAGAGTGTCTCTCTCCACTCCTTGGCCACGGACTGAAGTCCAGATGGGGAAGTCCATGTGAAATCCCTTCTTCTCCTCCCAGGCAAGTGTAGGGAGGGCCTTCCTGTTACTCTGAGATGAGGGGAATCTCGTCCCCACTCTGAGATCGAGACCGTGACATTTCAGGCCTTCAGCGTGTGTGACTTTCTTTGCTTGAAATGTAACCCCAGAAAGACAGAGATAAACACATGCAGGTTCAGGGACACAAAGGGTTCAATGTGAGCAGCATTGGGAGGACCCATCCTCAAGGTGTCTTCTGCCTGCTCTGGTGCCAGAGTACGGGCACTGGAGAGGGATTGTGCTTCCCAACATGGCAGCCTCCAAAATGACCTCTGTGGCAGGAAGTGAGGATAAAGGGAGCCAGCCCCTTCTGGTTCTATACTATGCTAAATCCAGATGTGGAGGAGGTTATAGCTTCCCCCTCCCCTAGCCTAACTTGGGTTATTAATAACTCAGCCACTCTCTCCTTCCTTCCATTCTGCTTCTCTGTGGGGTGTGGGCAGTCAGAGGAGCGTCACACGGCTTAGGCACACCCCACCCCCCCAGGGCTGGTGAGGGGCAGGGACTGCCTAAGTGGGCATCCTTGTTGGAGGACCCATTGCTAAGGAGAACCTGGGCATGTGGGGGCTCCTTCCAGGGAACCGGGGGAGAATGGATCCTCCATCTCTGTGCCTACCTGGTGGTCCTACCCAGCCCAGGTATATATGCCAGCTCTTAGAAGCCATGGGAGAGGCTTTGGGAGGAGGAGACAGGGAAGGCAAATAGTGGCTGGTGTTTTCTTTCTTATTTAAAAAACAAAAAGGAAAAGATATGTTAACATTAGTAAAGGCAGGCAGGGGTGGAGGAGGAGGCAGGGTCCACTCTGGAAGAGGGTGGTGGTCCGGGCCGAAGGTCAGACAAGGCCCGCAGCCTTCTCCTGCACATTGTACTCCCTGTTCTTCTTTACCCTCCAGCTGATGAAGAAGAGCAGCAGCGTGCCCAGAGCCTTGTAGCCCACCTGCAGGCCCAAGTAGCTGTGGGACAGGAGGAGACAGGAGCAGTGAGGGAGGGGGCCGTCCAGAAAAGGAGCATCATTCTCACAGTGGCTCAGGGAATGTGTCAGTACCACCCAGGGCCGTGGGGATGGGTGGGGGGGGGGGCAGCACTTTCCTTATTCTTTAGATCTGCAAGGACAAACACCTCCCAGGAGGTAGGAAGGGAGTAGACATGGGACTCCAGTGATCCTCAGTCCACTGGAGCCCCCAGAGGGTGACACTGCCATGCCAGCCAATCCCAGGAAGTCCTGTCTCCCAACAGTCAAAAGGAGAGGGCATCTTCTCGCTGCCTGTTGCTCTGTTCTTCTCCAGCCTTCTCTGCCCCTCTCACAGAGTTTCCAGGTGAGGTAGCTGGCCACACTGTAGCTGGGCTGAGCTCCTTGGAACCCACCACCCGGATCTCTGCTAGGAGTTTCTCTCCCTTTCCATAGCCACAGTCTCTCCCTTTAACCAACTTCTTTCTATGGCTACCTGCCCCTCTCTACCCCTCAAGGGCCTGTGGGGTCAGCATACTAGGGGACTATGGTTTCCACAGCTCCCTACAGGCCCTGAAATGCCTGTCACAGTGACCCTGCTCCCTTTCCATGGCAGGACCTACAGAGATGGCCCTTCGGAAGCCTGACAAGCCCCCACCACAGTCGCCAGACCAATGACCATTCTTTGCTCTTTGCCTAGCCTTCTGGATGCACATGCAGGCAGGACCCTCACCTGTCCCGGAGAGCATCGTTGTCATAGTAGGCACAGGCCCCTCGCCTCCCTGAGCACTGGTAGTTCCACCGGATGCAGGAGTAGTCAATGGTGAGGCCATAGAGGGCTGGAGACGGCAGCCAGGCTGGCAGCAGCGGGGAGGAGAGTTCAGAGAGCCCAGGTCAGGTGGAGCCACAAGCAGAGGTGCCAGCAGGGTGGGGCGCTAAGCCCACTTCAAGGTTCACACAGGTGAACAGCTCTGCCTGCCCCACCCATGGGGACCACAGTGGCTTTGAAAAGCAGAATAACTATCAGCGAAGCCTGAATTTCTCTTTCACCAGAAGGCTTAGGAGATAAAAGGAACCCAGGCCATCCTCTCTGGGCAGAATGAATCACAGGGTCACCTTGATGCCAGCTCAGACATACAACGTAGTTCTCATGCCCGAGGTTGGCCCTAGGTAAGGACGTGGACTCCCCAGGTCCTCACATAGTCTCATGAAATAAGGGAAGGTAAGCTTGGTCTGTTCACTGTTCCAGGACCAAAGGGGCTCAGGACTGGACTCTTGAATCCCTATTTACCAAGGTTCAAATCCCATGTTCTTTCTCCATGACTTTACATTGTCCTATTGGGTCAGACAGGATCCCTGGAAGACCTGCCACACCACGTCCACAGCAGCTGCATGGCAGCACCTTGTGCAGCAGACACTGTGTCTTACTGCTGTGCCTTTTGGTGTTGAGAATTTTGGATGCCCACCCCCATCCCACCCCCACTCTGTACCATTAGGTCAAATGCAATCAGCCACTGGCCTGGGAGGAGAAAGAAAGAAGTGATATGTACTTGTGACCCCACCCATGAGTGGGAAACTTCCAGAAGTGATCTCTCTAATTAGAACCTGCTCACTACCCAGTCTCCAAGGGAACAGGGAGAGAGAATCTGCCCCAAAAGATTGACCTCCAGCGATCCTTTCCTCAATAGAAATAAAATCCCGAAAAATGTTCAGACAAACCCCAGTGGGTAATTATAAACCTACTGCAGTTTACAAATAGGGAGTCTTTTGGTCTGTCCCAGAGTGGAACTATATTCTCCAGCGATGATTGGAATCTCTCCTGGTCTGGGTTTGCTAACCATGGCTCTGTATCGAGTTTTCTGAGCTCAGATGGAAAAACTAAAGCAGCAAAGGCTTTGAGCAGTGGGAGAGAGTGGTCATTTTTCTTTTCTTGCTTGGTGGTACCGGAGATTGAATCCAGAGGGGCTCAGCCATTGAGCCATGTCCCCAGTCCTTTTTATTTATTTATTTTTTATATTTTGAGATACCTCACTAAGTTGCCCAGGCTGGCCTCACGCTTTGCAATCTTCCTGCCTCAGCCTCTGTAATCACTGGGAATATAGGCATGGATCACTGTACCCAGCAAGAGTAGCTATTTTAAAGGTCACTGAAAGAATCAGGGCAGGGCTCATAGGAGCCTGTCCCAGCAGCTGGTTGGATGGAAGGAATCAAGGTCTCCCTCCCAGCAGAGACCATAGAGCCTTGGCCAGGAGGACAGGGCACCCTGCGTCTTGCATATTTATAATACAGGTCACAGGGCCCGGAGGGACTCCACAAGGACAAGAGGAACCAGTGGCATGAGGCATGAGGCCAAGAAATCCCACTAAAAAAGCTGGTTCATTTCTCATCAGTGTCTCCAGCTAGACTGGATTCCTGCAAAGGCTCCTGCTCAGCCCACCCCAAAAAGGACATGGCCAATACCCAGTGGCAGCCACTGCAGGGTAAGGTCTGGACCTGGCCCCCGGGGCTAACATGCAGAGGGGACTGCACAGTGTTACACCTTGATAGCAATGAAGTCCCCCTCTTTGGAATCTCCACATTCCCCCCTGCAGTTTCCACCCACCGGGTCCTTAATAGATACATCCTCAGTTGAAGGGACACTCAGTCCCTTTCCTTCTATTTACCTGTATCTCCAGGGTCCCACTTGTGTGCCTTGTGTTAATCTAGTGCATGGATGTGTCAAAAAGGGGCAGCCCAGTGTGAGCAGCAGTCCAGGAAAGAATCTCACTCGAGGAGTGTTGGGTGCCACCGCTCCCTGTGGGCAGCTTGCCCTCCCCGTAGGGCACTGTTGATCACTTGTACACAGCTGGGTTCCTCCAGGGGGCTCTGGGGCTGTTGGACAGGCGGGTTCACAGGCAAAAGACCCCGCACAGAAGAAACATTGGCTGAATAGAGGTAGGAGGAGTGACTTTTTAAAATGGGAAGAAAGCCAGGGCTGGGTTCAGCTGCTGTTTGATGAAGGGCAGGAATGTAAGGTTTTTGTTCCTACGACAAATTCTTGGAGAAAGGTTTAAAAATACCTGCTGTTAACTCTCCAGGGGGTATTCTCAGCTGTGTCCACTTTTCCTTTTTCTTATATAATTTGGTTTGGAATTCATGCCATGGATGGAATCTTTCCTAACCTCAAGCAATCAGGGGAACGTCCATGTGGGGTTTAGCCATCTGCTGTTAATTATGCACAGTTTCTGTGTGCACTGGAGATGAGATGGGCTACCCCTAATCCTTCCCCACTCCCCATAACCCCTGAAAGCCCACAGCCCAGGTCCACTACTCAGAAAGGGGGCTCTAAGATACTCACCCAGCAAGCGCATCAGCAAGAACTGCACCCCGATGGCAAATGACTTTTCTTCCTGGTTCACCACACTGAAAAGGCAGACAGGAGATTAGTAGTGCAAAGATTCGGGGCCGCACCATGCCCTGGTCAGAGGGGCAATTATCCTTGGAGTGGGTCCAAAGCTGCCCTCATGTGGCCCGAGAAGCCATCTGGCCAACTGGATTCACCTGGGCTGAATGTCCTGCTGTTATACTGGTGGTTCTCAGAGCATATTCCTTGTTAGAAATGCAGGTTCTTTGGCTCCAGGGCTAGTGTATGGATGTGCCCAGAAGAGACAGACTTTGGGGAGGGGGAGAGAGATCTGTGCTTTCACAAATCCTCTAAGAGATTCCAATGCAAGCTCACATCTGAGAATCGCTGGTCTAAGTGATTTTCAGGGATGCCCGCTTTAAGAGAATGGGAGCAGGAGAGACTAGGAGGGAAGAATTGGTGGCGGAGGATTTTATGGCAGCAGGTCTGAACAACTCCCAGAGAGTGTCTGATACCAGGAAAAGACAGCCCTGGTATAATTAGGGCCCCTGGGCTGTTGGCTACTGTGCACAACTGAAAGAATTCTTTACCCCAGGTCAGCTTTGTGGGCGTGTGACCTGCAGTGCAGCACAGGAGTGCTCCACCCTCAGAGAGGCCCATGCTTGTTCTAATGGTCGGCTGTGGCTGTCCTTAAATTACATTTTCACTTGCACTAGGTCCTGCAAATTAGATAGCTAGTCCTGTTCCCACCTGACTCCTTCCAGAGGGGAAGTGAGTGTGGCTGAAGGAGGTTCAGAAAGAGGGTGGGTGGCCCTGCCATCCCAGCGGGGAGGGGGATGGAGCAGAGAGGAGCAGGAACTGGCCTCAGAGGCACCTGTTGACTGCCTGGGTTCTCTATGCGGTCAGCGCACACTCCTGGAGGGTGCTTGTTGGGAGAAAAGCATGGAGGGCTGAGGACATAGTGAGGAAGGGAATCTGCAAGCAATCCCACTTCCCTCTACAGTTTGTTTTGATCCCACTACCAAAGTTCTCCTAGCAAAAGGAAAGAGATCTCATTCCAGACCCCTGGAGGGATGGCCCAGGGAGAGGATACTTATCGGGTTGAAGGCAGGAGAAAGAGGCACCATCTGGGATCCCCTCAATGGAAAATACCTCAAACCCTGATCTAATTTATGCTCCCTTTAGCCTATTGAACCCTAAATGGCCCAGTCCATAAGAGAGGCACCCTCTTGATCTTTGTCCCTATCCTGGCCAGACTCTCCCAGATTCTTAACTTATGAGACTTGGGAACCCCAGTTTGACTTTTGATTGAGATCCTAGTGCCCACCCGCCTTACTCCTGCCCCATTTGGCCCTGAATCAGTGCCGGCTTTCTGACCACTCTCTCCTTCCACATTTGCCCCCAAGCCTCTTTGCACATGCCTGGCTGGGGGCTAGGACTAAGAGAAATAATGCTCGGGTACCTGTGGTCACCTTGAGTCTCACCTTCCTGACAGTAAGTAGCGTCCATTCTGTCTTCCTTCCCCGGGGGGTGGGGATTTATCTTTAAACCATCATGGGATCCTCAGATCTCCTGTCTAGTTTTACCCTAGACCCTGACCAGGCTTGAAAAGGAGAGATTTTTCTAGAAAAGCCCATCTTGGGGTTGAAATAACGCTCTGTTCTCCATGACTTCCCCATCCTGGAGGTGTGGGGAAGAAGTCCTCAGGGTGATGATTTGATGGGGATTGTCCTCTCTCCCTTGAACTTGTGAGATTTCCTTACCCTGTCTCTCTCCTCCTCATGGCCTCATCTAGATTTATCCCAGGGTCAGAGGATCTACTAGGGTCCATCTGACCCAGAGTGCAAGAAGGGACTCATACTGAAGTGCTTTAGTTGAAAGCATCAGTGCTTGGAGCACAGGATGGGGAGCAGTAGAGAAGAGGGTAAGAATGACTTTGGTTGAGGCAACAAGCCATGGGCTCTGAGCATCCCTGCGTGTCCTCGGTGAGTTTTGCTGAGCATGCGTGGTCCTGGCTGCTCTGATGCTGGGCCATTCTCAGGACTGTGATTGCACTGAGTAAACTTGGGGCATGAGTGAGACTCTAGACCAAATAAGAAGCTGGCTCACTGCTCACCATGTCAGCGCTGGCTCTCCCAAGCTTTGCATTCCTCAGCTGTGGTAGAAACCCACTGCAGGGAAAGCATCCACCTGAGCCTCTCCATGTTACCCCCGCCCCCTCAGGATGTGGGGGGTCAAGGATAACTGGCAGAACACCAGGGTCATACTGCTTTCTGTATTGTATGGAAGTCCTTTGTCTCTGATCCAGGAGATTCCTATCTTCTGTCAGCATCTTCAAAATAGCAACCGTGCTAGGAGCTTGTTGGCTGCAAGCTAACTCAATTGGCTAAGTTGTAAACAGGGTAAAAATCTCAGATCTTGACAAGTAGCTGCTTTGCTCTGTCCTTATCTCCTAGTCTTCTGGGGGGAAAGAGGTCCCGGGTACCTAGTTGTTTATAGTCATTATTGCAATTTGCTTCATAGTGATTATTGACCAATGTATAGAAAACCCGATGTTTACAAAGCAACTGACCATAGAATTCTGACACTGACACTTTGAGGTCAATGTCATTATCCCCATTTCATAAATGAGGAAGATGAGATTCAGTGAGATTAGACAATAGCCAAGGGCACTCAGCTGGTATGTGGCAACATAGGGACTTTGACCCTGGCACTGAGAGAGTCCAAATCCTGTGTTCCTTCCTCTTGACCTTGATTCAAGGTGGGTGAGTAAGGACAGGAGGGAGGGTACCCTGTGAAGCGGGCAGGGGGTGGGGAACAGGCGTTCACTGTATAAATCTCAGAGGCACCTGAAGGCCTTTTTGATGGACACCTCTTCTCCCCCTCCCACCTTGGCCAGCCTTTCCCTTCTGACCTGAGGTCAAGGTCCTAGCTCCAAGCATGCTGGGATTTTCTCAACAGCCCTCACTCTGTCTCTGGAACTTTCCTTAGTTCCTGCTTCGATTTTGTGCCTCCCAGCTGAATCATTTTCCTTTCTCTCAGTGCTTTTAGGATTTTAAAATAAGTGAACCTACAGTCATTTCCACCACAGGAAGCCAGGCAGCCTGGCTCCCCCTTGGGACTCAACCATTCACCAGCTCTGCCACCCCGGGGCCAGTGATTGATGGAGGCACTAAGAGGGCCTGCCTCAGATGGGTGCCATGGGACTGAACCCGGCCATGCAACAGAGAGCCCAGCAGAGAACCTTCCATCACTGCCACGAGTATTGTTCCCCCCTATCACAGGAATACCTTGCACATCATCATTCAAAGGTCTCTGTGGGGCATCAAAGGAAGGAGAGATGAGAAGTAGGTGACAGGGTGTAAAGGAAAGGGAGATGTGGGAAGTCAGAAACCTAGCTCTGGGCCCCAGAAAGCACCACTCACCGCAGAACCATCATGTAGAGGGGGTTGTGGGAGATGCAGGCTATCAGGGCCACAAAGGATATGAGGAAGATGGTCGGGAGCAGGAAGTGGGCGCAGGGGATCGGGCACGACCCCGTCTTTGCTGAAGCAGATCCCCCCGTCACGCAGCTGCAGTTCAAATAGATCTTGAAGGGCAAGAGTGGACACAGGGGGGAAGAGTTACCGCCACGATCTCATCTCCGCGCACTTCAAACATCCACACCAGCTCTTGCCAGAGAGTCCCTCTGGTTTGAACCCCTCTACCCTTCAGGGAAGAGGCTGAACTGGATTTGGAAGCTGAAGAGGAGACCAAGTAGGTTCCAAGGTGCCCCAGGGAAGTCCACTTCTCTCGATGTCTGGGCCACAGGAACCATCTTCAGCAAAACCAGCATCTGAGTGTGGGCTGGCCTCCCACAGTTACACCCACACTCAGATGCCCAAGATCCACCACCAGGCAAGGCTCACACAGCTTGGAGCCAGAGGCCTGGGAGGGCTCTCCTTGGGACAGGGCCACCCAAGGCCCAGCTGTGCTGATTGTACAGCTACTGCTTTTGCTGTTTGTGTGTTTGCTTCAGGGGAAGGTATCAACAGCAGGGAAGTAGGAACACACAGAATCGCCTGAGCTCTGCATCTCTTAGGGCTTTGCAGGAGCTTCCTGCCTGCTAGGAATTCTCTCTGCCTATCAAGGGACTCTAGAAGAGGTCCTCGTCCCAAGTCTGCAAGTCTATAGGGCTCAATCGTGTTACACAACTCAATTTTGGTGGCCACGACTTGTCTGATGGTCTTCACCTTCCTTCCTGCAGTGGCTGATGGCCCAACCCCTGACCTTGTGTTACAGCAGTGAAGGGGCCACTATTGGAACGAACGGACTGGTATGCTTTCCCCGCCACACAATGGAAATGATGTACCCTCTTTACCTTGGGCTTCTAGGAAGCTCAGAAATATGTTATATATCATGTTGTAATATTTTTTAAAACGTATGAACTTTTTCCTTTATACTTCCCAATATTTTCCTTTAGTATATTTTTAAAATATAGGGTTTCCCCCCCTTTTAATTTGCTATTTTTCCCCTTGATACTATGCTAATGGATTTTTTTAATCTTTTTTTTTAAAGAGAGAGTGAAAGAGGAGAGGAGAGAGAGAGAGAGAGAGAGAATTTTTTTTAATATTTATTATTTTTTAGTTTTCAGTGGACACAACATCTTTGTTTGTATGTGGCGCTGAGGATCGAACCTGGGCCGCACGCATGCCAGGCGAGCGCGCTACCGCTTGAGCCACATCCCCAGCCCTTTTTTTTTTTATCTTGATGGTACTTATGCTGTTATTGGAAACTTTTCAAGATTATTTCTGGAAGTAGATGAGTCAGAGGTAAATAAATAAAGATAAGGAAACCACAAAAGCCACTGCAGACTCCTCCAAGTTGAAGGCAAGTGAGGGAGCATCTTGTCCAAACCCCTCGTCCTCCCTATGTCTAAGAACCATTTTCCTTTGCCTATCGAGACAGCTGGGAAATAGCCTAATTCTGTCCCCCCAGAGGATGGTAAGCGGGGGCCTGCCAGACCCATGCCCTCCACAGAGGCTAAAGGGAGCAGGCTCACTCCTTTCCTTAGGAATCCTTTTGTAACAGTGGAGACTTCCATTGCTCTTAAGAGAAAGAACATCTAAGTGCTAAGCCTGACCTGTCCAACTCTGGCCCAGATGGGCATGACACTCCTCCATCGGCACTCCCCTGCCCTTTCTCTGCTCCTACTGCCCAGCCTGTCCAGTGCATTCACACCTCGGGCCATTTTGCACCTGCTGTTCCCCCTACCTGCAATGCTCCCATGATTTCCAGGTTTTCATAGGTTCTCTTTTGCTGCCTACTCAGTTTTAACCAATGCCACCTTCTTAGGGAAGTCCCCAGGCACCCTCTGACCCATAAGTCTCTCCTCGGCATGAGTTATTGTCTAAAACTCTCTTGTGCCTTTATGGAACAGATGCGAAGTCCAGGAGGGCAGGGACCTTGTCTTCAGTACCTGTGGCTGTGCCCAGAGTCCACTATTTGTTGAATAATGACACAAATGACTTAAGTTGGTTTGCTGTTAGCTGATCCTGAAAGGCCCGGAGCTACAGTGCTGAGTGACCTTGTTGGACCTGGGTCCATCTTTAGCTGACTTTGGGCTGTCGGCATCTGGCCATGACCTCTAGGACAGGGGAGGAGGAGAGAGGGTTGACAGGGCCCAGAGGAGGCCAGGAGGCTGACAATGAGTCCCAGAGCCCAGGATGGGTCTGCAAGGGAACACGTTGAGCTCCAAGATCCTGTGGGGGCTGTGCCTGTCCCTGGGGACCCCAGCTGTCCTTACCACTTGCTTGGAGCCTACAGAGCTCATGTTGATGCCGCTGCAGCCGGCATGGCAAGGAGAGATGTACTCAATCCCATTGTCTCCGCAGACAGGATGGAAGATGGAATCCGGGCACGAGCAGTCCCTGCGGCAGGCCAGAGGCTGCGGAGGTATAGAACTTGATGTGCTGCCAGCAAAACAGGAAACGAGGAATCAAACAAAGAAAGACCAAAGGAAAGAAAAAAAAAAAAAAGAACAACGCTACGCTCCAGCCCAATGTGAGTTCCTGGCCTGCTTAGTGTGCCTGTGCGTCTCTGTTTGTCTTGGGTCAGTGCCACCCTGGGATCTAAATTATACCTATGGGAGCCAAAAGTGAATCTGCCACTGTTGGAGGGGTCACGACATCTCTATTTCTTCTGACATTTGGAGCCCAAACCCACAATTACACAGTTGGAGAGGTCTGGTCAGCAAACCCCCTACAGTAGGAGTCAAAATAACCAAGGAAGCTAAGATTCGGAGGAGAGAAACAGCAGCTGTAAGAGGAACATCGCAGGTGGCTTTTGCTCTCCTCCTCTTCCAGCTGTATTAGGGCTGACGGCAGTGACTGGGACCCTTGGAGGCACCTGGGGCTCTTGTCGGCTGCCCGTTCTCTGGGTCAACCTGGGCATTGCTCAGGTCATTGCACCCGCTGAACTCCATTCAGGGGGCTCTCACAGTCTGATCTTATGTTCCCATCCTGACTCGGATCTGATATTCATGATCTTCTTTGGGGAGGGTTGAAAAACCACAGTCCAGAGCTTCACTAAAGTAATAATACTAATGATAGTTACAGTTTATGAGGCATCTTTCAAGTGCCGGGCGCAGTGCCCGGGTGCTTTTCATGTACTCATGACAGTCAATCTACCATTAACGGCTCACCTTTGATGACGGATGAAGAAACTGAAGCTGAGATAAGTAACTTCCCCCAACTAGGAAAGGGCACCGTGAGTGGCTTTCAGGCCAGTCCTATGTCAAAGCCATGTGCTAACCTCCCAGTGAAAATCCCCAAGGGGCTCAAAGGTTTCTGGGCTTCTCTCCACCCACCATCAGCCTGCAGAAAAGCAGTGCATTGCCCACCCAGAGCCACCCTCCCATCCCTTACGGGGCTCTCCTTCCCCTACCAAAGACAGGAGGTAATTTCAAAGGGAAAGTGGAAACACTGCAGCTGAAAGGTTTAGCATCTTCAAATCTTGCAAAATCCAAAAGAAAAAGCCAAGTGGCATAGGACAAAACAGACACTCTCCTTGCCTAGCATCCTGCCTCTCCTGGGGCTCTAAAGCCCTTCCTGAACATGAAGCCAGACTCCAAACTATGACCCATATTGCTTTACAAAAACTGACAGACATGCCTCTCCTGCCCTCCTCCTCACCTGTCCTGATTTTTCAAGTGTGCCATCTCTTTTATCGTTCTTCTCCAGATCTTTTCAAATCTCCTCTTATCTTTCTTCAGCTGTTCAATGAGACTCTGTAATTCTGATGCTACAGATAGCTTATTTCCTGGTTCCTGGGGCTCAGGTTGGTCCTGAAACCAAACTAATTAGTTTTGGGTGCTTCTTAAAAAGCAGAACCCTAACCCTGACTGCTGGTGGCCCACTAGGACCCTTTGATCATGTCTCATAGTGGAACGTGTATTTAAGGCCTGATTTTCTAAGTTCCCGTGTGAGAGATCAAATCAAAAGTGAACAGGAGAGAGGACAGGAGAGGGTGCAGAAAAGAAGCCCTACGACAGTCGGATTCAGGCCCTGGCTTTAGCAAAATATATCTCTGCACACTTTATTCCCCTTACCTAGGGGGGTAGACCTCGGCCACAGTGGGGGTGGAGCATCCCATGAAGAAGAGAGGGGCACAGAGGATCATGGAGATGGTGATGATGGTGGCAGCCACACGGGGGATGGTTTGCAGAGAGAAAGCAAAACGCTTCATGAGGATTCCTCCAAACAGCATCCCTAAGGCGGCCGCGGGGAGGTTTACGGCACCTGCAGGGGAGAGACAGAGCTGGTCTGTGTGCTGGGCCTGGGAACTCTGAACTGAACCCCCAGGAAGGGAACATGGCTTTAGGATGAAACACTGGACATGTTAAATTATAATAGTAATTGCTGACATTAATTAAGCACTTATTGTTTGCCAGGCATATCTAGAGAGTTATCTTCACTAAAGCATAATCCTGCCTGTGCCAAAAATAAAGTGCAACCTTTGCAACCCAAGAGATGGCATTTATTAAGCACCTTTCACTACCTGAGAAGGAAAAAAAACCAGGAGTTGTCGTATCTGCCTCCACTGCCAAGTCCATCTTCTCTCTCTCTCTCTCTCTCTCTTTCTCTCTCTCTCTCTCTCTCTCTGCTGTCCCTGATGATGTCAGCTGGCAGGCTGTCAGACTTCCAGCCCCTGAACAGGGAGGAAGGCAGCCCCCAGCCTCCACCCACTCCTGAATGGAATAATGAGAGTCCCAGAAACCTGCCAAGAACATTCTAGATTGCCAACCAGGAAAAATGTCCTTAAAATGCTTTCTCCTGGGCAAGTCCTCCTGTCTCCTGTCTGTGTCCGGTCTGGTCTCTCCCTCAGCCAGAGCGGCCCCAGGCCCACAGCCCCCTCTGGACTAACCAATGAGAAAGTTGGCATAGGCCGCGGAAGCGCCATACTGCTTCTCCAGGAACTTGTTGAGGAACGTGGAAAGTCCGGCGATGACAGAGGAGAAGGTGCACTGGGCCAGAACCACGAGCATGAAGAGCGGGTTCATCAGGAGCCTCATGAAGATGCGGGGGAACCCTGCAAGCAGACTGCTATCAGGGCCCAGGCGACCTCGAGACCAGCCACCATCCCGCTCTGAGGAACTAAGAGTGCAGGACCAGTCTAGGCCACACAGCCACGGCAGCTCCTACAGAACATGCTCGAGGGCTAAAACCAGGCTGTGTCTAAAAGAAATCTGGGATTAACACGGAAAACTGTCTCCTCCCACGACCGCCACCTCCACATGCAGGGAGGAGGGACAGGACGCGGGGGTCAGACTTCACAGTGCAGTACAAACTGCCTCTGCCTACAGACCACCTGCTTTTAATGTCCCTTACAACACACCTGACCACCTCCCCCACAACTACCCAGAGCCAGCCCACCCAGGGCGGGGGGGGGGGGGTTGTCAGTTACGTTTAATGAAATCCATGAGGGAGCCTCTAGACTTGGCTTCTTCCAACTTCCTCGCCTCATCGACTGTGGCAGGAGACCTCTGGAGGCAGCAAAAGGGGTGAGCATTAATGGCCCTTCACAGAGCCTGTGACTCCCTGGACTCAGTGGCTCAAGGCTGGTGTCTGTCTGAGAAAGTATCCAGAGCATGTGCCCCGGAAGCAAACACCACCTGCGCTGCAGAGAGCCTGGGGCCTTGACCGCAGTGCCTCTGCGCCAAGGTCTCTCCTGATACCTATGGCCACATTATTTCATGTCTAACTTTCCCCATGACCGATGCCAAAGGTGTCCTCCTGGATCCCGGCTCTTGTCTATATGTCATGGCTACACTTCTCCCCTGTGCTCAGATTTCAGGGGCTTCCAGCTTCTAGGACACAGGGATCTAGAATGTCCCCTGTTTTCAGATCTCCGTCTCGGTCTCCTTTCTGGGGTCCCTGCTTCCTCTTGGGCCCACAGGGCAGTCCTGCTCCAGGCTCTGGCTCTGTCCCTGCACTTTGCCTGCACCTTCTGGGAACCCAAGTCCGTGAACTTGCCTCTACTGAATGTAGCAGCCCCTCCCAAGGCCCCAGTTCCAAACTACTGCACAGATGCCAGGTCCCTGAGTGCTGTCATTATTAGGGTCCTGCAGGGGATTGCGTCACCAGTGACAGATGCTCCCATTCACTGCAATGTCTGGCTCCTCATCATTTCCTTCCCAGGTAGGTAGTCTAATTATCTTGAGTATTTTAATGAAGAGGAAGCTTTGGTACAAAGCAACTTGCCCAAGATCAACTGGCCAGTTTATAAGCAGCAGAGTTCTGCTCAAACCCAGATCTGTCTGACCCCCAAGCCACCAGGACATGCTGCCAACCTCAGGAATTCTTCCCCAGTCCAAGCCAAGGTCCTCCTCCCCTGCCCCTCTTCCCACAGCTGAGCCCAGATCTCACACGCCTCATTGCCAAACATGGAGCTCCATATCTGGCTCAAAATCTGGGCACAAACACAGTCTTCTTCTTCTCCAACCAGATCTCTGCCAAGTCCTTCTCAGGACCCCTCAAGGAACATCTAGCTTTGCCCTTGTCCCAGCGCCCTGACCACCACCACCTGATTCTCAGTGCATTCTCCATCTCTCACCTGTGCTTCTTCACATCTCCAGATTTCATTCCATCCTGCCTCCCCAGCCTCAGTCTAGCTGCCACATTGCCACTCAAGTGGTCACCCAGTCACTGAAGTGCCCAGACAAGTTCAGAACAAGTTTTGGGCCCTCAGCCTCACATCCTCCCCCCAGTCTTCTCTTTCCTGTCCTCTATTCTCACTCTCCCTGGATTTCTATCCCCAACACATATGACCAGCAGATGCATAGATGGTCACCAGTTTATGTGAACTCAGTGTTTTCCAGACCTTGGAACTCTCATGATTTTTGAGATGCCAACATGGTAAAGGAACATGAATGACAAGGCTAGACATCCACCAGTCCCTTCACCTCTCAAAGCCCCTAAGATGCTCTACATCATTGAACTTGTTCCCATTTCACCCAGAATTTGCTTAGCCCGCTTCTGTTTCTCATCTCTTTTTTCTTTTTCCACACCTGCATCTCTTTCTTAAACTCCTATTGGGTGGAGCTGTGGCCTCCAACAACTTACCTCTTTTCCTCTGGACATTGTTCGAGGAAAGAAAAAGAAGGGGAAAGAGGTGAGAACCAAGAAGCCTGAAGAAATGAGCAGGCCCAGCCACCAGGCTCCAATCCATCGAGGGTCACCTGGGCTCAAGTTAACTGCAGCTGAAGAGAAACCAAAGAATACAGGTGTTTGTTAAATAAATGCATAAGCTCACCTTACTGGAAAAAGAAACTCTATTCAGAGTTTTTTTTTGTCTTTGTTTTTCCTTTTTATTATTTTTAACTTTTTTTTTTTTCTCACAGGACAAGCCTGGAGACAGAGGTAGAACCTGGGTCTGGAGATTTCTTTTCCAGGTCATTCTGCTCTTGCCAAAGAACTGAGGACACTGCACATGAAGCTGAACAGCAGAAAAGCCCCAGGCTGAAGGGAGCAGCCCCTTCCCCTCACTGGATTTTATTCCCAGTTGTTTTATTCCCAGCTGATCTGGGGGTGTCTTTCACTGAGCAAGTCTATGAAGTAGGAGTTACATCCATTCACCTCTAACCTATCAGAAAACTGGAGTTTGAGAGGTCAAGTCCCTCGTCCAAGGTTAAAGTCAGTGAGTATCGTTTCATGGGTCAATTTTAAACCTAAGTCTTCCTGGTGACTAAGGTGTACAGACCTTAACCATGAGCCATCTTAATCTTAAACACTGAACTCTACCACACCCCAGCTTTACTACTCCCTATATAAAGGAGGCCCCATAATGCTTAGGAGCTAGAGGAAGCAGACATTAACAGCGTGGCCTGCCTGGCCCCCAAGGGAGAAGCTCCTCCACATCTAGAAGTCTGCCATTGTGTTTCTGAAGCAGAAGGTGGCAGAATGGCTCACAGCCACACGATGACAGGCATCCCTGGGCACTGATCTGGGTATGCAGGGAGCTCAGTTGCTGGTTTCTTTGGACAGTCAAATATCAGTCAACTCAGGAAAGGCCAGCAAAGGGCACAGATGGCTCCATCCAGTGGCATAAAACTCCCCTTGGTTCGCCACTTCCTCTTGATGTACAGGCAGATGACACTGTGGTCTGACAGCCCCCAGGGATAGTCATCTAGGCTCTGGCACATGGGTGTGTTTAGCACCTGCCCAGTTCTTTCTGAGATGGACAGGCCTTGCCCTGGGTGAATGGGCACTGATGTTGCGGGGTGTGTTCTTCCTGAGGGTCTGACTCGGTCCTACCTCCCAGTACCTTTGGCGAGTGGGAACTTCCCATGCCACCCCCCACCTTGCACTCCCTACTCTTTCCACCCTCTTGGCTGTGATGGGGGGTTTTATCCACCTGGGAAGGCCTTCCTTCTCATGACTACTGTGCAAATGTCCCACCCACCCCCATGGCTCCATGCAGACATCATCTCCCTAGAAAGCCCTCCCCAGTTGTCTCATGCAGGAGCTCTCTTGCCTTTGAACTTGGAAAGCACTTTGCCCATCTCTCTGCCACCCTTCCCTGTCTTGCAGAAGGCTCATTGGGGTAGAGCATGTCCACAAAGGCAAGAATCCTTGGCTGGACGCATGCTGAGGCCGGCTTTCTGAGTCCTGGTGTTCATATCTTTGGACTTTACTTTCTCATTTAAGGTATCCGTGATTTAGTCTATACCATTTTTTTTTTTTTTGAAAAATGCAAGCTCACATCTGCTGATCTCTTAATATCTATCAGATTCACTCTAATCTTTAGAAGATCTCTCCTACTATTATTGGCCCAATTTTACAGATGAATAAACTGAAGCACAGCAAGGTGGAGTTACTTGCCCAAGATCACTCAGCTAGGAACAGGTGGAAACAGGATGAGACACAAAACTAGTGCCCACCGGTAAAACACGACGTCACATTCCTCTGGATGTGTGTCATTATCATAAGGAATGTCTTGGGCCATGTTTCTTTTTTCCTTCAGCAGAGTTCTTATCAAATATTTTGCTTTTAAGCAATAAAGCAACTTCTGAAAATCAAATAACCTGAGAAGTCTTTTTCATGCCACCACCAAGATGGGCAGGCGAGGTGATAACAGGTGGGGTCTTGCCTTGGGGTTCAAGGTTTCCTACTGCAGAAACCTTACATGAGTGCGTGCTCCATGGAACAGGTGATGAGGATGGGTATCTTCTGCACATGCTTACCTGTGTCAACCCTGCCGTAATCCACAAAGATCTGCAGCATGACCGAGCCCAGCAGGTACCCAAAAGCCGGTCCAAATACAGCGATGGCAAACAAGATGGCTGGAAATTGAAGCAAAGGAAAAGAGTTTGAGGGGGGCTCGGAGGGTTTGGCAGCCCCAGGCTTCCAAGCCCAGGGGGATCCCTGAGATGTCACCATCTGTCCTCTGGACCTAACAAGCCCACACTATCTCCCACTGACGAGGCCAGACCACTCGAGATGCCAAGACACACAGAACCAAATGGGTTTCTCCTCCAGCCAACTGCCAGAGACCTGCTGTCCGGAAAAAAAAAATGACCTTAGTATTCTCAAAATGCCAATCTGGGTGTATTGATGGGGGCACTCCCTGGAGGTGACAGTGCTGGCAGGAGCTTGAGGGGTCTAGGGCCTGTGGGTGTGGTCTGTCTGGTCTGGGTTATGGGTCTCCAGAAGCTCGCTGTGGCTTGCTCCAAGGGAAGGATCTGGGCATGCAGAGGGTCACTTGCTATCTGTTTTCTATGTGCTTGTTTGAGGTCAAGCTGCCTCTAAGTGGATAGCTCAGAGGACACATGTTCCTGGACTATGCCTGGAGGACTGGACAGTGATAAAGCTGCTGTTGATTCAGGATCAATAGTCGGCACTCATTTGCTGTGTTCTGGCCAAATTCAGACCTCATTTCAGTCCCAGGACCTTGGCAAGTGCTCCAGCCAGGCCTGACTCTCCCCACAGCCCTCTTCAAGCCCAGGACTCACAGATATACAGGGGTGAGTTGTTGGGTTCTGCAAAGTCATCCACATAGGAGATCCCAAAAGGCTGAATGGGCACCGTCCCAATGCCGGCCAGCAGCTGGGCCATCACCATCAGGCTCCACATGCTGCTGGTCTCCTTCCGAGTGTCCTGCATGGTGCTTTGGCACTTAGTAGGGGGCAGGTCCTGCCAGTGCTTCTGACAGAGATCAGCTTGGAAGCGGCTGCTGTTCCCTGTAAGGAGAAGCTCTGGTCACCACAACTGGATCCACCCGCTGACCTCTAATCCTCGCCTTTCTCCCATGACGTTGGGGAAGAACCAAACCAGGGCCAGAGGCTGTGCTGGCAGAGAGAACGTGGCTCCCAAGGATCACTCCTTCTGTTTAGCTGGCAGAAGGGACTCTAGAGACAAAGGTGAGAGAAAGGCAGAATGTGGGGCCCATTCCAGGAGGAAGAGGGAGCTGCCTCTCATGGTATCATGCTTCCTCCCGGGGTGGTGATGGACAGCTGAGCATGGTCAGTGCCCAAAGGGTCACCCCCTGGAAAAGGGGAACCCAGGATCAAAGCTCTAGCTTGTTGGCCTGCAGCACCCTGGGGGCTCTGGGTCCCCAGCATTCTCTTCAGCAGGACAGAGGTCATTCTGTCCCACAGAAGACAGGGTCCCCTCCAGCCTGGATTGTGTCCCTCCTGGGTCATGACCTCTAGAACTTTCACTCCTTAATGAGCCCAGCATCAGGTTATACTGGAGGACCTACTGCCAAAGACATTAAGTGACCTTGCCATACCTAGGCGGAACCCCCAAACCACAGACCTTTGTAAGCTAAAGGGACTCTTGAGACCTTCTAATGCAAAGTCTTGTATCATAGATGGGGAAGTTCAGGCTGCAACCAAAGGAGCTAGGCTGCACCTCGGGGTCCTTGTGGGAGGGCCTCCGTGTGGCCTGTGAGTACTGTAGTTCCTGTGACTGTGGATCTGCCCAAGCTGGGCAGTGCTTCTATGCCTCTGTTCTTTTTTGGGGGGTGTAGGGAGTACCAGGGTTGAACTCAGGGGCACTCAACCACTGAGCCCCATCACCAGCCCTATTTTGTATTTTATTTAGAGACAGGGTCTCACTGAGTTGCTTAGCACCTTGCTGAGTTGCTAAGGCTGCTTTTGAACTTGAGATCCTCCTGCCTCAGCCTCCCGAGCCCCTGGGATTACAGGAGTGTGCAATTGAGCCCAGCTTATGCCTCTGTTCTTAATTGGGCCTACACTAAGCAATAAATATTGTATCCCCAAGTTCTTGAGAGTTTTGAGGGGCTCCTTTCTACAAGACCCCTTTAATTCCTGCCCTCTTCTGGCCAAGGGAAATCACTGACATCATGGATCTGAATAACACTAATGGGATTCAGCTTCATCTCCATTTGCAGCACTCCCAGAGTGGGTGTGGCCCAGAGCTGGGAGGGCTTCAAAGTCCCATGGAGAAGAAAAGTGAGGGCCACGGACTAGATCTGCTTCCATATTGGATTCTCCTCAGCTCAGGGCTGTCCCGGATATTGTGACTGGGACTGTGGGGGTCTTCCCTCCTTCTCCTCTCCCACATATGCCTCATCCAGCGTGGCCCCACCACTGCCTGTCTCTACCCTGGTGTATGAGATGAGACTTGCTTGAAAATTGCTGGCCCAGGGGG
Organism: Spermophilus citellus; assembly: GCF_964194105.1. Classification (NCBI taxonomy): domain Eukaryota; kingdom Metazoa; phylum Chordata; class Mammalia; order Rodentia; family Sciuridae; genus Spermophilus; species Spermophilus citellus. The sequence goes on from NC_138188.1 coordinate 31,781,528, forward strand.
CTCCCCTAGAGCATCAAGGGCAGTCCCAGGAAAAGCAAAGCTGAGCAGGCCTTCTGTTTTGATCAAGATCATCACACACACACACACACACACACACACACACACACACGGGGCTGGGGATGTGGCTCAAGCGGTAGCGCGCTCGCCTGGCATGCGTGCGGCCCGGGTTCGATCCTCAGCACCACATACCAACAAAGATGTTGTGTCCGCCGAGAACTAAAAAATAAATATTAAAATTCTCTCTCTCTCTCTCTCTCTCTCAAAAAAAAAAAAAGATCATCTCACACACACACACACAGAGACACTTTAAATTTAAAAAGGTTTTCATAAATGAACATGCTCCAAATTTAAAATGGCTCCCTCATTTCTTGGGTCATTTTCATTGCCCTTCTTCCTGATGTTGGCCCTAGGCCTGCACAGGTGTGGGCTGACTTTCTGCACCCATCTTCCCCACTTATCACCTCCTCTTCCCTGGGGGGTGGTGAGCCTTTCTCCCCTGGTACAGACTTTACTGTAGAGACTCAAGTTCCAGCACCAGGATTTTTAAATCTCCCTGGACAGGCTGAGCCAGACACTGTCCTCAGTCTGTGATATACATTGTCTCCTGCTCACAGATGTTCTTGACCTACCTCAGGTGGCTGGTTTGGGGGGCAGAGCTGGGATTTGATTCTGCAGGTATCTGACTCAAAGTTCACACTGAAACCAAGTCTGAAAGGTAGCTTTGAAGACAGAGCACACATTTTTCAGGGATGGGAGCAAAAGGCTTCATCCCTGATCACATTCAAACATAAGAAGTCTTTGACCTCTGAAAGTACCTGGAACCTTATACCTACTTCCTCTCAGGCAGAGGTGTCCTAGAAGGGGGTTGGCTGTTGGCAGGAAGAAATTTGGCAATAAGATACAATAAATACACAGCATAGGGAGTTAAGAAATTGATTATACATAGGTAGCTAGGTAATCTTCAGCAAATTTCTAAACCTCTCTGAGCCTTAGTTTCCCTTGGAGTAGAGACCATAAGGTAGCTCTATAAGGGGATTGCACAAGGGACCATTAAGACTTAGAAGGCTATGGTTCCAGAAAGAGGCCTGGGCATATGAAGTTGAAATTGCTGGTCAGTAAGCAGGCCTGGTATCTGTATCTGCACCCCTGAAGGAAGGCTGGGGTGGCTCAGCAATGCTGCTAGGTTCCCATCCTCAGGACAGTCACTTTAGTCTAGAAGCACATGATTATAAAGTGCTTCTGCTGAGACAGAGCTCCAGGGGCTGTCTGATCCACCCCCACCCCACTCAGGAATCCTTCCACCAACACTGACTGGTATCCAACACCCAGATCTGGGAATGGTGCTGGCAGGTCCCCAGGGGGAAGTCCTGGTGATTGTGGGCAAGCAAGGCCAACAGATGTTGGAAGGACTGTACTGGGAGCCTGGGATGTGGGTTCTGGTCTTAAATCTGTGAGTTCATAGGCCAGCAATTTGGACTTTGAAAGGCCTTAGAAGGTTCTAGGGAGAGGCCAAGCACAGCAGAAGGTGGGAGGCTTCTGTTGAGCCAGGTGGGCAGAGGAGGCTCACTCTCACTGGCTGTCCTCGGTGCAGTAGTCTCACAGGCACCCTGGGCTGCTGGCCCAAGGTGAGGGGTTATTCCTTATCACAGGCTGCGCTAGTCCTTACAATGAATGGCAAGTACCATGGCTTCTGTGTCCTTTTCAACACCAGATGTGCATACGCAGGACTGAGGACCGAGCAGGCTGTCTGCCCTGGGAAGGGCTCAGATATTTAACACAAACCCACCTGACCCAGCGTAGCCAAATGGCCCAACACAGCTGCATGGTCACTCAAATCAGCTGGCATGAACACTCCTCTGCTCACTTCCCTGCACCAGCTTTGACCAAATCAATGAATTCTAAAGAGCCAGAATTTACTTTGGGTCTATAAATAAATGGGCTGCTGCCAAGATTTTAAATGAGTATTTATTTCCAAATATTCAAAAAACTTTTCAGGTAAATTTTATATGAGGAAATGAGCAAAATCAGAGTTCCCTAAAACCTCAGGCTGTTGTCAATTGAAAATGTGTTTGGCTGAGCCACCCTTGGTGTGACAATAGCTCTCTGTGGCGTGTTGCCTCAGAGGCTAATGGGATGTCAGGACCAGATCTAAATTATATTCAAGAATAGTTTAAGGTCAAATAATGTTATGGGTTAATATGAGGTGTCCCTCAAATCTCCTGTGTTATTGTAGGAGATGAAGTGGTTAATTTGTGAGAGCTGTAATCTAACCAGTGAATCCTAATTTGAATGGACTGGGTGGTTGATAACTATAGGCAGGTGGAGCATGGCTGGAAGCAGCAAGTCACTGGGGGTGTGCCTTTGGAGATTATATCTAGTTCCTTGGCTCCTCTTTCTCTCTGCTTTCCAGCTGACATAAGCTAAGCAGTTTTTTTCCACCACACCCTTTTGCCATGGTGTCCTGCCTCATCTCAGGCTCACAGCAGTGGAGTCTGCCAATTATGGACTGAACCCCTGGAACCGTGAGCTCAAAATAAACTTTTTCTTCTCTAAGTTGCGTATTTTGGCCACAGAGATGAAAAGGTGACTAATACGAATGATAATACTGAGAGAGGGGTTCAAAGAATTGGCTCCGAATCCCAGCTCAGCCACTGAAAGAAAGACTGTGCCTAGGTTCAAGCACCTTGTCCCCTCAACTGCAATATGGGTGATGCCTGCTTTGTAGGCATAAAGGGGGAGTGCTGAGTCCTGAAGAAACACCTGGACCAAGGTCCATTCATTCTTCAGTCATTTAGTTATTTTTGCCAATAGTGACTGGGTGGACCCTCTGCTTGAGTGGGAGATATGAGGGTGATGGAGAGGCCCAGGTACTTTTGGTACAAAAAAATTTCAGTCTATTATGGTAGGCAGATCTTAAAAAAACAACATGGGACAAAATTAGAAAAGGAAAAAAAATCAAACTATCACTGTTGGCAGATGATATGATCCTACACTTACAAGATCCAAAAAGCTCCACCAAACACTGCTAGAGCTAATAAACAAATTCTGCAAAGTAGCAGGTTACAAAATCAACAAACAAAAATCAATAGCTTTCCTATACCTCAGTAATGAATCTACTGAGAAAGAAATCAGGAAAACAATCCTATTTACAATATCCTAAAAAAAATACCTAACCAAGGAGATGAAGACTTCTATAATGAAGAAAGAAATTGAAAACACAAGAAGATGGAAAGACTTCCCATGTTCATGGATAGGCAGAATTAATATTGGTAAAATGGCCATATTACCAAAAGCAATATACAGATTCAATGCAATCCCCATCAAAATACCTATGACATTCTTCACAGAAACAGAAAAAAATAGTCCTAAAATTCATCTGGAAGAATAAAAGACCCAGAAGAGCCAAAAAAATTCTAATCCAAAAAAGCAATGCTGGATGCATCAAATCTTGACTTCAAATTGTACTGTGGAGCTTTAGTAACAAAAGCTGCATGGTATTGGCACAAAAAAACAGATGCATAGATCAAAGGTACAGAATAGAAGACACACAGACAAACCCACATAGAGACAATCATCTGATCTTTGACAAAGCACCAATAACATACATTGGAGAAAAGACAGCCTTTTTAACAACTCTTTATCCATATGTAGAAGAATGAGGCTAGAACCTCAGTCTGCACAAAAATCAACTAAAAATGGACAAATGACCTCAGAATTAGATCAGAAACTATGCAACTCCTAGAAGAAAACATAGGGTCAACACTCCAGCTTTTGGGCACTGGCAATGACTTTCTCCATAGGACCGCTAAAGTTCAGGAAATAATGCCAAGAGTTAAAAAAAATGGATGACATCAAATTAAAGAGCTTCTGCACAGCAAAGGAAACAAGACTGTGAAGAAAGAACCTACAGAAAGGAGGGAGGGTGAAATCTTTGCTAATTATTTTTCTGACAGAAGATTAATATCAGAATCTATAAAGAACTCAAAAAATACCACCACCACCAAAAAAAAAAAAAAAAAAAAAAAAAAGCAACCCAAATACTAAATGGGCAAGTGAAGAAATACAAATATACAAATGACCACACACATATTAAAAAATGTTTGACATCTTTAGGAATTAGAAAAATGCAAATCAAAACTACACTGAGATTTCATCTCATTCCAGTTAGAATGACAACAATAAATGCTGGAGAGGATGTGGAGAAAAACTCTGTTGATGGGATTGGAAATTAGTACAATCACCATGGAAATCAGTATGGAGGTTCCTTAAAAGACTAGAAATGGAACCACCAAATGACCCAGCTATACTACTCCTCAGTATTTATCTTAAAGAATTGGTCAGAATACTATTGCAATAGGCACAGATCCATGTTTATAGCAGCACAAATCACAATTATAGGCAAAGTATGGAACCAGCCTAGGTGTCCATCAGTGGATGAATGGATAAAGAAAATGTGGTATACATACACAATGGAGTTTTATCCAGTCATAAAGAAAAATGAAATTATGTCATTTGTAGAAAAATGAATGGATCTGAAGAACATTATGTTAAGTGAAGTAAGCCAAACTCAGAAAGGGTCCCGTTTTCCTTCATATTTGGAAGCTAGAGAGAGAAAAAAGGAAAAGAAAGGTGTGTGTGTGTGTTTGGGGGGAGATCTCATGAAAACAGAAGGCAGCAGATGAGTAAAGTAGAAAGAGACAGGGCCCATGGGGGTGGGGAATGATACTGACCAAATCATATTGTTGTATCAGGTGCATGAACCAGTATCTAACAATGAATCCCACCATTATGTGTAATTATAATGTACCAATAAAAATGTGGGAAACAAAACAATCACAGAATTGCTTGAGCAACCCAAACCACAATGAGATCACTTCGTATCTGACAGGATAACTATTATGAAACAAACAAACAAACAGAAAGCAAGAAATGTGGGCAAGGATGCACAGAAACTTGTGCACCACTGGTGGGAATGTAAAATAGTACAGCCACTGTGGAAAACAGAATGCTAGTTCCTCCAAAAACTAAAAGTAGAATTGCCGTATGATCCAGCAGCTCAACTTCTGGATATACCCAAGATCCCTGAAAGCAGACTTGAAGAGATATTTGTACTCCCATCTTCATAGCACCATTTTTTTGTGAGAATTAAAATGTAGAGATAACCTAAATTTCCATCGAGGGATGAATGGATAAACAAAATATGGTCTATACAATGGAATATCATTCAACCTAAAGAGGAAGAGAATTCTGACACACGCTACAGTATGGGTGGGCCACAAGGACACTATGATAAGTGACATAAGCCACATGCAAAAAGACAACACGGTATGACTACATCGATGTGGGGTATCTAAAGTGGTCAAATTCATAGCAACAGAAAATGGAATGGTCACCAGGGCGGGGGACAAAGGGAACAAAGAGGTAGTGTTTCATGAGCACTGAGGTTTAGACTGGGAAAAACGGTGATAGTTGCTTGACAATGAGAACGTACTTAACGCCACTGAACTCCATGCTTAAAGTGATTAAATTGTCCATTTCATGTCGTGTATATTTCACCACAATTGGGAAAAAAAAATATTCCCTGGCATATGCTGAGACAGAGTGCACGGGGAACAGATGGGAGAGATGTCAAACCCAGGTTTGTGAAAAATTCCTAGAGAGGGGGGGGTCTCTGAACTGAGAAAAATGGGGCACCAAGGAGGAAGGGGGAGGCACACAGAGGGGCTCCAAGGTGGGCGTAGCATACTCCATGACTTGGAATGAAGTTCATGATGGTTGGTGGGCAAATACAGCCAGGGTGAGGCGTGGCTGCTCCTGAGAGCTGGTGAATTCTGGGAACGCCCAGAATGAAGGGTATCCTAGGGAACACCCCAGAAGGGTGAAGATCCTGAAGGCACAGTGTGGGGAAGACATGGAAGGATCAAGGATAGTTTTCAAGGCTCCACATGGAAGGAGGGGAGCACCCCCATGCTGGTGGGAGGTGGGAGGGGTGGGCCGTGCAGTGGCTCCGTAGTTGTGCAGAGGCCACAGCGAGTGTATATAAGATGCACAAGGTCAGGCTGTTGTAGGGGAATGGGGACATGAGAAACTCCCCTGGGTCAACACAGGGACCAGAGAATTAAGTGTTCCTTTTAAGAATGCTAGTTTGTGATTTTGCTGACTCTCATTATTTTACTAAATTCACATTTTATTAGCACATTGTTGCTGACTTGGCTGGCGAAAGCATTGCTTGTGGGATGTTTAATGATCATCAAATATCATAAAAATGTTGACCGTCTTATGAAGTCTTCACGTGGCACGTTGTGTGGTACACCGAGGCCACAAAAATCCCCATTGAGTTTAACCTAATGAAGTTGTCCAGGAGGCAAAACACTCTGGGGATCGTTTAACTGTTATTGTTAACTTTAAAAATGTCAGATGACGTGTCAGCCGCTGCTTTGGTTAAAAAAAAAAAAAAATCTGTGTTTAAAAAAAATTAATCAGTTGGCCCCAGTTACATCCAAGTCTACCGAGTTCCTCTTCACTATTCTGCATTCCATATTGATTCAAGGTCTGCCAACCCTGAATGAGGCCCAAATCTATCCTAGAGCAAGCTCCAACATTTGTGGAAAGAAACAGAAGTGAAATAAATGTAGCCCCAGAGGGTCAAGCTTCTCTCCCCTGTTTGCCCACAGAGAAGTAGCAGCCGGGGTCCCCAGGCTGGGGAGACTTTGCATCCTGGAGCCAGGAGCAGGGTAAGCCAGCCAATAGTAGCGTGTTAATAGGACCCACTGATCCCTGTTTTGTGTGGAGACAGGTGCTTATGTCAGAGTTATCCCAAGAATTCAAGCCTGGGACCCTCTGCAGCCAGTGGCCCTAGTAAATGCAGGGTCAGCTAGAACTTCGACCATTAGGTTCTTCCCTTAAAAATAAGAGGACCGGGATAGGGAAGTGCAGGGACAGGAAGAAATGGGGAGAACAGACAGTGGGACCCTGTCTGACGTTGGCCTCTCATCTAGGGACACTGACAATAGATGGCCCCTGGCAGACAGAACTGGGTAGGGGCTTGGCTTTCTGCGGTCCATTCCCCCACCTTCTCCCTGGAGCAAAGTTCTCATCTTTCTTCGGGAGCTTGAACCCATGTAAGGGGAACACAACAATCTCACCCCTTTTCACACTCTATACCTGGAGAATCTCCCTATAACTTACTGAAGAGCAGTAGCCACCCCACCCCATCACCCCCACCCTGCAGGGGCTGCTCATCCCAGCCTTCCCACCATGTCAAATCCAGTGGTAAGGTCAAAGAAATGCCAGCTACCACAGAGGCCCTCTTCCAGCATCCATCGGCCCACCCAAGACTGCCCACCTCCATCTTAGAGTGGCCTTCATTAGCTGGATGTCAGTCTGTTTCTCATCTCCCCTGAAGCAATGTTCTGGAAGAATCTAGTTCATCAGAGCATTCTTTTTCCTGCAGGATTGCAGAGGCCTGGCCCTGCCAGTTTTTGCGGGACTGTGAAATGCTAACTAGAACCAGGCCAGGACCCCTCCCCTCCTCTGGCTCCCCCAGCCCCACCCCAGTGGCAAGTGAGTCAACCCTCTGATTCATCCCACAATTTGAATATGCAGAATTTTAGTTCTCATTTCTGGACCTTTCCCCATGGGTTTGGAAATACAAGAGACTGTGTCAGGAAAGGATGCTTCCCCTAGCGGGGGACCCACAGAGATGGGACAGGTTTGGGGCAGAGCAAGGGATGGCCACTTCCTTGTTCCAGGCTCTTTCCTACAACCTCAGCTGGTCAAACTGAGGCTGGCTGGGAGGCTGTTTGGGGCATAATAACAGTGTCTGCACTGGGGCCTAAAGAGGGTCTCAGGAAGACCAAGCAACCTAAGAAGGTGGTGTCAAGTGGGCTTCCTTTGACTGGTCAATCTGTCATTATGCAGAGCAGAGAGAAAATCCTACCAGGACCCAAAAGGGCATCAGCAAATCCTCCTTCAAGTCATGGTTCTCGTAAGGGTATGGCTATGCCTGGGGAGCGTGTGGGTGAGTAGGGTAAGATGGGGAGGTAGATTAACAAACCCATACCCAGATGCATAAAGCAACAGAGACAGGCAGGGGTGTCTCTGGAAAGTTCTCAGGAAGCTGTGGCCAAGATGCTGAGCCCTTGGGTTATCGGTGCAACCCCTGGAACCCTCTTTCAGAATGTTCTACTCTGAAGGACCTATTTCCTCATCCTCCTAAATTCAGCAACTCCACAGTTCTTCCTGAAACTGGCAACACCCACCAGGAGGCTTGGAACACACTGTCCGGAACTCTGTCATGATTCGATATCTCAAAGTCATTTGTAACTTGGATTGTTTGCAAATCCAAAGTGATCAGGTTCCCAGCAGAGTCCGCAAGTTAATCCAGAATGCCTCCTCCTGTAATAACGTGTTCTATTCCAACTAAACGAAGCCCCATTTATAAAATGATTTCCATGAGCAAAGACATTCTGAGCCTCATCTTGAGAAACGAGGAGAACATAATCAGGACCAGCAGAAAAAAAAAATCGGTCAAGGTTTATAGCCTGGGGGACATTCTGGGGCAATGGAAAAAATTTACCCTTTGAAACCAGATGACTGGGTGCAAATCTTGGTTTTACTGCTTATGGGTCAGGGACCTTTCTGAACCTCAGTATTGTTGTCTTCAAAATAGATATAATGATACTTGAAGTATTCTTATGACAATTAAAGATAATGATAAAGTTGGGTAATTATGGCTGACAACAATTAATTAAATATTTCCAAATAGCTAGTAGCTATGATTTTGAGTATCCCCAACAAAGAGAAACAGCAAACATCTGAGAAGATACATATGCCAGTTTTCCTGATCTGATCATTACACATTGTGTATATGTACTGAAATGTCACACTGTACCCTATAAATATGCACAGTCATTGTGTCAATTGAAAATGCAATATATTTTATTTTAAAAAATTCATGTTATAACCTCGAATGTAGTAACCCTACCATAATACCAATTTTCATCCAAAAAAGATGAGTAACATTGAGAAACTCAGATGGATAAGAGAAATGGCAGAAGCCTGGAGATAGGCAGTGTCACCCAGGCTTTTAAGAACTTGGGGACTTGCTGGGTGCAGTGGCACATGCCGATAATCTAGTGGCTCATGACTGAGGCAGGAGGATTGCGAGTTCAAAGCCAGCTTCAGCAAAAGCAAGGCACTAAGCAACTCGGTGAGACCCTGTCTCTAAATAAAATACAAAATAAGGCTGGGGATGTGGCTCAGTGGCCACGTACCCTTGAGTTCAATCTCTGGTACCCCTCACCCCTGCAAAAAAAAAAAAAAAAAAGGAACTTGGGGGCTGGGTTTAGAAAAGAGACAAGATTAGAGCTGGTGTCCAGCAACAGATGGATTATAATAGAGAAATTGCAGATCAAATGCCGAGAAGAGTTTGCTACTGTGCAGAGAACGAGTGAACTCAGTGGGGTGGAAGGAGAAGTGTCTCTGCTTAGATCGGAGGCTGAGGGTGGATTCTCCTTTCCACACTGCCACCCTGGCCCCAGCGGCAGGGGTGGAGTCCCTGGGAAAATGCCTACTTTTACAGAGGAGGCTGAGTGATGGATGAACCGGGCGTGAGCAGGTGGGCCTGTTGTGTACTGCCCTAAAGGCTGAGTGACATGCTGCTGAGCAGGGGCTCCCCCACCTGCCTCCTCAACCCCCCTTTCCAGTGCACACAAGCCCACCCCCTGGGCAGCACCTGGCTCAGCTCATCATTGAGTTACTTCTTCAGTGGGGAGCAGAGAAGGAAGGCATATCTAAGCAGGCGGATGGCAACTCAGGGCCATTTAATTTTAATATTCAAAGAAATGTGCACTTAATTAGCACCCGCCTCCATTGAGTATGAGGCAGAACTTGCTGTTCACAGATTTATTCAGGAGGCTGATGAGGAGTTCTTTGAAGAAAAAAAACAAAGCTGTTACAGAGCCAATGTGAGTTCATCAAAAGCCATTTGTATACCCCGCCCCCCCCATTTCCTCTGTTCGTGGGGCTCCCAAACCAGCAGGAAGCCATAACATGGTGTTTATTGACAGAAGGAAGCCTGTTGACAAGGCCTGTCATGATATCCCTGCTAGACAAGATGGGGACACGTGGCTGCAGAGTCCTCAGGGGACAACTGCTCACAGTGCACCTAGTATGGAGTGGCCCTGTGAGCCAGCTATCCCACTCCTTGGTATTTACCCCAGAGAACCAAAATCAGCACATTACAGTGATAAAGGCATACAAATGTTTATAGCAGCACCCATGTTTATAGAGTCAAACTAAGGAACCAGCCTTGGCGCCTGTCAATGGATAAAGAAAATGTGGTATGTATACACAAGAGAGTTTAACTCCACCATTAAGAATGAAATTGTGTCGTTTGCAGGTAAGTGGATGGAATCCGAGAACATTATGCTAAGTGAAATAAGCTAGACTCAGAAAGTCAACAGTGAAATGTTTTCTCTCTAATGAGGAAGCTAGTGGGTGGGACAAAGAAATTTTAAAAAAAAAAGGACCCAAGAAATATATATATAATAAAAAAGGTGGGCAGGGGGCAGATCATACAAACATAAAAGGAAGACCAATAGAGTAGAGGAAGGAGATCATCGGGAGGGAGGGAGGAAGGAGGGGAGGGAAAGGGGAGGTACGGGGCAATGAGATTGAGAAAATTATGTTATCTGCATGTGTGATCAGGCATAATGAATCCCACTATTATGTATAATTATAATGCACCACTAAAAAATGCGGGGGGAGGTCCAAGCAAGGAGTATGACTCTTATGGGGGTAAAATACAAAGCCTTACTTTAACTTCAAAGAAGTCAGCTAGTCAGCAATTGGAAGGGTTTGTGGGGACAAGTCCCTGGTCCTCTCGATCACATGTTCCTAATTTCAGTCTGCATTAGGACTCTGTCTTCTTCCAAGGGAGACCACCCTGAGGGCACCATTTCCCTGCAGCCTGGTCCCCAAGGGCCTGAAGCCTCATTCCACAATGATGAGAGAAGGGAGTGAAGCCAAGTCAGCACTGACTTGCTGGGTGCAGTGGCACATGCCTGTGATCCTGACGACTGGGGAGGCTGAGGCAAGAGCATCACAGGTTCAGGGCCAGTCTAGGCAACTTAGCATGACGGGGCTCAAAAGAAAAAAATCGAAGGGGCTGGGAGATGTAGCTCAGTGGTAGAACACTTGCCAAGCATGCACAGGGCCACAAGGACTGCAAAAAGAAAGAAACAAACAAAAAACTCTGGGCCATATGATGGCTGTTGTAGCTGTGGGCTGCTGGGCTTGTTCTAGATGGTTCTAGGAGGCAGACCCGGCACCCATGGAATATGTTAGGAGAGAAAATTCAGGGAGACCTAAGAAAAGGAGTTCACACTTGGGGGGAAAAGGGGAACTTGTCTCCGTGATCCAGGCTGGCGGGTCCTTCACCTTTCGGTTTTGGCTCTGGCTGTCCAGCAGCTGCAGCGGACCTGCCTAATCTTGAGAACTGTCTGGTCTAGTGGCTGGCAAACTATGACTATGGGCTAACCTTGGTCCCCAGCCTGTTTGTGCCCAAATGTTTTGTGGGAACACATCTAGATCATTTGTTTCACTACGGTCAGGGGAAACTTTCGTGCCACCAAGGCACTGCTGAGGAGTTTCAGAGACCTCATGGTGGGCAAGCCTGAAATATTTACTACCCAGCATTCTTGGTGGCACTTTACCAGAAATTTATCGACTCCTGGGCTGATTCAGTGGTTTTCAAACACATCAGCCAGTAAAATCTTTCTGAAATCAGAGTATTTGGAGACATATCATGCATGAAACAGATTCAAACAGAGGTCTTGTCCAGGCAGGTGCTCCCCTGCTGAGACCTCTTCACTCCCAGGGCCCCAAGCCAAGAAGAGGGGAAAGGCACCAGAATAGTGAGCTGTCCTCCTTTCCACCCCGGATGCTGGCTCCCAAGGAGACCCTCTCACTACCTTAGCTGGGCCCACGACACAAGACCCACCAGCCTTCCCTGAGAAGCGACTCTTGCTGGAGGAGAGGGCCGTAGCTTGGCTCCAAGACCCTGAAGCAGGCCTGCCTTCCTGTCTCATTCCCGAGCAAGAAAATCAGGTAGACACACCTGGGGGACCAGAAAAAGGAGGGGAGTGAGGCTCAGGGGTCCCCCAGGACTGTGCCTCAGGCCCAGGAGATCAAGCCAGCTGAGAGGGGCTGTGACTTGTCAGAAAAACAGACATTCAAAGACAGTGAAGGAAAGTCAACTAGATCAACTGCCCTGGGCTGTGGAGAGGCTGCTATTTCACTACCATGGAGACGAGTGGGGTCTCCATCCAGCCCTTGAGGACTTACTTTTTCGTCTTTGATGTTCAACATAGCTGCCTCCTGTTTTCTATCACTTTTCCACGTTTATTTCTACCCTTTCCTACACCGTGCATTAAAAAAAAAAAAAAGTTCCATATCAAATCTCATTAGGTTTTGTTCTGCTCATCTGTTCAGGGCTATTTTTCTTTCAGCTGAATTAATAACACCCATGTGTCTTGTGATTTTTTTCCTTCTTGTTTATTTTCTCTTCCATTTCAGGTTAAATAGATCAAACTGGTCGGGTTGGACAACTCCCACGCTGACCACCCGCCTGCTCATCCTGCAGCCGACTCGCTTCCCCCTCCCCCTCACATAGGCCTCTCACCTCCACGCACCCCCAGCCGTCTCCCCAGCCCATCCTGTGCATGTCCACCCATCCTCGAATCTCATATCCACTACTACTACCACCACCACCATGCACAGCTTCCTACCTGTAGAAACGCCCCACTCATCACACACCTGTGCACCAGCAAAGCACTCACACTGCCCAGCTAAGGGGGTGCCCTTCACTTTTCTCTGGGACTTACTAATACATTCATTTCACCCTGCAGGTGGGTTTCACCCCCTGAAATTTCCCAGAAGCCATGTTCCCTCAGCTCAAGGACCCTGTATGGCTCACAAGGTTTAGGGAATGGATTCTGCTTTGGGGGCTGGGGGCTGTGTGTTGTTCACCAAGGAGGGGACCTAGTCACTCAGGATCCCAAGGCCTTCCTACCAGGCTTCTTCCCAGGGACAGCCTTGGGATGGGTGACCACAGCATGGGGACTGGCAGCTTCCTGAATAAAGAACTAGAAAGTGACTCTTCTTTTTCTTTTCTTGGCTGCTCCAAAAATACAATCCCCACTCCCTCTTCCTGCTGCACCTGGGGGGAGGGAGGAGGGAGGAAGCTTCCTGCTTGCAGCATCCATTGTCTGTGGGGGTGGACTTCCCTCTGGACTTGGCCTTGGGATCTTTCACAGGTTACACCTACTCCCGCCAGACGCTGGTTTCCGAAGACCCTTCTCTTATCTCCTGGGAGAACTGGTCTCCTCTGGCCTGTTGCCCGCCTAGGAAAACCTCTCCGTGCCTTCCAGGAGTGGGCTTGGAGGCTTTGGCTGGGTAACCAGTCTCTCTCAGAAAGGCGCCAGGGCACATTTCCGGACCCCACTGACATTTAGAAAATCTAAACATCCATAAATGTCTGCGTGGCCTTTTTAAAATTAGCAATTAGTTGTTAAAGGTCTCCTTGATTCCCGCAATGCTCAGCCCTTCTTTAATTTCTTTTCCTAAAACATGGGAGTTAGACTTCATTTCCCATGTTTCTTTCTGGGGCAGCTTTGTTCTAAGGGGGAAGAAATCAGTGGTAAGCACATATAGTCGGTCTGTGGGCCATTACTTATGCAGAACAGAATTCAAATACCACAAGGGCTGGCACATGGAAACGTGCTGGAGAGCTAATATGAGCCAGGCACTTTACATATGTTACTTTGTTTCATATATTTATTTGGTACCAGGGATTGAACCCAGGGGTGCTTAAGCATTGAGCCACATCTTCAGCCCTTATATTTGATTCTGAGACAGGGTCTTGCTAAGTTGCTTAGGGCCTCATTAAGTTGCTGAAGTTGGCTTTGAACTTTCTATCCTTCTGCCTGGGCCTCCCAAGCCACTGGGATGAAGGTGTGTGACACCACACCCAGCTCATTTTAATTTTACTCTCAGATCATAGTGAAAGTGAAGATATTATTGTTCCCATTCTACAGGCAAGGAAATAGACTGAGAAAGGCAAAGTAACTTCTCTAAGGAGAGTTGGCGAGTGTGGCTGAGCTAGGACTAGAATGTCCTATTTTTGCTCTACCAACAAACATCACCAGACTGGCACCAACCTGAGAATCTGGGCATTGAGCAAAAGAGCACAGAGAAATCCCGTGGCTTCATATATGAGGATGCAGAGGTGACCATGATCAGGGAAGGGCCTTCCTCCAGACCAGAGCAGAGGATCAGAGAGAAGCCCCCTTCAGATGCCCCCAATCCCAGGACTAGGACTATTGTACTCAGCTCTTCCCAGGAAGCAGGGCGCTTTCTCATTTGGGATCCTGAGCAGTTACTAACTTATCCAAATGGCACACATGCATTGTCCCCACCACCAGGAACAAGAGCCATCCATTCATGATTATGCCTGTGCCAGCCACTGGCTAAGATATGGATGTGCAACTTTGCAGTCCTAAGGGATCTTACAGGGAGGAACTGAGTGAGACTCAGCAACGAGGAAGCGGGGTAGTGGCCCAAAGCCACACCGTCAGGGAATCTCAAAGCCCAGCTCCAGAAGCCAGTTCAGACTCGCACCAACGTTCAGGGTGTTGCATTTTAATGAAATGTGCTTATTTTTGATGAACTCACACAATTCAAAACTAAAGTTCCCATAAGCATACATTTGAAGTAAGAGTCACATGTCAGACTTTTCCCATGAAGGGAATTTTGATGAATATTTTTCATTTGCACATATGATGCACGCTGGCACCCAGTGCACAGCCCCACCTAGATCCCACAGATGTGCTTTCTGGGCCAGAGTCCTGCTCATTCCTAGCACTTGGAACCAGGAAGATGCTCTGAAGGTAGCCCAGCCCTGAGCATTTCCAGCTGTTGCTCTGATCCCAGCCCTGGCGAGCAAGACTGATGTGCCCCCTTCTTGCAATCAGAATTTGCACAAAAAGAGCAACAGTGATCAACAGTCCACTCTCCTGGCCTGTGGACACCCCCTGCCACCCTGCAAGAGAAGCTATGGCCCTTCTCACACCCACTTCCCGTCCTCTCTCGGATGATTTTGGCTAAGACCACTGAGGTTGAGGCTGAACTGGCAGAATGTTTTCTTCTGAGCTGGGTGAGCTGAACCCAAACCAACTGACCGTCACTAACAAGGAACAGAGTGGGGCCCCTCTCTAACCACCTTCCCATGGCTGCTCTGCAAAGCAAAGGCCACTGGGATCTCGGCCTAGGCTGAGGGGAGCCAGTCTGTGAGGCTGAGCAGGCTACGGGTGTGTGGTGTCTGGCAGGAAGCCTCCCCTCGGCTCCCTGGCTAATTTCATTAGCCCTGTCTTCTTGCTCTGGGGAAAGTCCTGTCCTGACTCTCTCCTCAAGAGCTGGCCTCCAACTCCTTGTCCAGACTGAGGGGGTGGAAGGACTCATGGGGCAAGAGCCATTGGCTCACTTCTGTCGTTCTCTGCTCACTGGAAGAAGGACTCAGCCTTGAAACGGTCCAAATAGACCCAAGACCAGAATGTTCTTAAGGGAAATGACTAGCGCACTAGTGATTTACGGAGAGGTGGAGAAAAGATTTGCAGGACCAGAATGCATCAGACATTTTGTCGTAAGACATCCCTGTCTCTGCTCCATCCTTTTCCCATTCCAGCCACCTATCTCCCTCCAGCACAGGTCTCAAAACATACAGAGGAATCCCATCTATCCTTCCAAGTGATTCATTTCTTGAACATGTTCTATACATCTGACTTTTAAAAAAAATATTGTTAGTTGTAGATGGACACAATATCTCTATTTTGTTTATTTTTATTTTTATTTATTTTTATGTGGTGCTGGGGATCAAACCCAGTGCCTTGCATGTGCTAGACAAGCACTCTACCACTGAGTCACAACCCCAGCCTTACATACCTGACTTCTAAAAGAACTTTGTATTTAAGCAAACCAGAATCAGTTATTCCCTCAGCACATCCCTGAGTGGCTCACTCATCCCCAGACACATTTAACTCCACTCCAGGGGACTAAGGATGAGCATTTGCAGACTGGGAATCTCACTGATGTTCATCGTCAAACCACGGCTACTTCCTCCTCCCTACTTTCCTTAAAACAAGTGCAAATTTCTCCCAAGCTAACAAAGTCACATAACATGAACTCCAAAGCGCAATGTTCCTGGGGTGCTGAGGAAATGCACACACAGACACAGAGTCACTCGGTAGAACTATTTCCCAACCCTGGCCACAAACAATTTCTTCAGAGGAAAAAAAAAATGCCACTGTAAATGGCTCCATGGTCAAACACTGTAGACCATACAAAGAGATGGTTTGCCATGAACAAGAGCAAGCAGACACTAATCGGCAGGAGGATTAACATTCTCCAAACTTGAGCCAGTAGCAAAACTGGAAAAAGATGACCGTAAAATAAACATATTTAAAATAATTGAAAACATTTAAAAAAATTAGAAATCATAAGGAAAACACCAAGAAATCATGAAATCAGGGCAGAAAGATTTGCAAAACCATCATATGAACTTTGAGAAACTAGCCAAATAGAGTTATTAAAATTCACAATGTAAAGGATAGACTTGACACTAAGAAAGCTAAAGAGAGGCTAAAGAATCAGAAAGACCTACTTGAAGGAAATCACCCAGGATGCAGTGGAGGTGAACAAAGCACTGAAAAGTATATAAGAGAGATCAAAGGACAATAAGGCCAGAAATTAAATGACCAACATACATTTGTAGAAGGAATTTAAAGAAAGGACAGGGGGAAAAAAAAAGGTGTGACAGTGACATTAGGAGCATTTTTGGCTTAGCATTTTTCAGACTTAAAGGAAAAAAAAAAAAACCCTTAATCTTCAAGCCTAATCTCCAGAAAAAACAGCACCATGAACTTCCAAATAGATGAATAAAAATAAACCCATACTCAGATACCTTATGGTGGACATACAGAACAACAAAGAAAAGACAAAAACTCTTAAATACAACTAGATAGAAAATATGGCATACCTAAAAAGGAATGATAATTAGCAGTCCCAACACCATTAAGAAATGCCAAAAGACAGGTAGGTAAGTTATCTTCAAAGCGCTCAGAAGAAATAACCATTAATTTAAAAGTTTGTATTTATTTAATATACAGTTATATAGTTTGTAGCTAAACTATAATTCAAGAACAAAGATAAAATTGGCACATTTTAAGATAAAAGGAGATTTTCTCACTCATGGGCCTACCTGAAAGAAGCATTAAAGGACATTCTTAGGAGAAAGGAAATTGAATTAGCAGGAAGGATGAAATACAAAAAGCAATGCTGAACAAAAAACCCGGCAAACTTGTGGGTAAATATAAACAAACATCAACTTATTTATATGTAACAATATAATAAAAATACTAATGACCACTATGGAGATTAAATACAGATGGAACTAAAATTCTATTCAGCCATAAAAGAAGATAGGAAAGAACAGGGGCATCAAAATATCCTAGGATTCTTATCTTATTCTCTTGAAGAATAGATCAACTTCGGAGTTTGCTAAAGCAAGCTCAATGTTAAATTTAAGAAAAATGGTGAAGTATATTGTGTTCACAGGTAAGTAGACCTGACATAATAAGCATGCTAATTTGTCCTCAAATTGATCTGGAATTATAATAAAAATTCCAGAAGGATTTTTCTTTTAAGTACAGACGAACTAATTTTAAAATGTATATGGATAGACAAATGAATTAAAATAGGTAAAACAATTTTGAAAAATAATGAAGTTGGAGATGTACTATGAAACATCAGTAAGAAAGACCTTGTGATATTGGAGAAGATAGGACACATGGATCAATTACGTGGAATAGAAAATACAGAAACTGACCCACATGAATATGATCCTTTTGGGGGGCATTGCTGTATATGAAATCCAGGACTTTGTGCATGGGAGGCAAGTGCTCTGCTACTGATCTGTGTCCCTGGCTCAAGTCAATTTATTGATAATGGTCCAAAAATAATTTTATGTAGGAAAGAGGATTTTTCAACAAATGGTGTTGATACAATTTGACATACACTAAAAGGAAAAACTAAAGAAAAGAAACGCTATAAAAATTTAAATGAGAATTGATCACAGATCTAAATGTAAATGTAAAACTGGAACACCTTTAGAAAACATGTTGAGTCCTGAAGTTGGCAGAGTTCTTAAAGGCAGCACCCCGGGCACAAGTCATAAAATAAAATTTAGAAAAAAGATAAATTGGACTTCATCAAAATTTACAACTTTTGTTCTACAAATGATTCTATTAAAAGGATATAAAGGAAAAGCCAAGGACATACGGAAAATATCTGCAAATCTCATATCCAGTAAAGAAGTAGCCATAATTTATAACAAACTCTCAAAATCAACAATAAAAAAAATCATATTTAACAATGGGTTGAAGGCTTGAATAAACAATTCACCAAAGATGACATCTGGATAACAAACAGCACAGGAAACAATGTTTCACCTCATAAACCTACAGTCCTACAAAAACCTGTACACAAAGATTTATAACAACTCTGTTAATAATGGCTACAAACTGGACACACTCCAAGTGTCTTTCATTAGGTGAGTGGATAAACTGAGGAACATCCATGCAAAGTACGTCAGGAATAAAAAGGAGGAAGCTGTTGATACATGGATCAACTGGGATGAATTTCAAAGGTTACATGCTAGATGCTTCCACTTACATGATATTCTCAAAGCCATAAATCTGAAATGATAGAAGCAGAATAGAGGTTGTAGGTCTGGGGAGAGTGAGTATAAAGGAATAGCAGAATAAAATGTGTGGGGGGGGGCAATGGAACTGGTAGGGAGGGACCCTGACTATGGTGATTGTTACTTGAATCTATAAATATGTTGAAATTTATAGACGTGTAGTCTACCTCCAACAAAAAAGTCAATTTTCTTGCATAATAAATTTATTAAAAAATTTAAATGTAAGGTAACTAATAAGCCAGTAGGGAAGAAAACCAGGTCTAAAGAAGTAGGACACTAGAAGGAGGAACAGTAGGTACACAGATCAGCAGTGGCTTAAGAACACCAGCTACAGGCCAGCAGCTAGCCATGGGGGAGAGGCGAGGGAGGAAGGGAACAGCTTTCTTTTTAAAAGGAGGTGTCTGACAACCCCAGTGTTATGATTTACATATGAGATGTCTTCCAAAAGTGCATGTGTGAGACAGTGCAAGAATTTTCAGTGGAATAATTATTTTTTTTTAAAGTTAGAGAGAGAGAGAGAGAGAGAGAGAGAATTTTTTTTAAATATTTATTTTTTAGTTTTTGGCGGACACAATATCTTTGTTTGTACGTGGTGCTGAGGATCGAACCCGGGCCTCAGGCATGCCAGGCGAGCGCGCTACTGCTTGAGCCACATCCCCAGCCCCCAGAGGTGGAATAATTAGATTATGAGATGTAGCCTAATCTTTGTGGATTAATCCACTGATGGATTAACTGGGCGATAACTGTAGGCAGGTGGGTATGGCTGGAGAAGGTAGGTCACTGGGGTTGTGCCTTTGGAGATTATGTTTTGTCCCTGGTGAGCGGATCTCTCTCTGCTTTCTGGTTTCATGTCTTCTACCACAACCTTCCACCATGAAATCCTGCCTTGGCCCAGAGCAACAAATTCTGCCATCTATGGACTGAGACCTCTGAAACCATGAGCCAAAATAAACTTGATCTCCTCTAAGTTTTTCTTGTGAGGTCTTTTGGTCACAGTGATGAAAAAGCTGACCAAAAAATACCAAGTGTCTACCAACAGATGGCTGCATAAATAAAATGTGTCATATACATCAACAAAATATACTCAATCATGATGGAATAAATCTGATCTATTCTACCACATGGATAAATCTTGAAAACATGATGCTAAATGAAATAAGATAGGCACAAAGGATAAGTATTGTATGACTCCCCTTTTACCTGAAATATCTAGACTTGACAAATGCATAGAGGCAGCAAGTGGATGAGAGGTGACCAGGCTCTGGGGATGGGAGTGGAGAGATATTGCTTATGGATACAGAATTTTTATTTGGAGCCACAAAAATATTTTGGAAATATTTTCAGGGGTGCTTGGACAACATTTAGAATGTGTTTAAGAACACTGAATGGTTAAGACAGCAAATTTTATATTATGTTCATCTAATGTAGTATATCAAAATTAATTAAATTAGGCACTTAAAATGGATGAATTATATGCCATGTGAAGTAAATCTTAATACAGCTATTTTTTTAAGTTCTGAAGGAAAACCACTAAATCTTGGTGGTCAATACATAGATATGTGCCACATTATTTACTTTGCTATGTTTTGAATTTTTTATATGAAAAATAGAATAACTTTTTAAAAAGGGATCAGTTCCTGGGCAAATTTAGTACCATTTAATACAATGCTTATGTATCATGTAAACTCTACCCATCTCATCCTGCCCTGGATATCTCACCAAGGAGAGGTGCAGATCCCAGAAGGAGCATTCCTTCAAGGGTCAAGAGACCTAAGCCCCCTGTCCCTCTCTCTCTCCTTAACCAACTGGTCCTTAGGGGAAGTCACTGGACATCTGTGAATCCTTAACTTATACCTTTTCTCTGCTCTTCACTTGTGTCCAGGGGAACAAATGCATGCACTGTAGAAATGCAATGTCACCTAAAGAATGACGGACGTATGTTCAAATGTCAGGAAGTGCCATTAAATATCAAGAAATGCCCATATCTCATTATGATTGGTGCTTGGACCCTATTTCCTCCAATTATTATCATGGGCACTGTTCACGAGTGTCCTCAAGCAGGTGAAGTTTGGGTCATTTCTGACATGGAGCCTCAGGAGTCATACGAAGCGGGAGGGGGCTGCATGCTCCATCCTCAACAAATAGGGCTTGGAACAACTACTCAATGTATCTATGGAAAAAAAATCTATATCTACATACTTTAGTATGTTCTGAGCTTCAGATGTGCATTATGGAGAAACCAACCAATTAAAGTCAAGAAAACTCTGGTTCAAGCCCTCTGCCCATTTTTAAATTGGGTTATTTGTTGTGTTCTATTAAAAAAAAAAAAATATATATATATATATATATGTACACACACATACACACACATATTTATATATATTTAAATATATAATATACTATATATAGTGTATATATATATATATATATATATATATATATATATAGATATAGATATAGATATAGTTGGATAAAATACCTTTATTTTATTTATTTATTTTTATATGGTGCTGAGGATGGAACCTAGCAAGGGCTAGGGGAGCGCTCTACTGCTGAGCCACAACCCCAGCCCCCAGGTTGTTTTCTGATGGTTGAATTTGAGAGTTCATTCCAAACTCTGAATACAAGCTCTTTACTGGACATAAGATTTGCAAATCTTTTCATGGCCCCTGTGGTATCCACCACTGCCCCTCCAGCAGATCCCTCCGTTCCTCCTCCCTGTGAGGCAGGGGTCAGAGGCCACTCACCGTCGCTGACCGAGGTGTACTGGTAGGGCTCCGAGAGGAAGTGTGGCAGGGTGAGGATGAAGGCACCAGCAGCCAGGAGGAGACCCCCAATGCCTATCAGTCGCGGGCGGTGCACCCGGCTGCCAAAGTAGCTGACGAAGATGATGAGGATGGCATTGCTGATCTGCAGAGGAACGGAAGGGCCGGGTGAGCCACAGATCCCGTCCTCACCCACACCATAGGAGACCTGACACACCTCACCTGGAAGACTGGAGAGGGAAGAGGCTCCTCCCACTCCAGCCAGGAGCCCCAGCAGAGATCCCCCAGCCAGTCCTGAAAGCCTTCCCCCACCCTGACCCCCCAGCCACACATGCGCAGTCTCAGTTTTCCCTTTTGTCCAAAACGCATCCCAGCCTCCGCCTCCCAGACCAGCACTAGCCAAGTCATTCTCCGAAGACACGAAGAGCCCCAGGCTAAACATCAACCATCATAGGACCAATCTTTTGGGGCAAAATCTAAGTGAGTCTCCAATTCTGATTGACTCCTAGGAAAAGTACATGTTCCCCAACTAAACACCCAATCAGGATCTAACAAAAGGAGCCAAGGACTTTGGTAGACAGAATGACAACCGAGCAGCAAGCATTAGCTCATGTAACCACACAACAACTCTCATCATACTAATGACAGAAGGATATTAATACCAGGCCTACCATAACGAGGTCAGGAAGTGGCTTGAACTAGGCCTGCCTTTAAAGTGTCCAGGCTTCATTAGAGTCGTTGGCTTCTTGTGGGACAAGTGCTGTCTGCCCTAGCCCCCTCTCTTACCCACCACTTTGATCCCACAACTATCTTTTTTTTCGGGAGAGGGTACCAGGGATTGAATTCAGGGACGCTCAACCACTGAGCCACATCCCCAGCACCATTTTGTATTTTATTTAGAGCCAGAGTCTCACTGTGTTGCTTAGGGCCTTGCTAAGTTGCTGAAGCTGGCTTTGAACTCAAGATCCTCCTACCTCAGCCTCCTGAGGCGCTGGGATTACAGGCATGAGCCACTGCACCTGGCCTCAACGATTTTTCTTCACTTAGAATCATCTTATCTACCAGATGCTTTATCTTTGTAACTAGAGATCACATTAATCTTTTGATTTTTGTCTCTCTGTTCATTCTTACCTCCCAACATGGGGTTTGACACACAGTTGGTGCCCATTAATATGAGTTGAGCCAGTGAAGGCACTAACGGGCACATGGAGGCTCCTTAAGAAGAGGATGCGCTGTGTGGAGCTTATAGCACAGCCAAGAGTACAAGGCTGTGATACCCAGAGGAGGATGTGAAGGTGCATGAGGAGGCAGCCTCAGCAGAAGGTGCTCCAGCCCCTGCAGGGGGGAGGAGTTCTAGAACATTCTGAAACCTGCCTCTGGAAAAAGCGCTTTATTCTTGGCTTCTTGGATGTCCTGTCTTTGCTTCTTGCTTCCCCATCGTTTTCCATAGAATATGCAATTGTCAGGCCATTTTGGCTATGCTAACTGAGGCTGACTTGAAAAGGCCTGTGTGAGAGTGGGCGAAGGCCCCAAAGAGGACCCAGGGAGAACGGACAAGTGGTGGCCACCAGGCGGCACAAGTCCTCTGGCCTCTCCCGGGGCACACCTCCTCAAGTGTTATGGCTGATGCTGGCTTAGGATCTTGCTGTCAAACTCATCTTCAGCAGCACAGTCCCTTTGAAAGAAGTACTCTTCCCTTCTAGAAAATTCCTGAAATTGCAGCTGTGCATTCCAAGAAGAGGGCCTCAGGCCTCAGCCCCCAGCCCTGGAGTGCCCCTGGGACAGCTCCAAGAGGAGTTGGGAGGCCACCTAGAGCTGTCACAAAGTCCATTAGTAGCACATCCTGCTCTGCCGTGTCTCAAGCCCAAGAGCCCCCACAGCTCTAGTGACAGGTGTTGAGGGCAGGCGGCTCTGGGCTCCTGTTCACCTTGGTTCCACAGCCCTGGCTGGTAGAGGACACAAGAAGAGCCGCTGCTTCCCAGCGCCAAGACTCCCATGGCTCTTGTTCAAGGAGCCCCTCCTACTGCCCCTGAACTTCATGCCCAGACAATGCCCCTTCACTTCACGTCTGCCCCAAGAAGGTTTCTGAGGCTGTGAGCTGCATCCTGAAGCCTCATACAGACCACACAGGCCACAGCACAGATGGCCTCCCCATCCCCTGTACCAGGTTGGCTTCTTCTGACACCCCCCAGGCCTCACAAACATGCACAAAGACACACACCTAGTCATACACAAATCCTCAGAACCCAGAGATGTGGAAACACACAGGACACACACACACAAATACACAGCCACACACATAGTCCCACACAAATCCCCAGTTACTCACAGATACACAGATACACACAATCACACACAAATATACACACAGACACATAGTCACACACAAGACATGAAAACATACAAGTACAGATACACACAGTCCCACACATAAATCATGACTTCCAGACACAGATGTAGACATACACACAATCATACACACTGTCATGCACAAAAAGACACATAGTTACACATAAATCCTCAGACACCCATAGATATAGATACACTAGACATATACAGTCACACACAGAGACTAGATATAGATACACATAGACATATACAGTCACACACAGTATTTGTATGTGACTATTCACACACACAAATATATACACAGATACTTGAATAGTCACACACAAATACTGTCACACAGAGACACAAATATATACAGAATAACAGACACACACAAGTACACACATACAACGACACACAATACTTAGACATACGGACACACACAGACACACACAGACACACACAGTAGGTCTGAAGAATGAACTCTTTACAACAAATACTTTGGTGGTATTTGTTTCGAGTTGTACCCATGGGCATGATGTGAAGTCAAATTCTTGCAGTTTGGGGAAGGGGAGATTTAGTGGTTAAGACATTTTCATCTGGATTGAATGAATGATAGCTCTGGGGCAATATGACACCCTAATGTGCCTCACCAGCCTGCTGTCTTAAACAGACCCTGTATTGTATCCTAGCCAGCTACTCCCTGCCTCTTGAAAACTCTAATTGTTCCTGGACCCACACTTTTCTTCCAAGCTCAGGGACAATATGGGTGAAAACAGCCATGGCAGATGATAGATTGGCCAGTTTTGGGGGCTGAGCTGGAAAAGAGAATCTGCCTTCCGTGCCAGCTCTGGTTCTGATTAGTAGAGGGGTGTTGGGAAACTAGAACACTGTGCCGAGAAGGATCCTGAGGCAGGGTCCAGACTCAGTAAGAAAGAGGCCTGTGGGCTATTCACTCACTATGTGCCAGTGCCAAGGGGCAGATAGGACTGTGGTGACACAAATGTCAGAGACTTGTTTTCCTTGCTGTCTGTCATGAGTGAGGCCAACACATGCCAGGGTATTAAGGCCAACTTTAGGAGGATACCTTCTGTGTCCTGATAGAGAGAGAGGCCTGAGCCCTAGGTGCACCCCAGCCTCCAGCCCTCAGTCCCCAATCCCCTATTCTGCTCCTCCTGCTTCCTGTGATCAGGGGGGTGTACAAGGGGGAGCTGATGGCCTGGTATCTCCTGCTCACCTCGTTCAAACTGGAAATGAGACCCGAGGAAGAACTGGAGAGTCCAAAGCGCTTCTCGATGGTGGTGAGGCTGCTCTTGAAGTAGGCACTGTACAGGAGCTGGCAGAGCTGCAGGAGGCCGTGGCAGAGCACGAACACCTGTGGGGAGCAGACAACGAACGGCCCGTGAGGCCTGCACACAGGGAGGCCTGGCACCCCCCCCCCAGCCTTCCATGCTGGGGCCTCCAGTGTGAGGCCCGGTGGGCAGACCTCTGTTTCCACGTCTGTTACATGGGGATATTTAGTTCATAGGGTGGTCCTGAGGGTGAAATGCCTCCATCACTATAGCATATCTCGCTCCACAGGAAAGGCATCCTCCAGGGAAAGGCCCGACTTATCAGCCCGACATCTAGGGCATTCACCACCTTGAGTTGTCTCCAATGCTCCATGGGCTGCCGGGCTGACTTCCTCCTGTGTCCTGTGAGGGCTAAAGCCGCACCCCCCAACCCCATCTAATTCAGCTCACTCCCAGGAGCATGTACAAATTCCAGATCCACTTCTCCTAACCTGTCCTCCATCTCCAATATCCAGTCTCCAAGGACCACCTCTAACGTCTTCAATAAGGCGCCATGATGTACCACCCAGTTTGAATGACTGTCCCTTCACATCCTCGCCAAACTTGTTATGGCTTCTTGTTAGGCCTATCTTGGCCCCTTACCGGGGTATCTATGTGCCGCAGTCCGGCTGCAGCAAAATAACCAGGGGGTGATGAGCAACTTGTGTACATTGATACAGCAGGAGTGGGAGCCGTTTATTGCAGGACAGGAGGGGTATATATACATTCCACACAGCTTATCTTAATTAACATAAACTAGATTCAGCAGTCAACCAATAAGGAATCTCTACACTTAATGGCTCGCGGGCGTTACTTCATAAACCACTCCCCCTGGCAAAATGCCAGGCGCCATCCTGACTTGTTTACAGATTCTAACATCTATGGTTGTAGTTGTTCCTTTCTGGAAGGATGATCAAGGTCTTAGGGAAGGGACTGAGGCCATTTGTCACTGTATCCCATGTACCTTGTCCTGCAAGTACTGAGTAAATGTGAATTCCATGGTTCCTGGGGACAGATGTAAATCAGGCAGGTGGGCGAGGGGTTTGAGGGCATTCTTAGCTCCAGGCTAAGACATAGAAACTCTGGTGGTCCATTATCAGAATGTAGTATTTATCCTTAAATGTAAAATTGGGATGTAAGAAAGGCAGCCAGAGGGGAAATAGATCAGAATGGAAAGTTACACATTAGCAACATGGCCTATGGATTTCTTTAAATAACCCAACTAGCCATTTTAAGTTTCCAAACCT
Source organism: Spermophilus citellus (assembly GCF_964194105.1). Lineage (NCBI taxonomy): Eukaryota > Metazoa > Chordata > Mammalia > Rodentia > Sciuridae > Spermophilus > Spermophilus citellus. Next base: position 31,808,016 of record NC_138188.1, read on the forward strand.
GTATCCAATTGTAACTATAACCCTTCCCTTTGTCTTCCCCAATTTTAAAATTAGCCAACCTCTTAGATTGTAACCCTGCATCTCTCCTGTCACAGCAAGGGGCAGTGCTATGTTATAGATAAAAGCAGGTGTTTGCTTGCCAGACTTTGTTCAGTAGCACACCCTTCTGCAGAAGTAAATTTTGCCTTGCCGAGCTACTTCCAAGTATGTGTCTGATTTCTCACGACACCCAGTATTTCTAACAGTCCAGGCCCTCCTGGGTTCTCAGCTATTGGGTCAGACATGAATGGGTTCTAGGCCATGAGTCTCAGTTCCTAAGTGGTCAGTGGAAGGTACCCTTCTGGCTCATGCTTTCGCTCCAGGGAAGGGTGGAGTGTCATTATGATTGTTGCAACATGTGTTACAATCACTGGACTAGAGGACAAGTCCTGGCTCTGACTATCTGTGCAGAGGGTGATGTGTGGAGGATTAGAAAGTGAAAAGCAGAAAACCCATAATCTACAGGAGCTGCAACTGTGGGCAAAAGGAGAGACAAGAACCCCAGAACAGATTATGGAAAAATAGCAAATGCTGATGATGGTGAAGTGCTGAGGCACTTAATGCTCCAACATCAAATGTGGGGAGCTCAGGGGAGTGGAGGAACCACTGCGGAAATGGCTTCAGAGAACAGCATCTGCTTTATTGTGCAGCAAGAATGGCTTTTATAGCAGGTATGTGCCAGGTTACATATAACAGTCATGATAGGCCAGACATGATATATACGTATCATCTTACGGAAGTTAAGGCACCAAGAGTCCAGAAACTGCCACGTAGCCCGACCCTGCACCAACAGGGGAATGACTTCTTGTCAAAGGAACCAGGAAATTGTGCTTACCAGTGTTCTGACAGCACTTTGTCCCAAAACATAGTGTTCTAAGTTAGGACTTCCCTGTTGCACAATGAACAAGATGAGCATTCCTCCAAGGCTAGACCCAAGGCTAGGCCCTGCAGCAGTGGTGGTGGTAGTAATGGGAAAGTGACAGCCATGATGAAAGCAATGGTCATGGTGATGGGGAAGAGAAGGTGATGCTGGTGGTGAAGGTGAAGGTGAAGGTGATGGTGATGCTGGTGGTAAAGGTGATGATGGTGATAGGATGGTGATGGTGATGGTGATGGTGGTGATGGGATGGTGATGGTGATGGTGATGGTGATGGTGATGGTGATGGTGGGATGGTGATGGTGATGGTGATGGTGATGATGGGATGCTGATGGTGATGGTGATGGTGATGGTGATGATGGGATCGTGATGGTGATGGTGGGATGGTGATGGTGATGGTGATGGTGATGATGGTGATAGGATGGTGATGGTGATGGTGATGGTGATGATGGGATGGTGATGGTGATGGTGATGGTGATGGTGATGGTGGGATGGTTATGGTGATGGTGATGGTGATGGTGATGATGGGATGGTGATGGTGATGGTGATGGTGATGATGGTGATGGGATGGTGATGGTGATGGTGATGGTGATGGTGATGGTGATGGTGATGATGGTGATGGGATGGTGATGGTGATGGTGATGGTGATGGTGATGATGGGATGGTGATGGTGATGGTGATGGTGATGGTGATGATGGGATGGTGATGGTGATGGTGATGGTGATGGTGATGGTGATGATGGGATGGTGATGGTGATGGTGATGGTGATGATGGTGATGGGATGATGATGGTGATGGTGATGGTGATGATGGGATGGTGATGGTGATGGTGATGATGGGATGGTGATGGTGATGGTGATGGTGATGATGGTGATGGGATGGTGATGGTGATGGTGATGGTGATGATGGTGATGGGATGGTGATGGTGATGGTGATGGTGATGATGGGATGGTGATGGTGATGGTGATGGTGATGGTGATGGTGATGATGGTGATGGGATGGTGATGGTGATGGTGATGGTGAAGGTGAAGGTGATGGTGATGCTGGTGGTAAAGGTGATGATGGTGATGGGATGGTGATGGTGATGGTGATGGTGATGATGGGATGGTTATGGTGATGGTGATGGTGATGGTGATGGTGGGATGGTGATGGTGATGGTGATGGTGGGATGGTTATGGTGATGGTGATGGTGATGGTGATGATGGGATGGTGATGGTGATGGTGATGGTGATGGTGATGGTGATGGTGATGATGGGATGGTGATGGTGATGGTGATGGTGATGATGGGATGGTGATGGTGGGATGGTTATGGTGATGGTGATGGTGATGGTGAAGGTGAAGGTGATGGTGATGCTGGTGGTAAAGGTGATGATGGTGATGGGATGGTGATGGTGATGGTGATGGTGATGATGGGATGGTTATGGTGATGGTGATGGTGATGGTGATGATGGGATGGTGATGGTGATGGTGATGGTGATGGTGATGGTGGGATGGTTATGGTGATGGTGATGGTGATGGTGATGGTGATGATGGGATGGTGATGGTGATGGTGATGGTGATGGTGATGGTGATGATGGGATGGTGATGGTGATGGTGATGGTGATGGTGATGGTGGTGATGGGATGGTGATGGTGATGGTGATGGTGATGGTGGTGATGGGATGGTGATGGTGATGGTGATGGTGATGGTGGTGATGGGATGGTGATGGTGATGGTGATGGTGATGGTGATGATGGGATGGTGATGGTGATGGTGATGGTGATGGTGATGATGGGATGGTGATGGTGATGGTGATGGTGATGGTGATGATGGGATGGTGATGGTGATGGTGATGGTGATGGTGATGATGGGATGGTGATGGTGATGGTGATGGTGATGGTGATGGTGATGATGGGATGGTGATGGTGATGGTGATGGTGATGGTGATGGTGATGGTGATGATGGGATGGTGATGGTGATGGTGAAGGTGAAGGTGATGGTGATAGGGCGGGGAGGTTAAGGAGATGGTGATGGTGATGGGAAGGTGGTGTTGATGAGAGGTGATGGTGATGGTGATGATATTTGTTAGTCTGATCATTTTCCACAGGCACAGGGCACCAAGCACATTCAATTCTCTGGTCTAGGAAAGACTTGGGAAAGAGGCAATCTGATCTTTAATTCCTTGCCAGGTCCTTCTCCTTTGGCCATCCTCTAAAGGTTAATGTCCCCCAAACTCTGTAGTCTCCTTCTCTGGACATGGACCCTTTTTGCAATGGCATTTGCCACTAGAATGATGGCACTCAAATCTCAGTTTTTATTCCAGAACTTTCCCCAGAGCTCTGTACTCAGGTGCATTTACTATCTGTTGGACAGCTCCACCTTAGGTTCTCGGACTCCTCAGACTAATGACTTGCCAGATGGACTCATGGCCTTCCCCCACAGACCTCTACTCTTTTTCCTTCATTTCCCGTCACCTTCACTCAGCTTCCCACGAATCCCCTGGACACATTTAGGACCTTGTGAAGTTGCTGAGGTTGGCTTTGAACCTGCGATCCTCCTGCCTCAGCTTCCAGAGTCCCTGGGATTACAGGTGTGGGCCACCATATCTGCCAAGAGCAATGGTTTTCATCCCCCTAACATTCACTCCATTGCCAGATTTCTGTATCTTAGATTGTCGTATTCAGCTCCTCCCTCATGTCCAGGTGCATGCCTTGGCTCAGGCCCTCACTACGTCTCACCTGGATTACTGCAATACCTCTCACATGCCTCCTGTCTGATCCCTCCAAATTTTCCACCAAACCACCCCAAGAGAGCTTTCTTGAGGGAAAATAAGAGCAGGTCACATCCAAATCAACATGTCTCACTGGCTCCCACTTCCTGTAAATGAAAACCAATGCCCATGGCAGATATGGTGGCCCACACCTGTAATCCCAGACACTCCAGAAGCTGAGGCAGGAGGATTGCAGGTTCAAAGCCAGCCTCGGCAACTTAACAAGGCCCTAAACAACTTAGTGAGACCCTGCCTCAAAATAAAAATAATTTTTAAAAAGGGCTGGGGATGTGGTTCAGTACTGAGCATTGCTGGGTTCTATCCCTGGTAGCAAAAATAAAAAAATCCCCTGCCCGCCTACCTCTTTGGTTCTGTCCCCTGCTGAGGTTGATCATATTTTGCAAAATGGCCACACCAATATCTCCCATCCACATGCACCTCTTATAACATGCCAATGACATGCCACAAAGAGGCAGGGTATATGTTCTGTCTCTTTAAGTATGAGCCACCTGGCTACTTGCTTCTAATGAGGAGAATGAAGCAGAGTGGAGCTATGTAACTTCTGAGGCTTGAAACACGGGTAGAGAATGCATGACCCATTCTCTCTTAGGATCCTTAGAACTCAGACACTGTTAGGAAGCCCCATCTTCCTTACTTGGGGGAGCCCACAAGTTGGTGTTCAACTGACAACTCCGGCTAAGATTTCAGCTCTTGGTCAGAGTTCACTGTCAGACATATGACTGAATGAGCCTTCAAATGATTTCAGTCCCAGCTTCTGATGCCAATTAAAACAGAAATGAGCTACCCCCACTGAGCCCTGTACCCATTGTAGGTTGCCAGGAAACCAAGAGCTGTCACTGACTGAAGCCCTAAGCTTTGGGTTGCTTTGGCAGGCAGCTTTGGAGACCAGCAACACCTGCTATCCACTTTGCTCCTTAGACACCATCAAGGTTCTACTCTCAAAGGTCCCCAGAGCACACACACTGTGCCTTTGCTCACAGTCTGTGCAGAATTATCGTCCCCTTTGTTATCTGGATTGCTCCCCCTGGCTTTCAGGAACCCCCGTACCCAGCACAGTGCTCAGTTGTGTGACAAGTTCGAGGTTGCTTCTGACAATCCTAAGCATCCTGTTGCTGACTTCACAGAGGCACATGAAGACTCAGCATGTGGCATCCAGCAGAGGAGTGAGGACCATCATAACAGCGGAGGAAAGACAATGATGGCTGGATCCAAGGCCTCACCAGGGCAGTGGGCATGTAGGGAGGGCAGATCAGGGCCTCCTGCAGAGGCTGAATTGATACTGATTCCTGGTGGAGGAAGAGAGGTGATTGAGTTTCTATCATGATGGCCAGAAAGAGGCAAAGCTATGCTGGACACAGAACCATGGAAGAATAGCTTCTGTGGAGATGAGATCAGTTTTGGAGCACTCGAGTTTCTAAGCACTGACCTCCTTCCATCCAGTTTAGTAATGAATTAACAGCAGTTACTAATCTCTACTCGCTTCCTCAACAGTCTCATGAGAGGAAGATGGGGATAATGCAAGAGAATATCTATCTCATATTTTTTCCTGAAAGATAGATTTTAAAAATTTCCTGTAAGTACAGAAATTCCCCAAGCTGCTAGGTGGAAGACTCCAACAAGAATTAGCTGACACCTTTCTTCCCCACTCACCCCCAACCCCCTTACAGGCCAACCTTATCTCCAACTGTGGGTCACTACAGCCCTATCAAGTCTGCATATCTCATGGGTGGCCTAGCAGAGGTGTTGGAGTGGATGTAGACCTCAGGTATAGACACAGAGATCAGATATATGACTATGGTGGGGGGGGGGGGGAAGGAATGCCCGGAAATGAGACAGCAGTAGATGGATGGTTCAACAGAACTTTCTGGCCAGGGCTCTTCAAGGTCACAGTCATTTGACCTCAAAAACTGTGTAATGTGGATTAGATCATGGGACCATGACCCAGGCTGCTCAAATCAAATACCCACTATATGGCCAGTCGGAGACAGAGTAAGGAATACTCAACATGGGGCAGAAGAGATAAAAACCCATCCCTCAAGGACATAGGTTTCAAAGTATTAATGGAGATGGATTGGAGAAAGCAGAAAAAGATCCCCTACACTGTCACTCAGGCAATTCAGTGCTCTGATTTTTGATGGTTTGGATTTTGGAGTTTCAGATCCTGGCTTATAGGACCACAGACATGAGCCACGACACCCAGGTTCCCCATACTTCTTTAACTACGTAACCCCCCCCACCACCACCACTCTTCCCCTCGTATTATGGATACTAGAATTCTACAGAATTTACTTTAGGGAAAGATAATATGTCCCATTTAGAAGTAGCTTATTTGGATCCTGTGATTTCTTTCTTTTTCTTTTTAGTTGTTGATGGACTTTATTTTATTCATTTATTTATATGAGGTGCTGAGAATTGAACCCAGTGCCTCACACGTGTGAGGCAAGTGCTCTACCACTTAGCCACAACCCTAACCCAGCCTGTGATTTCCTTGCAAAAGGAAAACAAATGGTGTGTTACGTGGGCTGCCTTACCTTCTTTAAAATAGCACACTATCATTTTCTATCTCCTCATTCTACTTTCTTTTTCTGGGCATTTATTGCTTCCTAAGATTACATCATGCATTTGATTTCTCCTTTATCCACCTCTGGCCCCCACCGGCATATTGACTTCATGGAGGAAAGATGACAGGTGCTTCTTAGGACAAAAATTCCCAGTGCTTGGAGCAGTACTGGTTCATGATGGGGGTTCAGTCTTTCTCAAGTGGGCAAGCGTTTTAGAGTATTCTGTTAACCCACACTCACAGGACTTAGCCATCAGAAAAGCCACCTGCGAGGCTCAGATTGTCAAGGATCTGTCCTCCATCATTTAAAAACGTCCCCTATGACGCAGCTTCATTCCATAAGCCACATAATTCCCAAGGCACAGAAGAGCATTTGCCAGTTTTATCCCCAACACACTTAACTTGGTTCAATCCTAAATCACTTTTGGATATTTCTAACTCAAAATAAAAGGTTGAAGAATTGCAACTTGCCCAAGGAACTTTCTGGTGTGGAGGGAATAATCTATATTTTTATAATGGTGGCATTTACATAGGTATAGTTTACACTCACCCAAATTCAAATGTACTTTATATACAGAGATATGAAAAATTGTGTTCTATGTGTGTAGTAAGAATTGTGATGCATTCTGCTGTCGTGTATTTAAAAAATAAAAGCAACTTTAAAAATAAAAAAAATAAAATCTATGCATTTTATTATATGCAAATGAAACCTCAATGATATTGACTGAAGAAAAACTCTTTCAAAAAACAATTTGTAACCACAAAGGTATTTAATCTTCTGACGCTTTGTATGAATTCCACAAACATTTTTTTTAAAGTTATGAACATTGGCAACGTCATTGGAGTAAGCTTGTTTGTTCAAGGGGCCTACTTTGAAAGGTTCAAGACCCATGTAAATATCTAGGTTAGTGTGTGAGTGCTAATTTAAACATCCAAGTTTACATGAGGGGTGTGTGTGTGCATGCATGCGTGCGTGTTAAAATTAACATGTTGCTTAAGGCACATCTTGTAGAAGGAAGCTGGCAGAGAAATCTCATACTGGGGCAACAACATTTTTATAGGGTGGAGTGGGACTGACTCTCTCAGATGTCTAAATGTGAAGGTCATGCTCACAGCCCCATCCTCCCTCTAATTCTAACAAGCCCAGAGAGGGAATGTGGAGAGAAAGGAATCAGAGAAACTGGAGTGGCCATGAAGATTTTTCTTATAAAGAGGGGACCTCTTACCACCTATGCCAAAGAGCTAAGGACGGCTGAAGAGATGCGGAGACACCAACTGAAGGTGCAGAGGTGGAACTGCAGTGATGTAAGATGACCATAAAAAATAAAGCATAAGGACAAGAAGGGACAGCCAGGGAGTATGGGAAAAGGCCACAGTACAGCTGATACACGGTTCCTCTCCATCTCCGTGCTCACAACTGGCTTTTCCTAACTGAACCTTGGAACCACGTTAGACCACAGAGACATCTCACCATGGTCACAGGGACACTGGACAGAAATTCTTAAGTTCAGTAATGGTACAGCGACCACCTGGTCAATGACTGATTCCGCTGTCAGCCAACTCTGATTTTTGTTGACACAAATCTCAGGGAAGTCCAGAAACTCTAGAAAGTTCACCTGATTCCTTCTGACCCCTATGATGTGACTTCACTGAGGTGATTCCATACAATGAGGGAGCCCAGGCAGGGGAAGGAAAGCTCTTAGAATCAGGAGATGGGACTGTCACACAGCCAGTGACCTCCCAGTTGGGAACAACTGCTTCTTACCCTAGATGGTAACTGTTTTCCCAAACAGAACGGCTTTTCCAAAGGGAGGGGGGAGGGAAGGAAGGAAGGAGAGAAGAAAGGAGGGGGCAAAGAATAGAAGAAGAACTTTCTCTCACATCCACAAGGATGAAGGGATCACTCAGGACTGAGTTAAAGGCCACTCTGCAGCTCTCTACATGACAGAGGGGACATTGGAGATGCCGTTTGCTTCCACTTTAGCTCTGTTGACCTCTAGGAGTCAAAATCTGGTCTCAGAGACCATCTGTCCCTCTTCTCACTGAGCCAGAGCTGGCTCCACCCCAGACCTAGAGCTGACTACACTCCAGATCGACAGGAACACATCTCTTTGGAAGGAGAGCTTCCCATGCAATGCTGACACCCCAGGGCAGCAATTTGCATTTAGGAATTCCTTTCCATAGCCAGTTGGGTCCCACCTGTGAAATTAAAATCTATTTACATTTCTTCTTCTCACTTTTAATTTTTAAATTTACCTTGTATAAGTGTAATACTTGCTGCACATGTTCAAAAAGTCAAGCAGGGCTTAGCATGGCAGGACTGCACTCAGCTCCAGCCCACCACCAGTGTCACAGCTCAGGGACAATCACTTCTGTTGGTTTTCTTTTTTTTTTTTTTTGTAGTTTCAGTTTTTCTGTTAATTACACCCACACATCCCAAAATATACTTGTTGTGCAACTTCTTGACTTGTCACTTTAGAGCGCTTGCTACTAGAGAAGAGAAATGAGCTCACTTAGACTTGCACCTCTGCTTCTCCCCCACTGCTCCCAGCTTTAATAGTCCTGGATTTTCATTGTGATCAGATCTCTTCATCTTGTGGCCACAAGCTGGGATCGAGAGGGACAGGCCTTCCCTCCTAGACAGAAGTAACCACACTAGTGAAAGTTCCCCGGATCATGAAGGGAAGGTATCTGGAGTCTCCCCGGGGGCAATGTGCTGTCCTGCACTACGACTGCTGATTCTACACTTGTCCCCTCTCTGGGGCTGTGCCTAGCTTCAGAGATGCCTACCATGGTAGGTAGGGTACCAGCACCTGAGAAATTGCCCCTTCCCCTCCACTTCATCCATCAATATCCCATAACTACTTCCTATCCTACCATGGACTTGAGATCTTCCATATGTTCTCTCCTTGTTCAAGTTTTTTCTGTTACCGTTTTTAAAATTATTTTTATTCAGTATTTTCATTATAATGGGGGTACTGGAGATGAGGAGAGACAGACGTTCCGCCATCTTGAATAATACACCTAATCTATTCCCTGACATTAACCTAGCAGATAAATTATTCTGTCCCCATTTTTTTTTTCAGGAGGAAAAAAAAAAGATTCTGGGAAATACATACAGCTGCTTCTTGACTTCCCACGGGTTACATCCTGACAGATACATCATACTTTGAAAGCGCCATAGGTGAAAAATGCATTCAATCCACATAACCTACTAAATCCCCTAGCTTAGAATATTTCCATGCGCCTACAAATGGGCAAAATCACCAAACATAAAGCCTATGTTATATTAAAGTGTTGGATATCTCATGTCATTTATTGAAGAGTGTATGGGTATGTTTTCACACCATGGTAAATTTGAAAAGTCGTTACACTAAATCTTCCTCAATTGGGGACCATCTGCACTTATGAACTAAGCTACCAAACCAAAAAGTGCACCCCAATTCTTTCTCTCCCCCTACTACTTTCAAGTACCCTGATACTGTAACAAGGACTTAAAGGAAACTTTTGCTAAGCTCATGGACTCTTCACTTGGGCCTGTTGCTAGCTACTTTTGGGGTAGATTCCTGTATATTTCTGGCCCCTGGCTTTTGTCCCCCCCCCCCCCCCCCCCGTGAAATCCCTAAGCTCGTCTCAGTATCTCAAAAACAGGGCTTCAATGACTGGTCCTCTTACTTCTTCCCAGTTTGGCCAAGTATTGTTGGCATTATAAATCCCTTTTTTGCTTCGACACCATGCATCTCTCTTGATTGGATTCTCAAGGTGGTGGATGGCCGAATCTTATCTGCTGGGACCTCCAGAAAAAGGTCTCTGGCCTCAGACTCTGGAAATAATACTTCATTTATTTGACTGAATCTTCCAAAGTGGTCAGGTGGCCGGAACTGGCTCTGGGTGTCTGCTCATCTGCACTTACAGTTCTCTTTTTTCAGTGTCTCTGTTCTCATAGCTCATCCTCAGTCATGATGGGCACTTCACCAGTGGGTAAGAACTGAGGGGTGAGGCTCAGGGTTCAAGGGTCCCTAATGCAATGAGGACAAAAAAATGAATCCACAAGGGTGACTCCTAGCTATCTCCCGATGTCGTCAGAGAGGCAGACACTTGAAGCAGGACTGAGTGGGCTTCTCAACTGAAAGAACCAGGGAGCTGGAGACAGAGGGGCCCCGTCCCCCTTGTCCTTCCAAAAGAAAAAGGTAGTAAAGCAAAGAATCAGTGTGTCCTTGAATGGAAAACTCTTTCAGTCCGTCAGCCTGCCTGCTTCTCCATACCTTCAGCAGGGTGTGGCTTTGGATCCAAACTGTGGTCCAATGCCCCAGCAGGGAATCTCTCTTTCAAGAAGTAATTCAGGAAATCAAGTATGTTCCCACGCAGGAAGAATGTCTGCACAAGATAAAGTTCAGAGATTCAAAATAGCCATCCTGGGGTCAGAGTTGGTGGTGTTCACAGCAGCAATAATAAAAGGTATCTTTAGCATTTTATTAGTATTATTATAAGCGAGACAAAGATCTTTGATGAGACAGGGCTCTGTGGGCCCTGAGAAGTATAAAAATCAGAACAATCTAAAAATAAACACATAAATTTCCATCACAAGCTCCTTGCTGCTTCAGAGGGAAGGAGCCCATTAGGGGAGCCGGGCCTGGGACCAGGAGGGAGATTGGCAGGGGCCTGGGGAGTCAGGTCCCTTGGAGTTCTCTCAAGGTACAGTATCCCCCACCCACCGCCACCTTTTCTCTCCAGTCCCTTTTTGCCAGCTTCTACTATCCCAGAGGGACTTTGTGGTCTGACAGGGCTCCCTGTTCGGCCTTTAGAAAAGCCACCCTTGAAGGCCCTAGAGAACAGCTTTTGGAAGGACAGGTGTGTCTGGCCTTAGTGGAGGCCACAGGAAAATACAACAGGCCCAGTAAGCCAAGTCCAAGAGGGACACTCTTCCCAGCTTTTGCATTGCCTGGGGGACCCCAGCCAATGGCATCTCTCTGAGCCGAGTCCTGACTCAATCGGACCCAAGCAGGGTTTTCCAACCATTTTTAGCCTCCTATACTCCGCTTACACAAAAATCTCACTTGAGGGCCACCAGGAAAGACAAGACTAATATGGATTCCGGAAGTCCTAATCTGCATATGTATGTGGCTTCTGTTGTTATTTTGAATTTGTCTATTTTGTGTTATTATGAACTAAAAAAAAAAGAAAAAGATCTTTTGATAAGACAGGATCCTGGGCATCCTTAGAAGACAAAGATCAGAACCATCTGAAAATGATATGTGCACATTTCCATGGTGGCATCTCATTTGAAAGGTAGGCCATGAAAAAGAATCTGAAAAGCTTTCTAGTTCATGATAATACCAGAAATCCTACTGTGGTCGTTTTGTTCTTTTCCTAGTGGCGTCCTGTCTGACACGCGGCGGCAGTGGGACCGTGTGACAGGAATCTACAGAGGGCTGCCTTTGCCAACAGCAGGGACCCTTTACCTGGATCTGCAGATGCCCTGTGAGTAACTGAAAGCGGATAAAGCTCTGGGCATCTCTGCCTACGTTTTTTATCTGTCTTCTTTATTACATTAAATGTTGGGTCAGGCCCCTGCTCAGCTCTGCCTGTAGACATGTTAATGACTTAAGGAATGTTTATCTAAAAAAACTAGTAAATCAAGGTTTATTAGCCCTAAATTAACCTATTTTATTCCCCTCTAAGACAGACGTCAGATCTACAGAAAGATTTATAGCATCCTGTTCCAGAACTCTGGAGTGGCCCAAGACGTTTTCAGTCCTTACCCCATGACTTCCAGGAACAGCGGAAGACTGGCAGGCACATCGCCCCAGGATGAGACTCCCCGCAAGCAGGAGTGAGTGTCTCAGGAGAACTGAACTGCCCCCTTCCAAGATCACAGGCCTGATGGATAAACATCCTGAGCTGTTCACAAGCTGTAGGAATTGCCCCCTCAAGTGATAAAGATGTCTCTCAAGGGTGTCTCTATAGCCATCTCACAGAACCAGACCGGAGACAATAAGCCATCAGATCACAGTTTGACCAAGATTGTTTAATTATGCATCTCTCTCAAGTTCTCACCCAATTCTTCTTTTATTTAAACCTAAAATTCATGTCAGCACCCCGAAGACAGGGCTGAGACACTGGATCTCGCTTTGCCTTCCCAGTATGGATGTATTGATTACTTTTCTGCTTGGTGTTTGAGGCAAGTGGCCAGACAGGATTTGTTGGGACCCCCTACCCCCACCCCCCAGTGTCAGACCTCTGGGCTAGGATTTTGGTACAAGTGGATGAGGTAGACAGCTGGATTTGTGTCTGGGATTTTGTAGTGAGATTTGCGAGAGGATAAAATAGAAGAGCGAAAGGTGAGAGATTGCCTGAGGGCTTGGATCTGGGATCTGGGTTTTAGAAGTCATAGACGCAAAAAACTAAAAGTTCTGCAAGAGATGAAACATAAGCATGTGAGACTAGATGAATTTACCAGATTAACTAGAAATGTGGTGCTCAAGGTTTCCCAGAAAAATAAACACTTTAAAACAAAATTATCAACTGGCAGTTATCTAAATATGTGTCCAAATTCTTCTTCAGAAATTCCTGAAGTCTCTCTCTCTTTTTTTTTTAAGTTGAGAAAGCTCTCCTTTATGGAGAGCAAGTGCCATCTTGTCTTTTGGGGAAGTTGGCTCAGGAGTAATTTGTTAGGACAAAATGAGGCCTCATTAGGAGATCTGCTTTGAATCCATTCAGGGCAGGAAAAGGACGTTCAGACCCTATGAATATGGAAACTTTGCTATTTTATATCCTTCCTACTCTTTGTTCTCATAACAAGATGGGATGTCAATGTTTTTGCTCACATCCTGGAAGGGTTTGAAGATGAAGCCCTTCCCTTCCTGCCTTCAAGGAAAGGGAAGCCAGTTTTTCAGAGAGAGAAAGTGAGGATTGGGGACACAGTCTTAGAGAGCCTTGGATCTTAAGAGCTGATCCCCAGGAAGTTGACCAGGAAAGAAGGGGCCCTGAGGCCCAAGAAGCTGGGTGACAGCCACAGGGAAACACTCTGGGAGATGGCGCTTATTTCCTTCATGTCATTGCATTTGTTAATTTACTTGTGCATTTCTGCCTCCCCACTTGTCAGTCTTGATCACTCTGTCTTCTGCCTCTGGCTATCAGCACATAACAAATGCTCAATAAATACTTGCTGAAATAGTCAATCCTCATACCTGCCCTGAAAGGTACAAATGACTCTTTGGGTTTATAGAGGAAGAAGCAGGCTCAGGGGAGCTTGGAAAATTGTCTCCTATTGTATTTGGTAGGTAGTAGCAGCCAACAGATGTCAAGTCAGCCCATCACTCTGTTCCATCACCACACCCAGGCTCATGAGAGTTCAGCAGAAGGAGTGCCAGGGAAATTGTGTTCAGCAATTTTGCCAGTTGCTGCATCCAGTAGGTTCTCCAACAGTTGCTTTACCCGAGTTCTACAGGATTTGACACTCACCATTTGTAATGTCACTTGACTTCCTAGTGTTCTCGTTAGCTCCAACCGTTCCCCCTTAGTAATCCCGTGAGAGGCTTCTCCTGTCTCCCTGCCTGATGTTGACGGCACAGGGGCTCTGTGCCCAAGTCTCCACATACTCTTCACTCTGTGTCCTGTTCATCTGCTCACAGGGAGTCCTGGGCTGTGTCCTGAAGATGCCTTCCTAGCAAACTGTGTCCCTTACATTTCAACTTCGACTCCCGATCACCCCTCACATCCATGCCCCAGACCGGCACTGCTCCCCCGTATCATCTCCTCCTGATTTCAGTCTTTGCTTGGTGCTACTATCTTCAAGTCTTCAAGCTGCCATACCCACCTCCTCTAGCCACCCTCCATTCCCCAGCTGCTCTCACGTGGCCCATGACCATGACCTCCTGGCTGTTTCCTACGCCCACTCTCTTCCCCTTCCCATCTATTTTTTAAACAACAGCCAGAGAAACCTTTTTTTAAAAAAATTTATTCAAGTATGACATTCCACCCAAAAATGCATAAATTGTAAAAATATGGCTTGAAAATTTTCACAAGCTGGGTATACCTGAAGGATTGGCACTCAGAGCAAGAAATAGATTGTTGCCTGCTTTGCAGAAGCACCCCGGGGCCCCTCTCACCACCCACCTTACCTCCAGGGTAATGACTTTCTTGACTTCTAAGAGCAGAGGTTGGTTTATCTGTTGTTTACTTTATAGACAAAGAATCAGATAATACATCAGTACAATCTTCTAAAAATGGAGATCAGTACTTGTCGTGACTGTGGAAACCCTTTCAATGGATTTCCAGCACCTTAAATTCAAATCCAAGCACAGTATCCAGCCCACAGGGTCCTTCCTACTCCAGGTCCCATCTATCTTCTGCTTTCCCTGAGCTTCCTGCCTCAATGGCTGCCTCTCAGGTTCCAATCTATCTATATGCGGTGCTTGGTAATAATCAGTGGAAATGTGTAGCTGAGAGTCCACATCAGATGGTTCATTGCCTTAGAGACTCTGGGGCTGGGGGATATGGTCTCTGCTTGGGGTGCTCTTTATTCCCACCCACTCCTTTGGTTAATTTCTACTCATCTTTCTGGTGAAAAAAAAAATCCCTCCTGTTACAGATCTCTATTGTTCCTTCAGGGCACTGAGTTCAGATTGCAATTACAACCACCAGGAGTGTTTTGGGTCCTGTAGCAATTCTGGTACCCAATGTATATATGTCACCAAAAAGACATAAGGAGGGATCTTAAGTGGAAGAAGCAATCCTCTCTATAAATGATGATGAATGAACAAATCAAATAATAAACTTTGGTGAATGACCCCACCAGTTACCTAGGTATCTAAAAGCCAAAAGTAAGTAAATACAAAATCATGAAATTGGGTTGTAAATTCATTGAAGAAAAAGATATTTTCCCTTTATTGTGTCCATTTTCTCCCGAGAAAATTCTGGAGACATAAGAAATGACTTAGCAAATGCTTGCAGGTTCTTTCACTTTCTTGAGAATACCCAAGGCCCATTCCATCCCAGAGCTCCCAAGAAAACCATCTGTATTTAGAGAATTGAAGCCCTGGACCCCGTTTGGCCTCTTTGGCTCTACCAGGTTTGATTTGGCAGACAAGAGACTGGAGACTCACTCTCTGAGCATGAGGAAGGGAGAGAATCAGGCTGTGTCCCTGAGGCACCCAGTGAGGAGCTCCAGGAAGTCTCTTCAGGAGCTAGTCAGTGTGTCCAGGGGAAGGGGAAGGAACCCTTGCCCAGGGAAATCCCTGCCCTGAGGCATCTGCATCCATCCACCACCAGCTCAGCCTCTGCAGCAGCAGTAGCTCTAGGAAGACCTGATAAACCACAGCACACCTAGCCTGCTCAAAGCCACAGTGGAGGTCTGAGAACAATGTTTCAAGAGTCTGTAATGGGACCCCCAAGTAGTAGATGCTTAAGAGAAGGGCCAGCAGGCTGCCCACCAGTAGAGGAGACCGCATGGAAGGACAAGGCGCCTGACAGGCCTTCCCCCAGGGGCAGCCCTGAACCCAGCTTCTGGTCAACACTGTCTCCACTGACTGCTCAGATGTCAGAGTCTGTCCTGAGGCTATGCATTCCAGAATTGCACCTATGACAGACAGGCAAGCTCAGCTGCCATTCCTTCCTGACTTCCAGAGGCAGGGGCTTCCCTGCAACAGGCTATCACTGACAGAGACATCTGTTTCCACACAAGACCATTCCCACACCCTGTCCTGATCACCCTGAATTCTCCTTCCCTGACTGCCTGCCCAGGGACCCTGATTTACAACCATACACTGTCTTCACAGGTGTCCTCTCCCTTGCAAGACACTGCCACTCCAAAAGTAATGAGCAACGCTTTAAAAAGTTGGTGCCCTATAAAGCAAGTCCTCAGCAGCTGGAATAAGATATTTAGGGGGAAAAAATAGGAAGATACGGCAAGTAACAAAGCAGATTGACCCTATGTAGGAAAAACACTTCACTTTTGGGGGCATCCCTTCTTGTTTTTCTGGTGGCAAGTAGGAGAAAAAGGCTTTTTATCTAATACTCAAACCTCTGTGTCCCACTGGACAACTCAACAGAAAGAAATGTGTTCCCTAAGCACTAAACTATGAGCACATTCCTGATCATGAAGCAAGGCCTTCTATAGATCAGAGGAGGGTCATGTAACTTGGTCAGTTTACCCACTGGCCAACAACAAGTACCAAAGATATGGACCCAAAGGACCACATCTCCTGTGGATAACTCTGGGCACAGAGGACTGGATGCTCATCCCCGCCACACCCCGTGGGGCTCCACTTCCTCCCAAGTGCCTCTTAGCTTCAGTTCCACCCATGACTCCCAGCATACTTTGCTGTGATCTCCACAACAAATTTCATAACTCTCTCCAACCTACTGGAACTTGCAGCAGAACTTTCTCTGCCCCCAAGTTTCCTCGATGAGCATTATGGGTTGAGTCATACTCCCCAAAAACAAATGTCAGAGTCTTAATCCAGAGACCTGAATGAGACATGGGTCTTTGCAGATATAATCAAGTTAAGATGAGAAGTCATACCAATATATGGAGGACCCTAATCCATTGGCTGATATTGTTTTAAGAAGAGGAAATTAGGATACAGAAACACATGAGGAAGAATACATGTGACACTGGAGGCAGAAATTGGAGCAATGTGTTTCCAAAGCAGTGAATGCCAAGGATTTCAAATAATCCCTAGAAACCAGGAGAGAGGCATGGAATGGGGTCTCAGCCTTCAGAAGGAACCAACTGAACCAGCACCTCAATTTTGGATTTCTAGCTTCCAGAATGGTGAGAGAAAAATTTCTGTTGTTTTAAGCATGCAGCTTGTGATATTTTTTGTTATGGCAGCTCTAAGAAACCAATACCCTGGGCCAGGGCTTTGATCTGAAGGCAGGGGCTAAGGGCATGAGCTTTGCATGAGATCTGAATTTGATTCTTGACTTTGTCAAGTACTATAAACCATAAGATGATAGGCAACTAATATTTCTTTGAGGCCTCGGTCTCTTCATGTGTAAAGTGATGATAATAGTCATGACCATTAATAGTCATGCAGAATTATTTGGAGACTAATATGATATGTTTGTAAAGTGCTTAGCACACAGCCTTGCTCTTAGTGTCAGGTAAGTGCTCACACTTTGATGGCTGTCTTCTCTGGTAATGGTACAAAATTTAATTCCCTGGGTCTGAAACATCTTTGACAGATTTTATCCAGGGCTATTGGTAGCATATAATTGCTAATTCTGCCCAGAAGGAGCATTTAAGATAATGAGCAAATATTTGTCGGCCATCATTCTCGGCCAAGCACACTGCAGGAGAGACCAAGGATCAAACAGGAGGAGACCCCACCCCACCCTGGGAGCAGTTTGTTAATGAGATGAGGCAGGTGGACACTATAGCAGCAACCACTCTGGAGGTCACATAGCAGATACTGGAGGTGACACAGTGTGATAGTGTCAAATGACAAGGGAGAGTGAGGGAGAGGTCCTTGAAGAAATGAGTTGGAGTTGGGGTTTTGAGGACAAGTTGAATTTCAGAAAGTGGAGAGGAACAGAGGGGCCGTCCCCAGAACTAGGACACAAGACAAAGAGTGGATTACAGGGTAATCACAGGTCAGGAAAAAAAATTTGGTTAGTCTAAGAAAGTTCTGGGTAGGTGAGAGGAAGAAACCAATTAAAAAGAGGGTTGGTACCCTAGAGGTACCATACTTCCGGCGAAGTATGACTCCGTCTGGCATTAGTGAAGACTTCTGAGCAGGGTTGATGGCTGCAGACTTTTTAGAAAGGTTGACCTGCAACAGGTGAGAGAGCAGACAGGTAGAGGCACAGGGACAAAGTAGAAAAGCCCCCGTCAGGTGGTGGTATTGACCAAGGAGAAATATGGTAGAGAAACTCAGGCAAGGCAATGGCCTGAGGACTGAGGAGGTGCAGGGGTGGTGAGGGGCTCCTGATGACCAAGAGAAGGGAGGGTAATGTTAGGAAATCAAGGGGTTCAAAAGACAGGTGGAGTTGGGTAAGAGGGTGGGCAGATGGAGACTATTGAGTCGAGGGGAGAATAGTGGAGACCTCCAAGGAAGAGTGTGGGGGCAGATCCAGGGAGGCTGGGGCAGGACACCTCTTACCCACCTGGAGCCACAAGACCAGTTCTCTCCAGCCTTTTTTTACAGCTAGTGTCAACTGGAGTTGCATAGCTGGGGAAGAGTGTGCAGGGAGCTGACTAGCGGTGGTATCAAGAAGGGATCCCTGGGTTTCAGCCAAGTCAGTAGGTGGCTCTAGGGAAAGAAAGTCTCATTTTTGTCAACTACTCAACTTCACTCCCTGGAAGATTCTTTCTGGACCATATGGAACCCAAAGAACCCCATTAAGTTGGGAATCCAATAGCTACATTTGGATTCATTCCAGGCTGGTGCCCTGGAGGAAGACTGTGCTTAGAACAGTCCTGTCCATCATCTCTGCTCTTTCGTCTCTTCTCCCATGAACAGAACCTCATTGGTAGGCTCCACACGTTTGCATGTTCCCATTAGTAAATGGAGGACTTAGCTGAAATGGAGCCCCAGGGATGCCTCCTGACAGAACCTCACCAGTTAAACTGGCAAAAGAACCAGGACAAAGGCCCCACTGATTGACAGATGCGCTAACATATCTGAACCCCAGCTCTTCAGACATGGAAGAACTGGAGCTAATGTAGACCCTTGATTCCTACTAACATATATAATTTGGGCCAAGTCAAGTTTCTGGTGTGGTCTTTGGTTGATAGAGGTCTGCCAATGTGGCCCCACCATGCCCCTTCTATAGGACAGGGGTAGATGGCTTTGTCAGTGAAGGCAGCACCAGGAGAGCAGGTGGTCAGGCCATCTTCTTGGTCTTATGTGGTCACTCCACCCCCACCTCAGCACATGGCCTGGGCCACCTGCTTACCCCAAGAAGCTTCTGCTTCTGCTCTCCTCTATCACTTCGACTGATTTCTGGACCTTTCCAGACAGGGAGCTGCTGCTTCCACAGCCTCCCCTCTCTGGCTTTCTCCTATGTGTCTCCAAGTGTCCCCTCCTCCTCCCTCCTCCCCTCCAGTCCTCAGCTCAGCAAGGAGGGGAAAGAGAAACATCTGCAAGGTTTAGATAGGGAAAGGGGGAAGAAACTGAACAAAATAGGAGAGAGTGACATTCACCAGTACCACTGAAAATGCCCAAATCCTTTCTCAGAAAATCTCCTTCACGTCCCAGGCTGATGTTAAGAAAGGAAAGGAAACTGGTTCATGCAGAGGTCAAGGCAGAAGGTCAAGAAAGGCATGCTTGCGTCTTTCCCGTGTTTAGATAACAGCCACCAAAACATGCCTCCCTGTACCCACACCCTCTGGTACTCCCTCCCAGCCCCCAGGCCAGGGCTCCAGAGAACAAGGGAGTAGGCCACAGTGAGGCCCTCCCACCCATTGCTTGGGATGGGTCAACCAGGGCATCTTCTCTGCAATGTAAGCTGTCCAGTCCAAGCCTGGGAAATAAGGCCAAGAGCAGGTACAAAGAGAAAAGCAAGCAATTTCTCAAATTCCCTGTTTACCTATAGTATTGAACTTGAAGCTATAAATATTCTTTGGAACCCTCCTGACCTCAGCTTCCCAGACCATTTGTCCTTTCCAAACTATCTGGGGACAAAAAGAGGTAGATATGGAACTCAGTCTAGCACAGTGAGTCCGTGCGCCCCAAACACCCCTGGAGATTCTCTGAATTCCAGTATGTGTAAGCCACTCCATGGTAAGAAGGCCCCATCTCAGCACCCTCCCACTCTCAGCTCTCCTGGCTCAGGAAGATCTCAGGGTTCATGGTGCATAGCCCTTGGCTTTGCCCAAGCCACAGAAGGAGGTGCTGGGAAGCTTTCACTGGTCATCTGGAATGTCCCCGCTCCCCTGCAAAACTCCTCCCATCCCTGGTGGCTCCCACATTAGAAGCTCCTGTTCTTTGGCAAATGTTTGGATTGAATACTGATTACTTCCTCCCAATCACTTTAATGAATGAATATCTTGGCCACAAGCATATTTACAACTAGGTTGTCCCTCCAGTTTTTCATTCAGTGGGTCTGGTAAGGGGCTCAAGAATTTGCCTTTAAAAGGAGCCAATTCCATTGGTCTAGGGACCATACTTTGAGAACCCATGCCTTAGAGTCAAGTAGGTATTCCTGAGCTCTAGCTTAATCCTTCTTTCCTGTCATCTCTTTCCTCAACTTCTATGTGGCAATCTATTCTGTGAGTGGGGTAGCCAAAAAGAAATCTTTCTCTAGGGTAAAACTGAGTCAACCCCTTGACTTCTCTACTCCCCTCGGCCATCTTCCCTGGGCATGAGGACTCTATCCTGGTGAGGGTTGGCCTGCACTGTTGGTATGGCTGGGAGCACCCCAACAACTGGTCCATCTGCCAACTACTCTGCTTTGTCTAGAGTTCTTGAAGGCAGTGCATGGGAAGGTGGTTTGATTATCCATACCTGGTTGGTTTTGGCTGGACTTTCTACCTGTAGGTTTCAAAACTCCTGAGTGAAATCATCAATAAGCATCTTTAGGTGGGGAAAGATTAGCTAAGCAAATACTTGACGCCTACCAGCTGAGGTCCTCAGAGCGGCAGACATGAGCTCACCCCCTTTCCAACACCACTGGTTGACTCATGTCTACAGCCCAGGGGGCTGTGACCTCAGTGACAAGCAAGGTAAGGAAGGGGAATCTAGGTACTGGTGATATGTTGGGCCTTTGATCTCTGTGGCTCTGGAAGAGTTGTGCAGAAGAGGGAAACGTACCCCAGACATGGGATTTTCAAATTGTGGACAGGAGCAGACAGGAAGCCCCATTCCAGGAACCCCTGCAAAAGTTCACCCAAGCATGCCTTCCTTCCACCAGCAATTCCAGCAAGGCCCCCTGGCTCCCTGCATCTGTCCTTTAGTGTTCTCTGTGGCTAAGTGGTGCTCCTGAGGCCCTCCGACTGCTACTGCCACATTCTGTCTTGTATGTGCCCAGAATGTCATTGCCTTTGTCATTCGTGATTCTGTGACAGTGGTTTTGATGTGTCAGCTTGGCTAGACTACCGTCTCCACCTACTCAAACACTAATCACAACACAGGTGTTGCTGAGGAGGGAGTTGGCAGATGTAATCAAAATGTACCATCCCTTGGCTTTGAGTGAGGGAAATTCTCCTAGATAATCTGGGTGGGTCTGATTTAATCAACTGGAAGACCTTAAAAGCAGGGTTGACAATTAAGAGTGTGAGGGAGATGGTGGGGATTACAGGAGGAAAGAGAAATCCCATTCATGGAGAGCAGCTTTGGCCCATGCCTGTGAGTTCCAGCCTGCCTGTCACGGTCCCTTCTGACTGCCAACTTTATGAATTTTGGATTTGCTTAGCCAGCCCCCAGGATTGTGCAAACTAATCCTTTGTAATAAATCTGTTAGTATATATTCACGAGTTGACTGAACTCTTAGTCGTACAATATAATGTCCTCCGAACCTTTCAATATGGTGCCTTACGTGGCCAAAGGGAAATTTCCAGGTGTGATCAGTAATTTTAAATTGGGAGATTATCCAGATCATCTGGGTGAGCCCAGTGGAATCACACATGTCCTTTTAAGAGGAAAGCAAAAGTCAAAGAAAAAGGTGAGATGGAGAGAATTCATGCCGTTAAACTGTCAGTTTTGAAGACAGAGAAAGGGGTCATGAGTCAAGGAAGGAGGATGACTCTAGAAGGTAGAAAAAGCAAAGACAGATTCTACAATGAAGCCTCTAGAAGAAGTACAGTTCTCCTCATTCTCTGAAGACTCAAGGATTCCTGACCTCCAAAACTGTAAGATAGTAAATGCATGCTGATTGAAGACACTACATTTGGAATCATTTGTTACAGCAGCAAATAAGGAACTAACACAAACCTCGATTCATGCAGATTCCTTCCCTTTACCTCACTGCCCTTTTTCAAGTTGCCTCTTTTTCCTGTAGCAGAATGACAAATAAAATTTGTAGGAGGCCACCTGTACTGGGCACAACAAAACAAACCAATACAGAGTTTAATTGTAGTAACTGAACCTGGATTGGTTGGTTGCTGAAGGCCCTACAGCTATATAAATAAGCTGTACCCAAACAAATGACTAATCTGTAGCCTATTAATTAGTTTTCTATGCCTCACTTCCATTTTTCTATAAATGCTATCTGATCACATTGTTGGCTAGAATTCTCAAAATCTGCTCTGGTCTGGGAGTTGCTGGGATTTGTCAATCATTTTTGTTTCGCTTCTTTGTTCAAATAAACTGTGCTTGATATAATTGACCTAAGGAATTTTCCCTTTTTAACAGGGACCATGCCTTTTTTGTTGTTGTTGTTTTTACATCATCCCTGTTTAAGACACTGATTCTGTTCTCTTCTTCTCCAAAGGAAGTCTCATTTGTTTTCTCTGTTCAGCCCTACTCTGAGATCAGCTCCCCTTTTGTTTTGGAGAAGGATACCTATTTGACCTATCCATGCTTCAAGCATTCGTCCTGGCCTCAGGAAGGGACACAGAAACCAGCTGAGCCAATCACAGCCCTACCCTGGGACTTTTTCACATGGGAACCCAATGAAGAGCATCAGGAACTCTCTAGTTGCTAGCTGTGATTGAGCAGTGGGGAAGTCAGAGGTTTATAGTGGAAGATAATGACAGGTGACATTCAGAGAGAAGGGGAGAAGATAGATGGAGCCCAGCTGGCCCTCCAGCCCTCCTGCCCAATCCTTCACAAGTTGAGCGACTGGGCTTCCTGTTGATTATCAGGAGTTACTTGTATTTTCTAGATATTAGTCCTTGATCAGTTTTAGACTCTGCAGTCATCTCACAAACCGGCATTCTTTTTTGCTTTAAACACTCTTATCTGTTGTTGAAGTAGATAAATCATCTTTCTTTAGCTGGCATTCTTCTGGTATATCTTCTTCTGCCTCCGGATTTCCAGCCTTTCTGTGTCATATTATTTTAGATGTCTCTTTTAAGGAGCATATGACTACATTGGCACTGTTTTTAAACATCCAATCCTAGATTCTCTAGCTTTGAAATGGTAAGAATAGTCCATCGCATGTGCTGCAATGCTGGATAAATCTAGATTCCTCTCTGCTATATATTATGCTACCATTTATAATAAAGTTTTTTTTTTAATTTCCCCCTCTCCTCTTTCCAGCTTTCTGTTATTTGGTTAATTTTTTAAAATTTTTTTGTTATATTTTTTTATTCTCCCTTGAATTCTATTCACCTTGGAAAACTTGCATCCAGGCTGGGGCTGTAGCTCAGTGGCAGAGACCTTGACTTGCACATGTGAGGCACTGGGTTCAATCCTCAGCACCACATAAAAATAAAAAAATAAAATAAAGGCATGCTGTCCATCTATAAATTAAAAAAATTTAAAAAATGTATGCAATGTCTTTTGTCTTAATGATTACCCATATATTTTTAAAATTGGGGTACAATGCATATAACAAAATTTACCATCTTCACTATTTTTAAGTATAAGTTATGTGGTATCAAATACATTCACCTGCGTAACCGTCACCACCATCCATCTCTAAAACTCTTTTCATCTTACACAACTCTATATTTGTTGAATACAACTACCCATTCTCCCCATCCCCAGTTCCTGGTCAACAACCATTTGACTTTCTGTCTTTACAAATTTGGCTATTATAGAGCATTTGACTTTTGATGACGGGCTTATTTCACTTAGTGTAATGCCCTCCTGGTGCATCAATTGTACAGCCTGGGTTATAATTTCATTCCTTTGTAAGGTTGAATAATCCTCCATTGTATGTCTATACCATACTTGGCTCATTTATCCCTTAGTGGAAATCTTATTTGTTTCTACCTTTTCATAATGCTGCTATGAATACGGGCATGTAAATATCCCTTTGAGACCCTAATTTCAATTTTTTTTGTATATATCCCCAGTAATGGGATTGATGGATCCTACAGGGATTCTATTTTAATTTTTCAAGGGACTGCCATGCTGTTCTCCATAGTAGCTGCACATTTCTCATTCCTACTAGCAGCAGAACTTTCAATTTCTCCACCTCTTTAACAACATTTATTTCCTGATTTTTTGTTCTATTTTTTAGAGTGGCCATCTGATTTGCATTTCACTAATCATCAGTGATGTTGAGTGTCTTTTCTGGGCTTGTTATCCACACAGGTATCATTATTGGAGAAATGTGTATTCAAATCCTTTGCCATTTTTTCAGTCCCTTATCAGATGTCTGATTTGCAAATATTTTCTTCCAGTTTGTAGACTGCTTTTTCACTCTTTCAACTGGGTTCTTTGATGCACATAAGTTTTAAATTTTGATATAATGCAATTTGTCTATCTAACTTCTGTTGCTTGTGCTTTTGATGTCATATCCAAGAAATCTTTGCCGAATTCAATGTCATCAAGCTTCACCTCCAACTTTTCTTCTAAGAGTTTTATGTCTTACAGGACTTTGACCCACGGTGAGTTAATTTTTATAGGTGGTAAAAGATATATCCACTATACAGATAGAATAAATTCTGTTGCTAATTCTATGTGGTATATCTTTGAGGTTTTAATTTCCCAGAGGAATTTTTTTTTTCACCCAGGGATCCTGTTAGAAACAAAGCTCCTCTGTCCCTGGGGTGGTGGGATGAGTGTATTAGTTCCCCTTTTACCAAGGGACCCAGCTTTATGAATGGGTTTGAGTTCCTTCCAACTGCCCATGTCATCTTTCACACCTGTATGATTACTAAATCCCATTCCCCTTGAAGAGTTTCTTTATTTTATTGTTCTAATCACACCACATTCATTTTTCCTTTTACTCTGCCACAAGATCAGCTGATGGCCTTATTTTCTGGTGTTTAATCCATTCTTCATTTTGCCCTTTCTTGCAAGCTCAGCTAGTGTTTAAACCTTTGGTGTTGGGCTGAGGATGTGGCTCAAGCGGTAGTGCGCTTGCCTGGCATGCATGCGGCCCGGGTTCGATCCTCAGCACCACATACAAACAAAGATGTTGTGTCCGCCGAAAACTAAAAAAATATTAAAAATTCTCTCTCTCTCTCTAAAAAAAAAAAAATCAAAAAACAAACCTTTGGTGTTGTTCTATATGATGCAGCACCTCTAGGTGTTTGTAGTAGAGTCTGTTCTGTGGACCCGTCATGTTGATGGAACCCATAACTCACTATAACTCTTCATGGTCCACCTAATCCCATCTAACCACAGCCTTTGGAGGGCAGGGATCTTACCTAATTCACAGCTGTGGGTCTTCCATACAGAGGATCTACATGAGAACCACAAAGGTGACTTGTTAAAATCCAGAGCCCATAATCTAGATGTATGAAGCAGAATCCAGTTCTGTTTCCACCCTGGCCTCCCTCCTAAAACATAGTTCTTTCCCTACTTATATGACATGCTTTATAACTTTGCATTATTTGTGTACTTATCCACTGTCTATATCACTCTTGAGGACATAGCCCACGTTGTTTTACTCATCATTAGGTCTATAATGATTGTTGATAGGTGATAAATAATAATAAGCGAATGAATAAATGAGTTTCAGGCATACCACTTGTGGTCTCAGAGTTCAGAAATCCATGCTGTTCAGAATACCAGCAAAGAGTTGTCTGCAAACAGTGGGTGGTCAATCAAGACTCACCAAATGACTCAGTGAAAGCCCACTCTGAGAATTCTTTCCACATCCTCCCAGGTGTAAAACCCCAGGCACAGGACCAGACCCCTAATCAGCCTTATCCTATCCTATCCTATCCTAGCTTCTGTTCTTACCGCCTCTTGGACCCACTCTTCCTAAAGGGCAAGGAGCCAATCAGATACACTCATTTCTCTAAGAAGTGTATCTAACCCTTAGGGCTGGATTCCTAAGCTCTGAACCAGTCCCTGAGAGTGGGCACAAGAAGAGCAGAGAGGACTTCCTGGACAGAATCACCTCCTAATCTTCCCAGAATATGTTCTGAATTCTTGCCTCTCTTTAAGACTTCAAATATTGTTATCTGACTTTGCCTCCATCCTTGGAGAATTGTGAAACTCAAATGCAATAATCGATACAAAAAGGCAGTGGGAATGGGGACAGTACTGGGAGACATGGTCCTTCCAGACAATCACATCCACCTGGCTGAAGTCTCAGCAAGGCCAACATTATTCTAAATGGAGAAAAATTGGAAGCATTCCCTCTAAAAACAGGAACAAGACAAGGATGTCCTCTTTCACCACTTCTATTCAACATCATCCTTGAAACTCTAGCCAGAACAATTAGGCAAAAGAAAGAAATTAAAGGGATACGAACAGGAAAAGAAGAACTCAAACTATCACTATTTAGGGATGACATGATTCTATATCTAGAAGATCCAAAAAATTCCACCGGGAAACTTCTAGAACTAATAAATGAATTCAGCAAAGTAGAAGGATATAAAATCAACACCCATAAATCAAATGCAATTCTATACATCAGCAATGAATCCACTGAAAGAGAAATTAGGAAAACTACCCCATTCAGAGTAGCCTAAAAAAGGGGGAGGAACTCAATCTAACAAAAGAGGTGAAAGACCTCTACAATGAAAACTACAGAACATTAAAGAAACCGAAGAAAACCTCAGAAGATGGAAAGATCTCCCCTGCTCCTGGAGAGGCAGAATTAATATTGTCAAAATGGCCATACTACCAAACGTTATACAGTTTTAATGCAATTCCTATTAAAGTCCCAATGATATTCATCATAGAATTAGCAAAGGCAATCATGAAATTTATTTGGAAAAATCAGAGACCCGGAATAGCTAAAGCAATCCTTAGCCAGAAAAGTGAAGCAGGAGGCATCACAATACCAGACCTCAAACTATACTACAGAGCTATAGTAACAAAAATGGCATAGTATTGGCACCAAAATAGACTTGTAAACCAATGGTACAGAATAGAGGACACAGACAAACCCACATAAATACAGTTATGTCATACTAGACAAAGGTGTCAAAAACATTCACTGAAGAAAAGATAGCCTATTCAAGAAATGGTGCTGGGAAAACTGAAAATCCATGTGTAGCAAAATAAAATTAAACCTCTATCTCTCACCCTGCACAAAAATCAACTCAAAGTGGATCAAAGACTTAGGCACTAGAACAGAGACTCTGTGCCTAATAGAAGAAAACATAGGCCCAAATCTTCACCATGTTGGCCTAGGATCTGACTTCCTTAACAAGACTCCTAAGTGCAAGAAGTAAAATCAAGAATCAATAAATGGCATGGATTAAAATTTTTTTTTAAAAAAAGCTTCTTAGCAAAAGAAACGATCAATAATGTGAGGAGAGAGCTTATAGACAGAGAAGATCTTTACCACATGACCTCTGATAAAGCATTAATCTCTAGGATATATAAAGAACTCAAAATTTGACACCAAAAAAAACAAATAGCCCAATCAATAAATGAACTAAGGAACTGAACAGACACTTCACAGAAGAAATATAATCGATCAATAAATATATGAAAAATGTTCACATCTCTAGCAATTAGAGAAATGCAAATCAAAACTAAGATTTCATCTCACTCCTGTCAGAATGGCAGTTATCAAGAATACAGACAACAATAAATGTTGGTGAGGATGTGGGGGAAAAGGTACACTCCTACATTGCTGGTGGGACTGCAAATTGGTGCAACCACTCTGGAAAGCAGTATGGAGGTTCCTCAGAAAACTTGGAATGGAACACCATTTGACCCAGCTATCCCACTCCTTGGTTTATACTCAAAGGAATTAAAATCAGCATACTACAGTAATGCAGCCACATCAATGCTCAATTCACAATAGCTAAACTGTGGAACCAACCTAGGTGTCCCTCAATAGATGAATGGATAAAGAAAATGTGGTATATATACTAATGGAATACTACTCAGCTTTAAAGAAGAGAGAAATTATGGCATTTGCCAGTAAATGGATGGAGTTGGAGAATAACATACAAACAAAATAAGCCAATCCCACTAAACCAAAGGCCGAATGTTTTCTTTAATATGCGGATGCTAATTCACGATAAGGTGGGGGTAGGGGGAGGGTGGGGGACACTAGGGAAGAATGGTGTTACCTTAGATCAGGTAGAGAGCAGTGCAGGGAGGGGAGAGGAGGGGATATGGGGATAGGAAGGATAGAAGAATGAACGAAACAGACATTATTACTTTATGTATATAGGACTGCATGACCAATGTGATTCTACAACATGTACACTTAGAAAAATGAGGAATTGATCCCATCTATGTAGGATATATGAAAGTACATAAATGCATTCTACTGTCATGTGTAACTAGTTAAAATAAATTTTAAAAAAAGGATGTCAACCATTGTTATCTTTGCCTCCATCCTTGGAGAACTGTGAGATTCAAATGCAATAATAGAGATGGGAGGGGAGGGGAGGGGAGGGGGGATAGTAGGGGATAGGAAAGGTAGCAGAATACAACAGTCACTAATATGGCATTATGTAAAAATGTGAATATGTAACAGATGTGATTCTGCAATCTGTATTTGGGGTGAAAATGGGAGTTCAAAACACAATTTGAGTCAAATGTATGAAAGATGATATATCATGAACTATGTAATGCTTTAAATAATCAATAAAAAAAAAATGCAATAATAGATACAAAAAGGCAGTGGGAATGGGGACAGTACTGGGAGACATGGTCCTTCCAGACAATCACATCCACCTGGCTGCAGTCTCAGCTGCATCATCTTTGGCCTATTCTTAGGGACCAGAAGGTAATGCAATGACATTGCATTTCATATACCACAATTAAGATGGCCAGGTGTACCTGGTAAAGGAGGGTGGCTGTCACCATAGACTTTAGGACTTCTCAATTGACAGTTTTTTCCTGAGTTTAATACAGGACATATTTACTGTAGGAAAAAATGGAGAACATAGAAATCCACAAAGAAGAAAAATGAAGCTGTTAATACATTTTCCACCCAGAGAGACTCATCACTATCCAGATATACCCCCTTCAAGTCTTCCTGCTTTACATGTTAGTAACTTAAAAACTTTTGGATCACCTCTACATATGGTCGTCCATAATTCTTCCTCTCACTTCACAGTAGAGGATGGACTCTTCTCCAAAGTTTAAACTATTTTCAGCCAAACTTTTAAAAATGATTTGTAAATACTCTGTAGACAGACATCCTGTGATTGATTGGATGATTCTCCAATTGCTACATATACAAGCCCTTTCCTCCTTCAATGTTTCTGAGCAGATGAGTTACATGATAAGATACAGTGTAGCTGACCAGGTTTCCACTCATTCTTTCATTTAGAAATCAAGTGTTTCTAAGCTCAAGGTTGCCCACACCTGTATCAGTGCTAAATGCTCCCAGCTGCTCAGCTGAAATGGGGGGTCTAGGCCCAAGATCAGGGGTAAGGGACTGTGCACCAAGAAAAGGAAACTGAGGATTGAAGACTTGCAGGACTACCATTGCCAAATTTGGCTTGGAAAACACAACAAGAAATAGAAATAGGCAACTCTGCTGTGTCTGTCAGTATGTGGCAACGCTCTGGCTTGGGGTTTATGGTGAAGTACAAAAGCAAACATAGTGGGAAAAAATCTTGAGCTGGTGTCACCCAGAGAGCCCCACAGTAATGTGGCAATGCCCAGAGGCTGCCTCCCATTTTTTTCCATTATAAAATGTGGATAATAAGTATCTCACAGCACTGGGAGAGGGGCTTAGTCAGGTAGTGTTTCTGAAAGGACCTAACCTTGCCCAAAGTATGTCACTAAATTTTCACATAGTGGATGCTTCCAAGCAGGAGGGCTCAAATGTATTCACAACGAAATATCCATAAACCCCTTTGTATGTTTCCCCATGCATATAGGGCCTAATAAAATAGATCCACATGGGGGATGATATCTCAGAAAATTATAAAGGCCACTCAGAATGTGCTGATTCTGAGGGTGGGAATCCTGAATATATGTGATTTAAAGACAACCCCAAACTGGGGTGACTAATGCCCATCTCCTGGTAAATTTTACATGTTTACACATTAAATTGACAGGCTCCACGAACCCAACATTTTCTAGATTACTGAAGGCTGAAGAAGAAGGAGACTCGAGAAATATTTTGGCTGCACGGAAAGGCAGCTTCCCAATGGAAAGAACATCTGACAGTGAGACAGACCATCAATGACCCCTGTGGGTTCATGGAGCTTCCCCGATAGATGAGGCTGGTCCTTCACTAACTTGGCCCTGCCAGCCTGGGGGGTTGGGGTGCAGCCACAGAGCACAGGCTGGACCCACAAGGTACATTCCCATGAGCATCAGGCCAGATTCCTTCGGAGAGGCCTTGGTTGGGCCCTCTGGCAATGAAACCAGGGCATATGGTCCACTTCTCTTCTTTCTCCAGAGGGCCATTGTTGGTCTAGAGGCTGGACTCGATGACTGATCCATGGCTTCTCTGGGCTTGTTGTGAATACTCCGTGAAAGCTTCCAAAGTTGGGAAGGAGTGAGAGCTAGGGTGTGAGAATAGAGGGATGTGGAGTGAGAAGGAAGAGTGTGAGAGATGGGAAGAGCAGGTCTTAGAGATGGTGAGGGCATCACAAATTTGCAGGGCCTGGTGGGCTCTGGGTCCCCATCATAAGATGTGCCACTTCATAGCAGCTGTCCCCAAGCCTGAGGCACTCACATGAGTAGTGATGGAGCTTTTTGCAGAGATAAGACAAGCAATGAAACCTTTGTGATCTGGGACAACAGGAGTCAGGGGTCACACTGCACTCACCCCAGCCATGCCCACCTTCACAGCCTGGTCTGGCTTTCAGAAGAGGATGGCTCAAGCCACCTGGATTTCTGTTTCAACCCTGCTAAGCAGTCCCCAGTTAGGGACAAGGGAGACCTTCCTAGTGGAGACAGGAAGGTGAGGGGTTCTGCCAGCTTCGCTCCGAGAGGGATACACACAGAAGGACAGGCACAGATTTCAGCTCAGTATGGGTCTGCTTGGTGAGGTAGTGTGATGTCCCCATCCCTGGAGCTATGTGACCAGAGGCGGGACTTCAAGACATTTCTGCATCTTGGAGCAAATGAGCTCATTTCTCGTGGTCAATTCTGAAATTCAATAATTCCTGACACCAGGAAGCACCATCTTTCTGTAGCTTGATTTTTGTCATCATTTGTATAGATTCTGTGCAGGGAGAAGTTTCAAAAGGGCCATAAAAACCATGACCAACAATGAAGGAAAGCTGAGGAGGAGGAGGAGGAGGAGGAGGAGGAGGAGGAGGAGGAGTTGTTGCTGTTCAACAGAAAGAAGACAGAGAACCCAGCCTTGCCACTCTGCAAGAGCCCAGCCCCGCCTCCCAGCCCCACTCATCTGCTCTCAGGAAGCCACCCCTTTCTGCCTCCCTGAATCCCTGAGGTTCATTTTCATCTTGGTCACCATCTCTGACCCTCCTTGATTCCTTTCAGGGGGCAGGAGTTTGTTCTTATAAAATGTCTTAGCAAGAGCAGCAACAAGGTAACTACTTGTTCCAATTTTCTTAGAACATTCCAACTTTTTTTTTTTTTTTTTTTTTTTTTTTTTTTTTTGGTATCAGGCATTGAACTCAGAGGCACTCGACCACTGAGCCACATCCCCAGCTCTATTTTGTATTTTATTTACAGACAGGGTCTCACTGAGTTGCTTAGTGCCTAATAGTTGCTGAGGCTGGCTTTGAACTCGTGATCCTCCTGTCTCAGGCTCCCAAACTGCTGGGATTATAGGCGTGTGCCACTATGCCCAGTGAACATTCCCAGTCTTAAAGCTGAGAGTCGTGGGTCCCTGGAACCCACTCAGCTGATTACCCTGGGAGATTGGGAACTTTGCAGGCAATTGTTTCTTGGAAACCTGGGAGCCTCTTAGGGAGGCTTGGGGGGAGGAAGTGCAACACACATCATAAAGGGCCTGACCCACAGACACTCAATAAATTCTCAGTGACTGAGCAAAACCCAGGCTCCTACACCAGCACTCAGCTCCCAGCTTTCCCTCAACTGCACTGTGAACCAAAGGGAAAGCATCAAGTTGCAAAAGCACCTGGAGCGCAAGTGAGGAGTGATTTATAAAACAGTCTGAGAAAGTGATCAGTTTAATCCCATCCCGGGATCTCTGGCCGTCTGAGGGCAGGAGGAGCAGGACTCTGGAAGCCTGTTGTTCCCTCTACCACTGCCCCTTTCCCCAGGCCCAAAGGAGCCTCACTGTGTTCCCCTAGCTGGGCTCCGCTCCTGAAGTCCCATAGTGCTCAGCCCAGGAACTTTGGGACACCCACACCCCACACACCTGTCCCTTCAAACTGTCTAGGTGCCAGTCCCTCTGCACCCAACAAGTTAGCTGGGTGCACTCACCAGATCAACTAGTTCTGACTTGACATCTACCTGTGTTGCTTCCCAAACTTGGTACACTCCACCTGGGAGTCCGCATTTGGGAGACATGAGTTAGACGTGGCACAGCTTCCTGGAGCATCAAGGTTACCCCAAGATTTGGGGCAAATACTTTTATTGGAAACAGATGATTGTGGAGCAGAAGAATATATAATTCACTTGAGTTTCAGACAAAAATATATCTACAAAATGTCATGCTCAGGGTTAAGCCATATCCCAAGATATCTTCTAGAATTCAGGGCCTTTTATTACAAATGCTAGCTCAACGTAGTCCCCTCTGATGACAACTGCATTCTAGCTGAGGCCCCTGGTGGTCCAGAGCAGCATCTCCCAGAGATGCTAGTGGAACAGTCTGCAGTATGGAAAGCAGCGTTGGGTAAGCAACACGGAACTTGCCAGCAGACTCCCAGATCGCTCCAGGGCTCAGATACACAGTCTCTGACAAGGGGATAGCTGGCCACGTTTCTAGAGGTGAGGGATAGTGCTGATCAAACTGAGTGCCCCAAAGTTCAGAAGTTCCAAGATTGCTGCTCCTGGCTATGCCCCCAGGCTGAGCCCAAGACTCCCTAAGAGCCTCCTAAGCATTGGCCTCCAGTGATCCAAGATCCTGGGAAGATAGGCCCTGGAAGAAGGCTGCTCAGAGACTTCTGCTTTGCTTTCATTTCCTGCCCATGAGCACATTTAATCCATCCCAAACAATAAGGCACACCCAGAAAATCAAGGTCCTCTAACCCAAGTGAGCTGGGGATTGATCAAGGACAACCTGGCGGCTTCTGCCAGGTTTCATAACAGTTCCCAGCAAAGATCAGACTCAGCTGGCCCTGTTCCTAGTCTCATCTCAATCAGTGATTTAAGAGCATGAGATGAGAATCTGAGAATGGAAAAGAAAGTCTAAGATCACAAAGTTCAGGTCTAAATGGTCAAGGATGAGAGGATACAGAAAGGGATGGGGGGAGGGAGATGACTCAGGTGCAAATTCCTGCTTTGCCAGTTACTGGATATGTGGCCTTGAATCAACCTCAGTTTCCCCAACTATGAGATGAAGATGTTGCTACCTCAATTGCAGGGCTATCGTTGAGATTAGAAAAAAGAAAAATCAGAAACATAGATCTAAGATCAAGTTCAAGAGAAAGGATATACTGATCAGCTAAAACCAGAAGAAAAGCTAGAGCATAAATACACAAGATCCTACACTGTTACCAAAAGTGAGCTTTGTTTTAGAAAGTAAAGTAAGCTTGTGGATTTTAGGAAGATTCCCGAGACCTTTATAAAGGTCAAAGTAGAAGGGAAACCGAATGGGTTATAAAATTTGGCAGCCATAAGCTAAACACATATAATTGCAGGATAAAACCAAGCTTTCTCCCAGCTTCAAAACTTGATCCATTCCTACAAAAAATCAAGACAGAGCAGGCTTGGTGGCACATGCCTCTGATTCCAGTAGCTTAGGAGACTGAGGCAAGAGGATTGCAAGTTCAAAGCCAGCCTCAGCAATTTAGCAAGCTTCCAAACAACTTAAAAAGACCTTGTCTCAAAACAAAATAAATAAATAAATAAAAATGGCTAGGGATGTAGCTCAGGGGTTGAGTGCCCTGAGTTCAAACCCCAGTACCAAAACCAAAACACAACATCAAGCAAGAAAGCTATTCACACAGATCAATGGAACAGAATAGGAAACCCAGGATAGACCTGCACAAGTATGGTCAACTTATTTTTAACGGTGAGTTTTTGTTTGTTTTGTTTTTTGTTGTTGATGGTGCTGGTTATTGAACCTAGGGCTTCACCCATGCTAGGCAAGCACTCTACCACTGAACTACATCCCCAGTCTACCAACTGATTTTTGACAAAATGCAAAGGCAAATCACTAAAATAAAGATAGTCTTTTTAATAAATGGTGGAGGAACAACTGGCCTGCAGTAGCTCTCTCCACCCCAAAAAAGAAGAACCTTAACCTAAACCTCACACCTATAAAAAAAATTAACTTGAAATAGAACACAGATTTAAATGTAAAATTAGAAAACTAAATTTTAGGAGAAAATACAGGAAAAAGCACTCAGAAACTAAGATTTAGTGAAGAGTCCTTAGCCCTCAAAAGCAAGATCCAGAAAACTAAAAGGTTGATAAATTAGAATTCATCAAATTAAATATTTTTTTCTGTAAAATACTTAGTTAAGATGATAAAAAATAATCTACAAACTAGAAGAAAATATTTGCAAACCACATACCCAACAAAGGACTTGGATCTAATATATATGGAGAGAACTCTTAAAGCTCTACAGAAAAAAAAATCCAATTTGAAAATGGACAAAATGGGGCTGGGGCTATAGCTCAGTGGCAGAGCACTTGCTTTGCATGTGTGAGGCACTGGGTTCAATCCTCAGCACCACTTATAAAAATAAATATATAAATTTATAAAAATAAATAAATAAAAATATTGTGTCCAGCTACCACTAAAAAAGAATATTTTAAAAAGAAAAGAAATGGACAAAATACATGAACAGATATTTCAATGAAGAAGAGATACAAATGGAAATTCATATAAGATGTTCTATGTTATTAGCCACGAGGGAAATTAAAATTAAGACCATGATATGATGTCATTACACATTAATTAAAATAGCTAAAATAAAAAGTAGTGACAACATCTAATGCTGACAAGGCCCAAAGTAGCTGGAATTCTCACACATTGCTGGTGCAAATCTCGAAAAGCAATTTGGCAGATTTGTAAAACAGCTCAGCCTGCAACTACCGTCTGACCCACCAACACACACTTGGGCATTTACCCTAGAGAAATGAATATTTCTCTCCACACAAAAACCTGTACATAGTTGTTCATCGAAGGCTAATTTGTAATAGTCCCCAACTAGAAACAACCCAAATGTTCTTCAATGAGTGAACATTTAAACAAACTATGGTACATCTATACTATAGAATACAACTCAGCAATAAGAAGGAACAAATTCTTTATATGTGCAACAATTGGGGTAGATTTCCAAGACATTGTGCCAAATGAAAAAAAAAAAAAAAAGCTGATCTCAAAATGTCATGACTTGTATGATTCCCTTTATGTAACATTCTAGAGATGACTAAATTACAGAGATGGGAAAAAAGGTTCATGGTTGCCAGGGGTTGCCATTCAGTAGTCAGAAGAGGAATGAATGTGACTCTAAAGGGGTTAACATAAGAGAAGCCTTTATGGTGGCTTCAAGCAGTGGACCAGTGGTTACAAGAACCTACACAAGTGATAAAATGGCATTGAACTGTACACATGTGATAGCAATGTCAATTTCCTGATGTTGATTATACAGTTATTGTAGCTATATAAGATGGAACCACTAAGAGAAGCTGAGTGAAGGATACCCAAGACCTTTAAGTACTATTTTCCTGTGAATCTATAATTGTTCCAAACTTGTTAAGGTTAGGATCTTGAACGTCCCCCAAAAGCTCATGTGTTGAAAGCTCGGTCCTCAGTGCAGCATTGTTCAGAGGTAGGGCTTCTGGATCATGAAGGCTCTGACCTCATCAATGTATTAACCTATTGAGGGATTCACAGCTCACGGACAATTGGGAGGGGATGGAAATTGTAGGAAGTATAATTTGGTTGGAGGGATGGGTCCTTGGGGTCATGCCCTCAGGTATTTTGTCATAGCAAGAAAAGCTAACAGAAAACTAAAAAATAAAAATAAAAAAAGACTCAAAATAAACCAAGTTTTGTCTTATATTAAGAACTCAACTGACTTTCTCCTGTGATCCCTTATAGGAGAGTTCCCAAGTACTACCGTGATAGCCATCTGTGTGGAACCCATGGGATATGGACAATGGAAACTCACACACCTATTTCTTCATGTCATTCTCCAAAAGAAACGGAGGATGGAATGGCCATGTAAAGATCAATGAACCTAAGAATGACCCTTCCACTCAGGAATATCCCTGGCTTCTCAGGTCCACTTTCCCTGCTCTCATGCTTTGGCATATAACTGGAGCTCTGAGCAGGCCAGTAAAAGGCAGAAAAGAAGCTCAGGTAAGGTCCAGATGTAGTTGAAACCATAGCGCAGGATAAAACCTAGCAGAGGCTGCAAAGAGAGAGACTGAGGAATGGGTGAGGCCATATAAAAGATAATGATTTCTGGCCCAGCAAAACAAAAGAAGGCAAGGGAAGGCCAGACTTCCATCCTAACACCCTATCCTGGGTTTTCCAGAATGGAAAAAAAAAGGTAGTCACTATCATGAACAGAAGAGAACAATCAGGAAGAGATGAAATGAGCTCTCCGTGCCATGGAACGCAAGTCACTCCCCGGTTTGTTCTGTGTCAGCATCACTAGAGAGGAAATATAAGCCAAGAAGGGTTTTAAGCATCACCCAGGACAAGGTCTGAGTGACCTGTGACACCCTGACCCCAACAGTTCACGTTGTTCCCCACCAGAAGCAGTGCCCAAGGGTGGCCTCTCAGGTGGGGCAGATTCCTGAGAGCTAAAGGGTGCTATCTTAAACCTTAGAGGAACCACCCCCTGGGGAAGACTGGGGATCTTAATTCAGAAGGTCACAGAAGGAATTCTTTGGCCCTGAAGAGTTGATTGAGAGTGTTTTCCGGAGCATGAATCAGGTTGCTGGGATAGAGTATTTTGTTCTAGAAACTGAGAATTAAAGCCCCAAATGCCTCCCTGTGATTGAGAATTGAAGGCCTCCGAGTGTGGCCTGGACACAAGCCAGGACAAAGTACATTCCCCCAATTTTTGGTTCTCCCAAGTTAGAGGTTACCAGGGCTGCTGGGGCCAAGCTAGAAGCTTGCCTTCTTCCCACTGTTCTTCCTCACCCTTCACCCCCAGTGAAACGGACCCCACCCTACCAAGTATATATGATTTCACTACACTGGAGCCGTGGGCAGCAGTGATCCAGTGACCACTCCCACTATAAGATAACCTCAGTTTGGCCCCCAAAGAAAGCTTCATTTTAAGGAGAAACAGATCCTTTGAGGCTGCCAGGATAAGTTAGCCACAAAGTCTCCCTTCTACCAACACCCGCCCCCCCAGCCCCATAATCGCTGAATGGACCTGTTTTTAATTTAGAGTTCTGGGCGCTGGACTACTCCCTCCAACAGTGATTCTCCAGCAGGTCCTGAACTTCCTAAGAATCCCATAAGTCAGAGGCCAGAGACTGTCTCTAAATTAAATACCAGGATATTTACTGCTACAGGGGAGTCTAAAAAAATGAACCCTGAGAGTTGCCAGGCTGTTTGGATGTGAAGAATGATGAGTGAAAGAGTAGAAACTCAGTGAGCCACTGGGAGTACACATCCTGCAGCCACCGCAGCTCCCCTGGGTCACAGCTGGGACTTGTGTGTCACCAGAGCCTGAAGAAAGCCCTCATAACTGAAACCCATGGAATCCCCACCTGCTAAACCAGCTGATGAGAGGGCTGGGTGGTACAGTGGTTAGAGTCCATGTCTCTCTACACTCCATCCCTTGCTGGTTATATGCCCACACATGGACATGGGAGGTCCCCTACCAAAGCCTTACTTTCCTTATCATTAAAGGGGACAATAATTCACCTGATGGAGTTGCAAAGAGGACAAAATATGGGTACAATATTTCTGTAGTTCCTGGTATATTCAGATAGCTCAATTGTGGTTTAGCTACTCTTATTATTATTTTGGACATTATTATTATTATTATTTGTAGTTTTTCTTCACTAATAATTCCATGATGGAATTGATAGAACAAAACTTCCAAAATGGTATTTGAACATACAGTTCTGTCTGTTGAAGGAAGAAGCAATCTCGGATTGACCAAGCCCACTTCCTATGCCTCATCCTGGTTAATCCTTACTGAGCTGACTCCCAACATGGGCATTGTTCATTTTACCCACTTTTTAAGGTAAGGACCCTGAGGATCAGGAAAGGTGAGACATGCTTCCTTCCCTATGTCACACAGTTAGTAAGTGATTGATATGGGGTTTCTCAGGAATGTCCACAAGACCAATAGGTTAGTCTGTCCTAGGAAAATGGCAGATCCTCAAGTTGAGTGTCCCCTTTCCTTTCCATATCTCAAGGCATGTGCAGCCCGAATTCTACTGAGAAGGTGCAAGGCCATCGCCCAACCTCTCACTGGGAGGAAGAAATTTCCCCTCAAATAGCAAAGCCCTGGATTACTTATTACTGTTCTGGGAGGGACACTTAACTAATCTGGGATTCCAGATTCCAAATTTCCCTGGTTTCAGGCTCAGTTGAGATTTTTCCAAATTCTGATCTTAAAACTGTTATTCATCCAAAGAGGTGATGATTAAGAGAATCTGGTTGTTGGAACTGGTGAAAACCTCTTTAACTGATGAGTCTTTAACTCCCTCAGGGGGCCAATTGGCCTGAGCTCAGAGTTCAGGCCTCAGGCACAAATAATCAGCATGTGAGAAGTTATCTTATTCTTACAGATCT
The DNA here is from genome assembly GCF_964194105.1 of Spermophilus citellus. Taxonomy (NCBI): domain Eukaryota; kingdom Metazoa; phylum Chordata; class Mammalia; order Rodentia; family Sciuridae; genus Spermophilus; species Spermophilus citellus. The sequence continues at coordinate 31,847,026 of NC_138188.1, forward strand.
TCAAAGAAATTGCTGCCATAAACTGTTTTAGGGACTAGGGCAGGCCAAGCCTTATCCCTCCTCACCCTCACTGTCAGGAATCTGGGCTGGAACCACAGCCCCTCCTGCCATTCCTGGGGGTAAAGGAGTTAGATTTCCTGTACCCTGTTTCCTGCCACGGCTCCACTCCTTTCAGACTACCCAACCCCGACCCCGGCCCTTTCCTTCCAATTCCTAATTTTAAGATATCAAACTTTCCACAATTCTCAGCTGAAACTTCTCCAGAACACTTGGAAATGGTGAAATGGAAATTGCACACAGTGTTCTATGCAGGTCTGGCCAAAAGGTGAGTTTTGAGATTATTTTAAATTATTTCAAAATTTCTGTCTTATTTATATTACACCAGGAGATCAATTTAACCTTTATTATTGTGGTTCGGGAAAGAACAGAAACAGGAATGGGGAATTCCACTGGAAACAATCTAAGTACATGTATGTAGGTGGGATCCTCTCTGACCTCCAGATCTGTTTCTGTTAGATACATGTAACCAGTCCACAGAGACTCCCAACCTGCCTTTGTGTGATCTGAGTTCCCCTCTCTGCACCACTGGAGGCTTTACCCATTTCCATCTGATTGTATGATTGTGGGAAACAACCTAATGTCTCTGTGCCAAAATCTCTACCCTGACCCCAATATGCCCTCAAGAAACTCTGAAGCCTTCCACTTCCTCATAGGGAAGCTTCCCTCTATCAGGAAGTCCCCAAAGAACTTGAGAGTGGATTCAACCACTCTAGGTCCTCCTGGACTTGTGAGAGAGTAGAAAGTGTTTCTGACTCTTGGGGAAGAAAGTGTTGTCATTCTAATAGCTGCCAACACCCCATTTTCTCTTCCCTGTGTCCCCATAACTTGCTGGGCCAGAGGCACCTGCTCTGATCTTTCTGACCACTAGGGCCATGATTTTCAGACCAGGAAAGCTGGTCCTAGGAGAAGGGTTGGTTGCTGAACGGCAGAGCCTGAATTGCAGCCAGGTAGCACGGTCCCCGCCAGCTTTGGCAGAAATTGAAAGCCCCGGGAGGAACATCTTCTGCCATCAGGAACAGGTTTGCTCTGATCGGTACCATCTCAAAAGTGCCCCCAGCCCATCCCCACAAGGCCCCACTGGGCACCTCCAAGCCCGTCCCAAGAACGAAGTTAACTGTCTGCGGGAGACAGTGTTCCTCCAGATATTCTTTGGCAAAGATGGCAATTCTCTCACTGCCATATCTCTATACAGTTGTCTCAAAACAAACAAACAACAACAGGTCCTTCCGATGTCCTGCTTCTTAGCCTGATGCGGGCATGTGAACATACACATGCGATCGCGCGCGCGGCGGGTCCAGGTGCGCCCTGGCCCGTAACGCCAAGCGCCAGGGATGCGACCTGGAATGGTGGCCCTGAGGGCAGAGGAGGGAGTCAGAGCACCCTGCACCCCCTGGGCTTCGACAGCACCGACGCCGGTGGCGCCTCGCGGGACTGTCTGCGGACTCTGCTCACCTTAATGTTGCCAAAGACGGAGCGGGGACAGCGGCCGGCTCCGCCCGAGGAGGCGCTGCTGTCCTGGCGCGCGCCGGGGTTGGGCAAGAGCCCCATGGTGACGGGGTGGCGGGCCGGGCTGCAGAGCGACACGGGGGCGGCGTCCCCTACCGCCCGGCCGGGGCGGTGGTTGCAGGCTCCGGGCTCTGGGTGGAGAGAGACCGCGCGGGCTGGTGGAGCCGGACGGGCCGATGGCGAACTTGGTGGCGCTGACCTTAGGAGGCGCGCGGCGCGGAGACTGAGCGAGAGAGTGCGCGCCCAGAAGTTTTTATAAGTGGCCGCCGCCGCCGTCGCCGATGATGAAACGCGCTCTCCCTCCTCCCTCTCTTCCTCCGGTGTCCAAAGCGCAGCGATCCCCCGCCCCCCGCCGCCGCCGTCGTCGCCTCCTTAGACAGGTGTCTTCGGGACGCGGGAGTCGGTGCTGCCTGAGCCCAGGAGGCGCTGGGTACGCCGGGGCTCGACCTCGGCTCGGACCCGCGAGGCTTCACGGTCTCGGGAGAAGGTCCCGCCTGCTGGGAGGGGTGGGGGAAGGAGGGAGTTAGTGGCAGGAGGGACGGACGGCTGTAGGCGGGTAGGGGGATGCCTGGGAAAAGGTGGGTGCGGCCGGTGCGGGCAGGTGACTGGGGGGATCTTGAAAGGAATGGGCAGGGCCAGCGGGTGGAAGGGATAGTAGGGTCCGAGGGGCGCTGGGGTGGGGACAGCAGGAGCAAGGTGGGGGAGGGAGCCCGGGGTTCCTGGAGAGGTGAGCCCCGGCTCCCCGCCCGCCCGCCCGCCTGCCCGACGCACTTGGGAAGATTTACGCAGCCAGTCTCTGCTTGTTTGCACTCGCCGCGGCAAACGTGGGCCCTCAGTTCCGGTGATGGCTCTGAGACTCGCCGAGGCTCTGTTTGTGCTGCGGGCTGATTTATATTTAAACTGCTCTTTGCGCTAGAGAGGGGGGTGGGGTAGCAAGGTGGAGGGGTGGGGGCCGTCCCGGGCTGGGCCCGAACTCTCTGGACTTGAGCCAAGGTAAACGGCAAGCGCTGTCAAGTGTCAGCGAGGCTAGGTCTGGCGTGGAGTGCTGCGAGGGACAAGGGGGGGGGCCTGGACAAACGGGATGCACCCCACTGACCTCCTTCTTAGGGTTGGAATGAACAGCGAGTTTATTTTTCCCGAGGTTTTTTTTTTTTTTTTTAAACCTCTGGGACTGCAAGCTCAGAAAAAGGAAAGAAGGTGAGGCTTTTGCAAAGGCCAAAAAGAATCTGCCAAAAGCAGCTACAGTGAGGAATCCAATGCTAGAGGCTTTCTTTCAGCTCCCTAATTTCTGTAGTCCCCTACAGAGCTGATCTCTCTGAGCCCACCCCACACCCAGGAAAAGACGCCCCTCAATATCCAGGAAACTTCAACTGTCACAAACTCATAGGATGATGAACCACATAGGCTGTTTGTTTCTACCCAGGGCCTGATGCATTTAGGCCGGTTCTGGCCTGGCCTGTGACCACAGGCTTCTCCTGTTCACCAGTACATTAGGACCTCAGGCATGGCAGCATTCAGAAGCTATTGGATAATGAGTAACCTCTGACCACTTCACTCCTCCACAGAGAGGTGTATCCAAACCGGCTTTCCAGAGTTCTTTAGCAGCCCCAGACCCAGAGCAAGCAGGAACTCCAGGTCACGTTGTGTCTGGCTGGAGAACAAGGAGCACAAGGACAGTTCTCATCCTGAAGCACTCAAGGTGTGCTGGGCAGACAGTAATATCACAGTGGTAGATTGATTGTGCCAGGCTCTGCTGAGTACCCACAAGCATGATTCTATCTAACCCCAAGATTAACTCTGCAGTCTGGGCTTCACAGATGGAAATGCTGGAGACCGATTAAAAATTGCCTGAAAACCACATAGCAAATTAGTGAAATCATCTCTGCCTGATTATGGAAGCCCAGACTCCAAGTACTTAAAGAGTTGTCTAGTCCAGGAACCTCATTTCACAGGTGGAACCAAGCAGGGACCAGACAATGCCCAGGTCAAGGTCACAGGCACATTAGGGCCACCACGGCTGGAGCTGCTTTTTCAATCTCCCGGCCTAAGGATGAACCTCTAGTGGAATTCCAGGGAGGACCAACCACTTCAGCCTTCTCATTGTTCTCAGTTAACCTTGACCTCGGGCTGCTCTCAGGATCAGCATCATCTCCATAGGAAAGGCCTATTCAGAGTTTCCATTTCTGTTCTGGTGGGAGTTCAACTAAATGGAGATTCAATCAGTGACTTAAATGAGATTCATTTGCTGGTGGCAATAGGTCTGCTAGTAGGTAGTGCAGGGGTCATGACCTAGACCCCTTCAGAATTCTTTAATATGTAGTTCTCATCCCCCTGGTTTGCTCATAGTCACAAGAAGGTTGCTCCAACTCCAGGCTCCTCTTCTAAATCCAGAAGTGCAAGACAAGAAATGAAGGGGGCAAATCTTACGCACATGCACAGCCACTTTTCCTTAAACCTTGATGCCCACCCTAGCTATCTTTGCAAAGGATGCTAAGAAATCTATTTAACACCAATGCTGTCTCCTGAGCAAAATTGAGGCTCAAGGGAAAGAAGGATATTGCATCTTCAGCATTCAGTGTCTACACACAGAGTAACCCATTTCCTTAAAAGAGCACCCTCCCTGGGTCTGTCTCCCTGAGTTTCCATCTTTCTATTTCAGCAAATATTTCCTAACACTAAAAAATAAATAAATAAAGCATATGAGCAGTCCCTAACTTCAAAGACTTTCTGGTCTCAAGGTGGAAAGAGAGAAGAGAAAGCATCGTGATGTACAGAGCTGCGTTGGGAGCAAGGTCCTTCAATCCTCTTGGGACAATGAGAAGGTTCCCTGGAGAAGGTGTCCAAGGACTAGGAGGATTAGGATTGGGGTGACAGAGGGTCATGCTGTTGCCTGGTGTCATTCTGACTGGAACAGGAGACTAGGGACGGTGGGAATGTGTAAGAGGCTAGCACCTTGAGTGGCATGCTAAGAATGAAGGCCTGCCCCCAGCACAAATGCGGAGCTAGGTACAGAGAGTGACCTGGGCTGATTTGCATTTCTCTGAACCTCTCTGGCAGCCAGGTAAGAGAAGAATGAGGTCATCAGGAAGGATACACAGGAGCTAGTAGGCGGGCCTGGACTGCTGTGGTGGGATGGTGGTGGGGAGGAGAGATAGACTTGAGAAATGTCAAAAGGAGATGGCATCCACCTGTCAGAGAAGGAGGCATTGGTGAAGACCCCCCCGAGAATCTGACTTGTGCAACCAGCATGGACGATGCCCATCCCTGACACAGGGAATCTAGAAGGACCAGCAGCTGTTGCGGGGAGCCACACAGCCAAGATGTGCCCCAGGCAGGTATCTATACAGGTGCAGTGCCAGGCTGGATGCTGGGCTGGAGATGTGGCTTGGGGATTCCACGTGGAGGTGGGTAAACCTCGAGAAGGAATGAGTCTCCCAGGGAGAGTGTCTTGAGGGGTGCATCCAGGATGGACCACAGCAACAGCAGGAGTGGTCCAGGTGAAGGGAAGCCAGGATCTTTGTCCGACTAAAGGTTTGTGCCCTTTGCCACCATGCATATGGCCTCAACTGTGACCTGTGATGATAAAGGGAAGAGCCCCGGGCCTCAGTTTACTCCACAGTAAAATGGGGACAATGATTGCTAGTTTCCTGCAAGACAAGGGATAATGTGATGGGACCATCTCACTCCGAGACAAGTTTCTACTGTGGTTATGGAGGCTGCGGATAGCTTGCCAACCTCTCAGATCCTCGAGGCCTGATTTAAGATGAAGATATTAGTGTTTGTTATAAAGCGTGTATGAGAAGATGAGAGTGTCTGGTGCCCAGTAAGGGCTCAGCACCACACAGCTGTCTTTGCAGTGGTGATTGGTGGTACTGATGCCAGAACTGCACCCCGTGTCTCTTCCTCTCACACAGCCATAAGCTACTTGAGAACATAGTTTCTGGGTCAATTCTCCTTGTTTTGGGCCCGGTTTATTTCATTGCTTAAAAATGTTCAGTAAACGATATCAAGCTGAAAAGAATTCCAAAAAGACCCCAGTGACTGGGGAAGACCTCGTTGGTCTGAGGCCTGAGGGTCATTGCTCTCTCTGTCAAAACCCATTTCTGGAAGCCTCTGACAGTCTCCAGGCTCAGCCTTGTCTGTCCTCACTGATGACTGGCCATGAACTTGGTGGTGGGTCCATCAGTCCATACTGCCCACTCCTGCAGTAGTGGGTGAGGGTCTTTTGAGCACTTTGGATACCCAACTATTATCATGGATGAACTCTGGTGACCAGCTCCTTGTGAGTCATCCACCAACAAGAATTGGGGTCAGGGAACTCCCCAATAACTGCCTCTCCCTGAGTTGTAGAACATCTCTGAAGCCAAGAGCCCCACCTCATTGTCACTGTGAGTGGTAGGGCAGCCTGCTCCCTTTGTGGGCCACCCTGACCATGACCCTGACCTTATAAATATATTTCTGATAAGTAAAAAAAAAAAAGTGTGTTTTTATTTAACAAACACACAGTGCTAACAGTCTGTGCCAGGGACTGGTGAAATGTGACTTATTTAATCTTTAAAATGACCCGGCAGGAGAGGCTCATTTTCTACTGCGTTTTACATTTGGTGAAATGGAGGGTCCAGAAAGGTACAATAATTAGGTGAGCCACATGGCTAGTAAATGACAGAGCACACATTCAAACCCAGGCAACACAGGAACAGAATCTAAGTTTCTGATCAAAGGGCCTTAGCTGCACACAGGGTGCAGACAGGTCAAGTCCAATGTCCACCCACACAATGACCCTTTAGGGGTTAGAAGCCTACCTTGGTGCCTTGACACTCCTGTACCCTTAGGAAGCCTTGCCTCCCTCCTCCCCGGCTGAAGCAGCAGGAGAGGTGTAGCCTCTGCTGTCAGAACCACAACCAGGCCTGACCTGGGAGACCCTCCTTAAATGAAGGCTGGGGGCCACTGGCAGGCCCTCCCTAGCCCAGCTCCAAGAACCCCATTTTCCTGTTCCCTTCTCTGTGCATTTCTTCCCTGTAGCATGGGTTTCTGCAGCACTTCCTTCCTGCTGTTCTCTCCTCCACCCCGATCTGCCCTCTCAGAATCCAGGCAGAATTTTCCCTCCAGCTCCCCCTCTCCAGCCACCAAGAAAATGCTGTGAGTCAAGGGAGGGGCACTGGAGCATCAGGGTGTCCTGCCTCCTGAAGCCCCAGATGCTCTGCATTCTCTCTGGGCTTGACCCAGGGTCTGGTACAGCCAACGGGGTTCCCACAGTGTCCATGATGACTTCCCCAAGGCCTGGTGCTGCTGGTCCAACTCCTGGTATTACTCAGTGGAGGTCATTTGCTGCTTTGGTAGGAAAAGAAGAAACTCCACCAGGCCTGTCCCACACCCCACTGATGTCCACTCCCTCAGCCAACACCTCCCCAAGGGGTAGGAGCCCCAGCCTGGCCCCATCTGCACTGCACCCACTTGGGTACAGGTGATATTCCCAGCCTGCACTCGGGTGTTCCAGCTCATCACCACTCCTAGGTAATACTCAGAAGGATCTGAGCAGGATCTCATCTCTGCTGTCACTCAGCCCACATTCAGCATGCACCTAACCTGTCCTCAGTCCTGTGCTGCTCCTGTGTGTCCTGCCATCTCCAGATTGCTGAGCCAGACAACAGGAACCACAGTTTATCTCTGCCATGATGCTTGTTTTTAAGCTGATTGATAACTTTTATATTATACCTTTTCAAAAAATAATCTACTGTGTTTCAACTCTGGTGGGAGAGTTAAATTTTTATTGAATTCACCTACTATCCCACATCACTTTTTAACCCAATTTGACCCTTCATCCTAGATGTGGAACACCTAAAAAATGCTAGACATGATATACATTAGAAGGTAGGCACAGTGGCACGTGACTGTAATCCCAGAGGCTTGGAAGGCTGAGACAGGAGGATGGCAAGTTTGAGGCCCACCTCAACAACGCAGTGAGGCCCTGAGCAACTATTTAACGAGACTCTGCCTCAAATTTTTAAAAAAGTAAAAAATGACTGGGAATGTAGCTTAGTGGTAAAGTGCCCCTAGGTTCAGTACAAAAAAAAAAAAAAAAAAAAGAAAAAGAAATTACATACACACACATATGTATATATAAATAATATAATCTGTAGCAATGATATGATATAATAATAATGATGAGCTGGTCACAGTGGCACACGCCTGTAATACAGCAGCTCTGGAGGCTGAGGCAGGAGGATTGCGAGTTCAAAGCCAGACTCAGCAAAAGTGAGATACTAAGCTGTGGGAGACCAACCTTGCACTTGACTGAGTCACACTCCCCGGCTGGGTGCTGAGGCGCTCAGTCACAGAAATGTGGCAGAGCTTTCCCCACCCTTCTTGGGTTCAAGGGTGGGTGTCTCGTGCATGGGTGTGTCTTGCTACAGCCCCATTGGGTGAAGCTATGCTCACCTGTTCCTTTGTAATATAACCCCTTGCCCTGTTTAGGATAGAATCTTCCATGGAAGTGCCTTGTGTGTGTCCCCTTCTCTTACTGTGCCCGTGGGTGTGGCCTACCCAGGTGTCAGTCAACCTGCTGACAGTGGACCTCATGAAGCTAGACTCAGCCCCCTGAAACCTGACCCCTTGCCTCATTTGAATAGCTTCTCCTCAATAAAAGGGGTCAGCTCGTGCTCTCACTCTCTCTCTTTCTGCGGACCCTTAAGGTCAGAGGAGCCGTCACAGCGACCCCAAAGGAAAAGGTATTTGTGTCTCTTGTGTGGTTATTTTGTGCAGCCCAGTCAGCCCAGTTCAACTGGAGTGACCCCTGAGCCTTTTAGTCACGAGAACAGAAACCCAGCACTAAGCAACTCAGTGAGACCCTGTCTCTAAATAAAATACAAAATAGGGCTGAGGATGTGGCTCAGTGGTTGAGTGTCCCTGAGTTTAAACCCCAGTACCACACACACAGACACACACAAATAGTAATGATGAAAATATAATTATAACACGATAATTACAGTGATATTAATATATTAACATATACAAACTCTGGATTGTGATTTCTAACCTATCTTAATGAACCTGTGCCATTTCATTGAAATATTCACAGAATCGAAAGCTTGGGCCTAATGGGTTTAAACTTTGCAGAATTTTCTACTTTTGCTAATTCTTTCGCATAAACATGGTTTTACTTAAAAACTACAGTAAGGTAACCTACTTTTTCCAATATGTGTCATTCCACAAGAGAGGAGCTCTTCTTTACCATCTCATGTGTGGCTGCATGCAGCTAGGAATTATAAATAACTATCCACTGGTGTTGAATGGTAAGGGTGTATGTAACTATCATCTTACAAATAGTGACTTGATGGATAATTTTGTGCAAAAAGTCCATTGTTTTAGAACTGATCTCCAGCAGTGTAATTACTGGGGTTCAGTAATTAAGTTCAAAGCTGGGTGTAATGGCATATGCCTGTAGTCCCAGTGACTTGGGAGGCTGAGGCAGGAGGATCACAAGCTCAAGGCCAGCCTCAGCAACTTAATGAAACCTGTCTCAGAATAAAAAAAGAAAAATGAATGGGGAAGTAGCTCAGTGGTAAAGCACTCCTAGGTTCAATCTCCAGTACCTCCCCCACCAAAAATAAATGTAAAGAAGTGCAGTGGGTTTGAATGCTTTAGAGGTTCTAGACATTTTTCTCTCGAATACTCAAACTCACTTCTCATGCAGATTTCATTCACCTAGGTCCCTCTTCCTCCAGTGCCTCCCTCCCTGTATATACACATATATATACAGGAGGAAGGCCAGCAATCCAGGGGGGGGTGGCCTGACTACACCAGCTATAGAGTTCCTCTCTCTCTCAGGCCCCAGGGCCTTCTGGGCCTTCTGAGCCTCAGCAGTCCAAGCTCTGGAGCTCAGCGTGCCTGGCTAATCCACCTCCCTCCCTCCCCCACCACCTGAGGCTGACCAAGAATATGATGGGTTGTGGCTGCTCCAGACCCCCACCTTCACCTCATCTCAGCACCCGGGACAGCAGATCAGAGAGAATGTGTGCCACCCACGTCCCAGTGACAGCCTTACCACAAGATCAAGGTTTTGAACTTCATGGTTCAAACGGGCTTTTCCTCTTGTTCTACCCCAGCACTGTTAGCTTACCAGCGGGGTGACCTTAGGCGGGTCACTCAACCTCTGCTGGTAGCTGTTCCGAGGAGTGAACTGGAGTGAATGGAGGTCTGGGCTCCTGCTTTCCCTGACTCTTGTTCCTTGGTCTTGCTCCTTATTTGTCCAGATCTGTGCCCTCCTCACTACCCTGTTCTCTGCCCCCCTGCTCCTCTTGCACCCTTGCCATGGCCCCCACGGGTAGTGGGTCCTGTTTCTCCCCTGCAGAAGGGAGCCTGTGCCCTGCCTTGCCCTGCACACGCCCTGTTTGGAATGACCCCATATCAGGAGGCTTGTGAGCCTTCAGGGCAGGGACCAAGCACAAACACAAGTGTAGATAGCAGGATGCCACTGCAGGAGACACAGCTGGACTGATCTGTGGAGTGAGCCTGCTTCTCCCAGCCTCTCAGGCATGAGGGGCTCATGGGATGAGGTTATCACATATGTTTTTTTTTTTTTTTCCAACTGAGCAAAACTAAGGCCCAAGCACTGGGAACAGAGAGCAGCTCCCAGCTCTGAGCCTCAGCCCCCACCTGTTGTGCTGCGCTGTCCTCTCCCTGTGCAGGATCCCCACCCTCACCCCAATCTGGCTCTCCCAGGGAACATCAGCTCTGCCTTCTGAGCTGTAAACATCAGGCCTATAAACGTTCCATGGGGCCCTTCCGCTGGGCCCGGGGACCCTAACACACCCTGGGCCTGGGCTGTACACGGTAAGCTGAGTCACCTGATGAGGTCACTGGGAGTCAGGCCTCCTCCCAGTTCATGGTCACAGGGAGGGAGCGCCTGGGGGTGTGGCCTTGTTGCAGGGGATTCGGGAAGAGAATGCTCACTGATTCCCTGCAGGACTGACAGGAGGGGAGGTCCAGGAGAGTGACCAGGGATTTCAATCAGACTGCAGCAGGCTGCGGAGACCAAGCCCGCGGGCTCCTGGCCTCACCAGCTCTGAGAACCTCCCTCCTGCCCCAGCAGTAGGAATGATGGTCACTGAGGTGGACGGCTGCTGTTTGCCCTTCCCCCAACCTGCCCCTCTTCTGGTGACAGCACTTAGACTCTCTGTCCGGGTACCACACTCAGGTTAGGTGGCCTAAGTGAGCTGATGCCAATCGGGGTAGAAGGACCTGGGCCAGGCCTGGCTGCCTGGCCCTCTCCTGGAGCCATTAGGACCATGTGCTGTCTCCTAAGGCTGCCAGGGTTGGGGCACCTCCCTCAGTGTCAGGCTCTAGGGAGTCTTGGGGAGAATCTGCCCCAGGATGAAATGGGAGTGTGGGAAAGAGGTCGCCGAGACCGGTGGCCGTGTCCTTCAGGCTCTGGTTTCACTGGGCAGTTGCATCTGGGCCTTGCACTTTTGTGAGCCCATAAATTCCCTTTATGGTGTAAGTTTTGTTGAGCTGGATTTCCTGTTGCTAGCATCTGAAGAGTTCTGATCCGTCCAACAAACCAAGATTTGGAGAGCACTGGGAAGTTCACCCAGCAGCCTCCGAGCAGGCACCTCACTTAGCGTGGCAGCTGCCATGAGAGGCAGATCTGATTCTTGTTTCAAAGAAGGGAAACGGAAAGCTGGAGTTGAAGAAAGTAGGGTGATCCTGGGTCTCAGGTGTCAAGGAGCAACTATTTCCTATGGGGATCAGGCCCTGGGGGGTGTTGTGGCTGCAGGGCAGATACAGGACTGCCCAGTTCCTCAGGGAGAGGCTGAGCTGCATAGGGTTTCAGACGTGCAGAAAACAGCCACTCAGTTATGTCCACGAAGGACTTGTGATAACAAGGAAAAGACCTATATCAAGACCTCAAATAAAAAGACAGATGTCCATATTACACAACATATATAATAATTTCCATAATGGCTTTCAAAATGCTGTTACATAGAACTTAAGGCCAGAATAAAACAGAGCAAAAGAGTAATAAAGGTTATCTTTCCATGGTGGGAATGTGGCCTTTTACATTTTAATTTTTTTTTTACATTTTAATTTTTATGATAAATATTCCTTTATAAAGAAACAAATGTAATTATCTTTATAAAAAATAAAAGAAAGGAAAAACTGCCTGTTCCCATGGTAGTTTTCCATGAATGTCAATTGCAGAATGGAAGCAAATCACTATAAATCCCATGGCTGGTTGGGCGTCAGGGAAGATGCTCCTGGTCCTGCCCTGCCTTGACCTTCAGCGAACTTGGGGGGAGTCACTGCTTTTCCCTGTCTGTTGCTTCTCTGCACAAGGCGAGGGCACGTGGGCGGCCTCCAGTCCCGACTGACGTCCCAGTCACTGCCTCTGCCAAAATTCACACTTACTCTCTGCCCTCAAGAGAGCTCAGCTGCTTGCAGCACTCATTTAAAAACCAGAAAACGCTGCTGCTCTGGGGTTATTCCCCTCACGGGGAACACAGCTCATCTTTATGACTCCTGCCTGTGTTTCAGGCTCTGCTCGTTGCAGGAGGCTTGCATTAACAGCCTGCGGGGGTGGGGGGGGTGTGCGGGGGAGATCTGGTCCTTATGCCCTGAGGTTCAGGGAGAAAAACCACTTGTCCATCACAGGACTAGTGCGGAACAGGGCTGGAACGTGAGCTGCAATCCTTCCAATTCCAAAGTCCAAGCTATTAGCCACACTGTGAATTGCCTCCGTTCCAGAACATTCCTGGGTGACTTGTTTATTTGTCCCTTTCACAAATATTTACTGAACATTCGCTATGCACATAGCAAGCCTCTTGTTTACACAAGAGACACCAGAAAACCTGAGACACCAGCTTATCCCAGCAGTTCCCAAAGGGGAGCGTGTGCACCCGGTAGGGACACAGGACCATCCATGAGCAGTGGGCGGAGAATGTCAGTTTCTTTTTGTAGCTCTTTTCTATCTTGTAATTTTAAATCCCTACTTTGTTTTATTTTTTTTCTTTTTAGATATATGTGACAGTGGAGTGCATTTTGACATACATACATGGAGTATAATTTGCCTTTTTTTGTCATTATACACCGTGTGGAGTTACACTGGTCGTATATTCATATATGAAGATAGGAAAGTTATGTCCAGTTCATTCTACTGTCTTTCCTATTCCCACTCCCTCCCTTCCTTTCCTTTCCCTTTGTCCAACCCAATGAAATTCTGTCTCCCCCTCCCCACTTATTGTGTTAGCATCCACATATCAGAGAGAATACTCAGCCTTTGGTGTTTTCGAAGTGGCTTATTTCACTTAGCATGATAGTCTCCAGCTCTATCTATTTACTAGTAAATGCCAGACTTTCCTTTCTCTTTATGGCTGAGTTATATTCCACTGTGTATATGTACCACATTTTCTTTATTGATCCATCTGTTGAAGGGCATCTGGGTTGGTTCCATAGCTTAGCCTATTGTGAACTGAGCTGCTATAAACATTGATGTGGCTGAGTCACTGTAGTATGCTGATTTTAAGCCCTCTGGGTATATACCGAGGAGTGGGATCACTGGATCCCATGGTAATTCCATTTCAAGTTTCCTGAGAAATCTCCATACTGCTTTCTAGAGTGATTGCACCAATGACCAGTCCTTCCAGCAATGTATGAGTGTGCCTTTATGTCTATATCCTCACCAACATTTGTTGTTACTTCTATTCTTGATAATTGCCATTCTGACCATAATAAGATGGACTCTCAGTGTAGTTTTAATTTGCATTTTTTAATTGTAGATATGTCAAACACTTTTTCATTTATGTACTGACTAATCATATTTCTTCTTCTGTGAATATCTGTTCAGTTCCTTTGCCCATTTATCGATTAGTTTATTCGGTTTTTTTTTTTTTTGGTGTTAAGTTTTTTGAGTTCTTTATATATACTGAAGATTAATGTTCTATCTGAGGTGCAAGTGGCAAAGAATTTCTCCCATTCCGTAGACTCTCTCTTCACATTCTTGATTGTTTCCTTTGAAACTTTTTAGTTTGATACCATCCCATTTATTGATTCTTGATTTTACTTCTTGTGCTTTAGGAGTCTTATTGAGAAAGTCGGTTCCTGGGCTGACATAATGAAGAGTTAGGCCCACTTTTTCTCTCTGGTCTAATGCCTAGGTCCTTGATCTACTTTGAGCTGAGTTTTGGGCAGGGTGAGAGATAGGGATTCAATTTCTTCTACATATGGAGTTTTAGTTTTCCCAGCACCATTTGTTGAAGAGGCTATCTTTTCCCCATTGAATGTTTATGGTGCCTTTGTCCAATACAAGATAACTGTATTTATATGGATTTGTCTCTGTGTCTTCTATTCTATTTCATTGGTCTTCATGTCTGTTTTTGTGCCAATATCATGCTGTTTTTATTACTATAGACCTGTAGTATAATTTAAAGTTGAGTACTGTGATGCTCCTCCTTCACTTTTCTCACTAAGGATTTCTTTGACTATTCTAGGCCTGATGTTTTTCCAAATGAATTTCTTGACTGCTTTTTTTTATTTCTTTGAAGAACATCATTGGAATTTTAATAGGAATTGCATTAAATCTGTATAGCACTTTTGGTAGTATGGACATTTTGTTAAATTCCTATGTTTTATAAATTGTAGAGCATATATATATATATATATATATATATATATATATACATCTATATGTTCATTTATATGTATAACATATCTAACATACTACTATAGTAACATCCACATAAAACATATATGATAAATTTCTGATCCTTCTTTTCTCCACATCCCATGACCTTGGCTACTACTGCTAATGACTCACAGGTATCTTTCTCCAACCCAGATTCTCTCTGCCTTCTAAACCTTATATACCCAGAGGCCTCTGGACCTCCCACCTGGACAGCCCACAGGTGCCTGGAACTCAAGCTGAGTGCATTCTCCTTTCTCCCACATCGGTGCATCCTCCTGCTCACGTCTTTCTTACCAACAGCTCCAAGGCATAGAGCTGGATGTCTCACTTGACACCACCCCATCCCCCGCAGCCAGGAAGTCGCAACACAGACCTGCAGCTTCCCTGGAGGTCTTCACTTTCCTAGGGTTTAGTTACCTGCAGGCAACCAGCATCGTGACCGTCCTCCTGATGTGTGGTCAGAAGACCTCACTTCATCATCTCACATCATCACGGAGGAATGACTACAGCATGGTAAGGTGTTTTTTTTTTTTTTGGTGCCAGGGATTGAACCCAGGGGTGCTCAACCACTGAGCCACATCTTCAGCCCTTTTTTTTTTTTTTTTTCATATTTTGTTTTGAGACAGAGTCTCATGAAGTTGCTTAGGGGCCTCACTAAGTTGCTGAGGCTGGCTTTGAACTTGTGATCCTCCTGCCTTAGACTCTCGAGCTGCTAGGATAATAGGTGTGCCTGGCTTCAGAGAGAGTATGAGAGAAAGAAAGAGAGAGAACACATTCACATAATTTTATTGCAGTATACGGTTATAACTGTTCCATTTTAATATTAGCTAGTCTCTTGCTGTGCTGAGCTTCCAAGTTGAACTTTATCATGGGCACGTACGTGTAGGAATAATATCGTCTAAGTGTTCAGCACGTTTTGCAGTTTCAGGAGATCTGTGTAGTGGCAAACAGCGGTGATGATGCTGGTATTGTCAATGTGGGCTAACATAACTCATTCTCTGAAACTTGTCTAGAACATTGAGAATGTGGTCTCATTGTCCACACCGTGATGTTCCTGAAGGGTATTGAGTGACGTGAAGAAGGGTAGCCCATATGGGACCTCCTAGACCTCATGCTACCATTAATCACTTTCTTTCTATTTTTTAAAAACTCATTTTATTGAAGTTCTCACTTTTAGAAATTAGCATGTCCATGTTTTTTCTGCTCCTGATAAACTTGCACCTCCTGATAAACTCTGCCACGAGATGGGAGTCTAGGACATTCCCTCTTTTTTGTGTATGTGTGTGGGGGTGGGGAGGGGAGGGGTAACAGGGATTGAACTCAGAGCACTTGACCATTGACCCACATCCCCAGCCCTATTTTGTATTTTATTTAGAGACAGGGTCTCCCTGAGTTGCTTAGCACCTCACTTTTGAACTCGCCATCTTCCTGCCTCAGCCTCCAGAGCCCCTGGGATACAGACATGTGCCACCATGCCTGGAAAGGCCATTCCCTCTTTATGTAGAAGCTTCACTATGGTGTGTGTGTGGCACGGGAGGGAGTTCCAGACTCCTGATGGTGGAGGAGGTCGGACAACTGTCAGAATGTCCTCCATTTCAGCTGCAATTCACTTCTCGCCCTTTTAATATACCCAAAGACCTAAAATAACTTAGACATAGCTCATGTGCCAAAGGTAATCCCTTCCCAGTTGTATGAGATTTGTCCCCCTTAGCTAGCCTAACTTTGTTCTAACCATGCAAGGAGGCCATCTATCCATTCCCTAACTTCAATTTACCTTGCAGAACTCTCCTGCTTCTACTTGTTCCTGAGAGGAAGCATCCTGGGTCATAGAAGAGGTTGGCTCATCAGGTCTCTGTGGAGCGTATCTCAGGTTCCAGTCACCTCTGCCTTCCACACACTGTGGGACTTCAGTGAAAGAGGGGAAGAGAGAGGACAGCGAAGGCTTGCATTGTTGCAGTGGCTGAATCTGGGGACCTGGGTATTCTGGCCTGCAGAGTCTGTGCAGTAACACTCAGGGGCTTGGCACAGGAGGTCTACAGTCATCTGTGCTTCTCACACTTCATTGTGCACCAGAAGCACCCAGAGCTTTTCTGAGCACTTATTGCTGAGTCCTGCCTGGGGTTTCTGATTGAAGGCTTGGAATAGAGTCCCAAATTCTGCATGCCTAACAAGCTCCTCGGCGACGCTGCTGCTGCTGCTGGCCCAGCAACCACATTTTGAGAGTCACTGGTTTAGAGGAAAGGGCCTCACCTTGAACCCCTTCAATGAGTACAAGAGACTCAAAGAAGGGGCCTCCTCCTGCCTAAGCTGGAGGGGTGGTTTGGGTCTCCTTGTTGGCTTGGCTGGCTATGGTGAGTCTCTGTGCCTGGATTCCCTCGTGGATCATTTTCCAACTTGGTCGCTGTTGCTGTGGCTGGCGAGCAGAAAAAGGGCATTAACCACGTGCAAAGTACAGGAAGGTGGGGACAACAGCCACCAGATGGGGACTCTGTTCCACCCCTGGCAGAGTCGGACATTCGTTTCATGATCTGCACCTTCTGTAGACACCTTTCCTGTTTGTTTTAAGAGGACACAAAGCTGAAAACATTATAAATTGAATTCAGAGTACTTTCTCAGTTTCCCCTAGCACCGCTCAGCTCTCCAGCAACACCCATATTCTGGGCTGACAGTCAGAAGGACTTTCCACACATGGAGGACGCCAGCCCTGGAGAGGAGACAACAGAAAGCATTTGCTGATGTCGGAGCCCAAGACAGCCTCAAAGCAGGTCAGCATCGTTCCACCGAGGGTCACAGCCTCAGAGCCACCCAGCTAACTTCCTCTCTGCCCTCCATCTGCTCCAGGAACTAAAGACACAGCTTTCATCTTGAACCTCTTGCCAAATTCCTGCCCTGTTTTCAACAGTTGGCAAGAGCTGATCATATCTGCACAGGAAGAAGGAGGCTGATGCTTAGAGGATTGAAGACATAAGGACTCGGTGGATGTGTGAAGCTGCGGGGGCAGGGCTAGAGTTTCCTTGGATAAAGCCTAAAAGTATTTGATATTTTCTTTGGTAAATACTGTAATAAAACGATACTCACTTCCTCCCCAAGACCCAGATCCGATTTAATCATTCCAAACAGCCACACTTGAATAAAGCCCGTGGTGCTGGGCCTGGATCATTGCCTGGCCCTCCAAAGGTGCTCAATAAATATTTGCTGGATGAATGAACGAATGTGCTCATTCCAGGATCATCTCCATTCCAGAAGCTCTGATGTGATCCTGGCTGCTCTCATCTAAATGGAGTTTTTCCTGTTTCTTTTAATCCTTCCCTTTTTTAAGGTCTTATACTGGGCATAAAACAAACTCTCTTTGATCCTTCAGCTGTCTCTGCCAGGGAGCAATGCAGCCGTCACTCAGCAATGCACAGATGAAAATTCTTGCATCATGGGCCTCCAGTCCAGTTGGAGAGGAAACAGTCCTTTCCTCCATTGACCCCGTTCCTACCCTACCCGCATAGATTTCAAGCATTCAGGGTTCCTTACCTTTCTCTGGACGTTTCTGTCTGCAGAAATCTGCATAGGGAGACCAGCCCTCTAATCACAATGAAGGTGTCCCCTTCCTTGTAGTTCCCTCAGTCTAGTGGTGCCCCGCCTCCCCAGTTCCCAGTCCTCAGGAGATTTGGAGGACAATAAAGAAAGACCAGGCGTGGGGGACCAGGAGTCAACAAAAGGCAGACGAAAAAAGTTTTAGAGGATTGATGTGAAGTGTCAAGATGTAAAAATAAACCTGTTTTGCTCAGAGGTGAGTTGAGATGGCTCATGGTTGTGGTTGTTTTCCTGCCGGGATCACCTTGTTCATTGGGCTCTCTGTGCCAGATTCAAGGGGATGCCACACAAACTCACGCATAGACCCTTTCCTTAAAGAAGTCACTCATCAAATCTCCCAAGGGAGGGTCTGCCCAGTGCCCCTGCACCCAGCCCTTTGCCTGACAGAGTAAATGAGAAAAAATACGAGGTCCCTAGCAGGTTTCCGAGTCAACCAGCCAGTGATTCCAATGAAGGCTGCTGTCCAGAACAATGTGGCTACAAAACCACTCGGAGACAGGGAGTAGGCAGCCCACAGCAATGCCCTGGGCCAGTCCACAGTCTTCTCCCAGGGCCCGCCTAGCTGTTGTCACATCTTCAAAATACTGTGCAGACAAATAGTAGAGTGTGCTCTGGATATGAAATTTTGGAGCCATATTCACCCCAAAACATTTCACAGGTATAGGAGTAAACAAATCAGTTAAAATTTGGTGCTTTACAGAATTAATTCTCAAGATTAATTAGAGTTCTTGGATGCCAAACATTTTTCAACAGGTATTGATTTGGTTTATATATTGCTGATTTGTATTATTAATAGGTTCAGAAGTATTACTAAAGCCTGAGAATAAATATTTGTTGTTTAATTGACAGATGATCATGAACTGAAAAACATTGGACCAAAGCCCAGCTCTGGCCTCACGTGGGAACCACTCGCAGGGATGTCATGGTGGGCTTACGGGCAATGTTATAAGGTGCATGCTCTTGACATGCTGTCTTTATTGGGCTTATCATCTTCCTTCCCTAAAAAAAAGTTTTCATGGGTAAAGAAGAAAAGGAAAACTAAAAGGACCTGTTGAAAGATAAGCTCAAAGCACTACCCAGCTGGCCGGCAACTTAGGTACAAAGCACTGAACTGACTGACCTTTGGGGTCTGGGCATCACTGCGATTGGCCAATTCCACTTTCTAGAATGGAGAGAGGGGCATTATTACTGCAGGAAGGACCTGAATCTGCCCTTGAGTATAGATCAATGACAATCTCAGCTGTTGCTACGGTTACAGGTTCCTCACAGAGCGTCTGATGCCTGGTGGTACATACCAGAGGGTGTCGGAGCTGGATTAGGCTCGCCAGATGAAGCCCTGGTTGCCAGTTCACTTTGAATTTCAGATAAACAACAAATTTTCATTACGAGTGTAGTAATGTAGTACAATTTTTGCATACTTGGGATGTACTTATACTAAAAAATTATTCATTATTGATTTAAAATTAAAATGGAACTGGGTGCCCTATATTTTATTTTTACTTGCTCAATCTGGCAACCCTCTAGTAGGTGGCTGGCAACTGTCCTGAGCTACCTCCAACGTGCCAGTGACAAACATCCATCCTGGCCAAGCCTTCTAGGACAGTCAGACCAGGGTCCACGGGACAGCAAAGTTATACTCCAGTGGTCTCCCAGAGAATGGATCTATTTAACCCATGCCACAAGCAGGATGTCATGGCACCAGCACTTCCTCTCAGACACATGAAGCATCCCAGTGGGATAAAAGTAAATAAGAGCCAAATTTAATGTGAAGATCGAGGTCGACAGTCAGATGCTTTACACAGGTCTGATGGCTTCTTTGTTTGCACTTGCCAATGTCAAATGTTTAATGGGAGATGGACTCTAAAAGAGAGTTCTAAGTAGGTATTCGATTTCTCCTGTGGATTGGGATAAGACTATTGTTATTTTATTTGCATGTAGAATGGACCCATTCCATCTGGAAGAGGGTCAAGGGAACATCAGGTCACAGCTTGTTGGCAAGTTGTCAACACAGCCCTAAAGGGTGGGGGTGGGAGAACCAGGATGCTGAGCCCCAGGCAGAGCTGAACAGTTTGCAGGGGTTGTGAGAGGGGGCGGCTGGTCAAGGCTCGCAGGTCCTAAGGAGCACAGGACATTTGAGGTGTGCGTGCTGTTGTTTTCAGAAGCCCTCTGGGGAATGAAAGCATCATGACTGTCCAACAAGGCATCGGCTCTAAGAGGGCAACGGGCGGGGCACAGTGGAGATGGGTATCTCAGAGCAAAGGCTGGCCTACTGCTTGTTCACAGGACAGCCCCACCTGGGGGTGGGGAGGATCTGTCAGGTAGGATGGAGTCTCTGTGAGAGTGACCAGGGCCCTCGGGGCTCCTGGGACTGTAAAGGCAGTATGACATGGTAAAGGGCCAGAGGGAAAGACGTGCCAGAAGTCCTGCCGTCTGGCATAGCCTGTTAGGAAGAGGGACTGGAGTTGAGTGCTTCCCTTCACCTGTTGTTGGCCAACCAGCCGGACACCCTCCCTCAATGCCAGGCCTGACGGCTGTTCTGTCACCCACCCTGTGTTATTTTGGACAAAGCTCCTCCTCTCAGAAGCACAATGAGGAGGATCAGAAGCCTAATCAGAAGCCTAAGTCACAGCCTGTCTCATCAGGTCCCTGGGCTGGCAGATCACAGCAATAGATGTGCACAGCTCCTGAGCTTGGAACACTGCACACAGGATTGCACCCAGGCCTTCACAAAAATCAGGGACTTGGACACACGACGCACCATTGCAGATGCACCTTCCTCAGTGTTGAAGGCAGGGAGTCTGAAAGTGAAAACAACAGGAAGAAAAGTGAAACTGGCCTCTCCTTCCTTGTTGAGGGAATGCACAAGGAGCCTGCAGCAAGCCCCAAGTGGCACAGGCAAAGGTCACGTTCTGCCCTTTGAAATGAAAATCCAGAGGAACCTTTGAGACTTCCTCATTCCTGGTCTTTGACAGCAGTTCCTGAATGGCTCTGGCTCCTGGGTCACAGCAGGCCCCATAAAGGTTGTCATTATAGCCCTGCCAGTCAGGTGGCCCAGGTGGCCTGCCCCACCCCATCCTGAGCTATGACTCGTGGAGCTGCTGAGGGCAGAGGAGAGTTGCCTCACACACCAGCCAAGCACAGAAATTGCGTAGACACTTGGGCGTACACGGCCATGCACACGATCACACACCTGGGCACAGGTGTCCATTCTCAGGTGCACACCCACTCCAGACACCCACAGCTTTCTCAAACCCCACAGGTACCAACCCGCAGACTCAGAAACCCCCTCTCCTCCTGCTCTGCCTACATATGCATCCGTCCTGGCACAAGCACAGACATTCACGGGCACAGGACACACACACTTGCACATCCTGTGACTCCTATCCAAATACATGCCTCCTTCACACATTACACACACGCAAACACACACACAGCCAGCTGCTCAGTCTCTCTGCTGACCTCAAGCTTCAGAGTGTGCTGCAGTTCCTCCTCTGAATGAGACCAGGACACCAGCTTCCTCCTCCCAGTGTGCCTTGAAATGTCCTCCCCACCCCTCCCTTGGCCAGCTGGGCACTGGCCCATTCTTGAATTTGGTTCTGTTTGTACTGATCTGAACAGTGCTTTGAGAGCACTTCAAGGGCCAAGCAACATTTCCCATGTGTGTTTGAACTACGCGGGAACCTGGGCTCTCTAGAATCAAGAAAGTTCATTTTATTTCTATGTTGGAGACGCTCTTCCAAGCTGCAAGAAACAGATATACTCAAGTTACCTTGAGTGATGACAATATATTGTAAAGGAAGTATGGACAGAGGGACAGATGGGTAGGACATGAACAGTACCCTGCAGTTAGGACTTGGGGTTGGGGATTAATACTAAGGCCAACTCGACACTGAAGATAGCAAGGGTTTATTGAGGACTTTCTCTTCCTGGGTGCCAGCCCCGGCTCCAGGCACTCTGTGTGCATCATCCTAAATGGTCACGCAGACTTATGGCACTGGTTACCACCATCATCCCCTGTTGGAGGAGCAGGAGGCTTAGAGAGGGTTGTAACAGGCTAAAGTCCCAGGGCTCATAAGGACAGGGCTGGCATGCACCTCAAGCTGTCAGGAGCCCATCAGTGTAACCCAGGACCCACTCTGCCCACCTGAACCCCGTCTTGCTGTTCCCCTGAAACTCCCATCTGCAACTCCTACCCTACTGGGTCTGCTATTTTCCCGGCACCTCTGCATCCATTTTTCATTCTGTGTGTCCCTGTGGGAGAACCAGCAGGGTCAGTCAGATTCTGGCTAATGTGGAGCCGCTCCAAAGCAAAGAAAGAGAAACACCCACCCACAAGCCTGGGCTCCGTCTCACCAGCTAGCAGCTGTCTCTGGGTGGGACCTGGGCCGGAGCCGGTGGGCATAGTCATCACCATCTCTGGACCACAGAATGACCATTGTGGCTTCGCATGCCATTCCTGGAACTCTTTACTAAACATATTTCTCATTTTCCTGACTCTAGGAATCTTCTAGTAAGTATAATTGAATTTTTTAAAAAATGATTTGGTTAGGGTTTTATAATTCCCAGGACATTATTTTGAATTCCAACTGGATCCAACTGCAAAAGTCGGAGGTAAGAAGAGCTATGGTGTGGTGACAACCAGGAAACTCCCTAAACATCTTTAAAAAATACATTCCTACTTGGTTATTTGCTCTCGTCTATGTGGAGGCCCCAGCGAGAAGGAAAAGTCCCTGGCAGAGGGTTCCAGGGAGCTCAGGCTACATGCTACAAGCTACAGATCAAGGCAGATGTGGTGTCTATTCTTGGACTGTTCAGTGCAGGCTGCAGAAAGCCATCTCAATGGAGGGGCTTCCAGGGAGGACTGGGACCTGTGGGGACCCAGGCCAACTTCTCCACCATCCCCCTTCTCAGAAGCTGCCTCTACTAACAGAAAGAAGATGGATTTCTCAGGCCATTCCGGCCCCCAAGAGCCACAAATTACAGGTTGCTAATCTGCTCTTGGGACTGTCAGGAAAAGCCCATGGGAGTCTGATCCTTTGTTCAAATAGATTAGAGGCCACCGACCTTGACATCTGGGCATGGCTCAGCTTCTATTAGAAAACATCCCCACCTAGGGAGCCTGGGAGATGTATGGAGGAAGGAGCAAAGGTCTACAATGTCTGACCGGAAACACTTGATCAGAACTAACTATTCGGACCAAAGCTAAAGTCTGAATTCCGCACATCGTCCATCCGGAGCCCAACAGGATCTGAATCACCTAAAGCCTGCAGCTACTGAGGAGCCAGCGATTTTATGGGATAATTGATTTTTGCTGCATTTATCCCCATAGCCTGACCCAGGCTAGGTGGCCTTTCCTCTCCTTAACCACAGGAGGCAATTGGGAGCAGGGCTGTGGGGCTGGGATTCAAACCTCTCTCCCCATAAGCCCCAGGGTGTGTCTCCAAACACACAGGAAAAGGGAGGAGACCTGGGGGGCGGGGGTGGCATCAGTTGGGGGTTTCAGGCAGCCTAGATCCTAGCAACTCCTATTTTCCTAAATCAGGAGTGAGTCAATGAGGGGATGGCCTGGGACTGCCACGCAGGGTGACAGTTACATGACAATAGACCAAAACACAGTTACTCCAGGCAGGCCTGGCTTCTCAAGGGGAGTGTATGTGGGTGGCCTTGTTTTGTCAGGAAAAAGAAAAAAAAAATGTTTTGTTAAGCTTCTTCCCCTTACCCTGCAGAAGAAATAAGATCTTTCTAACGTGGGTGACTCGGAAACTCTTCCGCAAGGATTAATTAATCTACACAATATTGACATGTGGGTCTCGTTCCTGTGATCTTTAGCCTGGACTGTTGACCAAAGCAGTTGAACAGGCCAGAAGAGGGAATGGGGTAAGGTGATTTTGGGGAAGATAAGAGGATATCATGACATCTCATATGACTAAATCAGAACCCAGCTCAAGATGGGAGGGGTAGAGATGAGCTGTCCCAACAGGAGTGATTAATGACTAAAGAAGCAGGACACAGAGATGACCCGAGTCTATGGCTCAAAGGCCATAGCTTGATACAAACAAATCTCCCAACCCCAACGGCCCAATGTGCCCAAGCAGGACCAGCAGAGATGGAGGGAAGAGGGGGTTTGGGCCCAGGGCCTCGGTGTTTGCTCTCCCCTTTCCAGAGAGTACGGATTCCTCTCCTCTGACTGACTCAGAGAAAAGGTGAGCAGAGACTATTCTCTCCCTCTTTATCCATGTGACCCAGATCCTTCCAGAAAGCCCTCCTCATGGAACCTACACAGGATGTGTTCCTCAGGGTCTCTACTTTGATACGGCCCCCACGGTGCCATCGAGACTCCTCTTGAGCTACCTGGTCTTTTAGGTTGAGACACCCAGTTGGACATCTCTGGGAACATCTCTGGGATGGACTCTGGGGACCTATGTCTGGGACAACTGTGTGCAGAGGGATCTGCATGGGAGAGGATTGAGTGGCAGCAGTCTCTGGGCCTGCTGAAACTTGCCAGTTCTATCCAGACCTATCTGCATTCACCTCCTGGGGCTGCTATAACAAAGTACCAGAGGTGGGACAGCTTCAATCACAAAAAGGTATTGCTTCACAGTTCCTCCTGACCTGGAAGTCCAGGAACAAGGAGCTGGCAGGGTGGGCTTCTTTTGAGGCCTCTCCCTGTATCTTCCTATCATATTCCCTCTGCACAAGGGCCAGCACTCTGCTTGACCTATTTGCCAGTTTTACCTTGAAACTCAATAAAGTCACTTTTCCCTGCATTTGGCCCTGGCCTGGTGGCTGTGAACCAGGTACTCTGCTAGATATTCATTAGTAGTCTATCTCTTCATAGCTCTTCATATTTTGTAGGTGAGGAAATGGAGGCTTTAGGAGGTGAGACAAAGCAGGGAGTGCTAGAGGGGTCCGCTGAACTCCGAGTAATTTGGAAGCCCTGGTTCTTTTCAGGGCAGTGACCTTTGACTGAGTCATTTTATTCAACAGTGTTTATTACCGACTGCTCTGCCCCAGGGCCTGTCCAAGGTGCTGTTCTAGATGCTCAGGAGTCTTCAGTTTACAAAACAGACACCAAGCTCTGGCTTTTACTGTGTTTTAAATCAGAGGTTCCCTGTGGCTTTTTTTTTTTTTTTTTTTTTTTTTTGAGATTCTGGAAAGATCTCTGAGTCGCTGGAGTTCATATTCTTCCAGGGGGAGACAAAGAACATAAATGTCAAATAAGTAAATAATATTACAGACTAGGACATGCAAGATGCTATGGGGAAAAAAAAGAAGTGGGGTACAGGATAGAGGTGATCGGGAAGGCCAGGGAAGGAACAAGCTGTGACAATCATTGAGGTGGTCAGAAAGTCCCCACGGAGAAGGTAATTAAGAATCCAGCATCAGGCTGGGGTTGTGGCTCAGTGGTAGAGCGCTTGCCTAGCACATGCAAGGCCCTGGGTCCGATCCTCAGCACCACATAAAAATAAATAAATGAAATAAAGGTATTGTGTCCAACTACAACTAAAAAATAAAATATCAAAAAAAAATTGGAAAAAAAAAAGGAATCCAGCATCGACTCTGCCGGTTTCCAGCTTAGTGAACTGGAAAAAGGATCTCCTTGGGCCTCAATTTCCCCTGAGATCGGTCTGGTCACCATGGCTGTGCTTCTCTCCAGCTCTCTGAGGGAGTTGTCTGAGCCTGACCAGAAGCCCATGCATGGGCTGCCCCATGTGTTCTCGTCTCCTTACTGTCCCCATGTGATTCGACCCTATTTCCTGACACCTTCCTCTTCCCAACTAATTCCTTAACTTCATCTAAACCACTTTTATGGGAAGGGCTGATGCATTGAGCCATGATCAGAAAAGTCCTGGAACAAGCCTGAGTCACATAGACTCACTGTCCCCGGCTCCAGGATGGGGCCTCCCTTAACCCCTTACGGCCTCATAGGGAGACATGAGGATGTGATCATGATAGGTACCGATGGTCCCAGGAAGATCCCTTAGAGATTTCCATTTTACAGGTGGGAAAGGGGAGACTAAGAGAAGTAGAGGATTTACCTAAGGCCTCACCGAGGTCACTGGGAACCTGTGACTTAAAACACAATCACAATCAGCTTTTTCGAGGCGTATTTGGCATACATTATAGTGTACAGTTTGATGAGTCTAGACGTTCACGTACACCCATTAAACATCTTCACAATCGAGGTACTTAGATTCCCATCATCTCCCAAACTCCCTCAAGCTGTTTCAGCCTCCTCCCTCCCTGCACCATGGATCGGCTCCATATCTGGATGAATTAGTCTCTGCACATATTTAAAGGTACCACTGACAGAACCAGCTGACAGATTGGGTGTGGATTGTGAGAGAAGGAGAAGGGTCCAGATGACTCTAAGATTTTTGCTTGAGCGACTGGAAGGCTGGAGCTGCCATCATTGGAGAGAAGGGCAGAGTGAGTCTGAGGAAAGCTTCCAGGATGCAGGGTTGGGAGATGAGCATGAGCTGTCCAACCGTTGCCCATGTGGGAAGGGAATTAGTGGCAGCTGGAGACACAGATGTGGGACTGAAGGCCAGAGCCTTGGCCAGGTCTCCTCAGGGGGTGAAGAATGAGCCTGGTCTGCTCACACTTTCTAGAAAGTGCACCCTTGTTCCCAACTCTGCTCCCTGAGAAGGGCAGAGCTGAGTCATTGTGTCTGCACCATCCCGGTGCCTGGCCCCGGTTAAGAGCTTGGTATGCATTTGGTGACAATAGGGCTGGGAAGGGCCAAGGAAAACCATTCACCTCTGCAAAGTTAGCTGAAACTCAGCTCTGCCTTCTTCCCAGAACTGCAGAGAGTCACACAATCCTTTGCCATCGACTAGAGAGCAAGTCCCCCTCCCAGGAACCAGCAGGTCTCTGTTCCCATTCTCACCTCTGGCCTGTGATTCTGCAGAGAAAGAAAAAGCAAAGTGACCTTCAGTTCAATAACATCCTTCAAGAACATTTCCTCTGCTGACATTTCAATGACACCATCAGTTAGGTCTCCTCCCGGCTTTACAGATGAGAAGAGGGGGCTTCAGGGAGAAGGCAGGATCTGATGGGAGCTCTGCTGCCTCCCTCTGCAAGGAGGGAGTTCTGTGAAAGGGGAGGGGTGCTTGGCTACTAGTGCAATGGCCTCAGGAGTCGGCCTCTGGCTGTCTGTGTGGGCACAGCTCCTCCACAGGTCTCACCTCTCTATTGTAAGATATCTGGGCCCATTTCGACCAGCTACCCTTCCAATCCCTCTTCCCAACACCCCGTCCTGGCCTGGCCTCCCAGTATGACACCCACAGGCTCTCTGCCCTGCCCTACCATAGCTACGCTCCTGACAGTGCATGGCTCTTCCAGCCTAGGAATGTGGAGAGCCTCATGGGAGAACCTTCTAGAGACCCAACCCTGCAAGAACATTCCATTATCCATTTGCCTAGTAAGCACTATTGGGTCCTCACACTGTGTCTGGCCAGTACACAAGCAGTGGTCACTGTCCTAGGCCTCCTGGCTGGAGAGAAGGAGTCAGTGCATTGCCCTCCAGGAACGAACTGTGGCAGAGGAGTGGCTGGGGGGTGGGGGAAGAAGGCCAGGGCATGGGATAGAGGGCCCAGCCTTCCAGGGTCCACAAAGGCATCCTAGGGAAGTGGGGTAAAGATGGGGTTGAATGGGAATCAGCAATGGTGAATGGGCAGAGGAGTGAGGAACAGAGAAGGCACATGTACCTGGAGGGGAGACCAGGAAGAAAGACTCGGGGGTGTCTGCAAGAGACACAGGAATAGAATCTGTGATTCTTGGGCTCCAGCAGAGAAACAGGCTCTTCGTCTTCCGTGCAGTGGCTGGGGTCCAGGAATTGGGAGCAGGTGATGGTCTGGAGCCCAGTAGCCTCATTTTGTGTAGGTAGGAGGACCACAGGCTCCATTCCCCCTGTGGAGACCAAGCAGCTCCAAGAGCTCTGACTGTCAAAGAGGGGCCACCAGTCCCCCACCCTGCCCACTGCCGCCTCCGAGGGCAGCCCGGGGACAGGATGAGGCCCAGGCTGTGAGTATTGGGCGGAAAGGCTCAGCCCTGGAATGTGCTGACCTCTGCCTCCTGCAAGGCTCTGGAGCTGAGGCCCATTCTTTTCAGCACCAAAGACCTGCTGAGGCCAAAGTGGGCCAGGCCCAGAGCAGGGCAGGGCCATATAGGAGTAACCACTTCCCTCAGGATGGTTCCCAGAAGGGCTTTGCCTCTCCCCAGAGCCTTCTCCACCCTCCCCATGCATCCTTCCCTAATGAGGAGAGGAAGGCCCCTGTGGCCAGGGTCAGCCACAAGTGCATGGCCAGGGAAATGCTGCATCATTGCTTCCTGGGCAGGGCTCTGCCGAGAGCCCTTGAAGCCTGTCACCCTACAGCGCCTTTCAGGAAATTTCAAGTTGGTTTTGGAAACCAGTCCATTCTGTCGCGCAGGAGCAGAGCACATGTGGCCTGCATTCAGATGGAAGTCATCTGGGGGCTATTGGGAAAGCTGAAAGGCAGGGCCTGCGGTGACAGGGCACCCCCACCCCCATACCCACCTCCAGTGCCACATTCACCCTCTTTAAGCCTCTACAGCCTCAACTGCAAGATGGAAACCACAGCTGCTCGGCCAAGTTCAAAGGAGGAGTGCGATCCAGCAGGAGTGGGCAAGGTACTTCCCAGAAGTGATCTTGGGTGAGTCTGAGTCCCAGTTCCTCATTATCCTAGGGGAAGACACAGAGGTCAGCCCATGAGGTCAGCCTTTGATTGAAGCAGGGAACTTGGCAAGCTGGGATCTCCCTGCTTGGGGCATGGAGAGACCCTCAGAGTGAGGAGTCTTGCAAGGTATCGAGAATACTAGCTCCACCCAGTACCCTTGATTCTGAAATAGAACACCCTGGATCTATTTCCTCCAATTGATGTGAGCTCTGAGCTCCCCTGGTTCACCAAGACCTGGACCTGCATTCTAGCTGGTGGCTCTCAGCTGGAGTTCTCGGAGAATCTTCCTGGGAGGCAAGGGAAATGCACATGTGTGTGCTCTGGGAATTCAGACACGGGTGCCCTAGGCACAAGATCTGGCTTCAGAACCCTGGAGGTCGGTGTGTATGGGAATAGATAAATTCCCAGGGAGCCCCTCCTAGGCAGCTCCCCCAGCCTTCTGTATTCCATTTTGGATTGGCCCATGGAGTCTTCCTGTGGCTGGGGAATTCTTGGGGGCCTGGACCATGCTTCATTCCTCCAAGAACCTCAGTGCAGGCCTTACAGCAGGATCTCTGTAAAATCTCCATCTTGGTCTCCTGCACCTAGAGCAACACCTGATGCATAGCAAGTACTCCAATGACATGCGCCAGCTCACTCTCTTCTTGGGGAATAAACCTGCCCACAGCCAGCGTGCACTATTGGAGCTTCCCAAACGTGCATCTTATTTTCCAGTTCCCGGGCCTCATTCTTTCTTCCTTGGGGGTCTTACCAAGCACTTCTTCATCAGTAACATTCTGAATGTTCTTTATGGAGCTTTATTTTCTAGGGATTTCTCTGACCAGCCAGAGACCCCCCCAAGGACGTTCCTTAGACTCACCCAAGATCACCTGAATCTAAACACTCACTCACATACCCAGCCTCTAGCCCTTACCCTAATCCCAGCACCTAACACCACAGATGGCAGATGACAGTGATCACTATGCAGAGACTCATGAGCGAGCTTGTGCCCTCTGTCCATCACGCCCACAAAGTGTACACACACACACACACACACACACACACACACACACACGGTCCCTGCTTCTCAGGAGACTCCAGGTTGGACAAGTCACCTTTCCTTTTGGAAAACAAGTGTTGGGTTTAGAAGAGTCCAGAGCTCTCAGTCAGAAAGCTTGGGCAGGTAAACTAGGAAAAGTCATCTCCCTGAACCTCAGTGTCCCCATCTGTAAAATAAGGATTTGGATCAGATTATCTAGAAGGTCTCTCAGCACACAGCTCTGACACCTGAAGGCTGATCCATCAGAGGACCATAGTGGGATTTCTGAGAATGACTCTGGGAAAGGAGACAAGGTGCCTGGTGTTCTTGGTGGACCGTGAGCATTGGCACCTCTGTGCTCCCAGCTCCTGTCCCATCAGTCCTGGGCCAGGCTGCCACTGAGAACCATCCCCGGAAGCTGAGAAGATGCAAGCAGTGGTTGGAGTCCCTGTCAGGCCTTTGCCTGTTTTATTGTGTCTATTATAAATCCCCACGGGGGCAGTAGTAGGTGGCCTGTGGTCAGCAGCCCCATTTCATTTTAAGCAGATTTCCTGAGGAGCAAACCCTGAAATCCGCTCCCAACTTCAGAGAAGGGAGAACAAATTGATTCCATGAAGGACCACTCTTCCAAGAACATTAAAGCCAGCTGTGGTTTCTGCAGCCTATGGCCCCCTCCTCCTTCTCTGGCTGCTGCTCCCCTGAGGATGGGGAGTATCCCCCCACCCCCACCCTTGGAATCTGAGAAAGAGGCTGTCTTCTGGTCCCCTGTCCTACCACCACCCTCTCAGTTCCAACCAGCAGCACTTCCGGCTGGGATTCTCCCCCTTGGACTTGCTCCCGGGAATTTCTGGAAGCATCAATGGTGCAAACAGATTGTTTTCATTATGATTATTCTGGGTTTAACCTCCTGGCCCTGCGTCACCAAGATTACAGGCTCCTTGTTGGTGCCGCATTGGGGCCAGCCACAAGGCCTTGCTGTCCTCCTGCTCACATACTCTGCTTCCTTGCTCCAATTCCAGACCCTCTCCGGAGGGGCTCTCAAGCCTCCAAAAGCCCTCTCTGCCTCCAAAGGCTACATCGGACACAAGAGAAACCAAAAGGGGTCTCAGGGCAGCAGGCAGGTCCCTGACACCCCACCTCCCACCCCAACCTGTGGAGTTATCCAATCCTCTCTATGTGAAACTAGCATTGCTGGCTCCAAATGCCTCCCAGAGGGCTCCAGGGGTTCTGCCAACATTTGGTTTGAATGTTTTTAACATGAAGATTTTCTTATTCTCCAAAATTATATTAAAAACAACACACCCACTCAAATGTGTTACACACACATTTTAGCATACTGAAAACTACTAACACATTAACTTAGGGCACTATTTTTTATCTTTTGTGCAGAACTTGGAATAAAACTTCTATTGAATTAAAGGTGGTCCTGAGAATGTCAGGAGAGCTGATTTTAAAAATATAAAATAAAGCTGGGTATGGTGGCGCGTGCCTGTTATTCCAGCTACTCGTGAGACTAAGGCAGGAGGACCACAAGTTTGAGGTCACTCTGGGCCAATGGTGAGACATTGTCTCAAAATAAAAAGTAAAAAGAACTGGGGGTATAGCTCAGTGGTAGAGCTATGTTCAACCCCCAGTACAATAAGATAAAATAAAATAAAGTTTTCTTCCTTATTGTAAGCTTTTCCCCCTATGAAATAGCATTTCTTGATATTGTATAATCAAAATAAATGGCAGTGATTCTACACTGGGGTGATTTTGTTCCCCAAAATGTCTTCCAAGGGACATTTGACAATGTCTAGAGACATTGTTGGTCTTCACAACATAAGGAGGTATTGCTACTGGCATCTAATGGGCAGAGGCACAAGACACTCATAAACACCCTTCAAGGCACAGGATACTCACTCCCCAAAACATAGAATTATCTAGTTTCAAATGTGATAAGTTGAGAAACCCTAATACATGGGAAGACATGAGGCACCTTGATTGGCATGAAATAGACTGATTTCCCTAGATTTCGAGTATTTATCTTGATCAAAACTGACTTACTGTTCTCACCAATAGGCTTAATGAGTAAATAGTATATATAGGAAGTCCTCAAATAAAGTTATGCTAATAAAACATTTTTATGTGGGATTCTAGTAAGATTCCTTAAAAAAAAATCTGTAGCCAAACCGGGCACGGTAGCACGCCTGTAATCCCAGTGGCTCTGGAGGCTGAGACAGAAGGATCATGAGTTCAAAGCCAGCCTCAGCAACAGAGAGGCACTAAGCAACTCAGTGAGACCCTGTCTCTAAATAAAATACAAAACAGGGCTGGGACTAGTATGACAGTATGTAAAAACGTGGATGTGTAACCAATGTGATTCTGCAATCTATATACGGGGTAAAAATGGGAGTTCATAACCCACTTGAATCAAATGTGTGAAATATGATATGTCAAGAGCTATGTAATGTTTTGAACAACTAATAATAAAAAAAGTAGGGCTGGGGATGTGGCTCAGTGGTTGAGTGCCCCTGAGTTCAATCCTTGGTACACGTCCCTGCACCCACCCCTCAAAATCTGTAGCTAAGAATTCTGTGTCCAGCTGGACTGGTTGCTATTCAAGGCAGTGCTATCTATCTCTGATCTGTACCTCACTGACAGCAGGAAAGGCATGGCCCCTCAGGGTAGAGGTGGGCTCTTGGGAGCTGTGATTTGGGTCTACTATGTAGGTGCTCATTAAACAGTCTTTGAATGAGGGCGTGTACAAGATGATGGGTGATGAGGTAAGTTGCATTTCTCAACTCCTTGGCAGTTTGAAATCAACTCAGTGAGAGAAGAGCTGACCACAGAGGTGGGTGACAGGGAATGCACTGATTCACCATACTGGAAGGGTCGAGCCTTGGAAGGACTCTGAAAGTCTAGTTACTGGAAAAGAAGTGAAAGAACTTGTTAACCTCACACCAGCAGCTGCACCATTAGGGCAGGCATTGGGGGAGGTGGAGCAAGAGGAAAACAGGACCTGCTTACTTTGGAAACAGCATTAGAAGAGACTGTCAGACTGAATTAGTTGGGACAGGAGCTGCAGAGCGACCTGTAAACCAGAGATGCTCTATTTTTCTCAACTTGCTGATGGAGAACTGTGTTAGGTGGCTAGCTTGCGAAGACCATGCCTACACTTTCAGTTTGGAAAGCAATTAAATCTCTAGAGCTTCACCCCACCTAGAAAGACCAGTTAATAATGTCATAGGGAATGCCTTGAAAGTGGGCCAGCCATGTAACCTGTGTAGTGAGATTGTTGCAACTTGCAGGCTGCTCAGTACCCTCCCACCATGCCCTGCACCCATCATCTACAACAAGAGTCGGGGAGCTCATGCATGACTCTCCCAGAGAGTATGGAGCCCAGGAAGTAGCACCACTGGCTGCCACTGCATCCCCTACCACTGGTGGCCTCCCGATGCCCTGACCACAGCACCATGGTCCAGCCCCTGGCCACAGTCTCACACTCTAGCTACTGCCCCACGCCCTATGCCCCAGCCTCCAGCTGCCACACTGAGCCCCCTATGCCCCAGCTGCCTCTCTGTGATCTGGCCACCACCCCACTCCCCAGCTGCCAATCCACCCCATGTCTCTATCATCTCATCCAAGGCACTGAAAACGACAAGGGCAAGTCCATCCCTGTTTTTTAAACTACACAAGTGCATAAAAGAGAGATTATCTCCACAAAAAGAAACTAAATCTTTTTATGATTGTTGTGGCATTAGTTGTTTTGAGTAAAGTGTTTTGTTGTGTCTTCCCTGGTTATTTGTTTCTCCGTGGTTCTATTTTATTTTATGTGTTTTTTTCCATTGATTGGATTTTTTTTCTTCATACCTCCTTTTTCCTTTCTCCTTCCATTCCCTTTCCTTCACTGTCTTCTTTCCTTCTCATTTTTCTTCTACTTCCCTTCCCTCCCCCACTTACCCTTCCCCTCTTTTTTCTTTTCTTTTTTTCCTTCTTCTGATACAATTTAATACTAAGTATATTATCATTAAGGCTGAACTTTTCAGTCTATTCTATCTTATTTCTCACCCACTTCTCTCATTAGTTAGTAGAGTTGTAGACTTCACTAGCAATGAGTTTTTAATATATGTTGATACGTGGTTTGCTCTGAAATCATCACTATTACTGGCAGACTCTCTGTCCTCTCAAAGTGGGACTGATGGTTCACTTAGCCCTTTGATTGTGCTAATTAAACAAATGGATGGTAAGATATACTCCCAGCTTAGGGCTCATCATACAGAGATAAGAAAAAGATACTGCTTACTAGAAGATTCTCACATGAAAGAGGAACAGGATTATCACAACATATGTGCAAATAAGGAATCTCAAAAAGTATAAGGAAAGAAGACAACACAATGCCTTCCAAAAGTCATAATATCCCCAACAACTGAATCCACACACACTGAAGTGGATGGAATGCCAGATAAAGAATTTTAGAAGTTTCTTGTTAAAATGATTAATGCTGTTTTTAAGTCCATAGCTGGGTCAAATGGTGGTTCCATTCCCAGATTTCCAAGGAATCTCCATACTGCTTTCCATATTGGCTGCACCAATTTGCAGTCCCACCAGCAAAGTATGAGTGTACCTTTTCCCCCACATCCTCGCCAGCACATATTGTTGTTTGTCTTCATAATAGCTGCCATTCTGACTGGAGTGAGATGAAATCTTAGAGTAGTTTTGATTTGCATTTCTCTGATTGCTAGAGATGATGAGCATTTTTTATATATATTTGTTGATTGATTGAATATCATCATCTGAGAAGTTCTGTTCAGGTCCTTGGCCCATTTATTGATTAGGTTATTTGTTTTTCGATGCTTAGCTTTTTGAGTTCTTTATATACCCTAGAGATTGTGCTCTATCTGATGTGTGAGGGGTAAAAATTTTCTCCCAGGATGTAGGCTCTCTGTTCACCTCACAGATTGTTTCTTTTGCTGAGAAGAAACTTTTTTGTTTGATTCTATCCCATTTATTGATTCTTGGTTTTAAATCTTGCGATATAGGAGTCTTATTAAGGAAGTTGGGGCCTAATCCCACATGATGAAAATTAGGGCCTACTTTTTCTTCTATTACACACAGAATCTCTGGTTTAATTCCTAGGTCCTTGATCCATTTTGAGTTAAGTTTTGTGCATGGTGAGAGATAGGGGTTTAATTTCATTTTGTTGCATATGGATTTCCAGTTTTCCCAGCACCAATTGTTGAAGAGGCTATCTTTTCTCCAGTACATGTTTTTGGCTCCTTTGTCTAATATAAGATAATTGTAATTTTGTGGGTTAATCTCTGTGTCCTCTATTCTGTACCATTGGTCTACCAGTCTGTTTTGGTGTCAATACCATGTTGTTTTTGTTACTATTGCTCTGTAGTATAGTTTAAGGTCTGGTATTGAGATGCCACCTGCTTCACTCTTCCTGCTAAGGATTGCTTTGGCTATTCTGGATCTCTTATTTTTCCAGATGAATTTCATCATTGCTTTTTTTATTTCTATGAGGAATGCCTGTGGGAGGCCAACCTTACGGGTGACTGAGTTACACTCCCCAGCTGGGTGCTGAGGTGCTCAGTCACAGAATTGGGTGTGTCTTGCTACAGCCCCATGGGTGAAGCTATGCTCACCTGTTCCTTTGTAATATAACCCCTTGCCCTGTTTAGGATAGAATCTGCCATGGAAGTACCTTGTGTGTGTCCCCTCCTCTTACTGTGCCCTTGGGTGTGGCCTACCCAGGTGTCAGTCAACCTGCTGACAGTGGACATCATGAAGATAGACTCAGCCCCCTGAAACCTGACCCCTTGCCTCATTTGAATAGCTTCTCCTCAATAAAAGGGGTCAGCCTGTGCTCTCGCTCTCTCTCTTTCTGCGGACCCTTAAGGTCAGAGGATCCGTCACAGCGACCCCAAAGAAAAAGGTATTTGTGTCTCTTGTGTGGTTATTTCGTGCAGCCCAGTTAGCCCAGTTTAACTAGAGTGACCCCTGAGCCTTTTAGTCTCGAGAACAGAAACCCGGCAAATGCCATTGGGATTTTGATCAGAATTGCATTAAATCTGTATTGTGCTTTTGGTACTATGGTCATTTTGATAATATTAATTCTGTCTATCCAAGAGCAAGGTGATATTTCCATCTTCTAAGATCTTTTTTGATTTCTCTCTTTATGGTTCTGTAATTTTCATTGTATAGATCTTTCACCTCTTTAGTTAAGTTCATTCCCAAGTGTCTTTTTTTTTTTTTTTTTTGAGGCTGTTGAGAATGGGGTAGTTTTCCTTGTTTCCCGTTCTGAGGATTTGTCACTAATATACAGAAATGCCTTTGATTTATGGGTGTTGATTTTATATCCTGCTACTTTGCTGAATTCATTTACTAGTTCTAGAAGTTTTCTGGTGGAGTTTTTTCTGAATTCATTTACTAGTTCTAGAAGTTTTCTGGGTCTTCTAGGTATAGAATTATATCAACAGCAAATAGTGCTATTTTAAGTTCTTCTTTTCCTATCCGTATCCCTTTGATTTCTTTCATCTGTCTAATTGCTCTGGCCAGTGTCTCAAGAACTATGTTGAATAGAAGTGGTGAAAGAGGGCATCCCTGTCTTGTTCCAGTTTTTAGAGGGAATGCCTTCAATTTTTCTCCATTTAGAATGATGTTGGCCTGAGGCTTAGCATAGATAGCCTTTACAATGTTAAGATATGTTCCTGTTATCCCTAGTTTTTTTTAGTGTTACCCAAAGGACTTAAAAACAGCATACTACAGGGACACAGCCACATCAATGTTTATAGCAGCACAATTCACAATAGTTAAACTGTGGAGCCAACCTAGATGCCCTTCATTGGATGAATGGATAAAAAAAGTGTGACATATATACACAATGGAATTTTACTCAGCATTAAAAAAGAATAAAATCATGGCATTTGCAGGTAAATGAATGGTGTTAGAGAAGATAATGCTAAGTGAAGTTAGCCAATCCCAAAAAAACAAATGCTGAATGTTTTCTCTGATATAAGGAGGCTGACTCATTGTGAGGTAGGGAGGGGGAGCATGGGAGGAATAGATGAATTCTAGATAGGGCTGAGGGGTGGGAGGGAAGGGGAGGAGACAGGGAATTAGCAAGGATGGTGGAATGTGATGAACATCATTAATCAAAGTACATGTTGAAGACTCAAATTGGATGTCAATATACTTTATTTATAAACAGAGATATGAAAAAATTGTGGTATATATGTGTAATAAGAATTGTAATGTAAACAAAAAACAAAATACATGTATAAAGGCATGGATTGGCGTGAACATACTCTATATACAAAGACATGAAAAATTGTGCTCTATATGTGTAATAAGAATTGTAATGCATTCAGCTGTCGTGTATTTAAAAAATAAAACCAATAAAACTAATAAAATCAAATTAAATTAAAAAATAAAATGATTAATGAAGTAAAAGATCTAAGGAATGAACTAAGGGAGAAAGTTCAGGGTATGAAAGAGTATTTCAATAAAGAGATAAAGCTCACATTAAAAAAATCAGAAATCTTGCAAATGAAAAGCATAACAAAGATAAATAGTTCATGGAGTTTTTCAAGATGGTGGCATAGATGAGCTCATATTCTGGGCTGCTTTGTGGAATGAAACCAAGAAAACTAACAGGCAGTTTCTCATCAAGGTAGCAGAGGGACTTTACTGGAATTTAAAACTGGGCATTCAAAGCAAATCAGGGTCACAGGAGGTTGGAGGTAATAAAATAAGGAAGAAATTCCCAGTGGCACAGCCACTGCCATAGCCTGGCCCGAAGCTCCAGCCAGAGAGGTCCCTCTGTGAACACAGAGGAGGGATCAGGGAATTAAAGGAACCCGCATTTTTAGGAGGACTGAGGTGTGTCTGGGTGTGGAACATTTAGAGACCAAGGATATTGCCTGGAAAACCTGAAAGACGTGCTGCACAGTATCTGTGTGTGGGGAAAGAAGCCACCATCTCTTCAGGTGGCTTGTGGAGGACAAAGGAAGGAACCGTTTTGCAACTGCAGCATGGTGGCCGATTCCTGGCAAACCCAAGTTTGGTCCAGAATCCAGGCCCAGTAAACACACACAACATGACACAGTGTGCTTAAGTGACCAGAAGAAAATTAAACATGGAAAGAGGTTAACACAGGGAACAACTGGTCAAGGAAACCCACCCAGTTCAACCCTACCCTCCAATCTAACTGTTTGCAGGACCTGCTGGGAGAGATGCAGCTGGCCAGGTACTTGGAAGGGTGGAGGCAGGAGAGATTGGAGACTGAACCCGAAACCAGGAAACCAGGAAAGTGGGGTCTACAGGTGATGTAGGGGACTAGGAATTGGCTCCCCCACAACATGAGTGGAACCCAGGGGAGATGCCTAAGGTAAAGTCTTTCAGTGTGGACCAGCAAGTACTGGGTGCTGGAGGTGCACTGATTTAAAATCTCCAGACCAACTGGCATTCAGCAAAGAGCCTGGACCAAATTTAAGCCTAAACCCTGCCTCCAGGAACTCCAACTATCTGATTACCTCTCTCACTCCAGCAACCCAGAGGGTGGAGCATCACACTCTGGAAGAACCCACCTATAAAAATGCTGAGAAGAGAAGCTGAGAATATTTTTAACTCCAACAGAAAGAATTCTTTAACTCTTCATCAAGAATTTTTTCTTTTCTTTTTCTTTTTTTTTTAAATTCTTTTTCACTCTTTTAATTGTGACCTTAATGGTAGATGGACATTTTATACAGTCTCCTATTTTTTTTTCTTTCCCATCTAGCATTTTTGAAGCCAGTTATTTTACATGGATTAGTTTTTTTGTAAACTGGAATGTTTGATCTGAATGTTTTAGTTTTGTTTTGTATTCTTTTATTTTTATTTTTAATTAAAAAAATTTTTGCTTTATGTATATTTTTTCTTCTACCTATTCTCCTACCTTGATTCTATCTTTTCTCCTGCTAACAGCCAATTTCTACTCTTCTCTTTCACTTTTTCTTTAATCTTTTTCTTCTGTCTTCTCTCCTCCTTCTTCATAATCATAACATCCTATATCACTTCTATTCTCTCCCTTTAAATTCTTTTTTAAAATTCTTTTTCATAGTTTATAGTTTCATTTGAAACTATAAACATTTTTGCAAACTTGCTGTTTTTATTATGGCAATAACTGATCATATAATTTCTGTTTATTGTGTTAATTAACATTATAGACATCATAGTAGGAACTAATTGGTTTAATACTGTAAATTGTTTGTATTTGTTGTTGTTATTAATTGTCTCCCCCTAAACAGTGAGGTACTAGAAACCTTCAGGGACACTGTAAGTCCACAGGGTAGAAACTCTACTGCCTCAGATCCTTACTGTTAGATGGGTAGACACACAAACAACATGAAAAATCAAGGAAACAAATCATACCAAGCAAACCGAGATACTCCAATAATAGAATCCATCAACACCACAGTGGAAGAAACATCAGAATCTACATAGTAAACTGATCAGTGAAGTAAAGGATGATGTAAGAGAGCAAATACAGGTAGTATAAGATCACTTCAATTAAGAGACAGAGATTCTGGAAAAAAAATCCTTAAAATGAAGGGAACCAAAAACCAAATTAAAAATTCAATAGAAAGCATCACCAAAAGACTACACCACTTGGAAGATAGACTCTCAGGCAATGAAGACAGAATATATAATCTTGAAAATAAAGTGGTCCACAGAGGGAAGATATTAAGAAACCATGAACAGAACTTCCAAGAATTATGGAATAACATGAAAAAGACCAAATTTAAGATTCATCAGGATAAATGAAGATGCAGAGATACAAACCAAAGGAGTGCACAATCTTTTCAATGAAATAATATCATAAAATTTCCCAAATCTAAAGAATGAAATGGAAAATCAAAAACAAGAGGCTTTCAGGATCCAAAATGTGCAAAATTACAACAGACCCAATTCAAGGCACATTATAATGAAAATGCCTAGCATACAGAATAAGGATACAATTTTAAAGGCTGTGGGGAGAAAACATCGGATTACATTTAGGGGGAAACCAATATGGATTTCAGCTGATTTCTCAGCCCAAACCATCAAAGCTAGGTGGTCCTGGAAAAACATACCAAGCTCTGAAAGAAAATGGGTGCCAACCAAGAATCCTATATCCAGCAAAATCAAGCTTCAGATTTGAAGATGAAATTTAAAAAATCCATGATAAACAAAAATTAAAAGAGTTCACAACCAGAAATCCTGAACTTCAGAATATTCTCAATAAAATATTCCATAAAGATGAAATGAAAAAAAAATGTGAAAACAACAAAGGGAGGAACTACACTAAAGAAACAGTAAGTCAAAGGAGAAACTAATTCAAATTAAAAACCAGAAATAAACCAAAATGACCAGTAACACAAATCATATCTCAATAATAATGTTGAACACTAATTAACTAAACTTGTCAATCAAAAGACATAGACTGGCAGATTGGATTAAAAAACAGGACCCAACAATATGTTGTCTTTAAGAGACTCACCTCATAGGCAAAGACATTCACAGACTCAAGGTGAAAGGATGGGAAAAAACATGTCACTAGGGGCTGAGGTTGTGGCTCAGCAGTAGAGTGCTCACCTAGCATGTGAGAGGCCCTGGGTTCAATTCTCAGCTCCACTTAAAAATAAATAAATAAAATAAAGGTAAGACAGACCCTCAGGCAATGAAGACAAAATATATAATCTTAAAAATAAAGTGGATCACAGAGAGACGATAATAAGAAACCATGAACAGAACTTCCAAGAATTATGGAATAACATGAAAAGACCAAATATCACTCACATGGATCATGTAAACAAGCAGGGGTTTCTATCCTCATATTAGACAAAGTGGACTTCAAGCCATAGTTAATCACAAGAGACAAGAAAGTACATTCCATACTGCTTAAGGGAATTATACATCAACAAGACATAACAATTGTAAATATTTATGACCCAAACAATGGAGCATCTACGTACATCAAACAAACCCTTTTCCACTTCAAGAATCAAAATAGACCACAACACAATAATACTGGGTGACTTTAATAAACCTCTCTCACTACTGGATAGATTTTCCAAACAAAAACTAAAAAAAGAAACTATAAAAACTAAATAATACAATTAATAATTTAGATTTAACAGACATATATAGACTCTTTCATCTATCAATTACTGAATATACTT
Source organism: Spermophilus citellus (assembly GCF_964194105.1). Lineage (NCBI taxonomy): Eukaryota > Metazoa > Chordata > Mammalia > Rodentia > Sciuridae > Spermophilus > Spermophilus citellus. The sequence continues at coordinate 31,887,760 of NC_138188.1, forward strand.
TCTCCTCAGTGGCACACGGATCCTTCACTAGTATTGAGACCACATGTTGGTCTCACACATAGTAATATTACCTTAATATATTTTAGCATCTGTGTTATTTTGATAACTTCCTTTCCATTGATATTAATTTTGTATTCTTGATTTCTTCTTGATTAGACTTGTTTGATTTTTATCTAATTTAACTGTATTATTTCTTCTCTATTTTATGTATTTCTGCTCCTACTCTTATTTTTTACTTCCTGCTACTTTATTTGTTATTCTAGCTTCTTTCTGATACAGGTACTTTAAGTTATAAATATTCATCTGAGTACTGTTTAATCCCAGAGATCCTGATATTTTAAGCTTTTATTATCACTTAGTTCAAAGCACTTTTTATTTACTTTTCTTGTGCTTTCTTCTTTGACCTCAGAGATATTTTTAAGTACACCACCTAATTTTGCAATAGTTGATGTTGGGCTGAGGCGGGGACGGTGTTCTATATATCTTAAGGTGATTGAATTCTAATGTAATAAATCATGCAGGAAACATAGTCTGCATGATTTCAAAATTTGCAAAAAAGTAATGGAAATGCTTTTTATATTGATTGATTGGTTACATACATGTCAAAACTGATCAAATTGCATACTTCGAACATGTGTATTTTATTGTACTTCAATTGTACCTCAATAAAGCTATGGGGAAAAAATAAATAAATAACTCAGTTGAAAGTCTCTCCAATAGATTAGATCAAGTAGCAGACAGAATTTCATAGCTTGAAGACTAGATGGACTCTCTGGAACATATAGACAGTATTAGAGAAGGAAAAACTATGATAATACCAAAAACTCTGAGACAACATTAAGAGACCCAACTTAAGGTTCATAGGTTCCGAGGAGGAAGTGGAGATACCAGCTAATGGTATTTATAACATATTCAGTGAAATAAAAGCAGAAAAGTTTCCAAACCTTGGAAAAGAGGTGAACATTCAGATACTGGAGGCATTCAGAACCCTGTTTTAGTCAGTGTTTCATCATTGGAACCAAGATACCTGATAAGAACAAGTTAGAGGAGGAAATGTTTATTTGAGACTCATGGTTTCATAGGTTCAGTCCACAGATGGCCAACTCTATGGCTCTGGGCTCAAGGTGAGGCTGAAGGGCATGGCAGAGGAAAGCTGCTCACCTCATGGTAGCCAAGAAGCAAAAACAGGGAGGGGTAAAGGTGCCACAGGAAGATGAACCCTTCCAGGGCATTCCACCAGTGAACCACCTCCTCCAGTCATGCCTTGTCTGCCTGCAGTTAATCACCCAGTCAGTCCATTCAAACTAGTCCAGAGGGCTTGGAATGATGTATTCAAACTACAAAAGATATGCCAAGATTGCTATATCCAGAAAAGATATCCATCAGAATTAAATAAGAAATAAAAACATTTTGAAATAAGCATAAACTAAAAGAATTTGTGGACTATTAATCTGGCATTGCAGAAGGTGGTTAAGAAACACTACACACATAAGAACAGCATAAAGACAACTAAGAGAGTTGGGAAAGACTAATTAGAAGAGCATGTAATTAAATGAGAATTAGGATTTCCTCAAACATTATAAATAAATCAAAATGACAGGAAGGGTAAAAACTCTCTCTAGTAACATGAAATGTTATCAATTCTCCAATTATTAATGTCATCAATTCTCCAATTAAAAGACACAGAATGGCAGATTAGATCAAAAAGACAAAACCCAACTATATGTTGCCTGCAAGAAACATAGCTCTGAAAGCAAGTAGAAGTAGCTGCTCTCATATGTGACAAAGCAGACTGAAAGCCAAAATTAATCAGAAGGAACAAAAAGGGCCACTAAATAATGGTCAAGGGAAGAGTGGTAGTGAATATTTATGCCCCTGATGTTGGTGCACCTGATAACACTATTCAATATAAAGTTTCATATAGATCCCAATACAACAATACTAGGTGAATTCAATACACCTCTATCACCAATAGATAGGTCATTGAGACATATAATTAGAAAAATTGCTACAGACTTAAAACATTCTTTATATCAAATGGACTTAACAGATATCTATAGAATAGTTTGTCCAATAATAGCTGGAAACATTTTCTTTTCAGTTGCTTCTGTAACTTTCTCCAAAATAGATTATGTTTTGGCTACAAAGCAAGTCTTAGCAAATACAAAAAAAGTTGATATAATTCCTTGCATCTTTTCAGATCACAATGGAGTGAAATTAGAAATCAACACCAAGAAAAACTACGGGAACTATTCAGACACAAGGAGACTGAACAATATATTCTGGAATGATGACTAGGTCATTAAGGAAATCAGGGGAGAAATTTTAAAAAATTTAAAATCAATGAGAAGAGAAATACAACATATCAGAATCTCTACATTAAAACAAACAAACAAACAAACAAAAAACCCAGAAAGATTTCCAATAGATAACTTAATAATGCATCTCTCAAGGTCTTAGAAAAACAAGAACAAACCAATTCCAAAACCAGTAGAAGAAAAGAAATATAAAAATTGGAGTTGAAATTAATGAAATAGAGAATAAAAAATACAAAGAATCAATGAAACAGAGTTGGTTCTTTGAAAAGATAAACAAGGTTGATAACCCTTAGCCAAACTAACCAATGAAAGAGAAAACCCAGATAAATAAAATTAGAGATAAAAAAGGAGATATCATTAAAATCCAGAGAATCATTAGGGACTATTTTTGAAAGTTATATTCCAATAATATAGAAAATATAGAATCAATGAATAAAATTCTAGATACATGTGACCTACCAAATTGAAACAAGAGTATATAGAAAACTTAAACAAACCTATTAACAAAAAGAGAATAAAATCATGGCATTTGCAAGAAAATGGATGGCGTTGGAGAAGATAATGCTAAATGAAGTTAGCCAATCCCCAAAATACAAATGCTGAATGTTTTCTCTGACATAAGGAGGCTGACTCATAGTGAGGTAGGAAGGAGGAGCATGGGAGGAATAGGTGAATTCTAGATTGGGCAGAGGGGTGGGAGGGAAAAGGAGGGGGCAGGGAATTAGCAAGGATGGTGGAATGTGATGGACATCATTATCCAAAGTACATGTATGAAGACTCGAATTGGGTGTCAACATACTTTATATATAAACAGAGATATGAAAAATTGTGGTATATATATGTAATAAGAGTTGTAATGCAAACAAAAAACAAAATACATGTATAAAGACATGAATTGGCATGAACATACTTTATATACAAAGATATGAAAAATTGTGCTCTACATGTGTAATGAGAATTGTAATGCATTCTGCTGTCATGTATTTTAAAAAAAATAAAATCAATTAAATTAAAAAAAACTTTCTAACAAAGAAAAACCCAGAACCAGATGAATTTTCACCTGAATTCCACCAGCCCTTTAAAGAAAAACAAATGCCAATGCTCTTCACATTACTTCATGAACTAGAAAGGGAGGGAACACATCCAAATTCATTCTATGAAACCAGTATCACCCTGATACCAAAATCAGATAAGGACTCTTCAAGGAAATAAAACTACAGATTAATATCCTTGAATATAGATGCAAAATTCCTTATTAAAATAACAAATCAAATACAACAACACATTACAGAGATTATACACCATGATCAAGTTGGTTTCATTGTAAGAAGGTTCAACCTATGCAAATCAACAAATATAATATGCCAAACAAAAATTAGAACAAAGGACAAAAATTATATGATCATTTCAATACATAAAGAAAAAGACCTTCAAAAAAATTTAGCACTTGTTCATCACTTTTAAAATGTATCCAGTGGTGAGAATGCAAATCCAGAAGAAATTCAGGATACAAGGAATTTACCTCAATAACAAAAAGAGAACACAGGACAAACCCAAAGTCAGCCTCATAGTGGACAGGAAAAACTAAAAGCATTTTCTATAAAATCAGGAGCAGGGCTGGGGATGTGGCTCAAGCGGTAGCGCACTCGCCTGGCATGCGTGCGGCCCGGGTTCGATCCTCAGCACCACATACCAACAAAGATGTTGTGTCCGCCGAATACTAAAAAATAAATATTAAAAATTCTCTCTCTCTCTCTCTCTCCTCTCTCACTAAAAAAAATAAAATAAAATAAAAAATAAATAAAATCAGGAGCAAATCAAGGATGTCCACTCTCACTGCTTCCATTCAAACTAATACTTGAAATTTTAGCCAGAGCAATTTGGCAGGAGAAGGAAATAAAAAGCATACAATAGGAAAGAAAGAAGCTAAACTATCACTGTTTGCAGATGATATGATCCTATATTTAGAAGATGTCAAAACCTCCACCAGAAGGCTTCTAGAGCTCATAAACAAATTTGGGAAAGTAACAGGATATAAAGTCAACATATAAAAAAATAATAAATCCACTGAAAAATAGATCAGGAAAACTATTCCATTCAGAACATCTTTTAAAAATATCTAGGAATAAATCTAACCAAAGAGTTGAAAGACTGCTAGATGAAAATTTCAGAACAGGGAAAAATAAATAAATAGAAGACTCTAGAAGATGGAAAGGCCATGTTCATGGATATGGCCATTGTTTAAAAAAAGCAATGTACAGATTCAATGCAATTTCTATCAGAATGCCAATAATATTCATTATAGAACTAGGGGGGAAACGTCCTAAAATTCACATAGAAAAATAAAAGACTCAGAATAACCAAAGCAATTCTGAACAAAATGAGCAATGCCAGAGACATCATAATACCTGATTCCAAATTATGCTCCAAAGGTAAAGGGACAAAAACGGCACAGTGCTGGCATAAGAATAGACACATAGAGCAATGGAATACAGTAGAAGACAGAGAGACAAAGCCACACAGATGCAGTCATCTTACCCATGACATAGACACCAAAACAAACATTGGAGGAAAGGAAGCCTTTTTAACAAATGGTCCCGGGAAAACTGGATATTCATATGTAGAAGAATGAAACTAGATCCCTATCTTTCATCCTACACACAAATCAACTCCAGACGAATCAAAGACCTAGAAACTTGAATAGAACGTTTGCAACCTCTAGAGGAAAAACCTAGGGGCAACACCCCAACATATAGGCACAGGCGACACCTTTCTCAATAGGACCACTAAAGCTCAGGAATAATCTGATGAATTAATAAATGGGAATGCATCCAATTAAAGAGCTTCTTCACAGTAAATGAAACAACTAATAGTATGAAGAGAAAGCCTATAGAATGCAAGAAAAGCTTTGCCAGCTACTCTTCTGACAGAATATTAATATACAAAATATTTAAGAGCTCAAGAAATTTAATATTGATAAAACAAGTGACCCAATCAATAAATGGGCAAGTGAACTAAAGAGACATTTTTCAAAAGAAGAATTACAAATGGCCAACAAATATTTGAGAACATGTCCAACTTCTTTAGGAATAAGAGACGTGCAAATGAAGACTACATTGAGATTTCATCTCACTCCAGTTAGAATGGATGCTCAAGAATAGAAACAATAGCCGGGTGTGGTGGCACACACATGTAATCCCAGTGGCTCGGGAGGCAGAGGCAGGAGGATCCTGGGTTCAAAGCCAGCCTCAGCAATTTAGTGAGGCGCTAAGCAACTCAGTGAGATCCTGTCTCTAATAAAATACAAAAAAAAAAAAAAATAGGGCTAGGAATGTGGTTCAGTGGTCGAGTGCCCCTGAGTTCAATCCCCAGCATCCCCTCTCCCCCCAAAAAAGAATATAAACAATAATAAATCCTTGAGAGGATTTGGTGACAAGGTAGTGCTTTTATATTGTTAGTGGAATTGTAAATTAGTATAATCACTTTGGAATTCAGTATCTTCAAAAGACTGGGAATGAAACCAAATATGACCTAACAATACTAATCCTTGGTATTTATCCAAAAGAATTAAAGTCAGCCTACTAGTGTCCAGGTGTGGTGGTGCATTCCGGTAATCCCAGTGGCTTGGGAGGATGAGGCAGGAGGATCATGGGTTCAAAGCCAGCCTCAGCAACTTAGCAAAGCTGTAAGCAACCTAGCAAGACCCTGTCTCAAAATTAAAATAAAATAAAATAAAAAGGGCTGGGGATGTAGTTTAGTGGTTAAACACCCTTGAGTTCAACTCCTGGTACCAAAATAACAATAATAATAATGACAACTATAATAATAATAAAAATAAAGGCTGCATACTATAGGGATACCTGCATACCCATGTTTATAGCAGCACAATTCACAATAGCCAAGTTCTAGAACTAGCCTAGGTGTCCGTCAACAGACGAATAAATAAAATGCACTATTTTCAAAACAATGGAATTTTACTCAGCCATAAAGAATGAAATTATGTCATTTGCAGGAAAATGGATGGAACTGGAGAACAACATGTTAGGTGAAATAAGCCAGATCAAAAAATCCAACATCATGTTTTCTCTCATGTGTGGAAATAAGCTAGAGATTAAGAGAGAGAGAGAGAGAGAGAGAGAGAGAGAGAGAGAGAGAGAGAGAGAGAGAGAGAAGGAATCTCATAAAAAATAGAAAGGAGACCAGAAGGATGGAAGGTGTCAAGGGAAGGGAGGAGGTGAAGGTCAGGCGAGGTACTGGGCAAAGAAACCAATCCAATTATGCGCATGTACAAATATGGCACAGTGAATCCCACAATTATGCATACTTATGTACACCAATAAAAAAAGGAAAAAAAATATTTGAATGCATGCTATACTTATTCTGAGTGTCTTCCAGGGTCTAAAGTTTCCACCTGATTCCTTCCAAGGGCACAAAAGTGGAATGGGATATTCTGGAAACCCTCCTGCCTCTATTGCCCTCTTTTCATGGCCCAGCTGGGCATGTCATACCCAAGGACACAAGATGGGCTCCTTTGAAAAGAGCCTCTGGACATCACAGGCATGCTTACCTTCTCCATGTCCTTTGGTCATGGAGATGGGTCAGCCTGTCCACCTGTGGGGGCAGGTCTCAAGTCTTCTTGTACATCTTCAAAGGCTCCTTCCAGCATACCACCCACTGTGGGAGGCCACTCAGTACCTGGAGAATCACTCTGGTGGACTTTGGGCCGGTGCTCAGAAGTACATGCATCCATAGTAAGAAAGTGAAGCAATACAATTCTGAAGTGCTGACCCTTCCCAAGGCACAGAACAGGGCCAGGTTAAGCCACAGTTTCTCTGTGCCTTCCAGATCCTCCCCAGGTGACCCGTCTTGCCAGGCCTGCCATTCCAGTGGTGCTGTGATCCCTCCCCTTCAGTAACCCACATTTCTTTGTTCTCTGGAGCCTCACCAGGCACCTACAATGTGCCAGGTCCCATGCCAGGCACTGTGAGTGCCCAACAGTCAAGGATGCTCATGGTTCATTCCCACTGAAATTAAAAATTAGCCATTGTAGAAAGAGTTTTCGGAAGTGTAAGCTCCCGGAGACAAGCATCATCAGTAATGTCTACACCCAGCAGAATTTACTTACTTATTTATTGTACTAGGGACTGAACCCAGGGACACTGTTGATACTGAGCTACATCCCCAGTCCTTTTTTTTTTTTTTTAATTTTGAGACAGGATCTCCCTAAGTTGTTGAAGCTGGCTTCAAACTTGCAATCCTCTTGCCTCAGCCTCCCAAGTTACTGGGATTACGGGCAGGCACCACCACACCCAGCTTATTTCTTTGCTTTAGTTCATCCAGGGAACATTACTGAGCAAAGACCAGCTCAGTGACACTGTGATTAGCTCATGACCTTTGCTTTGCTAGACCGTAAACGGGGAACTGTGTTCCATTCATCCCTGAGCTCCCAGAGTGTCTGGAAGTGTGTATGAAAGGTGTCAAGATGGCAGTGCCTCACCTTGTGTCACCTGTCCCCTGCTCTAGCTGAGGGCAGCCACCACCATGAGGGCTCTCATGTTGGACCACATGGCTTTCACCCTGGTCCCAGACTGTGCGGTCTCAGACACATTGCCAATTTAGATTTCCTCAACTAAGGTGACAGTAATATCATCAACCTCATTAATCCATCAGGAGGATTAGACAGCATAATCCATGTCAACCCTTAGGATAGGGCCAGGCACAGAGGAAGCCCGACATGAAAGCTAGATGCTACCATTTTATATTCCTAAGGATTCCAGCAGCCTGCTGATCAGAACAGGCCAGAGGAGGACACCTACTTGCCTCATTGTCTTCCTCATAGTGCAGAGCCCTGGCAGGTCTCAAGGAAGAGGAGCACGGCAGCACCCCACCAAGGGGTGGACAGTTTGAGTTGCCAAGTTATCAGCCAAAGCTTCAAGACACAGAAACTTGAGGAACAGCCCCAATCTTCTGGACCTTCCACTTCCTCATGAAAGATGAGTTGTGCAGCTATTATTTGCAGAGACCTTGAGGGAGGGGAGAGGTGATGTCCCAGCCAGAACATCCAAGGGGAAATGCCGCAGTCTGGCTGCAGCAAAATAACCGGGGGGTGACGAGCAACTTGCGTAGATTGATACAGCAGGAGTGGGAGCCGTTTATTGTAGGACAGGAGGGGTATATATACATTCCACACAGCTTATCTTAATTAACATAAACAGATACAGCAGTCAACCAATAAGGAATCTCCACACTTAATGGCTCGCTGGCGTTACTTCACAAACCACTCCCTCTGCAAAATGCCAGGCGCCATCCTGACTTGTTTACAGACTCTAACAGGGAAAGGGCACTGTTTACATTTCAGCAGTCTCTATTGTTGCAAAGGACATGGTGCTCTCTCGTGGTAGCAGTGGTAGACTTTTCCTATGATGGTTGGACTGGGTCTGAATTCCTCATGTCTTGCAGTTGAGATTGCTCTGTTCCCAACAAAAGTCCTCCCTTAACCAATTATCCACCTAGCAGAGCAAACTGTCTTCTGGTTCAAGTTGGAGAATTTGGGTCTACATATGACAACCGAGTTTACTTTGCCACAGATGGTCTTCCTGCAAGGAGAAGAACAGGCTTCCTTGAGATGTTGGAGCATCATGGAGGGCCCCGTCCTCTCAGGAGACTCCACAGAGCAGAACGTGCTGGGGCAGGATGGGGTGGGGACAGGAGGGGTTCCTGTATTTTCTTTGCAGTGCAGAAACCCCTTGGGCATGGGTGTGAGGAAGAAACTGGAGCCCATTTGGAGAAGGATTGTTTTGTGAGGAACGTTCTGCTGTGGACATCTCAGCCTGTTCCTCCTAGGAGGTCCTGCCTCTACCCCAACCCACTCCCATCTCGGTCTCCTCATCCCTACCTTTGGGTGCTCAAGGCAAAAACATGTGGGTCACGACGATTCCTCTCTACTCATCATCAGCCTGTCCTTGAGTATCTTCTCAGAATTAGGCCACTTCTCACCATCACCAGGCCACCCTGGCTGGGGTATCACCCTCTTTTCTGGATCCCCTGCTTCTGCCTCCACCTGAGATAGTCCTTCCCCACACCGATGCAGAGTGATGGTTCTAACAGGTAAATCCGCTCTCCTAGGACGCTCAGACCCCCCAGGGGCACTTCCCATCTCACACAGTGTAAGATCCAGAGTCCTTTCCACCATTGGCCCACCTCTAACCCAGCCCCCTACTTAGGACTTCATGAGTACTCCGGCCCTTGCCTGCTCCACTTCCAGCCACACCGGCTCCTTGTTGCCCCTGAGCCCTCCCCCAGCTCATCCCAGCTGCTGTCTGTTCCCCTGTCCCAGGTCTGCTCCCAAGCACTGCACGCCCCATGCCCTACTTCCTCCCCTATCATAATCAGAGAGACTCTCTAGACCAACCTAAGGTTCATTCCTGATGTGCTTTTCACTGGCCTCTCTCCCCACAACAGGAGTTTCTCAAGGGCTGCATGCTGTGTGATTGGCAGCTGCATTGCAGGGCCCAGCCGTCAGTGGAAGGGACTCAAGGGCCAGTAGTGAGAGCAAGCAATCCAGAAAAGAATGGGACAGCAGGAACAGCACTCACCATGTCAGCAGAAGATGCTGGACTGGGCAGATATTCCATGGAGAAGAACCCCCCGGAGGCCACAGGCAGCGACAAAATCACTTCCTGAGCAAGGGCTGGACAGATGGGAAGGAGTCACCTAAACCAGCTGCAGTGTGGGCTTCGTGCTGGGGATGAGGGGCAGGAAGATATTTCTGCAGTACCTACTATGTGCTAGAGGATGAATAAGGCCTGATTTCCCCAACCCCATCACACCCTACATGGGGCAGCGGCATCAGACACACACACACACACACACACACACACACACACACACACACCAAGATACCCTCAGATGAGAGGACCAAATGGCTTTTGCTAAGTCTCTGACATAGTGTCTCCCAACAGAAAATGGACCGTTTTGCTAACAACCCACAGGGCCACAGGGCCTCCTGTCCAGCAGTCAATACCCCTGGATTACCTCCCTCATCAAGGTCAGTCCCTCTCAGTGGGCTCCTTCCAGCCAAAGCCTACCACCACCTCCTCCCCACAGAACCATCTAGAGGTCTCAGATGTGTTGTTAATGGGAAAAAGCAGAGCAGGGAAGGGTATGTGAGCAGGGTGGTGCCTCCTGCCATGTAACCTGTGAAACTCACGATACCAAAAATGGATGCAAGTTAGATCTGCAAGGGAACAAAGATGTGTGTGGTGGGGGGTGGGAGCAGGAGAGGGACTGGATCTCCCTGAGCTTCATGACATACGTTTTGAATTTCGTATCAGGTTTTTGCATTGCTTAACCAAAATATGTAATTCATTAATTTTTAAAGTTATTTGTTTTCAATTCCCAGGCTCTGAGGAGCCTGTATATTTCATGCATGTGTCCTCAGTTGCGGTGGCCCATGGACCTTCTTTACCACCAGGTGCCCACCAAGTGCTGAGACCCCCAGCACACCATGCATTCCCACAGGCTGTGCGGCCCAAGGAGGCCAGAGTCTGGACAGCTGTCACCTCTGAGCTACTCCAGGAGCTTCAGCCTGGTGGGCTGGAGTCCAGGCGTTGCTGGGCCCACCCACTGCCTGCTCTCCCAGGAGAAGAAGGGCCACTGAACAGACCTTGGCCTGGTGCCTCCCTGGGCTATATCAGAATGGCAACAGGAAGGGCCTGGGGCTGGTAGTGGATGTCCTGCTCTCAATTGGGGTCACCCTGCCAGGGCTGCCCACAGTGAGGAGGCTTCATTCACCGAGGAAATTGGTGCTGTTTGTTGTGTCAGGAGGCCATCAAAAGTGGTCATCCGTTGCCCACGGAGTTGATAGAGCACAGTTCACTTGAAATTGCAGAGGAAAAAATTGCAATGGTAGACGGTCAGATCAAACGGAGCCTAAAGCAAGTCAGAGGCCACAGGAGGCTTTCCATCCCCATTTTCCATTGACAGAGGACCCTGGAGGCAGGGAAGGAATCCCGGGCTTTAAAAAATCATTATACTAACTCACTTGAATCCAATGTATGAAATATGATATGTCAAGAGCTTTGTAATGTTTTGAACAACCAATAAAAAAAAAGAAAAAAAAAGAAAAATCATTATGCTATTTTGAACATGAAGTTATAAATTTCAGAGACCATTAATGGGACTTGGGATGTATGACTCAAGTTGTAAATCCACCAGGGCTTAAACTTCAGAGGCCCGAGGGGCCACGCCTGAGACCGTTCCTCAGCTTCTACCAGGAAGCAGAGCAGGAGGCCCAGGTGCTGCCCCTGGGCAGACTCAGCAGTCCTCGGAGTTGGTGTGGGGAGCAGGATTCCAGCACAAGCCCCAGTTTTCCGGATGAGTGTCCCAGCTACTTGGCAATCTTGGAGAGTTCCACCATCCATTCTTGGAGAATCTTGAAGGACGTTTTTTTCTTTCATGAGAAGGATGGAAAAAAATTGGCACTGAGAGATACCCCCAGTGACAAAAATCTGGCTTGAAACTCCTGCCATGAGTGTGAGTCCCGAGGCTCACGCTGCCAAACACCAGAGTTCTCAGTGGCTTGGTCACAAACAATGACTAACCCAGTGAATAAGGATGATGAAATTCGGTTTCATGGGACTGCTTTTTATTACATTGAAATCTGTATTTCAGAATAGCTGATGGGCTAACTCTATATCTCTCGATTGTTATCGGTAAGACTGAACAATTGGGGCAAGATAGGGGGTTTTCCGCTTCATACCAACAGGCCATTAACCTTTTCGAAAGCTGGTCCCAGCCACAGACTGGGAGAGAGAGGCCACACACCCCAGTAATCCCTGATGGCTCAACATTTCAAGAGGAGGGTCCTGTTTAAACTTCAAGGTGTTTCTGGTCTCTTCCGTTGACAGTGACCTTGCTTTTTATTTTCTCCCATGAGAGATTTTGAGAACAGCCAGGCAGAGCTGTCTCCACCTCCGGCTTCTATCCAGGCCTGTCTCCCCAGTAGGTAGCCAACTGTCCCGTTTGCCCAGGACGAAGGGACTTCCTGGGGTGCTGGACATTCAGAGCTAAACCCAAAAATGTTTGAGGCAAACCAGGGCAAGCTGCTCAACTTACTCTCTACACATTGAGTCCTAGTGTAGCTGCCTCCCCCAGCAGGGCCCGTGAGGGACAAGGAGGGGCAGAGAGTCTTAGCAAGGATTAAGTCAAACAGAACTCAATTCCCCTACACAATGGTCCACCTGGACCAGCCTGGAGCCTGGAGGTTTTTCATGCCTCATCGAGTCTCAGAGAGGGTAAGGGACCTGTCCAGGGTCACCTAGCCAGCAGGTGGGGCAGCAGGAATGCAGGCACAGGTCTCTCTGTTGTCAAAGCCTCTCACTTCACCCAGGAGTAAAACATATAGATAGAACTGATCACTTTACAGTTTCTTATACCACTTCTTTTCCAAAATGTTTGCTTGAAACTAAGTTGTTTTAACTGATACATAAAAATATAAAAGTTGTACATATTTATGGGGTACCAAGCAATGTTTTCATGCATGAGTACAGTGTGTGTGTGTGTGTGTGTGTGTGTGTGTGTGTGTGTGTGTGTGTTGTGGATGGAACCCAGGGCTTCATGTGCTGGCCCAACACTCTACCTCTAGCTACATCCCCAGCCCTGTTTGATGTTTACGTAAAGGTAAACATGTCTATTTCCTCAAACTTTTATCATTTCTCAGTGGTGAAAATATCCCAAACCCTTTCTTCTGGTTTTTGAAATACATAGTACACTGTTGTTACCTGTAGTCACCCTACTGTGCAAGCACACATCAGAACTTCTAACCCTATATTACTGTAACCTAATCCCCACTGGTCAACCTGTCCCCATTCTCTCCTCAGCCACTAGTAACCACCATTGTACTCTCAATTTCTGTGAGACCTATTTTCTTAGAATCTACAAGTGAGTAATGTTATGTAACACTTGTCTTTCTGTGTTTGACTTATTTCATGTGACACAATGACTTCCAGGTCTATTTGTAGCAAGTCTTCTGCTGAAATCCATGAGCTTGGTGGCATTTAATATAGCATTTAATCCTTGTCATGGCTGAATAGTATTCCCTTGTGCATAAGTACCACATGTTCTTTATCCATCCATCAGCTGATAGACACTTAGTTTGTTAGCATTTTTTGGCTAATGCTAAGAGGGGCTGCAACAAACATGGAAGTGCAGAAGTCTCTTTGACACAACTGATTTTATTTCCTTCAGAGATTTATATCCAGTAGTGGGATTGCTGGATAATATGGTATTTCTATTTTTAATTTTTGAGGAAGGGTCATACTATTTGCCGTACTGACTGCACTAATTTACTTTCCCACCAACAGTGACCAAGTTTCCCTTTCCTCCTCCACATCCTCACCAGCACTAGTTATCTTTTGTCTTTTGATAAAATAAATTTTGGAACAGCTTTGTACTTTCTCCAAATTAAGTGATAACAGGATTTGTCTTACAAGTCTAAAATTCTCCAAATGTGTCATTTCTCATGTATTGTAGATATTTAGTAAAATTGTCACATCACTTTTGAAATGTATCCAGTGGTGGGAATACAAAATAACACAAACTCTATGGGAAAAAATTGGGCGATATCTAACAAAATTGCATTCACATTTACCCTTTTACCCAGCAATTCCTATTTAGGAATGTATTAAAGACATATTAGCAAATAATACAAAATGGCATATCATGGCACTTGTCACTGAAACACTGTGATAGCAACAGACTGGAAATGAACATTTAGAGCAATGTTTTGAGAAATGACTTATACCCCAGGATGCCCACACAAGGGAGATCTATATATATACATCCACACAAAGGAATAAGGAAGATCTCTGTATACATTCTTGGTGTAATGTACAAGGCATATGTTAAATTTTTTTTTAAAGCAAGGTATAGAGTCATGTGTATAGAATACTACTTTTCATTTTAAAACTATGGGAATATAAATATTCACATTTTCCAATATTTTAAAAGGAAAGCAACAATAGTTGAAGAATAAATGAAAATGGTTTTCTATATGGGAAGGGAGTATAAAGGAATTAGAAGAGAATGGAAGCTGAATTTCTTTGAATGTACCTTGCTTTAAAGCCTTGACATTGGAATCATATACATGTTTTACCGAATAATGGAAAAAAATGAAATCAAAAGAAAATATCTCTAATAATCAAACACAAAGCAAAGCACGTGAACCTAACTGGATATCAAGGTGGACGCTTAACCATATAAAGAATTGCTAAAGTAACGTTAGTATATAATTATTTGATTGACTATTCCAAATAAGAAATATGGGCCTGGGGTTATAGCTTAGTGGTAGAGCATTTGCCTAGCATATGTGAGGCACTAGGTTCAGTTCTCAGCACCGCATGTAAACAAATAAAATAAAGGTCCATTGGCAACTAAAAAGCAAGAAATATGTTAAATCAACTGCAAAGAAATCTTAAGTTGATTACTCCAGTAATCATATTGTGATAGTAATGTTAATAGCATCATTTTGAATTGATTATAATTAGGACAAAATAACTATATTTATGAAAAATCAAAAATTTTAGCATAATACAAGATTATAATATATAATTAGAAAAATTTAAAAGTTAAGTCCAATTCTATAATCTGAAATTTTAATCCAAAATATTAATATTTATTCATAGTAATTTTGTCTATTTGAAAACAAATGTCTATTTCCTTGCTCTGTCCTCTGAAAGGAATGGAATCAATACCATCCAACAGCACTCCTTGTACCCAGATTGTGTTTCCAAACACCATGTCCCAAGAAAGGGCTCCTTGTAGAAACGTCTGAAGGCCTGAAGTAGGACACGAACCAACATCTTGTCCAACTAGAAGACAAGGATGCTGTACAAGTCCCCTGAGACCAGGTCAAAGATAACAGAAGCCAAATCCAAAGGGCTCCCACTGGCTGGAGGTGGAACCATTTGCATGCCAAAAACATGATGACTGGAATAGAATCCATCAAATATATTTAAAAACAATTTAATCCATATATAATAATATCCCAAGCCAAAACACTGTTGTTCTTGTTGGATATACAAGGAATTCAAGGCCTTGTCCCCTCCTTACCCAGAGTTTTTGCACAGACCACTCTTGCAGGGATGAGCAATGTTATACTGTAGCAAAAAGGTGACCCCCCACCCTGCCAGCCTCCCAAGTCCAGTGCTTCTCGGGTGCTATGCAACCCCAGTAGCCACTTGGGGCTCGCCATTCTGAGTCGTGGGACTCAGAATACAGGAGAACTGATGCAAACCTGAGGCTCATGCTTCTTATTGTGCTGTGAATGCAAAAGTCCTTCATTGCTGACTTGGGAGTTGCAAGCCTTCTGCTGAAATCCATGAGCTTGGTGGCTTTAGTTAGTGAAATCCCAAATACTAACATTGGGCCCTTTAGAAATTATCACAACACCAGATCATTATTTGGAAAATTGGTGAAAGGCTAGCATATCTGAAATTCCTGCACGAATTGTATTTCAGGGTAACTAAGTAGTTGATGTAGTAAAGTTCTTTGTAAAAGGATTTAACCAATAAATTCAGAAGGGGTAGAGAGACTGGAAAATCGCCATCTTGCACACCCTAAGGTAATAATGAATCTAAGCAATGTTCATCCAGGTTGTCTTTTAAAAGTACTAGCTGGAGTGTTGACGCTGTTAGCAGTGTCCCACAACAACAGAAATGACACGCATGGGACTCCTACTGCCATAAAACAAAAACCCAAACTATACCATTTATGAGATTATCTTATAGAAAATTGATTAAAACTCCAGATCTAAATACCATTGTCAGGAAAGATAGGGGCCAGAGGAAAACATGAACAATACCATGAGGATGCAAATCAACAATGTTCAGGATATGGAAAATTCTACAGTCCATACAACTTGGTTTCTTTAACAAGTAAATGACCAGGGAGGGAAAAAGCAGTAGTCTTAAGGAGACTTACCAACCAAATGCAATCGATGTGTGAACTTTGTTCAGATTTTGAATTTAACAAACCATCTGTAAAAAGCCATTAATGAGACAACTGGGGAATTTAAACATGGTGGAATATCTGATGATATTTGTGGATGACCTTTGGCTCTTGGGTGTTATATTAGCATGAGACTCTGTTTTTGAAGAGAGTCCCTACTTTTTGGAGGTACTGAAGTATTCACAGATGAAATGTAAGTCTGGAATTTGCTTTATAATAATCCAGTGGCCAGAGGCAAGGGAAGAGGCGGGAGTGGAAATTGGAGATGAAATAAGATCAGTCATATGTTAGTAATTATCAAAGCTGGTCATGGACACAGGAGATTTATTTTACTCTTTTCTCTATCTTCATGTTTGAAATTTTCCATAGGAAAAGGTATTCTTAAGCGAAATGGTACTATTCCTGGGCTTCTTAAATAAGGCACCTAATGGAATTCAAACACATAGAAATTATGTCTTTGGACTAAATAGTACGTAAATAGGAGAAGGAATTAATCCTATTGGAGCAAAGCTGACTCTCTGGAGGTTGTGGGCGTTCCATTCCTAAACAACATTTGGGAACGTTTTGTTTCATGCCCATACCTAAGTAGATGGCCTGATTTTAATTTACTTTCTGGAAATTATTAGGGGGGCGGGGAAAGGGTGAAAATATTATTGTGTCAATCTTGTGAAAGATTTTTGCATGTGAGCAGGGTCAAGACTCTTGAAAAGCTTGGATCTCACTGGATGCGAGGTGAGCAGGAAGGGGTCCTCCCATCCCCTCTCTCCTCCTCCACAGGCCATCTCTGAAGCCTCTGGACTGGAAACATTGTGAAGCTCCTGTTGGGCACCCTGACCTCAGCTTTCTCACACGGATCCTCCTCCTGCTCTCCCTCCTTTTGCTCCTCTCTATTCAGCTTCCTTCTTGGGTCTGCAGCCAGGGGCTTATGGCACAGTGCAAGATGGGGGACAGACTCCTAGCCATGCTGTAAATCTGCTCATGAGAAACAGCCCCCACCCTCCCAGAATACAAGGGGCTGTGATCTCCAACTCCCACCTCCCTTGGGTCCTACTGTCCATCTTCATTTTTATTTCTTGGGGTCCCTTTGCTACCCCTTTCTAAGAAGGTAGGGGCCTCCTAAGTGCTCCCCAGGCCCAGCTCCTGTGTTCTGCTGGCCTCCTGAGGATGCCGCCAGACTGGAACCCACTACCCTTTAGCCCTTTGCCACATGCTGCCCGGGATGGAAGGAATGTGAGGAGCTGCTTGTGGAACAGGGTGGAAGGAGGACTCAGGGTGGAAGGTCAGGGCCGTAGAGCATGTGGGAGAACAAAAATGATGGACTTACATAACCCCAAAGAGTGCACAGTTGAACTCAAAGAAGTGAAGAGCCCAGAGGACAGTCAGCAGGTGGTCAGCTGGTGTTCATTTACAGACTGTTAGTGTGCTGGGGCCAGGAATTCAGAAATTCTGGACTGATGAGAAGGAAGGACAGCCCAGAAAAAGAAACAGTTAGTTACTGATTGATTCATTCAGAAAACAGACCTGGGGCCAGGTTCAGAGGTATGCACCTGTCATCCTACCTACTTGAGAGGCTGAGGCAGGAGGATTGCTTCATTCCTGAGTTGGAGGCCAGCCTGGCAACACAGCAAGACTCCATCTCAAAAAAACAAACAAAAGCAACAACTGTTGTAGGGACAGACGAGGCAAGGCACCAAAGATAGCAGGAAACGGTTTTATTTGGCTGCAGCCAGGTTCAGAGGGCACAGCTTTTGCTGTAATCAATCAATCCCCTGAACCCGGAGTTCAGGTAATTTCAGAATTTTATACCCAGCATGTAAGGGGGGGCGCTCAGAAATTCACAGTCTGTAGAAGTTCACATAAAAGCAGCTTTTTCTTTCACTGTTCTGGGCAAGTTAACCCTTCAGGGTCAACACCCGAGAAAGAGAGAGCTTCTTCTTCCCTTTCTTTCCTCCCTCTGCCAACTGTTACCATGGAGCCCAATTGGTAACTTCTTTTATCTTAGAAATGTAGACATCTCTGTGAAGCCCCAGCTCAAGGCCAGAGACCTTGATTACACATTTCTACAAACTACTGTACTGGATACATGTTTGTGAAAAACTAGTAAGGGGGTGTCCAGCACCTAGAGTGCTGATTTCTTCCTGGTCAGTGGCCAAGTAAAACAGGGCAACATGAAAATTGGAAGTTTATCTACATTGAACTCTTGTAGAGACTCTTTTGCTGACAATCCTAAAATCAGCCATGGTGAAGATTTCTGGAGAAGCCCTGTTAAAAATTGGAAGTTTATCTACATTGAACTCTTGTAGAGACTCTTTTGCTGACAATCCTAAAATCTGGGGAGAAAGGGGGGTGCCACTACACAACAATAAATAGACCATGCAGATCCTGGGTGAACAGCTGGGATCTGCAGTGCCTAAGATATTCCCCTGCAGTTAAAGACTTTCTATATAGAAAATGCCATAGTTTGATACTTGAAGGACACACACCCCCATCAGAGCCCAGGCCTAAGATAGCAAGAAACAGTTTATTTGGCTGCAGCCAGGTTCAGAGGGCACAACTTTTGCTGTAATCAATCAATCCCCAGGCCTAAGAAACCACCAGATCTGAGGGCTGGAGAGAACAGTTCCATTGTTCTGGGCTCCTGGGGGCTACCCCTAAGAGCCCCACAGTTTGCAGGAAGCATTATGTCAGTGTTTCAGGGTTTCCAACCCTTCCCGATAGCAGGACTGTGAACTCTTCTCCCAGGACACCAGTTCCCGCTCAGGAAAGGTTGGCTGGCAGGGCAGTGGGATCAGGTCAGGTGAAAAGAAAGGAAGTGTCTTTCCCAGTCTCTTGGCTGTAACCAGCATCTAGGCCAGATTGTCACTGGAGAGAGGAGGAGCCCTTACAGGAAATGCCCTCTCAGATGAGGGACTGTGCACAGAGGTTGGCAGAGCACCACTTCCCAAGACTCTGATGCCCCCACTCCCTGACTCTTGGCTGAACTCCCTGATGCTGTAGCAGCCCGAGCAAGGAAGCAAGGGCCAGAGGAGGATCAGGTCCCCAAGAAGATCTTGTCCCTGTGAATCCAGCCACCTCTGTGCATCTTACTCAGAGGCACTCACAGCCCAATGTGAACTCCTAGGCTCTCTCTTATCTCCCCCAACTTCTGGTTTCTTTGGGGCAGAGTGGGCTGTATCCAGGAGTCAGATGGAGGACAAGCCAACCAAAAGCAAGAGCATTTCTATCAGACTGACTAATGTGTACACCATGCTTCATGTCCCAGAGATACCTACCCCCCCACACTGGATCCTGCACATACTCTGTCAGGATACTCAGTTGGCTATCTTCTATGAGGGTGTCACATGTGTCTCCCCACAAATTTTTGGACCCAGCAGCAATATAGGACAGGAATTGAATCGACAGAGAAGAAAGGAGAGGATGGTGATTTCGACCTCGGGAACCTTCCTGAAAGTACCCTGATCATTTGGCCTTTGGCTCTATGGCTGCAAAATTACAGGCCACTTGGCCAACCTCAGAGGGTTGAAAAGTCTGATTTCCAAGGGTGTCTCGAAGGAGCAAAATTGCGACGTATGCTGTCGAGGGGAGAAATAAAGAATGTCCACATGCTTCTGCCCCTTTCAATGCTTTATTCACTCAGATTACTCAATAGAGTTTCACTCTATAGGTTTTTAATCAAGAAAATGACAATCCTTAATGCTAGGCACTGCCATAGACATAATCAACTCACAGCAAACAATTCTAGATTAATTAATTCACAGCAAACAATTCTAGATTAATTCTGAGTGTGCAAAACACACTTAATCATGATAAGCTAATGACAGACATTCCCTCTGCCTACTAAGTTCAAAAGTCTTAAGCCTTAGGCTTTATGTCCAGCAGATGCACACTCACTCTGACCACAGTGACCAGGTCCGGAACCAAGGCAGGCTTTTCCTGGTGTGGAGTGGACGGCTGGTTGAGGAGGGGATCAGAGGGAGAAGTTACGGCTCTCTCCAAGGTCCAGACGAGGCAGTAGAGTTTGAGACTGGTGAAGATCATGCAGAGGCTCAGAAATAATGACAAGTGATGGGATGTCAGGTCCTCATTAGGCTCTCTAGCTCGAGTGCATCCTTGTTTCGGCTGGCTGAATCCCTGTTCATTTGATCTATCATTTATACTAAATTTTAGGGCTTTTGACCCCCCTTTCAATCCTTATCAGCTACGACCAGATTTCTCAGTGATATCATTTACCCTGGGGTCAGCAACATCTGGTCTGGTGGTCTCCACCCTGATCTTCTCACCCTTCCTTCTTATCAGGGGAAGACAGTCTTCCAGGGGCTCCACTCTGTTTATCAGGGTGAGGGGAAGTGACTTGTTTGAGGCCATACTGGAGGGATCTGTGGATGTGCCTGGTGAAACTGCAGGTTTTTTAAAATGGAGTTGCTTAGGCTCAGGCCTAAGGCCATCCTAATAAAGGGGAAAAGGAAAGCTAAAGTACTGAAATTCCTCAGTCTTAGAAGAAGAGGCTATCTGAGTTTAGAATCAATTTTCCCAGGATGTCCTCAACTTCCATCCAGATATGGAAAAACCAGGGCCTCAAACATTCCATGACTCTCCTGATGGCCCAGTCAGCAAGAGTGGCCATTGAAATTCCACTTATTAGAGGTCCCACCCCCAAGTGGCTTAGACCCCTGCACCTGCCCTTGGGAATCCAGTTCAGAATCTCCTGGGTCAGTAAGCCTGTGTTGGAGGACAAGTGGGGACATCAGAGAATTGCACCCTCTAAACCAGAGATGCTCAACCTGGGTGGCACATCAGAATCACCTGGGGTAGAGGAGATTTTTTAAAATATTAATATTCATATCCCACTCCAGCCTAGTTTAATCAGAATCTCCGAGGTACGGACCAGGCCTTACTCATTTTTAAAAATTAATCAGGGTATGACAATGTTCAATCAGGACAGAGAACCCCTGGGCCTAGCTATAGTTGACCCCACATGAAATGTGAAAAGGTGGTGTGAAGGAGGGGCTGGGACACAACATCCACCATCTGTGCATTACAGCATCCTGCTAAGTGTCCTTGTCCCCCAAATAAAGTCCAGACTCCTGAGCTTGGCAAATAACAGAGTGTCCCTGTCCAGATAAAAACTCCAAGTCAGACAGGTGTGCTGCTGGGTCTTGGGCTCCTCGTGGTGTGGGAAGAAGGGAGAAGGTGGCTGGGGAAGGAGACTGCAGGGGTTAGAACCCAAGCTTTGGGACCTCTTGGAGCCTGCTTTTCTTCTATAAAATAAGGACAGTAATTCTGGCTGCCTCCGATG
The DNA here is from genome assembly GCF_964194105.1 of Spermophilus citellus. Classification (NCBI taxonomy): domain Eukaryota; kingdom Metazoa; phylum Chordata; class Mammalia; order Rodentia; family Sciuridae; genus Spermophilus; species Spermophilus citellus. The sequence goes on from NC_138188.1 coordinate 31,909,381, forward strand.
GAGTTTTGACACGAGGGAATTAACACAGCAACCTCCCCCACTCCCCACCCCCACCAGCCCTGCCATTTTGCCAGGCAGCAGTAAGGGATCAGGTGAATGTGGGCCTGGCATGGTACCTGCAGTGATAGGCAGGAATGTCATTCAGCTGTCTCCTCTGAGCCTGGCCATAGGGTGTTTGTTCCTACCAGGCCGTTGGTGAAGGCTTTGAGCTCATCCCTGGAGTTTGCTGTAAAACTTCCCTGGCTTCATTGACAGCTAAGAAGTCTGCCTGATCCAGGTGAAGCTAAGCTTGGGGCGGTTATGGAGCTCAGAGTCACAGCACAGGCTTTTGCAGTATTGGGAACCCAGAGGCTATGAGGGTAACATCACAGATGTCACTTTCCATGGCTTGGGACTGTCAGAGAACTTGAAGGTAAATCCCACAGTTCTGTGGCATTATGGTTTAGATATGAGGTGTCCCCTGAGAAGCTTGTGTGTCAGACAGTGCAAGAAAGTTCAGAGGTGAAATGACTGGATTATGAGCCACCCAACCTAATCTGTGGGTCAATCCACTTGAATGGATTAACTGGGTGGTGACTGCAGGCAGGTAGGCTGTGACTGGAGGAGATAGGTCACTGGGGGTGTGGCTTTGGGGTTTATATTTTGTCCCTGGTGAGTGGAGTGGTCTCTCTCTGCTTCCTGGTGGCCAAGTCCTGAGCTGCATTCCTCCACCACACCCTTGCGCCATGATGTGCTGCCTCATCTCGGGCCCAGAGCAATGGAGTTGACCATCTGTGGACTGAGACCTCTGAAACCATGAACCCCAAATACACTTTTCCTCCTCTATGTTGTTCTTGTCGGGCTTTTAGTCATAATGGTGAAAAAAGCTGACTAACGCACAACGGAAGGGCTTAGGCTTTGAAGCCTGACAGAACTGTGGGCAGAGGCAGATATGGCGTCTTCCTGGCTGTGCAGCCTGGGACTAAACCAAACCCCTCTGAGCTTCCATTTGCTCATCTCTATAATGAATGTAATAATACTGACCTCTCAGAGCAGCACTGGAGATGAGACGTCCACAGGCCGTAACACACCCATCCTGGCACCAGGCACAGGGAGGACGCTGGTTTCCCACCTGTACACCCTGTGTATCGGGGATGTTAGAATCAGCCCTGCACCAGGCTTCCAGCTAAGGATCTGACTCACATAGGATGGCCTGGTGACACTGGAATAGGTGTGCTTAACTTATCACAACCATTGGAAAGGAAATATCTGAGTTTCCCACCTCCACCCTTCAAGAAACCAATGAGGTCTACGGTGACTGTTTTTCTTCAGAAATTGGTTTATGGCCTTCCCCGGAAGGCTTTCCTGGTTGCCAGCCACAATCTCAGGGACAGGTGAGTGCCTTCTTCCAAGTACCTGCTGCTTCAGTGTTTGGTCCACTGAGGCCTATCTGTCTTCCCGCTAGAGGGTGAGTACCATGAGCCTCCTGGCTACCTAGCTCAAGGGGTCTGCCTGTGTGTAACCTCTGGGACCCCAAACGTGGATGAAGACATTCCAACATGCCTGGACCCTGTCTTCCAGATGGGGTCCACCACACACCCTCCATGATAAGCAGGCTGCAAATGGACTGCTCACTGCAGCACCATCTAGAGTTGACCCCCATCAACAAGTTCAGCTGGGTAGAGTGGCACATGCATATAACCCTAGTGACTTGGAGACCAAGGCAAGAAGATCACCAGTTTGAAGCCCGTTTGGGCAATTTAACAAGTCTGGGTGCAGCTCAGTGGAGGAGCACCCCTAGGTTTGATCCCCATTACCCTCCCGACTAAAAAGAAAAAGAAAGAAATTAGCCAACTTGGTTTCTCCAGTTGATAGACCTTGTGGGATCTGTCCAGCTCCCCTGCTCACTGATCTGACAAGTAAGAACAGGTTGTGTGCCCAGCACCCCTTTGAGACTGGCCCATGTGCAGTATCAAGGGCCTGTCATCTCAGGCAGAGGACAGACTTGGACTGGACAAGAATACGTTTTCTGGGAGGCAGGGCAACCCAACTACAGGGAAGAACAACTACCTTCATCTGCTCCCAACAACTCTCCCAAAGCTTCTGACCCAGCTACTATACTCCGTCTCGTCTACCCTGACGAAGGGAGTGTTATTGAAGACTCTCAGATGGATGGGCCCTTGACTATAACTCTGAATGAAATGGAACCATGGGAGGACTCCGAACATGAGAGTGAAGTGTTCTGACCCCGGTTTTACCAGGGTCTGTCTGCTGGTTATGTTGAGAGCAGAATCAAGGGAGGCAGACTGGAAGTATGAGACCACTCACGGGTGAGTGCAACTTGACAGTTACACATAGTGTGCACTTGGCCTGAGCCAAGGCTAATTCCTCACCCAGAAAACCATGAAGTAGGCATATTGTAGTCTATTTTTACAAATTGGAAAATGAATTGAAGAGGCTAGGTAATTACCAAAATCCAAACAGCCAGTAACTGGTCAAGTCAAGATATGGACTCAGACATTCTGCATTTTGTCAGTTCACTATATAAAGTGCAAACAAGGTCACCTGACTGGGTGTCTTTCAAAGGAAGAACCAATATGATCTAATAATTACATGGTGTGAGGTTTCAAGAAATATACCAAGGCTGTTGAGAGCCACAGCCAAAGGGGCCCCAGCAAACTTCCAGCTGCCAGCAAACTTCCAGCTGCCGGCTGATGATTGGCTCACAGCGGCCCCAGCAACATCTAGCTGATTGGCTCCTCCATGGAGCTGCTCATTAGGGGACTTCTTTGGCTCCGCCCACACGACCCAGCCAATCAGCCTCAAAAGCAGGAGGATTGTGGGAGGTGGTGAGGTTTGTGTGGGGGTGAGAGGCTTGTGGGAAGCCGGTGATGGCAGTTGGGCTCTGAGGGTTTTTTCCTGAGGAGCTGTTTTGTTTGGCGTTTGTAGTTCTAAAAATAAAGTTAGTTTCTTTTGACAAGTGGCTCCTGAATTGTGCCCAGCCAGACTGCGGCATTTGGTGGCTCGCACGGGGAGCGACTGAGGGTAAGTAAACTGCTCGCCCCTGAGGGCAGGGCGAGAGGATGGATAGCCATTCTAAGATTCCTCTTTTGTTTTGCTTCATTTTTGTTTTAACTTGCCTGTCCCTGGAGATGAGTGAGACGGAAGAAAAACCGCTCACATCTGAGGAAAAACTATTTGCGTCTGAGGAACAGATAGGGAGAAAGGACGGATGCACATTTCAGGAGGATAGAAAGGCTGATATAATGAATTATTGTTCCATTTTTATTGCATTCTGTCTCGGTTTTGTTTGGCGTCATCTTGTTGGGTTGTATTATAGTATAAATACGTGATCAGAAATTAGTAAAAAACAAACCGAAAGACTGTTAAGTAAATTGTTAGAGGAAGGAAGCTTCCCAGTAAAATCAAGAACAGTCAGGGCATACGTTGATATAATACAAAAATGTAGCCCATGGCTTTTTAACGAGGAATTGTTAGATATATCACAATGGAACCATCATGGTGAAGATTTAAAAAGAATAGAAAAGAACAACCCAGGGACTCTGCCAGTTGGCACATTGCCATTGTGGACGTTCGTATCTGGTTTGCTTAGTCCAAAGCCTTCAGTTCAGATAAAGGTAGAGGAAGGAGAAGACATATTGATTCAAGTAAAAGAGAAGGTCTCTCAAGTTAGTCAGAAAGAGGAAAAGATTCAAGTAAAAGAGAAGGTCTTTCGAGCTAGTCAGAAAGAGGAAAAGATTCAAGTAAAAGAGAAGGTCTCTCGAACTAGTCAGACAGAGGAAGGAAGTTTAAAGCAGAAAAAGCCATCAGGGGAAAAGTTACAACAGGAGACTGCTAATAACACCTTTCTATCAGAGAGCGTAAGTGTCCAACCAACAGCACCACCTCTACAGGAGACTGCTACTAACAGCATTCTATCACCAGAGGGCATAAGTGTCCAATCAACAGCACCACCTCCATATGCTAGGAGGCTCCCAACCCCCGCAGTTGATAGTTGGGATCCTGAGACAGGATCTCAAGTATACCCTGTATTTGAGGTAGGAGGGCAGCGAATTTACCAGGGTTTAAATTTCAAAACAGTGAAGGAGCTAAAAGAGGCTGTAACAACCTATGGTCCTCAAGCACCCTTCACTGTAAGCTTGGTCGAATCCATTACCAACTTAAACATGACGCCAGCAGATTGGGCTAATATTTGTAAAGCTGTGCTAAATGGAGGACAATACCTGTTATGGAAAGTTGCCAATGAGGAATTTTGCAAGGAGACGGCTAGGCGAAATGCAGCAGCTAGTTATCCTCAGAGAAATCTAGATATGTTGTTAGGAAAGGGACCTTATGAGGATCGGCAGCAACAAATTGCATATGATCCTGGTGTATATTTACAAATTGCTGTAGATGAAGTCAAGGCATGGAAGACTTTACAAGGACATGGAGGTTTACAAGGTCAATTAGCTAAGATAATACAAGGAGCTAATGAACCTTACGCTGAATTTGTAGATAGGCTTATTCAAACAGCTACCAGAGTTTTGGGGAATACAGAACAAGCAATGCCATTAATAAAACAACTGGCTTATGACCAAGCGAATCGTTGGTGCAGAGATATCATTAGACCATGGAAACAGGAAGATTTAAACACATATATTAAATTATGTAGAGACATTAATGAACAAGAGCAAGTCATGGCAGCTGCAGTAAAACAGGCTTTATATACCAGGCCAAGAACATGCTACAATTGTCAACAAACAGGACATTTTAAAAGGAATTTCCCCATAGGAGGAGGGTTTAACAAAACTAGGTATCAAAGGAGTAGAATACCTGGTATTTGCCCACGATGCCGTAGAGGGAGACATTGGGCTAATGAATGCCGTTCTCAAACCACCATAGAGGGTACTCCATTACATTGGGCTAATGAATGCCATTCTCAAACCACCATAGAGGGTACTCCATTATCAAAAAACGAACAAGGACCAAGTGTTTATCCACGATATCGTGGAGAAAGGCATCGGGCTCCATTGCCAAAAAATGGACAGGGGGCCCCAATGCTCCGGGGCCCCAAACCACAAATATACGGAGCACTGGAGGAACCCAGAAACCCCATCAGGGTAGTGACCAGGACACATTGTCCATCAGATTCCTCATCAGACAAACCAGAGGGAGCGCAGGGTTGGACATCTGCGCCTCCGCCAGATCAGTACTAACTCCAGAGATGGGAGTTCAAATCATTCCCACAGGGGTAAAAGGACCTCTTCCCAAAGGAACAGTAGGCTTATTATTGGGACGCAGCTCTTGTACTCTAAAAGGACTTTTGATAAGTCCTGGGGTAATTGATCCCGATTATGAAGGTGAAATAAAAATTATAGCCAGTTCTCCAAAGGGTATATCAGTAATTTCACCAGGAGATAGAATAGCACAGTTACTAATAATACCAAGCCTACATGATAAATTTTCCAGTCATGCTGTAGAAAGAGGTTCCAAGGGATTAGGCTCCACAGGTGTAGATTGGGCTATGCTTTCTTTAAATTTAGATTCTCGCCCCATGCTAAAACTAAATATTCAAGGACATGAATTTAATGGGCTACTGGATACAGGTGCAGACCTTAGCATCATCTCTCGTCAAGAATGGCCAAAACATTGGCCATTACAACAAGCCACTCAAACGCTTCGAGGCCTAGGAGTGGCGACTAATCCTGATAGAAGTGCAATGGTATTAGATTGGAAGGATCCTGAAGGATGTGAAGGAACTATACAACCATATGTATTGGATCATCTTCCCGTAAATTTATGGGGACGAGATGTCTTAGATCAATTAGGTTTGACATTAACAAATAATATCAATCAAAATGCACCCACTATTATGGCTACACAAGGTTTTAGGAAAGGAAAAAGCTTAGAAAAACAAGAACAAGGTATAGCAGCACCGATACAAATAGATCAAGGAACAGACAGACATGGGTTGGATTTTCACAAAGGGCCACTGAGACAATAAAAATTACATGGAAATCAGAAAGACCAGTATGGGTTCCTCAGTGGCCCTTGACTAAAGAAAAGATACAAGTAGCCCATGATCTGGTCAAACAACAATTAGCGGAAGGACATATACAACCTTCTGTATCTCCCCATAATACTCCCATTTTTGTCATCAAAAAGAAATCTGGTAAATGGAGATTATTGCAAGATTTAAGAGCCATTAATAATGAAATGGTCATTATGGGACCTGCTCAATCGGGGATTCCTCAATTGTCTGCTTTGCCAAAAACTTGGTATGTTTTAGTTATAGATATTAAAGATTGTTTTTTTTCAATTCCAATTCATCCTGAGGATAGTCCATGTTTTGCATTTACAATCCCTGCACTGAATCATGAAGGTCCTCATCAGAGATATGAATGGAAAGTACTCCCTCAAGGGATGGCTAACAGCCCAACTATGTGTCAAATTTATGTTAACAAAGTAATCCAGCCACTTAGAAATCAAAATCCTGAGCTACAAATATTTCACTATATGGATGATGTATTATTAGCACAAAAAGCTAAAAACACATTGCTAGAATGTTATGCCACACTTACAAATTTATTAAAAAATTATAATCTAGAGATAGCAATAGATAAAGTACAATTAAATTTTCCAATTAATTATTTAGGAGTTCTATTATCCTCAACCATGGTCCGTCCACCAAAAATTCAAATACGAGTAGATCAACTCAAATCACTTAATGATTTCAAAAGTTATTAGGAGACATAAATTGGATAAGGCCTTATCTAGGTATTCCAACAGGAGAATTGGGACTTTTATTTGATATCCTAAAAGGTCCATCAGATCCAAATTCACCCCGAATGTTAACGCCTGAAGCAAGAAAGGCATTAAAAATCATTGACATATATGGAAAATATGCATTTGGATAGAATTGATATAAGTTTGCCTTTATTATTTATTGTACTACCAACAAAAAATATTCCTACAGGAGTATTTTGGCAAGAAGGTCCATTATTATGGATACATTTATCTTATTCTCCTAACACTATTCTTACTAGGTATCCTGAGGCTGTAGGACAATTAATACTCAAAGGAATAAAAACAGCAAAGGGAGTATTTGGAATTTCTCCCAATAAAATTATTACTCCATATACTATGAATCAAATTGATGAATTAGCTAATGAGTTAAATACTTGGGCAATAATCATGCGCAAATCTAATGTTTCATTTGATAACCACTTACCATCTAATCCTTTATTGTCTTTTTGGTCATTGCATCCTGTAATTTTTCCAAAAATGACAAGAAAAACACCTATCATGAATGCTCCAAATATATTCACTGATGGGTCAAATAATGGTACAGCAGCAATAGTTACACCTGATCAAACTTTTACATTTTTAGTACCCAAACAATCAGCTCAAAAGGTAGAGCTTAATGCAGTATTACAAGCTTTTGTGATGTTTAAAGATTCTGTATTTAATTTATTTTCTGATAGTCAGTATATAGTTAATGCTACAGTATCCCTTGAAGATGCTGGTAGGATTTCCCCTTCTTCTACTGTTTTCTCTTTGTTTTCCACTATACAAAGTTTAATCTGGGACAGAAAAGATCCATTCTTTATAGGACATATCAGGGCACATACAGGATTGCCTGGAGCCCTTAGTTTGGGCAATGATTTAGCAGATAAAACTACACATGACATACATATTTTCTCTACACTAGAAGAAGCTATAAATTTTCATAAAAGGTTCCATGTCAATGCTAATACTTTACAAAAGCATTTTAAAATAACTAAGTAACAAGCTAGACAAATAATAAAACAATGTCAAAATTGTGTGACCTTCTTACCACAAGTTAATCTTGGAGTCAATCCTAGAGGATTGATACCTAACCATATTTGGCAGATGGACGTCACACACTTGCCAGAATTTGGAAAATTAAAATATTTGCATGTTACAGTTGATACTTCTTCTGGATTTTTGATGGGCTCCCTTCATGCCGGAGAAAAAACTAAAGATGTTATAGCTCATTGCTTACAAAATTTTGCCACTGTGGGCATTCCAAAACAGTTAAAAACAGATAATGCCCCTGGTTATACTTCTACCTCTTTTAAACAATTTTGCTCATCATTTGGCATTACTCATATAACAGGAATCCCATACAATCCACAGGGACAAGGCATAGTTGAAAGAGCTCATCAAACTAAAAGACGGAATTGGGAAGGGGTATATATTCCCCAAAGATAAACTTAAAATAACCCTTTTTACTCTAAACTTTTTAAATTTGGATTCATCAGGACTTAGTGCTGCAGAAAGGCATATGTGTCCAAAAAATGTACATAAGCCCAAGGTACTTTGGAAAGATATTCTAACAGGACAATGGAAAGGTCCTGACCCAGTAATTGTCTGGAGTCGGGGGTCTGTTTGTGTGTTTCCACAGGAAGAACAGCAGCCGATTTGGATTCCGGAGAGATTAACTAAAGTCCTGACCCAGTGATTGTCTGGAGTCAGGGGCCTGTTTGTGTATTTCCACAGGGAGAACAGCAGCCGATTTGGATTCCAGAGAGATTAACTAAAGTGATTTCTACAGACCAAAAAGAAGATGATTTGGCTCAAATTCATAACAGCTGATATCCAAAACTCCAATTTGGCTATCCTTACATCTGCGACAGAACCAGGATGCTTTTTTCAATATCTATTTTATTATTGCCCCTTCCCATATCATGAAGTTCTATTTTGTTTTTTGAGCTCATACAGACCTAGGTTAATGTTTTGCTGATCAGTTCTATTTTTTTTTTTTTTGACTATAGAGTTTTTAAACATTGCAATGGAGATTTCACCTGTAAAAAGTTATAAGGCCTTTACTATTATGTTATGTGTTGTATGTATTATATTATGTGTGCACACTTGTGTTTTGTGTTATATGTTTGAATGTATGTATGTCCATATATCATATATGATGAGCGCTCATGAAAAAATGGATCCAAATATTTTTTTTATTCATGTGATTTAAATGGTTTAATTTAAATTGGGTAAATAACTGTTAAGAATTGTTTTAATATGTAAACAAAAAGGAAGGTTAACAGATCTGTTTGTTTACTTTCACGTTTCCTTTTCATTATATTTAATAATTCTCTTCAAGATAATGTAAATTGTTAAGAAAATTGTTTTCTTTTCTCTTCAAGATAATGTAAATTGTTAAGAAAATTGTTTTCTTTTAGTGCCTTCTGGAATGTTACATAATTTTTTCTTTAGCCATTATTGCTAGAATTCCTATCTTCATCCCAGTGCCGGTGAAGACAAAGATAAAACTAATCTACAGTTTCTGCAATAGCCATCACTGAACTGCTTGCAGAACTTGCCTAAACTATGTGTCACTTGTATGCATTGTGAACTCACTTGTATGCATTGTGAACTATCTGTTGGTGCAGCGACTTGTGGTAGTGTTGGAGTATTTTTACTGATGATGTCATCGGTTGTACAATTTTTCCAACAAGAGCCGTCAATTGGCTTGGTGTATCTTCCTCCCTTCTGCTTGTCATGACAAAGACCTCTCCACAGGTGTGGCTGTATACTGGACTGGTAGTCAATGACGGGTAAGATCCAATTACAATGGTACCAACCTAAGACAGGAGGCTGATGCCCTGAGGTCAGCTCATCCGAAGACGGGTAAGGACCATATGTAGTATTGGACAACCTAAGGCAGGCACGGTCCCTAAGCCACATGCTTGTTGTTTAAACAGAGAGGGGGAGATGTTGAGAGCCACAGCCAAAGGGGCCCCAGCAAACTTCCAGTTGCCAGCAAACTTCCAGCTGCCGGCTGATGATTGGCTCACAGCGGCCCCAGCAACATCTAGCTGATTGGCTCCTCTGCGGTGATGTTCATTGGGCTGTTTCCCCGCCCTTCAGACTGCCAGCTGATGATTGGTTCACAGCGGCCCCAGAAACATCTAGCTGATTGGCTCCTCTGCGGTGATGTTCATTGGGCTGTTTCCCTGCCCTTCAGACTGCCAGCTGATGATTGGCTTACAGTGGCCCCAGCAACATCTAGCTGATTGGCTCCTCCACGGAGCTGCTCATTAGGGGACTTCTTTGGCTCCGCCCACACAACCCAGCCAATCAGCCTCAAAAGCAGGAGGATTGTGGGAGGTGGTGAGGTTTGTTTGGGGGTGAGAGGCTTGGGGAAGCCGGTGGTGGCAGTTGGGCTCTGAGGGTTTTTTCCTGAGGAGCTGTTTTGTTTGGCGTTTGTAGTTCTAAAAATAAAGTTAGTTTCTTTTGACAAGTGGCTCCTGAATTGTGCCCAGCCAGACTGCGGCACAAGGCTAGGCACAATGGTGCCCACCTAGAATCCCAGCTACTTGGGAAACTGAAGCAGGAGGATACCAAGATCAAGATCAGCCTGGACAACTTAGCAAAATCCATCTCAAAGCTAAAAAGATAAAGGGCTAGGCTAGGGATGTATCTCAGTGGTAAGCTCCCCTGGTTTTAATCCTCTACAGCAAAAGAAAAAGAAAGAAAGAAAGAAAGTAAAGAAGGTGGATGTCAACAATGTACTAAGCTGTACTTCTCACCACTTCTGTACAACATAACACTGATAGTACTTGCCTGGTATATAATGTAAGAAAAAGAAATAGAAGGTCAAATATTAAAAAGGAAGAAGTAGAACTGTCTTTATTCTAAAATGAAATGCTCACGCACATTGAAAATCCTAAGGAATCTATAAAAAAAAAGTTACTAGAAGCAATAAGAGAATTCAGAGAGGTTTCAGGAGATGAGTCAATATGAAAATCTATTTCATTTCTATAAACCAGTAATGAATTGTTGGAAATCGAAATAGTTAAAATTTTAAAACTGACAGCACCAAAGGCTGGGAAGAATGTAGAGCAATGTGGAACTCAGGCATTGCACACATATCACAGGAAGGCAAAATAGTAGAACAATCTAGAATGTTCTACTGGTTGCATGATTCAGCAATTCCACTCTTAGGATTTGAGAGAAATTAAAACATATGTCCACCCAAAGACTTGCAAATATTCATAACAGTGTTTTCTGAAATAGCCTGGAAACAACCCAGACACCCATAAGTAGATAAATGGATAAATAAAATGTAGTGTAATGCCTACAGTGGAATATTACTCAGCCATCAAAATGAAACAACTATCCAATTCTCTATGTTAAGCACAAGAAGTCATGTTGACCCAAAAGAATACATATGGTAGTACTTCATTTGTATGAAATGCTAGACTAATCGATAGTGGCAGAAAGCAGATCAGCAGTGGACTGGGACAGACTGCAAAGGGGAAGGGGAACTCTTCCAGGCTGATGCCACTATTCTTTGATTAGAGTCATGGTTACCCAGGTGGATACATTTTCACGACATCCATAAAACTGTACCCTTAAAATGGGCACATTTTATTGTATGTATAAGTATATAAAAATAACTCAGTTGATTTTGAAAATAAGAGAGATTGAGAGAACAGGAGACAGTGGGTGAGAGTGGCAGAAGCTCTTGTGGCTGGTGCAGAACCCAGTGCTCGGCATACAATAAACCGCTTTAATACCTCAATGAATAGAAGGGATGGAGGAGGAAGGAGCAGCAGGAGATACGGATCCAAAGAGATGGGCTCACAAAGATACAGTGCTTAGAAGGCGCAGGAGTTCCTCCTGGGTCACTTGCCAGCTCTCTGCTGTTTTCTAAATCTTTCTAAGAAAGAGAAAATGCTGATAAGGCTGGATGTGAGATGAAGCTCACATACGATGGAGCAGGGATCACTGTGCTGCCCATGGTAGAATTGAGGCCCCTCTCCTGCCTCTCCTGTCACTACATCTCTGATCCCTGAGTCCCCCACGACCAGGGCCATCCTTTGTCAGGTGCTGGCCCCCCTCCTCTGTCTCACACTGACTTCTCTAGGGCCAGATCAGAGTCTGCAGTGTTGGCCACCCTGCTTATCCCAAGGGCTAGGAGCCACATCCTCCTACCAGTAAGGAAACAGGGGCTCAGAATGCTGTGAGGGTTAGGCCAGGTTCACACAGCTGATGAGACCAGGGCTGCTAAGCTAGTGCAGAAAGCTTTGCTCCAAGCCACAGGCCTGAGCACGCGGAGGCTTTAACTGCATCAGCCACAGAGAAGGCCCACCCAGCTCTTCTCTGACCCCTTCTCTGCTCTGGACCTAGCGAGCACACATGTCCTTGGCTTCTGCCTTCCTGTCCTACTCTTCCTGACATTCTCTGGTCACAGAAGTCAAGGGCAGTGACAAGTCCTGCTGTTTGTCTCTCTGTGGCTGCCCAGTGGACAGGGATGGAGGACGCTTGCCCAGAGCATCAGGAGGGCCTAGGGGCAGGGTTGACTGGCTCCTGATGTAATCGCCATTGCTATTCTTCTCAAGGGCTCTGAGATTTTTCAGATGGGACTAGATAACAAATGGGACTTCCTTTTGGGATTTACTGTTTGTCCCAACATCAGAGGTCTCCCTGGATGCAGGAGCTCCAGACCTTTATCCTTTGTAAAATGATGAGGATAGGTTGTTGATCTACAGAGATAAGTGCAGGCAATGAATTATGACCCTGGGGTATGCCCTGAGTCAGGGCACGTTCCCAGAAAGCAGGGCTGGAGTCACAGGAGCAAGGAGCTGGAAGGAGCAAAAATTTCGGTGCATTCTACCTGATTATGAATTTTTTCCTTTCTGCATGGTAAAAACAGGCATTCTCTGATTTTTCTCTCTGACACTTTTTGGGTGACACTTTTCTCCACGTCTTGTGAAAATTTCTCTTAGACATACACTGCTCAAGCTCAGCTAGCTCCCAGATACGCCAGGGACCTTCTGCAAATTTCTGGAATTCTATCTTTGCAACTTCCCCTCTATGTTGACCTCCTGCAAACTCAGGTCTCTTTGGCCTTATAGTTCCATCTTCTCAATTGGGGGAGGATTTTAAGCTCGCCCTAAGTTCCCCTCCAGGCTTTAAGCTGGGACATGAGGGGGCTCACCTTATTTGCTTCCCATCTTTTGGGGACTCCAATTCTTTTTTAAAGAAAAGTTCCACATTTTTTATTTGAGCATTCTAGTTGTACATAATGGTGGGATTCGTTGTTACATATTCATACATGCACACAGTCTCACGATATAATTTAGCCAGTATCATTCCCCAATATTTCCCCTTTATTTTCCTTCCTCCCTCCCATTGGCTAGGGACCCAATTCTTTATGGCCTCCTGTCCAATTCTTTAGGATCCCCTGTTTCATAGCTATGTCTCATTGCTTAGTTGTTTGGGGTGGAAGTAAACCTGGTCCATTCATCCATCCTGTTCAGGACTGCAAATCTTAGAGGTTCACCTTCAGATTCTGCAGGTTGGAAGTCTCTATTAGTCACCCGAGTGGCGATGCACATCCTGAGGTTTTATGAGTCAAAGAGTGTAGGGAGTCAACATGCTCGGTCCCTTGTGAGTTGCCTGTTTTCTTGGAACTCCCTGCAAACACCTTGGCAGCTGACAGATAAGAGAAGATCCCGAAACATTCTGTGCTTGGAGGAACGTGTGGCCCAGGCTCGCTTCCCACCTCACCACCACCGTCACTCTGACGATTGTTTTGTCTTGAAGAGACAAAGCCAATTTTTTTTTTTTTTTTTGGTCCAGGCTTGTGGTAACTTAACAAAACTTAATTCCTTCAAATGCTGGGTTGCTAATCTATTTGCTTTCAGTTCCGGGTATTAATCATCGCTAAAGCTCTTTCCTGGTCATAGTTCTCAAATCTCACCCCCATCTCTTGCCTCTCAGTGTCAAGGCAGCTACCTTAAGCTATTCCAGTTTGAACAAAAAGGACCCATTTAAATTTTTGCCTTGAGAGCTTAATTCAATTGGTAGGTGTTACTGAGGCTTTGTTGCTCAAACCTTTTATTTTAATCCTATTATTCTTTTTCCTACTTGGGGCTTCAAAATACTAACTTTTGTATCTTTTCTGGGCCCCCAATTTTTGGAATGCCTCTATTTTCTTTCATTTGCACCTTTACACAGTCTGACTCTGGACAGACAACATTCACGCCATACCTTGCCAACACAGCCAGTTAATATGCACCTGAACTCTCAGGACTCTCTTCTTCCTCTTCCTGGTCCTGAGGACTCAAAAGCCACATGCTCTTCCTCTTTCACTTCCAAAGCAATAATTCTACCAAGTGGTTTTCCTCTAACAACATGGATGTCTCTTCTCCAGCCTCTATTTACTAGCCTCCTTATTGCTTACAACCTACTAGTAAGCCACAGCCACCGATTTTAGAATTTTATTTCAGCAAGATCTCACTTCTTTTGCTACTTTCTTCATCCGTCAGGATGGACTGACACCTAGAGCAAACTTAAATTTCAGTGGCCTACCACAACATGTTTGTTTTTTTTTTTTCTCTTGCACACAGTGGTTGTTCCTGGTTAGGTCGTGTTAAGGCTGGCTCTTGAAATGCCTCCCAAAGTCTCCTGTGTTGAAGGCTTGGTCCTCAGTGCAGCAATGCTCAGAGGTGCAGCTTTTGGGAAGTGATTAGATCATAAAGATTCTGACCTTATCAGTGGATTAATCCATTGATAGCTGCATGGACTACTGGGAGGTGAGGATGAGTTGGAGGAAGTAGGTCACTGGGGGTGTGCCCTGGAAGTGTTTATCTTCTCCTGGGCCCCATCCTCCTTCTCTGTGTCACACACACACACTTTCTGCTTCCTGGCTGCCATGAACTGACAGCTTTTTTCTACTGCACACTTCCACCATGATGCTCTGCCTCACTTCAGGTCCAAAGCAATGGAGCCAGTCAACCATAGACTGAAACCTATGAAACTGTAAGCCAAAATAAAGCCTTCTTCCTTTAAGTTGTTTATGGACAGGTATTTTGGTTACAGCCAGGAAGAGCTGTCTAACACAGGCGGCCTCTCCCGTTGTGTGGTTCCTCTATCTTATTACAGTCCTCACCTGGGTCCTCTGCCTTCAGGCCTCTGAAGGACAGTTGAAAAGTTCATGGGAGATCCAAGAGTTGGGTGATATTTCACTGACCAGAGCTAATCACATGGCTCCACCCAGAAGCAGGGAGCACAAGGAAATGCAGTTCTCCTGTGTGCCTGCAAGAAAAACCATTGACCTCACAGTACCAGTCTTTCCTATGCTATCTTCATACCTACCCACCTGCCTGCTTTACCCTTATATATTAGCCAGGATGCTCCAGAGAGACAAAACCAATAGGATATATGCAGATATAAAGAGATTTATTATGAAGGATTGGCTTATGCGATTATAAAGGCTAAGAAGTCCCATGATCTGCTGTCTGCAATGGGAGAACAAAAAAAAGTTGGTGATGTAGTTACGGTGCAGGTTAGAAGGCCTAAGAACTAGGAGGCCACTGTGGGAAGTCCTGGCCTAAGTCCAGAGGCCTAAGAACCAAAGAATGTCTGGGCGCAGGAGAGGATGGATGAATTCACCCTTCCTCAGCTTTATTGTTCTATTCTGGACCTAGTGAATCCAGACTGGCCACACATATTGATCAGAGTTGCTTCTCTACATAGTCTCCTGGTTTAAATGTTAATCTCTTCCAGAAACAACCTCATAGACACACCTAGAAATAATGTTTAACTAATGAGCTCTCTGGACATCCATCAGCTTAGCCAAGTTCACACATAAATTAATCATCACACCCTTCTCCCTGTGGCGGTTTACCCTCCCACTGAGCACTTATCACCTCAGGGGACAGAATGAGGTGGTAGCCAGGTTCCATGGTTCAAGAGTATCCCCCAGAGTTCAGGTGTTGGAGCCCTAATCCTTTGATGCCGCCATATTGGGAAGTGGAGCCTGGTGGGAGGTGTTTGGATAATGAGCGCTGAGCCCTCATGAGTGGATCAAAGCCATCTCACAGAACATGCTGCTCTCACAGGACTAGACTAGTTACTGCCAAAGCACGTTGCTATAAAGCAAAGCCACCCCTTGTTCTCCCGCCCACAGGCACCCAGGTTCACTTTCCACTACTGGTTGAAGCACCCTCAGGCCCTCACTAAAAGTTGCGCAGATGCTGGCACCTTGCTCTTGGACTTCCCAGCCTTCAAAACTGGGAGCTCAAATAAGCTTCTTTCCTTTATATACTACTCAGGTTGTGGTATAACAATAGAAAATGGCCAAGGCAGGAGGCATGTCCCAGTGCTCTGTGACAAGGTTGGTTTCCTGAGGGCCTGGAAGTCTCTCCTCTCCTAGTCCCTGTCTTTTTCAGGCTCTCTCTCTCTCTCTCTCTCTCTCTCTCTCTCTCTCTCTCTCTCCTTTATTCCATGCTGTCCTGCCCCAAATTCCTTGTTCCTGTGCAAGCACCTTTTTCTCACTTCACAGAGAAAAAATTGAAGGTAGGACTTCCATATTGATAGTGAGGAAGTGCTTAGCTGGGGTAGAGCCTAGGCCTCTAGTGCTAGACCCATTCTGCTGCCAGGCCAAGGCCCCTGGGCTTTGGGGAAAAGGATTTGTGACCCTTCTCTTAACAGGTTGGACCAGAAAGGATCCTCTGGCTGATACATATTGTATGGTGGGATAGGAAAGGCTCTGACCAGAGATGAGCTAAACTGGTGCTGGATGCTAAAGCCATACTGGATGAAGCAATCCTCCTGCTGCTCAGTCCTGTGAACAATAGCTTCTGTGTCCACCTTGCTGTCCAGACTCTGTGACCCTTTTAGGCAGAGACAGATCCTGTCTGTGTCTCTATCTCTGGCATCTAGGAAAAGGTAAATGAATGTCAAATGAAAACAATAGGTAAATCAACCAATGAATAAAGATAGACACAGAGAGTCTATTCTACACCTGATGGAACTTGCTTGCCTTCAGCTGTGAAAGTCTGGAAAGAGCCAAATACATCTGTACCAGGAGATAGTGTATAGGGGGAGGGCAGCCCCATGAGGCCCCTTCTGAGCAGGGCTTCAACTGCAGTTGAGAGGAGCCTCATGGGCTCTCTGCCCAATGAGACGTGTCAAGAGGCAGAACTACTTCTATTAATACCTCTTCCCTTTGTGCTGTAGCTTAGCCTCTCACATGGAGGCCCCTTAGTTGTGAAATCATCATAAAGTTTATTGAGCACCTATATGCCAGGCACCAGGATGGGCACAGAGGATTCAATATAATCAGCACATCATGGGTCTTCCAGGTGAGCAGCCAGCTAGTAATTAGCTGTCTGTACACAGAAAATGTAACCTCCAGAGTCCTGTGTCCAAGAACGCTTAATCTTGACTCTACCTTTATCCTGAGTGACAAAAGGACTTCTTTGTGGACAAGCAGGGACTTCCTCTTCATTCCCTTCCTGGGACAGGAGTTAAACCTTTATTTCTGGGGCTGTAGCCATTACCAATAGGCCAATAGGAGGTATTTCTGAGTGGAGTGAAGAGACAGGAACTATGAGAAAGGGAACAACAAATTGTACCTGCCTGTCAACTCTCTTGTAGCATCTGGTCCACTCACAGAGCTACGCTACATCTGTCTAAGCAAAGAAATGGGTGGGGACCCTGTGAGCTTAAGGAATGCACCAGTGTGGTGACACAGAAGACCGCCAGGCTCCCCAGATGACCGCCAGGCTCCCCAGATGACCACTTGTCCTGTGGGTGCAATTCCACAAGCCTGGCCCTTCCTTCCTCTTCACCCCACATTTACACATGCAAGACCACATATTTTCTTCTCTAAATTGTGTGCCTAACCATATTTTAATGAAATCCTACAGAGAAGGATTCTTCCCTCTGGTTTTCTAACATTAAGGACATGGCCAAGTTGCCACCAGAGTAATCTTATTAAATCCATTGGTGCTGACCTCAGAGAGGGATCCAAACAAGTTCCTTGGTGCCACAATTAAGTCCATCTGCAACCTTTTACTGCGTGCAAGAGGTGGTTATGAGATTCCAAGGGCTGACAAGAACCACCTGAGGACAAATTGCTCCAACCTGAGGGCCACTGCCGCAGGGAAAACTGGTACCTCCTCCCCCCTCCAGCACTTGGAGCAACAGCTTGTATAAGTCTGAGCCACTGGCCAAGCAGAATTCCTCAGCAACCTCCTGGGAAGTGAGTAGCTACAGGGGAGCGAGGCTGGTTTTAACAGGCTGCAATGGAGAAAGCTTTATCATATAGATAAGTCTTAGTGCTTTAGGTGTCCTTATTAAAGAGGAGGTCCCTTGATGTTCTTCAAGTTCCATGAGTTGGACTGACCTTTGTCTTCCATCCCTTACACAGCACTCAAGCCCTGACTGAAGTCTTAAAGATGGACCAAAGGTAAGATATAAGTCTGCTGTGTGAAGGAGCTGTCTTGGAAAAAGCCCTCCGGGCCTGGAGAGACTGGCTTTAGACTTAGGCTCAGGGTGATTCCCCATTTGGCAGGTGGGTAGGTGCTGCAAGGCCCCTACTAGCTCCTAGGACCATGCCCTTTCCTTGCCAGGTATCACCTCCCTGTCCCACCCCCAGGCCCCTCTCTCAGCCTATCTCCTTCTGGTATAAGTATCAGTTACTCCCCACCCTTCAAAGGGCCTGCTTTAGTCAGCATTTTTGCTGCTATGACTAAAAGACCCAACCAGACCCAAGTTTTCCCAACTTTAGAGGAGGAAAAGTTTATTTGGAGGCTCATGGTTTCAGAGGTCTGAGTCCATAGACATCAGGCCCCATTCCTGGGGGCTTGAGGTGAGGCAGGACATCATGGTGAAGAGCATGGCAGAAGGAATCAGTTCACATGATGATCAGTAAGGAGAGAAAGAGACTCCACTCACCACACACACAAAATATACCACAAAGCCACGTCTTCTGATGCCCCACCTCCTCTAGCCACACCCATTCTGCAGCTACCACTCAATCCCATCAGGTGATAATTCACTGATTGGGTTAAGGCTCTTATAACCCAATCATTTCTTTTCTGAACCTTCTTGCATTGTCTCACACATGAACTTTGGGGAGATGCCTCACATCCAAATCCTAACATTCCACCCCTGCCCCCTAGTAGATCACACTCATCTGACAATACAAAACACATTAAGTCCATTCCCAAGAGTCCCCATAGTCTCAACAGTTCTAAGATTGTTCAAAGTTCAAGTCCCAAGTCCTCTCCTCAGCTTCCAGGCAATCTTGCATTGTGAGCTTCTGTAAAATTAAAAGCAATTTACAAGTATTCAATATATAAAGGTACAGAGTAAACATTTTCATTCACAAAATTAGGGGCATAGAAAGAAGGGACAGGATCTAAGTAAGACTGAAATCCAGCTAGACAAACAAGTCCTGTAGTTCTGTGTCAGGATCTGGAGGACATGGCATCATGATGTTCTCTCCAAAGGGCTTATGTAGCTCTGCCCCTGTGGCCTTGTTGATTATAGCCCAAGTGGCCTTTCTGTTGGCTTGTCTCTGCTCAATTCCCACAGCTTTCCTAGGGTGATGTTTCATGTTAATGGCATTTCTTAATCTTGGGGGTCTTCCTCCGATCTTGGGGGTTCACTTCCTCCTCACATCTCCACACTTTGCTCTCTCAAAGGTTGCCCACAGGGATTCTGACCCTACTGCACTTTGCCTGGCCTATGAGGCTTTCCTTTGAAATCTTGGTGGAAGCCTTCATAACCTCATAACTCCAGCATCCTGTATTCCGGCAGATCCAGCATCACATGGTTGACACCAAGGTTTCTGGCCATCTCAAGCAGTAGCCAAGCCTCCAGGGACCCTGGTCGCAGCAGCTTCCGAGTGCCTGGGTGGCTGAGCATGTTGTAAAAGCTTCCTCGGTGCCCTGCGCAAGAAGGGTGCCCCACTGGTCTCTTCTACAGAGAATTTGTACTTTTACTTCCTTGAGTCTGAGATGGGTGTGGTCTTGCTAGCTGCTGAGATGCCTTCAAGCCATCTTTCTCATTGCCTCTGAGCAAAGTCTTCAGCATTTCTTTAATGGCAGTAATGTCTTTTAACAACTGCAACTTCCTTAGCCCTAGTTTTATTCCCACCTTTCAAGTCCAAGGTTTTCAAATCTTTGTGCTGCCTTTCTGCTCCTGATTTGGCTAAAAGCTGCCAGCAATATCCATGCCACTGCCTGAATGCTGTGCTACTTAGACATTTCTTCAACCAGATTAATAAGTCCATTGCTTTTAAAATCAGCTACACAGAAAGTCTCAGGACATGGGCAAAATACAGACAACTTCTTAGCCAGAATGGTCTCTAGTCCATATTCCAATAAAGTCCTCCTTCTCCAAGTGTAACACAAATAGCCTCTAGTCCACATTCCAATAAAGTCCTCTTTCTCCAAATCCTCTGAGCCCTGTCTTCACTGTCCACAGGCCTATTGGTATTCTGGTCTTCCGAGCTCCCACCAGAATCAGCCATTAAGCTCCACTTACAACAATCCAAAGCATTTCCAGTGTGGACTGCTAAGCATCTCAAAATTCCTCCAACCAACTTCAAAAAGCTCAAAAAACTTCTGAACCACATGGTCAGGTTAGTCACAGCAACAATCCCACTTCTAGGTACCAATTTCTGTTTTGGTCAGCTTTTTTGCTGCTATGACTAAAAGATCTGACCAGAACAATTTTAGGTAAGAAAAGCTTGAGGGCTCATGGTTTCAGAGGTCTCAGTCCATGGACAGCATGATTCCATTCCGTGGGGCTCAGGTAAGGCTGAACAACATGGTGGACAAGTGTGGCATGGGAAAGCAGCTCACACCATGATCAAAAAGGAAAAAGAGACTCCACTAGCCAGGAAAAATATATATACCCCAAAGCCATATCCCCAATGCCCCACCTCCTCCAACCACACCCCATCTGCATTCAGTGACCATTCAATTAAGGTGATTATTTCAACTGACTGGGTTAAGGATCTCATAATCCAATCCTTTCTTCTCTGAACCTTCTTGCATTGTTTCACATTGTCTCTTCTGTGAACTTTTGGGAAATACCTCCAAACCATAACATGGCCACTCTTCCCTCTGCATACACAGAGTGAAGTGACTGGCTGGCTCTATTGCAGCCTGCTGAGAAGAGGTTTCTATGGGCAGTGTCTGAACTAAAAAACAAAACGAAACAAGAACCAGGGAATCGAAGCAAAACCCAAAGTTCCTCCAGCACATCTCAAATCTTAGTGTAAAATTAATTGCCTGAGGATCTTTTAAAATGCAGATTCAGATTTAAAAGGAACACCCAGATCATGCCAATGCTGCCAGATAGCAGAACACATGTTGAGGAATAAGCCCAAGGAATAGTAAAGCAGGCAGCTGGGAGCCCAGGAGAGTTTCCCTCCAAAAGCATGACTGTACTCCTTTTCCTTGAGCTTAACCAGATGCTACCAGATGGGAAACAGTCCAGGCAAAGGGGCCACCAGGCCCTCATTTGGATGGCTATTTTCTAGGGGGCTTGGTCCTAATGATCATGAGACTCAGCTTTCTTCTGATACCTACCCCTTAGGTTCTTCTAGTTCTAACTCTCTCCTCTTAAAGTAAAATTCCAATTGTTCTCATTATTCTACCTTTTGCCTCCCTTCCCTAATTATTAGCTCCTCACAAAGAAAGAAAGATTTTCCAATCTGAATCATCAGAATATAGACTATACATTGACCTCAAAGATCAACTTTGGCTGTACTGTCTCCTCCATACTCTTTTGCAAGCCTGAGTAGTTCTTTCCCCCATTGGGTGAGTCTAGTTATGTCTCTTTCTGTTTCACTGCCTCCACACCTATAGGAGGGTTTGGGGAATTACCTGGGCCTGCTCTGCATACCCAGATATGATAGATTCACTTGGACTTTAAATGCCTAAACCTCCTTCAACCATATTTTCTCAAAAGGCCTTGTATTGGAGGTACTAGCTACTTGTCCAGTGTCTCAAGACCCTTTTGGTTACATGTCAAAACAAAACAAAAACCCTGGGGATGAGCATATGACTCAGTGATATAGTGCTTACCTAGCATGTTCAAGGCCCTGGGTTTGATCCTAAGTACTAATAAACCTGACTAAGTACAAACAAACCTGACTCTCCCCTGTCTTAAAGAATCCAAGGGATTTTATTGGTTAACAAATCAAAATATTTAAAGGTAGGACTGACCATAGAACTGGAGCAAAGCACCAAGACTGGGAGGGAGCAAAGAAAAGGGAAGCTGGGAGCTGCCAATTGAGTGAAGAGTGCACTGAGAATCTCTGTGTACATGCCTGATGATAGAGATCATCAGAATGCACAGCATGTGGAAGACACACTGGCCAGAGACACAAGGACAATGCCTGGGGCTCTAGCACCAGTGGTTGCCCACCAGCCCCAGGGCTCAGCCTCTATTCCTTGCCCCTCTATGCTGCCCATAAGCACCTGGATCCAGCTCTGCTCCAGTCCACATTTGCTGTTCCCTCTTCCTAAAATGCCTTCCTTCCCCACCCTCCTTCCCTCCATAAATAATGCCTTACCCTTTAAGGCCTTCTTATTCTTCCCTTATTCCCCAGGAAGTGCCCATAGCTGGGTCAACTGCCCATTCTCCCATCCCCACAATAATCCCTATTTCCAGAACTATCTTCCCTCAGTCTTAAGCCTATAACACCCTGTGAATCATCAACAGTCTGCCCCCCTCACCATACCTGCCCCTCCACATAGCCAGTATGTTTAATTCACCCCAAATATCAAATCTTGGCACACAACCAACACATGTTCATGCAGCAACAAGGCATGCATGCAATCACAACTCCAATTCCCTAATCAAAAAAAGACACATTGATATTTTCCCTGTCAATCACAGGTTGTTTCAGTAAGCAAAAGAGATTATATCTTTGAGTGTATAGTGTAGAGAGAGAGACCATTTTTTATGATTACATTTGGCAGAGGAGAACTCAATAAGCCCCATATTGGTTTCAAGTCCAAGGTCTTAATCTCTTCTCTCCCTAGTCCCCACCTACTCCTTTATAGCCTGATGTTCTGATCATCTATGATGCAAATTTTATTCCAAAGATCATAGGTAAAGATCCTTGGTTCTGTGGCACATAAGGTTTCACACTATAAAAGGAAGTAGAAATAGAAAAGAAAGTACAAACTGTATTTCTTTGATCCTAATTATACAGATCAATCAAATCCAAACACTAAGAGTATGATTCAGCCCATACTATCACAGGGTCATCATATATCAAGAACAGTCAAGATGGGAGGTAGCATTTGTAATCATTCTTTACTGACATGTTAGGAAAACTCTTGAAACAGCTTTGTTCAGCCAAACTTCTATCCACCATTCTTTTCTGTCCCCGACTCCCAGGCCTACAGTGCAACAGTCAGTAAATGTGATACATCAAATTAGCAGGATTAAATATAAAAGCATTTGAAAAGATTTAACACTCTCTCATGATAAAACACACCAACAAATGGTATAGAAGAAAACTATCTCCATGTAATAAAGACACTTTATGAAAAACCCACAGTAAACATCATACCTTGTAGGAAAAAACTGGAAACACTTCCTCTAAGATCAAAACAAGACAAGGTTGCCCACTCTCCTCACTTCTGTTGAATATGGTACAGTATTGAAAGTATTAGCCAGAGATCAGACTGCGTCGGAGGAGATAACCTCATTGAAACCTGCGGCTACAGGTGTGTAATTCCCTAGCCTTCCCTCTCCACACATCGGGGAAACCTTAAGGGCCCCTCCCAGCTCTCCCGTAAGGGCCCCTCCCAGCTCTCCCGTGAGCACAATAGCCAGACCGAGGGAATCAGAGGTAGCGCGGGACCCGGGGCGCGGAACTACCGCTCCCACCAATGCTGACAGCTGAGGTCTCTTGCACCAGCTACTGGGGGCATGGCTACCAGAGGGCAAGTAAAATTCGCTGAGGATTCTCAGCCCCAAGCTCTACAAACTTAGGGTCTGAGGGAATGGCAAACTGGAAGAGTGTGCCCAGTCGTTCATGAAAACAGGGCTCCCGGGAGCAGCAGACCTGGCGTGTAGCCAGTATTGTGATGAGCGGCACCCGTGAGAGGGGCCTGGCTAGAGGAAAAGTGGGAAGTGACTAGACACAAGAGGAGGCCCTAGGCACTCAGGATTGGAGACTCGCCAAGTCTGGGAGGAGCTGCTGCACAGTGATTGGTTCCCGCGTATTGACAGGAGAAACTTGGCCTGGTGGGCACAGCGCCACCTACTGGAAGAGAAGTTCATCAAACTCTAAGACTGCATTTACTAGTTTTTCTTTTCTTTTTTTCTTTTCTCTTTTTTTTTTTTGATTTGGGTTTTTCTTTCATTTTCATTTTTCTTTCTTGTTGTTTTTATAAATTTTTTTTACAATTTTTTTAAAATTTTTTTTCAACTAATTTTAATTTTAATTTTTTTATTATTTTAAAAAAAATTTTTTTTCTTTTTTATTTCCTATTTTTTTCTTCTTTTGTCTTTTCATTGCTTTTCAATTATCTTATCCCCCCTTCCTTGAATTCTACCTGCTTACTCTCATTCTCTTTAGTGACTTCTTCCCTTCCCTTCTAATACCTTTTCTCCCAAGCATCTAATAAATTTATAGGAGTAAACAGTAACTCATCAGTCAAACAGAACAAGAAGTAACAATGAGCAGCTTCAAAAAGCAAGGAAGAAAAGGAGTACAAACAATGCAGGACAGCCTAAATATTCAGGAGGACCTAGAGTCATCAGAAAAATGGTCATATAAAGAATTCAAGGAACACCTTAGACAGATGGAATGGAGCCTTAAAGAGGATACAAGACAGCAAATTCAAGCAGCGAAAGAACACATTGAGAATGAATTACATAAACAGATAAAAGAAGAAGTTAAGCATCTTTATCAGGAGATAGAGATTATAAAAAATAATCAAACAATAATTCTAGAAATGAAGGAAACGATAAACCAAATTAAAAACTCAATTGAGAGTATCACTAACAGAGTGGAGCAAGTAGAAGCCAGAACGTCAGATAATGAAGACAAAATATATCATGTTGAAAAGAGTCTAGCCAACTCAGAAAGGCTGGTAAAAAATCATGAGAAAAACATCCAAGAGTTATGGGATAACATAAAAAAACCAAACTTACGAGTCATCGGGATAGAAGAAGGTACAGAGATTCAAACCAAGGGAATGAGTAACCTGCTGAATGAAATAATTACAGAAAACTTTCCAGAAATAAAAAAGGAAACAGATATACAAATTGAAGATGGATACAGGACACCGAGCACACAAAATCACAGTAGACCAACGCCAAGACACATTGTTATGAAGATATCCAATACACAGAACAAAGAGAAAATATTAAAAGCTACAAGAGAAAGGAGACAGATTACATTCAGGGGTAAACCAATAAGGTTAACAACGGATTTTTCATCACAGACACTGAAAGCAAGAAGGTCATGGAACAATGTATTTCAAACACTGAAAGACAATGGATGCCAACCAAGAATTCTGTATCCAGCAAAATTAAGCTTCAGGTATGACAACGAAATAAAAATCTTTCATGATAAACAAAAGTTAAAAGAATTTGCAGCCAGAAAACCAGCATTGCAAAGCATTTTGAGCAAAACACTACACGAGGAAGAAATGAAAAACAATAACCAAAACCATCAGTAGGAAGTGCCTCGGTAAAGACAGAGGGTGAGGGGAAAGATAATCATGGAGAAACAAACTAAATTTTTTTTAAAAAGGATAAATAATCAAACATGGATGGAAGTACAAACCATATATCAATAGTAACTCTGAATGTTAATGGCTTAAACTCTCCAATAAAGCGACATAGGCTGGTATCATGGATTAAAAAAACAAATCCAACAATATGCTGCCTCCAGGAGACACATCTGATTGGAAAAGACATACACAGGCTGAAGGTGAAAGGATGGGAAAAAATATACCACGCACATGGTCCTCGTAAGCAAGCAGGGGTGGCCATCCTCATATCGAATAAAATCGACTTCAAGACTAAGTTAATCAAAAGGGATAAAGAAGGACATTATATACTGTTAAAAGGAACCATTCACCAACAAAGACATAACAATTATCAATATTTATGCACCAAATAATGGTGCTGCGACATTCATAAAACAAATTCTCCTCAAGTTCAAGAATCAAATAGACCACAACACAATAATTATGGGTGACTTCAACACACCTCTCTCACCAATGGACAGATCCTCCAAACAAAAGTTGAATAAAGAAACTATAGAACTCAATATCACAATCAATAACCTAGACTTAACTGACATATATAGAATATATCAACCATCATCAAATGGATATACTTTTTTCTCAGCAGCACATGGATCCTTCTCAAAAATAGACCATATATTATGCCATAGGGCAATCCTCAGTAAATATAAAGGGGTGGAGATAATACCTTGCATTTTATCTGATCATAATGGAATGAAACTGGAAATCAATGATAAAAGAAGGAAGGAAAAATCCTACATCACATGGAAAATGAACAATATGTTACTGAATGATCAATGGGTTACAGAAGACATAAAGGAGGAAATCAAAAAATTCTTAGAGATAAATGAAAATACAGACACAACATATCGGAATCTATGGGACACAATGAAAGCAGTTTTAAGAGGAAAATTCATCGCCTGGTGGTCATTCCTCAAAAATAGAAAAAAACAACAAATGAATGAGCTCACACTTCATCTCAAAGCCCTAGAAAAGGAAGAGCAACACAACAGCAAATGTAGCAGAAGGCAAGAAGTAATTAAAATCAGAGTGGAAATCAATGAAATTGAAACAAAAGAAACTATTGAAAAAATTAACAAAACTAAAAGTTGGTTCTTCGAAAAAATAAATAAGATCGACAGACCTTTAGCGATGCTAACGAAGAGAAGAAGAGAGAGAACTCAAATTACTAACATACGGGATGAAAAAGGCAATATCACAACAGATGCTACAGAAATACAGAAGACAATTAGAAATTATTTTGAAAACCTATATTCCAATAAAATAGAAGATAGTGAAGACACCGATAAATTTCTTAAGTCATATGATTTGCCCAGACTGAGTCAGGAGGATACACACAATTTGAACAGACCAATATCAATGGATGAAATTGAAGAAGCCATCAAAAGACTACCAACCAAGAAAAGCCCAGGACCAGATGGGTATACAGCAGAGTTTTACAAAACCTTTAAAGAAGAATTAATACCAATACTTTTCAAGTTATTTCAGGAAATAGAAAAAGAGGGAGCTCTTCCAAATTCATTCTATGAGGCCAACATCACCCTGATTCCGAAACCAGACAAAGATACCTCAAAGAAAGAAAACTACAGACCAATATCTCTAATGAACCTAGATGCAAAAATCCTCAATAAAATTCTGGCAAATCGAATACAAAAACACATCAAAAAAATTGTGCACCATGATCAAGTAGGATTCATCCCTGGGATGCAAGGATGGTTCAATATACAGAAATCAATAAATGATATTCACCACATCAATAGACTTAAAGATAAGAACCATATGATCATCTCGATAGACGCACAGAAAGCATTCGACAAAGTACAGCATCCCTTTATGTTCAAAACATTAGGAAAACTAGGGATAACAGGAACTTACCTTGACATTGTAAAAGCTATCTATGCTAAGCCTCAGGCTAGCATCATTCTGAATGGACAAAAGTTAAAGGCATTCCCTCTAAAATCTGGAACAAGACAGGGATGCCCTCTATCACCACTTCTATTCAATATAGTTCTCGAAACACTGGCCAGAGCAATTAGACAGACGAAAGAAATTAAAGGCATAAAAATAGGAAAAGAAGAACTTAAATTATCACTATTTGCAGATGACATAATTCTATACCTAGCAGACCCAAAAGGGTCTACAAAAAAAACTACTAGAACTAATAAATGAATTCAGCAAAGTGGCAGGATATAAAATCAACACGCATAAATCAAAGGCATTTCTGTATATCAGCGACAAAACTTCTGAAATGGAAATGAGGAAAAACACTCCATTCACAATATCCTCAAAAAAAATAAAATACTTGGGAATCAACCTAACAAAAGAGGTGAAAGATTTATACAATGAAAACTACAGAACCCTAAAGAGAGAAGTAGAAGAAGATCTTAGAAGATGGAAAAATATACCCTGTTCATGGATAGGCAGAACTAACATCATCAAAATGGCGATATTACCAAAAGTTCTCTATAGGTTTAATGCAATGCCAATCAAAATCCCAATGGCATTTCTTGTAGAAATAGATAAAGCAATCATGAAATTCATATGGAAAAATAAAAGACCCAGAATAGCAAAAGCAATTCTAAGCAGGAAGTGTGAATCAGGCGGTATAGCGATACCAGATTTCAAACTATATTACAGAGCAATAGTGACAAAAACAGCATGGTACTGGTACCAAAACAGGCGGGTGGACCAATGGTATAGAATAGAGGACACAGAGACTAATCCACAAAGTTACAACTATCTTATATTTGATAAAGGGGCTAAAAGCATGCAATGGAGGAAGGATAGCATCTTCAACAAATGGTGTTGGGAAAACTGGAAATCCATATGCAACAAAATGAAACTGAATCCCTTTCTCTCGCCATGCACAAAAGTTAACTCAAAATGGATCAAGGAGCTTGATATCAAATCAGAGACTCTGCATCTGATAGAAGAAAAAGTTGGCTCCGATCTACATATTGTGGGGTCGGGCTCCAAATTCCTTAATAGGACACCCATAGCACAAGAGTTAATAACAAGAATCAACAAATGGGACTTAATTAAACTTAAAAGTTTTTCTCAGCAAGAGAAACAATAAGAGAGGTAAATAGGGAGCCTACATCCTGGGAACAAATTTTTACTCCTCACACTTCAGATAGAGCCCTAATATCCAGAGTATACAAAGAACTCAAAAAATTAGACAATAAGATAACAAATAACCCAATCAACAAATGGGCCAAGGACCTGAACAGACACTTCTCAGAGGAGGATATACAATCAATCAACAAGTACATGAAAAAATGCTCACCATCTCTAGCAGTCAGAGAAATGCAAATCAAAACCACCCTAAGATACCATCTCACTCCAGTAAGATTGGCAGCCACTATGAAGTCAAACAACAACAAGTGCTGGCGAGGATGTGGAGAAAAGGGTACACTTGTACATTGCTGGTGGGACTGCAAATTGGTGCGGCCAATTTGGAAAGCAGTTTGGAGATTCCTGGGAAAGATGGGAATGGAACCACCATTTGACCCTGCTATTGCCCTTCTCGGACTATTCCCTGAAGACCTTAAAAGAGCATGCTACAGGGATACTGCCACATCGATGTTCATAGCAGCACAATTCACAATAGCTAGACTGTGGAACAAACCCAGATGCCCTTCAATAGATGAATGAATAAAAAAAAAATGTGGCATCTATACACAATGGAGTACTATGCAGCAATAAAAATGACAAAATCATAGAATTTGCAGGGAAATGGATGGCACTAGAGCAGATTATGCTTAGTGAAGCTAGCCAATCCCTAAAAAACAAATACCAAATGTCTTCTTTGATATAATGAGAGCAACTATGAACAGAGCAGGGAGGAAGAGCAGGAAGAAAAGATTAACATTAAACAGAGACATAAGATGGGAGGGAAAGGGAGAGAAAAGGGAAATTGCATGGAAATGAAGGGAGACCCTCATTGCTATACAAAATTACATATAAGAGGTTGTGAGGGGAATGGGAAAATAAACAAGGAGAGAAATGAATTACAGTAGATGGGGTAGAGAGAGAAGATGGGAGGGGAGGGGAGGGGGGATAGTAAGGGATAGGAAAGGTAGCAGAATACAACAATTACTAATAGGGCATTATGTAAAATTGTGGATGTGTAACCGACGTGATTCTGCAATCTGCATTTGGGGTAAAATTGGGGGTTCATAACCCACTTCAATCTAATGTATGAAATATGATATGTCAAGAGCTTTGTAATGTTGTGAACAACCAATAAAAAAATAAACAAACAAAAAAATAAAAAAGGAGATAGAATTTCAGTTTTAGAATATTGAGAAAAAAAAGAAAGGTAGGAAAGAAGGAGGGAGAGGAAGGAAGACAGAGGTGGAAGGGAGTATCACACACACCTGAGGCAGTAAATGAAAAGGATATGGAGTCAGAGGCATCCTCTTTTAGAAGTCTGCTCAACTTAGCCTAGAGTCTAAGGAATTCCTTCTTGGTCTTTCCGTAGCCTTCTTCACACCCAACATATGGCATGTCAAACTAAAATCCCTGGCTTCTTTTATCCACATGATTCTACTTTGAAGTCCTCTGAGACCTTGGAATAATGATTATGTCATTGTCATCTTTATAACCCAGGCATCATAGGGAGACCTATGAGACTCCACGGAATGGATGAATCTCTCAAAACCAGACACAGAGTCATAATGACTTCTCTTTCAGTAGAAGCAGCTGCTATACTCTTCAACCACGTTATGTCAACCAGGAATTTAGCACCATCTTAAAAACTGAGGATGAGGACAAAATGCAAATACTGTGTGTATGTAATGACACGAGCCGTGTGTTAGGGAGCAGTTTTCAGTATCCTAAGGGCTCCATCTAGCCTAGCACTGTTGGCCCATCACTCAGGCATCCTCCTGGTTACTGTATACTCAAGTCTGTCCCCAAACCCAAGGAAAATCCATTTTATGGTGAGAGACTTTCCACTTCATAATGGGTGTAATCAATATTACCTCTCCCCAAGGTTGTAATAAAAGAGAGATTTCCATGATAATGGGATCTAAGCTCGTCTGCTCCAGCTGCTTTATTTTCACCCATGAAACCATAGTGTTAGAGACTCCTCTCTACCACCTCCCACATTCCATCAGGAACCAAATCCTATTGACTCTTCCTTATGAACCCTGGCTTTATTTCTATTGCATCTTTAGAAGGCCCAAGAAGGCCCTACTTGTTCAGACCCCCTGATCTCTGTGTACTCAGCACTCATCATCTTCCCCTTCCCTGACCCCCTGTCAGCCACACTGGCCACCTCACTGTTCCTGCAATACCCTGGCACTCTGGTGACCTGTGAAGTTCTGCTTCTTGTACCCCAACACTCATCCCCTTGCTCCCTCACTTCATTCAAATGTGTCCTCAGATGTTGCCTTCTCAGTCAAGTCTTCCCCGGCCACCCTAGGTAAAACTGCTCCCACTCAACACATCCGTTAGTTAAGCCCCATCCTGATTTGTTTTCCTTCCTAGCAATTACCAC
This sequence comes from Spermophilus citellus, assembly GCF_964194105.1. NCBI lineage: Eukaryota > Metazoa > Chordata > Mammalia > Rodentia > Sciuridae > Spermophilus > Spermophilus citellus. Next base: position 31,940,446 of record NC_138188.1, read on the forward strand.
TAAACATAGTATACACATCCTGAACTACTGTCCTTCCACTGGTCTAGAAGCTCTGTAAGGGCAAGGAGTTCTGTCTGTTTTGCTTATAGCTATAGGCCAAACACCTGGAACAGCATCTAGTTGAAGACAGCCTCAGTAATTATTTTCTAAAAGAATGAACAAAGCACCAGATGCAGTGGTGCACACCTGTAATCCCAGCAGCTTGAGAGGCTGAGGCAGGAAGATCGTGAGTTCAAAGCCAGCATTAGCAAAAGCGAGGCGTTAAACAATTCAGTGAGACCCTGTTTCTAAATACAATACAAAATAGGGCTGGGGATGTGGCTCAGTGGCCAAGTGCCCTTGAGTTCTATCCCCAGTACCAAAAAAGAAGGAAGAAGGAAGAAGGAAGAAGGAAGAAGGAAGAAGGAAGAAGAAGGAGGAGGAGGAGGAGGAGGAGGAGAAGGAGATGAAGAAGAAGAAGAAGAAGGAACAAAGCTCCCTCCCTCTCCATTGCTTCTAATGTAATTTTGGTTCCCATCAGCCCACATCACTGCGATAGCCTTTTAACAGGTCTTCTGCATTCAGCCTCAAAATAAATGTGTCATTCTCACTGTCTAGAGGATAAAGTCCAATTGCTGCATAATAGTTCATCAAGTCTTTCACGTCCCATCCTACATACCTCTTAGCCCGACCCTTTTTCCTTACACCATGACAAGGCTCCAGCTATTAATTTTAGTCCCCCTATGGAATTACCCTCTTTTGTTTCTGGGCATTCCCAGAAAAGCTGCTTCCTCCGAAAGAATGCTTTCACCGTCCCTCTGACCTCTCACTCCTTCTTGCCCTGACTCTTACTTACCCTTCCCATCTTAGTTGCTGCCTCAGCAGTCAAGTGACATTTCATGGCTTAATGATCCTTCTTTTGATGTACTGTCAGGTCAGCACCAGCCCAGTCCAACACCATTCACCTCACTTCATCTCATTACATTGGCACTATATCATCTCACATCATCACAAGAAAAACAAGTATAAAACGTCAGGCATGGTGGCACACACCTGTAATCCCAGCAGCTCAGGAGGTGGAGGCAGGATGAACGTGAGTTTAAAGCCACCATCAGCAATTTAGCAAGGCGCTACACAACTAACTCAGTGAGACCCTGTCTCTAAATAAAATACAGAAATAGGGCTGGGGATGTGGCTCAGTGGTGGAGTGACCCTGAGTTCAATCCCTGGTACTCCACCCCCCAAAAAAAGAATGAGTATAATACAATAAGGTATTTTGAGAGAAAACATATTCACATAATTTTTATTACAATATACTGTTAAAATTGTTTGATTTTATTATTATTGTTGTTAATCTTCTACTATGCCTAATTTATAAGTTAAATTTTATCATAGTTATGTATATATTCCCTAAACAATAGTTACTATTTACATAGCATTTATGTTGTATTAAGTATTACATGCAATTTAGAGATGGTTTATCAGATATGGAGGATATTTATAGGTTATGTGCAAATACCACATCATATTATATAAAAAAGTTGCGCATTCTTGGATTTTGATGTCTGCATGGAGGTCCTGGAACCACCCCGAGGATACCTAGGAACAATTCTATACACAAGGTTCAGTTCAGCACCAGCCATGGTTTCAGGCATCCACTGAGGGAGGTCCCTACAGATAAGAGGGGTACACACGTATTTATTGTGTGGAACAAAATGAGTTAATAACTTTCTACTATAGTCTCTTCTTCTGCAAATTACAAATATGTCTAAAATTCCTTTATATACCCTCAAAAGGGGGGGAAAAAGGCACTCATAAAAACTGAGAAAGCAGGAAGAAGGAATGGAAAGAGGTTAGATAAGGAGCACCAAAATACAGCGAGATAGGAGTTGTAGTGTTCCCCAGCACAACAAGTTAACTAGAGCCTACAGCAATCTGTGATGTATTTCAAAATAACTAGAAGAGTCTGAAGGTATTCAACACGCAAAAATGATTAATGTTTGAGGAGATGAAAATGCTAATTATCCTGATATGTTCATTACACATTACATGTATATATGGAATTATTAAACTGTACCCTATAAGTATGTACGAATATAATGTGTCAATTAAAAAAATTAAGAAAACACAAGTACTTAGAAACTGAGGTTTGAAAACAAGATAATCTTTCTGACCAGATGGAACTTTAAACTATGATGAG